>NC_135666.1:3343915-4066066 GCF_964188315.1 Podarcis muralis | reverse complement strand
TTTTTCCTTTGACAACTGGTTGGAGGGTGTTCCACAGGGCGGGAGCCACCACCGAGAAGGCCCTCTGCCTGGTTCCTAGTAACTTGGCTTCTCGCAGGGAGGGAACCGCCAGAAGGCCCTCGGAGCTGGACCTCAGTGTCCGGGCAGAACGATGGGGGTGGAGACGCTCCTTCAGATGTACTGGACCGAGGCCGTTAAAGGTCAGCACCAACACTTTGAATTGTGCTCGGAAACGTACTGGGAGCCAATGTAGGTCTTTCAAGACCGGTGTTATATGGTCTCGGCGGCCGCTCCCAGTCACCAGTCTAGCTGCCGCATTCTGGATTAGTTGCAGTTTCTGGGTCAACTTCAAAGGTAGCCCCACATAGAGCGCATTGCAGTAGTCCAAGCGGGAGATAACCAGAGCATGCACCACTCTGGCGAGACAGTCCGCAGGCAGACAAGGTCTCATCCTGCGTACCAGATGGAGCTGATGAACAGCTGCTCTGGATACAGAATTGACCTGCGCCTCCATAGACAGCCATGAGTCCAGAATGACTCCCAGGCTGCGCACCTGGTCCTTCAGGGGCACAGTTACCCCATTCAGGACCTGCCCATCCCCTGACCCCACAAAACAATACTTCTGTCTTGTCAGGATTCAACCTCAATCTGTTAGCCGCCATCCATCCTCCAACCGCCTCCAGACACTCCAGAAAAAGATGATTCCACATCCTTACTCCTCCCGTTGGGATTTTTATGTGTGACTGGTAAGTGCGCATGCAATTTTGCGTGCAAAAATTGTGCAATCAGATACCACATTCACGGAATTTGCTGTTGCAGACTTAGTTCTTCAGAAAATCTGCAAGTCCTCAAGGCTGAAAATACAGCCTTGAATCAGATTTTGAGTAGTTGGTATTTTGCTCACCATTAATCTTGTATTGGGGACACGGGTGGTGCTGTGGGTTAAACCACAGAGCCTAGGACTTCCTGATCAGAAGGTCGGCGGTTCGAATCCCCACGACGGGGTGAGCTCCCGTTGTTCGGTCCCTGCTCCTGCCCACCTAGCAGTTCGAAAGCACATCAAGTGCAAGTAGATAAATAGGTACCGCTCCGGCGGGAAGGTAAACGGCGTTTCCGTGCGCTGCTCTGGTTCGCCAGAAGTGGCTTAGTCATGCTGGCCACATGACCCGGAAGCTGTACGCCGGCTCCCTCGGCCAATAAAGCGAGATGAGCGCCGCAACCCCAGAGTCGCCCATGACAGGACCTAATGGTCAGGGTAATCTCATATTGAGGAAAAGGGGGAGGGGAGAATTAGCCCTAAGGTCCCCACAGCTCTAACCCTCCCCCTTCCCCACAGCAAATAAACATAATTTTTACTGACCTATAATCTTTCTTTCTTTCTTTCTTTCTTTCTTTCTTTCTTTCTTTCTTTCTTTCTTTCTTTCCTTCCTTCCTTCCTTCCTTCTTTCTTTCTCAGATCCATCCTTGCAGCATTAAGTTTCGAAAATGTTCCTGGTCCATTGCCAAAGGAACAAAACAGAGAGGCGAGTTTATAAAAGGCATACCCATTTATTATGTCTGAGCTGCCCTAGTTTATGGATCAAGAGATCATTTTTTCGCAGCTGAAGGTAACAATATCCAGAGAGAAAGAGGTGGGGGGGGGGGTAGCATGTTTGTTGCGGCAACATTGCAACGAACTGCCATGTGGCCTCTGCCAGGATCATAAAGAGGATATGCAAATTATGGAAATTACAAGCCCCTAAAATGTACAGATTACAGATGTACAGATGTCCTCTGCATTGTTCGGGGCTTCCAATGTGGTCCTCGATGAAATGTAGCTTTTGTCCTGGCCTTTGGCACCTAAGATGCACACACAAACCTCTATCTATCATGCACTATCATTGCAGATGGTGCTGGAGAAGAGAAGACTCTTGAGAGTCCCATGGACTGCAAGAAGATCAAACCTCTCCATTCTGAAGGAAATCAGCCCTGAGTGCTCACTGGAAGGACAGATCGTGAAGCTGAGGCTCCAGTACTTTGGCCACCTCATGAGAAGAGAAGACTCCCTGGAGAAGACCCTGATGTTGGGAAAGATGGAGGGCACAAGGAGAAGGGGACGACAGAGGACGAGATGGTTGGATAGTGTTTTCGAGGTTACCAGCATGAGTTTGACCAAACTGTGGGAAGTAGTGGAGGACAGAGGTGCCTGGCGTGCTCTGGTCCATGGGGTCACGAAGAGTTGGACACGACTAAACGACTAAACAACAACATCATTGCAGAATCACAGACTTGTTGAGCTGGAGGGTCATCTAGTTCAGGGGTCAGCAAACTTTTAAAATTTTTTTTTATTGATTTTAACATAAAAATTATAAAATGTACCACAAAACTTATCACTTACCGTATACAATCTTTTTAGACTTCCACCAGCACCTCTGATGATCCACCGTTTTAACCACTTCTTATGCATTTCTTAACTTTATATTGCCTCTTAACAAATCATCCTTCCCCTTCTCCATATTTTTGCAATACTTCCAATAATATTCCTCACAAAACCTCTTGCAAACCTACAAACGTCGTCTGATCTTCACAAATACTTTTGAAGTAGTCTGTAAATTTGTATTTTGGTGTTCTGTTGGAGGCCGCCCAGAGTGGCTGGGGAAGCCCAGCCAGATGGGCGGGGTATAAATAATACATTATTATTAATATTGTTGTTGTTGTTGTTGTTGTTGTCATTATTATTAACCTGCTGGATCAGGCCGGGGGGGGGGGGCCCTATCCTGCCCTCGCCTGGCCAATGCCCACGACGGGGCACCCACAAACCTGCCTAGAAGAGCAAAACTCTCCTTTCCTGTGGCTTCCAGAAACTGGATTTTGGCTGGACGAGGGAGGATGGAGAGAGAGAGAGATCAGAGGCTCTTGCTCCCTGCCAGGCTGGTGCAACTGCCCTGGAGGGATCAGGGCCTTCTTGTTTGCCCTGCCTGGCTTGGCCTGCCTCTCTCTGTCTTTTCTGCAGTACCAGGCGCCCTCGACTTCCACAATCTCCACACCCTCCCTGCTATAGAGGGAGCTGCTGCTGCCTCTGCTGCTGCTGACATCATTGAGGATGACAGAGCTGTTCAGGCAGCGAGGGGGGAGCAGCAGTAGCAGCAGCCTGGTCCAGCCTCCCTCTCCCCCCTCCCCACCTCTGAGCTGGATTCTCCCAGGTCCCCCCCCCTCCCTCTACGGCGCAGGCTCCATCCCACCTCATCCTCCCTCCAGCCTGCAGAGCGCATCAGAAGCGCCTGGTCCCTTCTCCGCATCTCTCTCCATCTCTCTCCATCCAGCCTCCTTGCCTGCCAACTCCCCCCCCCCTCAAGACCACTTCACGCCCCCCCCCCCAAACCCCGCTGGATGCCACACCATGCCCGGAGAAGCCCTCAAGAGCCAGGAGGCCACGCGGGCCAAGGACCCAGGCGTCCTGAGGACACCTGAGACAGGTGAGTGCTGAGGTTTCTCTTCCCTTCTCCATCTCCAAAGGCGCACTGCTGAGTTGGCCAAAGGCGGCGGCGTGGTGGGGGGCGGAGGAGGGAAGGAGGGTTTTTTTGTGTGGGGGGGGGGCAATGTAAGCAAGGCACAAAGAGGGGGGCGGGGGTGGGGAGATGGAAGCAGGAATGGCAGGTTGGGAAACGCAGGGGCAGTTTTGGGGGGCGGGAGGGGCGGAGAATGTCTTCTCTGATCGGATGGTGGCTGGTTAGGCTGCCTGGATGTGGGGCAGAGCAGTTTTTTGGGGGGGGCAGGTCTGATGAGGGGCAGAGCATGGAGGACGCCTGGGTTCTTTCTCGGAAGGTGTGTGCGGCTGGATGTAGAGAAAGCAAGGAGACTCTCCTTTTCCCCCTCCCATTCTTAACGCGCCCCTCCCTCCCTAAAGGCCCTTCTCCCTTATCCTCAACCCCCAAGCTCCAAAAGATATGGGGCTTAGAAGGCCCCTTCCCTAAGGCTGACCTCTCTTTTCTTTGGGGGGGGGGCAAAGCAAAGGACTTTCCCCCCATGCACAGATTGTGGGTCGCTCTGAAAAGTTTTCCCCTTCTTTGTTTTGGGCGATCTAGTCATAGCTCCAGGGGGGGCAGAGACCCGGGGGGGGGGACTTGATCTGTGTTTGCATTTTGGGGGGGGCATAGTAACTTTCCCAAGCTCGGCTGAGAGGTAGGGAAGCGAGGCAGCTGCCACTCTGTCCTTCGCTCTCTGGGTGGGTGGGAAGGAGACCCTGCTGCTCTACCCACTGCGCATCACTGCCCTGTCTAATCCTAAGCGACCCCACAGTCAGACATCACATCCCTTACACTGCCCCACAGAGTAGCTCTTAAAAACCCTTCATGGCAATGACGTTCTCCCGGCGGCATCCTTGTTTGCACAGACGAACCCCCCCAAAAGAAGGGGAGGTAATTTCCAGGTGTGCCAGCACCTTTTTGACACCCCTGGGTGCCATTTGGGGGGGGCGAGAGACCCCACCCCCCTGCTCAGGCTGCTGCTAATCCATCCCTTTGGAGCCACCAGTATTTTCAGCCGACTCACTCGTTCCGCCCATCGGGGCTTATTGTTCCGAACTGTAAAATGGGCCCATGAAGTCGACGTGCGGCTCGAAAGCGCAAATCTTTCTACGGGTGGTTGGCTAGCTTGACCCGTGTCGGTTATGTGGGGCAGAACCTGCGGGTTGCCTGCTGGATGCGGGAGAAAAAAAACGAACCACAACAAATGCTTTTTTTAAAATGCAGAGCTTTGTTCCTTGCAATATAATGTGTGACGCGTCCAAGGAAGGGCCTTCGCAGCTTGTCAGCCTTTGCCCCCAAATCTACTCCCCCCTTAAAAAAAAACCCATGCAATGATGCCTCTGCTAAACCCAACTTAAATATATATATTTTAATCCATGCAAATTAAGGACGATTGGTTTTCTCTTTGCCCCAACCTCTGGGATGATTGGCAGAGTGGCCTAAGGGTTATGGCGCCCCTTCGTCCCCATAACCCAGAATCTGGATAAGAGTTTAAGGGCTGCAGGGATTGGTGGGGGGGAATATCAGGTCATTGGGGTTTCCCCTTAGATTAGGCCAGACACAGAGAACATTGCCTCTTTTTCTGCTGCGTAATACTATGACTTGCCCCAAGACCTTGCCATACGGCGGGACATTGTCCTTCTAAATAACTCGGTCTAACAAGAGCAAAGGCAAGACACTGACACCCCCCCCCCCCGCCAATCGTCTCTGCATCCTTACTCAGCAATAAATCCCACTTTAATACGATAGAACTGGAGAACAAAAAGCTATGAAGGGGATAGAAAGCTTATGCGATAAGCAGGTTTCTACGCGAGTAAGTCTTTCTGGGTTCATCTGCGCTGGGTCACACCTGCAGGAAATCGCCGGTTTTAGCAACTTTAATGTGAATGAGCTGCATATTTTTTTAACCGTCTCCTCCCACCCGCCTCTGATCTTCCTCCTTGCAATGTTTCTGTATGCAGAGATAGGAACATTCATTGGCAGCAGTCTTAAACTGAGTCAGAATCGCCGGTCGATCTAGCTCATAATTGTCGACACTGACTGGCAGAGTTTGGGGCAGGGGAAATTCCCCATATCTACCCAGAGATGCCACTGGAGGTTGAACAAATGGATTTTATTATTACGGTCACAGACCAGTTCCGGGTCACTTACAATATCGGGAAAATCAGAAAACACAACAGGAATACATTGAATTGCAATTGGGTATAACAGAGACAATTCAGGTATAGGTAAAGGTAAAGGGACCCCTGACCATTAGGTCCAGTCGTGGCCGACTCTGCGGTTGTGGCGCTCATCTCGCTTTATTGGCCGAGGGAGCCGGCGTACAGCTTCCGGGTCATGTGGCCAGCATGACTAAGCCGCTTCTGGTGAACCAGAGCAGCGCACGGAAACGCTGCCTTCAGATATCTTTTAAAGATAACATAGCTACTAATTTTCTTCACATCTGAAAGGAGGGCGTTCCACAGGGTGGGCGCCACCACCGAGAAGGCCCTCTGCGCGGTTCCCGCGGGAGCGGTACCTATTTATCTACTTGCACTAGTGTGCTTTCGAACTGCTAGGTTGGCAGGAGCAGGGACCGAGCAACGGGAGCTCACCCCGTGGCGGGGATTCGAACCGCCGACCTTCTGATCAGCAAGTCCTAGGCTCTGTGGTTTAACCCACAGCGCCACCCACGTCCCATACAATTCAGATATAGCGGCAGTTAAATCTGGATCACTAAAATATAACCTAAAATTATCATTTAAAACCTGAATCATTTTGATAGCACAGCTTGTTCCCTAAGTTTTATGGCAGCCGCACAGAACTGGAGGCTGAACTTTCCGTGTTCAAAAGAGACGCTCTGCCCCATTTTGTTACAGCCCTTCCCCGCGTCAAATAACTGGGATTCGGATAACCACGTTCGGTCGTCTTCCTGGTACTGAGCTCTCTCAGGAAGTGGAATGAGTGGATCCCGAAATTTGTGCCTTCAGGAAAAAGAAAGGGGTGTGGCTATGCGGCCAGAAACTTGCTAAATTCTCGGGGGCTCGTCTTTAAAATTTTATTGGGCAGCAGGCAGGAGAAGGAAGAGAAGCGTGTGTTTGGGTTTGGCACATTTTTACTTACAAAAGCATCTTCGCCTGGTCTGAGTGAGGCTTCCTGTATTCGTTTGTAACTGTGTACCTGGCTTGCAGAAGGAAGTGCCTCCATCCCTGCCCACAGCTCCTTAAAGCTGTCCCCCATCATTCTGCCCGGACGCTGAGGTCCAGCGCTGAGGGCCTTCTGGCGGTTCCCTCATTGCGAGAAGCAAAGCTACAGGGAACCAGGCAGAGGGCCTTCTCGGTAGTGGCACCCGTCCTGTGGAACGCCCTCCCTTCAGATGTCAAAGTGATAAACAACTACCTGACATTCAGAAGACATCTTAAGGCAGCCCTGTTCAGGGAAGTTTTTAATGGGTGACATTTTAGTGTATTTTTGGTCTCTGTGGAAGCCGCCCAGAGTGGCTGGGGAAACCCAGCCAGATGGGCGGGGTACAAATAATAAATTATTATTATTATTATTATTATTAGTATCCAAGGCTGGCAAAGTTTGGGCAGGGACCGGAGGCTTTGCATTGGGAATGTCAAGGTTCTGGTTCCTGGTCTTTCCAAATCAAAGCATTTCTGGTACCAGGTGATGATGATGATGATGATGATGATAATAATAATAATAATAATAATAATAATAATAATAATAATAATTTATTATTTATACCCCGCCCATCTGGCTGAGTTTCCCCAGCCACTCTGGGCGGCTTCCAATCAAGTGTTAAAAACAATACAGCATTAAATATTAAAAACTTCCCTAAACAGGGCTGCCTTCAGATATCTTTTAAAGAGAAGATAGCTGCTTATTTCCTTCACATCTGAAGGGAGGGTGTTCCACAGGGCGGTTGCCACTACCGAGAAGGCCCTCTGTCTGGTTCCCTGTAACCAAACTTCTCGCAATGAGGGAACCGCCAGAAGGCCCTCGGAGCTGGACCTCAGCGTCCGGGCAGAATGATGGGGGTGGAGACGCTCCTTTGGGTATACAGGACCGAGGCCGTTTAGGGCTTTAAAGGTCAGCACTAACGCTTTGAATTGTGCTTGGAAACGTACTGGGAGCCAATGCAGATCTCTCAGAACCGGTGTTATGCGGTCCCGGCGGCTACCCCCAGTCACCAGCCTAGCTGCCACATTCTGGATTAATTGCAGTTTCTGGGTCACCTTCAAAGGTAGCCCCACACAGAGCGCATTGCAGTAGTCCAAGCAGGAGATAACCAGAGCATGCACCACTCTGGCGAGACAGTCTGCGGGCAGACAAGGTCTCATCCTGCGTAGCAGATGGAGCTGGTAGACAGTTGCCCTGGACACAGAATTGACCTGCGCCTCCATGGACAGCTGTGAGTCCAAAATGACTCCCAGGCTGCGCAGCTGGTCCTTCAGGGGCACAGTTACCCCATTCAGGACCAGGGAATCCCCCACAGCTACCCGCCTCCTGTCCCCCAAGAACAGTACTCCTGTATTGTCAGGATTCAACCTCAATCTGTTGGCCGCCATCCATCCTCCAACCGTCTCCAGGCACTCACACAGGAGCTTCACTGATGGGAAAGTCCTCTCTCTGGGGAGCCCCTGTTGGACTCTGGGACTACTCAGGACTGGGACCCAAACATGATCCTTCAGGCCCCTTTTACTGACCCTTGGGGCTCCCCACACACACCACCAGCCCCTCTTTCCAGGCCATGCCTCTCACCTGCTCTGCTCTGTGAACAATTTTACCTGTCTGGAATGGGTTCTTGAAATCTGAGAATTCGTCTTGCCTTCCTGGGTGGAGAGATGTCAGAGGGGTGCGCATGTGGCTGTCGAAACCTCTGATTTCTGTATGGCTGAAATATACAAAGGATAGCTCAGTTGGTTAGGGCATGGTGCTGATAAGGCCACGGTTGCAGGTTCGATCCCTGGATGGGACAGTTGCATATTCCTTCATTGCAAGAATGAATATTGGATTAGACCAAGGGTCAACAAGCTTTCTCAGCTGTGGGCTGGTCCACCGTCCCTCAGACCTTGTGGGGGGCCGGACAATATTTTTTTGGGGGAATGAACGAATTCCTATGCCCTACAAATAACCCAGAGATGCGTTTTTTTTAAAAAGGACACATTCTACTCATGTAAAAACATGCTGATTCCTGGAGGCCGGATTGAGAAGGCGATTGGGCTGCATCCGGCCCACTGGCCTTGGGTTGCCCACCCCTGGATTAGACGATCCTTAGGGTCCCTTCCAATTCTGAAATTCTATGATTTTATGAAATGCAACACCCATTGCTTTGCCTACTTTTGTTTCAGGACACGCCCACTTCTAACCCTGACCCCACCCACTTTTCGTCTCTGTACACACCCACTTCGGCCTCTGGACACACCCACTTCGGCCTCTGGACACACCCACTTCGGCCTCTGGACACACCCACTTCGGCCTCTGGACACACCCACTTCAGCCTCTGGCCACACCCACTTCTGCCACTGGCCACACCCACTTTCCCACTGGACACGCCCACTTTTGCCACTGTCCACACCCACTTTTGCCTCTGGACACACCCACTTCTGCCACTGGACAGACTCACTCCTGCCACTGACCACACCCACTTCCCCTCTGGACACACCCACTTCTGCCACTGGACAGACCCACTTCTGCCACTGACCACACCCACTTCTGCCTCTGGACACACCCACCACAAGCATGTCTGAGTTCTCCTTTTAAATCTCAAGGGAGACCTGGGAAAGACTCCCCCTTGTGACCCTTGGGGAGCTGCTGCGGACAATATTGAGCTCGATGTTGTGTAAGGCAGCCCCCTTGGAATGGCAAAAGGCCATAGATCAGCGATAGGACATCTGTTTTGCATGGTAAAGGTAAAGGGACCCCTGACCGTTAGGTCCAGTCATGGCCGACTCTGGGGTTGTGGCGCTCATCTCGCTTTACTGGCCGAGGGAGCCGGCGTACAGCTTCCGGGTCATGTGGCCAGCATGACTAAGCCGCTTCTGGCGAACCAGAGCAGAGCACGGAAACGCCGTTTACCTTCCCGCCACTTTGGTAACTATTTATCTACTTGCACTTTGATGTGCTTTCGAACTGCTAGGCTGGCAGGAGCAGGGACCAAGCAACGGGAGCTCACCCCGTCACTGGGATTTGAACCGCTGACCTTCTGATTGGCAGATCCTAGGCTCTGTGGTTTAACCCACAGTGCCACCCACGTCCCTGTTTTGCATGGCGAAGGTACAGTCTCTGGCATTTCAATTGAGGGCTGCCTGAAACCCTGCAGAGAGGCTGCCGGCCTGTGCGTGGACTTCACTGAGCTAGCTGAACCAATAGTCCGAGTCTGCATAAGGCAGCGTCCGACATTCGTATGAAACCGTTCCTTTCTGCCAGGCTGGTTTTTCTGTTTCAGAGATAAAGCTTCTCTTTCTCCCCAAATCTTCACCGATGTCCAAGGAGGGTTGCCAACATTATCAAATTTTTTCCTGGCAAGGCTCCTATGCTTTTTGAGAAGTACATAGAAGGTGTCTAGACATCTAACAGCAGGTCATTTTCCTGGCTTGGATATGCAGTGCAGTCTTCACAGAATAAAAATTCTACCTGTGTTTTTTTGAGGGGGGGGGGAGAAGATTGAGAAGCAGAAGCTCTCCTCTTACACACACAAACACATACGTTGGCAACTTTACTCCTGAGCCGCTACAGCTGAACCTCTGCTCCCCCCTATTCCGGCGTTCTGTATCTCCCTCCTTTCCCTCAGTTCTTATGGGGGTTACCAGACAATGTTGTGGTTTAGTTGTTTAGTCGTGTCCGACTCTTTGTGACCCCCTGGACCAGAGCACACCAGGCACTCCTGTCCTCCACTGCCTCCCGCAGTTTGGTCAAACTCATGCGGGTAGCTTCGAGAACACTGTCCAGCCATCTCGTCCTCTGTCGTCCCCTTCTCCTTGCGCCCTCCATCTTTCCCAGCATCAGGGTCTTTTCCAGGGAGTCTTCTCTTCTCATGCAGTGGCCCAAGTCTTGGAGCCTCAGCTTCAGGATCTGTCCTTCCAGTGAGCACTCCGGGCTGATTTCCTTCAGAATGGAGAGGTTTGATCTTCTTGCAGTCCATGGGACTCTCAAGTGTCTCCTCCAGCACCAGAATTCAAAAGCATCCATTCTTCGGCAAACAGCCTTCTTTATGGTCCAGCTCTCACTTCCATACATCACCCCAAAATAATACCATCCCATCAGGCCATTGCAAAGGGCTGTCTGAAAAGATCCGCAACTGTCGCTGAAAACAGCCAGGTATTGCTTCTCTTTTGATCAACTTCTCCTTCCTTTTTCTCTTCTTATTTCCGCTGTGTTGAGCTTTTTAGATTGTAAGGTCCTCGGGCCAGGGACCTTATCCTCTGGGCAGATCCACAGCACAACCAACGCGCATTTACAGCACTTTGCTCCCCCCCCCCCCCGAGAACTGTAGTTTGTTAGCGGTACAGTCATACCTCGAGTTGAAGTAACGGAGCGCGTTACTTCCGGGTTTCTCCGCTCGCGCATGCGCAGAAGCGGCAAATCGCGACCCGCGCAGACACACGGACGCGGGTTGCGTTCACTTCTGGATGCGAACAGGGCTCCGGAACGGATCTCGTTCGCATCCAGAGGTACCACTGTACTGCAAAGTGTAGCTCTGTGAGTGGGAAACTACAATTCCCAGGATTCCTTGGGGGGGCAAGCCAAGGGGTTTAAAAGTATGTGTGGATGTGTTTTAGGTGCACAGTGTGGGTCACCCATTTGCAAGCATGAGGATGGTGCTAGCTGCAGAGACATAATAATAATAATAATAATAATAATAATAATAATAATAATAATAATAATAATAATATATCTGAAGGAGCGTCTCCACCCCCATCGTTCTACCGGACACGGAGGTCCATCTCCGAGGGCCTTCTGGCTGTTCCCTCCCTGCGAGAAGCCAAGTTACAGGGAAGCAGGCAGAGGGCCTTCTCGGTGGTGGCACCCGCCCTGTGGAACGCCCTCCCACCAGATGTCAAAGAGAAGAATAGCTACCAAACTTTTAGAAGACATCTGAAGGCAGCCCTGTTTAGGGAAGCTTTTAATGTTTGATGTATTACAGTATTTTAATATTTTTTGGAAGCTGCCCAGAGTGGCTGGGGAAACCCAGCCAGATGGGCGGGGTATAAATAAATTATTATTATTATTATTATTATTGATAAATAAAAAAGGGGTGGAACGTCTCATTCAGGAATCTAACAGTGCGAACCCAAAAGCATCTACTCAGAAATAAGTCCCGTTCAGTTCAAAGGGGGGGGGGGGTCGCTTCCAGGTAAATGAATATCTTAAGGGTACATAGAGCAATAACTTTAACAATAAAATACACCCCATAATTTTCTCCCCACCCTTCCTCCTTTCAGGGCTCCATCCACCCTCCCAGATCTCCCCCCACCCCTTTTGGAATGATCTTGACATCAGCAAAACCGAAAGCAGACTGAGTCATTCTATTGTTCGCCTCCCCCGCCCCCCGCCATGTGTCAAACGAGCTGTCTGCCTCAAAACGTCTTTTGCAAAATTAAATTAAACTCCACTTGGAAGTTAGATTTAATTTAATGTCTGCTGGGTGCCTCGTTTGAAACGCACGGCGAAAGAGAAACACAAATGTGCTCCCGGGATGGAGGGGAAAGGGGGGGAGTCCGTGATGTCACAGGACCTGGCCAATTAGTGCTGTGCACAGTTGGCGTCTGCCTTGGGCATACAAAACCTCGGCTGAATCCTGCAGGGACGATTGTTAGATATGAATGAAATGCAAGAAGGTGGAGGTCGTCAGTGTTACCTGCCTCTTGTCTATTCATGGAAACAGTGTGGCGCTGTGCCGGATTTACGTATAAGCTAAACAAGCTATAGCAGCGCACGGAAACGCCATTTACCTTCCCGCCGGAGCGGTACCTATTTATCTACTTGCACTTTGACGTGCTTTCAAACTGCTAGGTTGGCAGGAGCAGGGACCGAGCAACGGGAGCACAGTGCCAGTCCCTGTCAATTACTTAGTAAAGGTAAAGGGACCCCTGACCATTAGGTCCAGTCGTGGCCGACTCTGGGGTTGCGGCGCTCATCTCGCTTTATTGGCCAAGGGAGCCGGCGTACAGCTTCCGGGTCATGTGGCCAGCATGACTAAGCCGCTTCTGGCGAACCAGAGCAGCACCGTTTACCTTCCCGCCGGAGCGGTACCTATTTATCTACTTGCACTGATGTGCCTTCGAACTGCTAGGTGGGCAGGAGCAGGGACCGAGCAACGGGAGCTCACCCCGTCGTGGGGATTCGAACCGCCGACCTTCTGATCGGCAAGTCCTAGGCTCTGTGGTTTAACCCACAGCGCCACCCGTGTCCCATAAGCTATAGCTTAGCCCCCCCCCCAAAAAAAATTTAAAGGGGAAAAAAAGGGATGTACATTTCCAAAATAAAAAGATAAAAAACAAATAAAATAAAACCTATAAACAGAAACTGGGCTTTGTGTTCTGTAGGCTCCTATGATATAAGTCAGGGGCCCCGCCTGCTAGCCTGCTCCCTAAAATATCACTGGTTTTCTCCTTTCTATATATAGGGTGCCTAAATTCTGCATGGACTGATTGCAAGGCAACATGTGCAAATGGCTTGAGATACCTATGAGGTCCGTAAATTACCATATAGCATTTATTCAACACAAAAAACAGCAACAATTGGTTGTTGACAAAGGACAGCCGGACATCGAAAGGGCCCCATTACCTTCAGTAGCTAATGGCCTCATCAAACCTAAATCCGGCCCTGAGTGTGGGGTAGTGGTTAGAGCGTCGGACTAGGACTAGGACCTGGGAGACCTGCACCACTGTATATATTTGAAGAAGATGAATAAACGAGTAAATTAAATGAATTTGGATATGCAGAAGATATTAAAAATTAATTTAAGGAACTGCAGGAAGAGGGGGAAGGAAGTCAAGTTTTGAAACATTAAAAGGGCTGCAAAATTATTGAAATGTATAAACCTGAAAAGCATAAATAATTTTTTTTAAAACAAAAAACAAAAGTGCTCTCGGCACCCTCAATGAACTACATCCCTGCACTGCAGGGGGTTGGTCTGGATGACCCCCCAGGGTCCCATTCCAGCTCTTCAATCCCATGATTCTTTGGGGGAAGCGTGGCTGTTTAAAGCGGCGTAAGAAAACGCATGTTACAGATGTGGCCTGGGCCTGCTTTTGTTTTTCACCTGGGCAAAAGGGCACATTGCCAAGAAGCCTTGTCCGCCCAGCCGCCTCCCCTCCTTGCATTAAATCCTTTGGCAAGAAGCAGCCTCTGAATAATGAACGAAACGCTCTCCAAGCAGAGAGGCTTCAGCCTTGCACTCATGCGCCGCACGCATGTGCAGCCCCCGGCCTTGGAGTCGGGAGATACCGAAATAACCAAAGTCGCAAGCGTCAGGAGCTGGCGGTGGGCAGAGGAGACGAGCGCTCACCCCCTCGAGGAAGTTCAAGGCCCTTTTGCTGAACGCTAAGCTTGCGGCGCCGAGATGAAATGAAATAAAAGCCTGCCGCTGTTTCCTTCGCAGAGCTGCGATGCAGAACTTGCTGTCTCCCAGCCAATTAGCAAAACGCTAGTAATATCCAAAAGGCAACACGATGGCCAAGTACAACAACGCGATGTCAATATAAACTCTTTATATAATCTGCACGGAACATTGAACAATATGAAATGCCGTATTTTTCGCTCTATAAGACGCACCAGACCACAAGACGCACGTAGTTTTTGGAGGAGGAAAACAAGAAGAAATATATTCTGAATCTCAGAAGCCAGAACAGCAGGAGGGATCGCTGCGCAGTGAAAGCAGCAATCCCTCTTGCTGTTCTGGCTTCTGGGATAGCTGCGCAGCCTGCATTCGCTCCATAAGACGCACACACATTTCCCCTTACTTTTTAGGAGGGAAAAAGTGAGTCTTATAGAGCAAAAAATACGGTATATGAAATATGCACTCTCTGCAAAATCAAATAAACAAAAATCTTCTAAATCTCTGAAAGTCACAAAATGTGCACTCTTGATGGATTCTCTTGAAAACATAGAGCCAAATTGTCAGGGGCTCAGGAGCAGAGGCACAGGAAAGGGAGGAAATAGAGAGCGAGGGGGAGGAATCCGAAGGAAATGTTAGCGATGACAGCGGTCCGAGGTCTCTGAGTCTTTCCAGCGAATCGGAAGATTCACAGAAAGGGGCTCCCATGGTCAGAGCACGGGGGGTGCCTAGGGGGACACCCCAGGAAGAAGGGGCCAGAGGGGACTCAGAGAGCAGCAGTTGGAAATCAGGACCAGCTTCCCCACCAGAGCGCAGTAGGGGGAAGGAGTCCCAGGTATCGGGAGCAGGCGGCTCACCGCCAGCGGGAGGACATGAGTCAGGATTGGCCACGCCTCCATCGGAGAGCGAGGAAACGGTCAAGAGGAAGGTTGGAGACTGGGCGCATGTGCCAAGTTCAAATGTACAGGAGGGCGGCGCAGTTGGCAGCCCGGATAGGGAGCCAGGTCCCAAAGCCCGCCGAAAGGAGGGAGAAGAGTCAGGGGGGTCAGCGTCAGCGTCAGAAGAGTCCAGGAAGGAGGGGACCCCGGGGGGTAGAAGGACCCAGAGGAGAAAGGAGAGACGGAAGAGGTGGAGTAAGGTTAGAGTCTTAAACTGGTGTACAGGGGGTGGAGACTCAGATGGAGCTTCGCCGGTCTAGCTTCTAGACGTAGAGCTGCGCGCTGCAGCTTGAAAATGGAAACTGTACCTCAATAAAGACTTTTGTACACTACTACCCGCTAGCGTTGGTCCTCTGTGAGCTGGGACCTGGAGCAAGCTCTGACACAAATAAACATAAGTCTTATAGGTCTCTGAAAGTCTTTGTAGACTATGCAAGTCTCTGAAAGAAGCAATTGGTCAGATTCTTATCTGGTGAAAATAAGCTGTAAAGCTTTGTTTTATGACGTCCAACGCTGCCGAAGTGGTCCGCAAACAGACGTGGTGAACAGTGATTCCGGATATTCCCACTGTTTCGTGGAATTCTTCTTCAGCACAGCAGAAGGATACAGAAATTCTTCAAAAACCCATCTATAGGGTGAATGGAACTGTATGAACTACAATTGCTAAGGAAGTGGTTCAGTGTTCTGTATAGATTATATAAAGAGTTTATATTGACATCGCATTGTTGTACTTGGTCGTTGTGTTGCCTTTGGGATATTACTGACACAGGGGTTTAATTGTTTAATTAGGAAAACACGGCTGCGCCTGCACACATTTCACTTGCATGATTCCACTTACACGTGGTTCGTAGAATCATGGGAAAGAGTCCATCAACAGTGTCTCCGAAAATTTTTACACATCACTTGGGAAGACGGGCAAACTCTAGTACCAGTGTACTGGAAGAAGCAAAGATCACTGGTGTCAAAGCGATGATTCTTCAACATCAATTTCGTTGAACTGGTCATGTTGTGTGGATGCCTGATTATCTTCCAAAGCAACTGCTCTATTCCAAACTTAAAAATGGAAAGCGTAATGCTGGTGGTCAACAAAACAGGTTTAAAGACTCTCTCAAGGCAAGTCTTAAAAAATGTAGTATAAACACTGACAACTGGGAAACACTGGCCTGTGAGCGCTCCAGTTGAAAAACAGCCTTTGCCAAAGGTGTCATGGGCTTTGAAGACACTCGAACTCAGGACGCAAGGGAGAAAGGTGCTAAGAGGAAGGCACGCTTGGCAAATCTACACCGTGGTCACCTCCTGCCCGGAAACCAATGTGGAAAAGCCAGGTGATTTTTAGAAGACATCTGAAGGCAGCCTTGTATAGAGAAGTTTTAAACTGGCTTTTTGGGGGTATGTGTGTGTTATTGGGTTATTGCTTTTGGTTTGATTTTATATAATAAATAATAAATTGTTATTTATACCCCGCCCTTCCCTGTTCAGAAAACTGGGCTCAGGGCGGCTAACAACATATCTAAAACAATTGATGCAACAAAAAACAACTTAAAATACAGTATAAAACGTGAAGAACTGCCCCTAGGCTGCCCCTATTTTCATCAGAGGAATTTTGGAGGGTGTGGAGTTATGCGACCCCCAAGCCAAGGAGATAAATACCTATAAAACCTTTAGAAGACACATGAAAGCAGCCCTGCATAGGGAAGCTGTTTAATGTTTTATTATGTTTTTATATATGTTGGGAGCTGCTCAGAGTGGCTGGGGTAACCCAGTCAGACGGGTGGGGTATTATTATTATTATTATTATTATTATTATTATTATTATTGAATGTTGTTGTTGTTTAGTCATTTAGTCATGTCCGACTCTTCTTGAACCCCTGGACCAGAGCACTCCAGGCACTCCTGTCTTCCACTGCCTCCCGCAGTTTGGTCAAACTCATGCTGCTAGCTTCGAGAACACTGTCCCACCATCTCGTCCTCTGTCGTCCCCCATCTTTCCCAACATCAGGGTCTTTTCCAGGGAGTCTTCTCTTCTCATGAGGTGGCCAAAGTCTTGGAGCCTCAGCTTCAGGATCTGTCCTTCCAGTGAGCACTCAGGGCTGATTTCCTTCAGAATGGAGAGGTTTGATCTCCTTGCAGTCCAGGGGACTCTCAAGAGTCTCCTCCAGCACCATAATTCAAAAGCATCCATTCTTCGGCGATCAGCCTTCTTTATGGTCCAGCTCTCACTTCCATACATCACTACTGGGAAAACCATAGCCTTAACTATGTGGACCTTTGTCGGCAAGGTGATGTCTCTGCTTTTTAAGATGCTGTCTAGGTTGGTCATTGCTTTTCTCCCAAGGAGCAGGCGTCTTTTAATTTCGTGACTGCTGTCACCATTAGCAGTGATCATGGAGCCCAAGAAAGTATTGAATAGAACGTCCCTATTTCCATCGGAGAAATGTTTTTGGAGGGTTTGTGATTATTTATCCAGTAGCTGGAAGGGAGCAGGTATCTCTGCGCATTGCATCCTAAACACAACATCGACGTGCCCAACGTTCAGATATTCACGTTCATTCGCTGGCTGAATGCTTTTAAAACAATACGCCAGAGCCCCTTTGTCGAAGGCTCGGTGTGTGTGTGGGGTGCGAATAATGGGAGGAATCTCTTTTGTAATGCCCTCTCTAGCTAAAGCCTCACAGAGCCAGGCTAGGTGCCCCCCCAGCGCCAGCCCGGCCGCCAAACGCCGGAGTCAGCAAGTCTCCATTTTTGCAGGGACAGGAGGGAGCCAGAGGCCCAGGAGAACTTGCTGGGGTGGCAGTTCCCAGGCAGAAGGTACGGGAAGGTCTGCCTGCCAAAGCCCCCACAACATCCCTGCTCAGTCCAAAGTCAGAAATGGAACCAGAGTTTCCAAAGAGTTACGTGGAAACAAGCGGTATTTTGTGGGTGGGATTTGACCATCATCTGGCACGTTTAGGGTAAGGTTCATGGGACGCAGGTGGTGCTGTGGGTTAAACCACAGAGCCTAGGGCTTGCCGATCAGAAGGTCGGCGGTTCAAATCCCTGCGACGGGATGAGCTGCCGTTGCTCAGTCCCTGCTCCTGCCAACCTAGCAGTTCAAAAGCAAGTAGATAAATAGGTACCGCTCCGGCGGGAAGGTAAACGGCATTTCGGTGCGCTGCTCTGGTTCGCCAGAAGCGGCTTAGTCATGCTGGCCACATGACCCAGAAGCTGTACGCCGGCTCCCTCGGCCAATAAAGCAAGATGAGCGCCGCAACCCCAGAGTCGGCCACGACTGGACCTAATGGTCAGGGGTCCCTTTTGTTGTTGTTTAGTCATTTAGTCGTGTCTGACTCTTCGTGACCCCCTGGACCAGAGCACACCAGGCCCTCCTGTCTTCCACTGCCTCCCACAGTTTGGTCAAACTCATGCTGGTAGCTTCGAGAACAATATCCAACCATCTCGTCCTCTGTCGTCCCCTTCTCCTTGTGCCCTCCATCTTTCCCAGCATCAGGGTCTTTTCCTGGGAGTCTTCTCTTCTCATAAGGTGGCCAAAATATTGAAGCCTCAGCTTCAGGATCTGTCCTTCCAGTGAGCACTCAGGGCTGATTTCCTTCAGAATGGAGAGGTTTGATCTTCTTGCAGTCCGTGGGACTCTCAAGAGTCTCCTCCAGCACCAGAATTCAAAAGCATTCATTCTCCGGAGATCAGCCTTCTTTATGGTCCAGCACTCACTTCCATACATCACTACAGTGGTACTTCGGGTTAAGTACTTACTTCGTTCCGGAGGTCCGTACTTAACCTGAAACTGTTCTTAACCTGAAGCACCACTTTAGCTAATGGGGCCTCCTGCTGCTGCCGCGCTGCCGGAGCACGATTTCTGTTCTCATCCTGAAGCAAAGTTCTTAACCTGAAGCACTATTTCTGGGTTAGCAGAGTATGTAACCTGAAGTGTATGTAACCCGAGGTACCACTGTACTCGGAAAACCAGAGCTTTAACTATACGGACCTTTGTTGGCAAGGTGATGTCTCTGCTTTTTAAGATGCTGTCTAGGTTTGACCTTGGAGCAATAAATGTATCTTGCTGGGGGCATAAGTAAATATTCAAAGGATCATAGCATTGTACCCCTTACAGGGCTGCTGGAAGTTGTAGTCCAGAACATCTAGGCTGGCATTCAAGGCTGCTTTAATGATTTTTTAAAATTATTATTTCTCGTTCCTTAATTGGGTGCTTTTGAGGTTTGGTGCCCCTGGTTAACATAACTTTAGCCTTCATTATCTCTGTTCTTTCATTCCCGTTCAGCCCGAAATCACTGCGATGAGTTTTCTGCGCTTTGCTCTGATATGTGAGATTTCGGCTCTGGGAGCCAGACACAAAGCGATCTCTTTTTCCAAACCAAATTGCGAGATCCAAACCCCAGTCATGGATGCTGACTTAAGAGTCGTGAACAAAGATCTTTTCAAGTGAAAAAGACTTGCTATGGTCCCAGGCGCCGGGCTTGAAAGCCTTATAGTTTTTAATTTGCATTTTTATGACAGCGATATCTTCCCCCTCCTTGTTTGTTTTGCTTTCCATTATAAAAATAAATGCACACATGCACAAAGATAAACACACAAAAAGAATATATCTATAACAACTACTAACATGCACACGCACATTTTCTCCCGCCCTCATAGCATTAAAAGTTGTGGGTGTCCGATGAAACTGAAGGTTGGGAAATTTCAGGACAGAAAGTCCATAGCGGCTGCTTTCGTAGTTGTTAATATTATTACCGTATTTTTCGCCCTATAGGACGCACTTTCCCCCCTCCAAAAATGAAGGGGAAATGTGTGCGCGTCCTATGGGGCGAATGCAGGCTTTCGCTGAAGCCTGGAGAGCGAGAGGGGTCGGTGCGCACCGACCCCTCTCGCTCTCCAGGCTTCAGGAAGCTATCCGCAAGCCGTGGGAGCCTGGCATGAAGTCGCGCAGCTCTCCCATGGCTTGCGGATAGCAGCCTGTTCTGGGGGCTGGGGTCGGGGGAAGCTCGGGCTTCCCCTACCCCAGCCCTGCGCCTGGGGGGGAAAATAATTTTTTTCCTTTATTTCCCCCCAAAAAATCTAGGTGCGCCCTATGGGCCAGTGCGCCCTATGGGGCGAAAAATACGGTATATATTTATTTACTTATACCCTGTGTTTCCCCCCAACGAGACTCAAGAAACAACCACAGTCTTTCTTTTTTTTAAATCATTTTTATTTGAGTCTACAAATAAAAATTTAGAACCATCCAAATACATATCCATATGTAGAGATTACTCAAAATCTCGATACTTCCCCCACCATCCTCTCCATTTGTCAACATTTACAACTGCATATTATTCCATATTCTGTGTTTTATATCCTTCCATCTTATCCGTAGTATTTGTTACATTACAAGTGAGTTTAAAATCCTGCTAATGTTTTCATCTGCTTGCAGTGGTCTCATAAATCAATTATGAATTGTCCCCATTCTTTTTTTAAAGTTTTTGTCCTCTTGGTTCCTGAGCTTTCCAGTCAGGTTTGCCATTTCGGCGTAGTCCATCTTATTTTCATCTCGGGGCTGGTAGCATCTCTGATGCTGTTGTCGCCTACATAAAGAGTCTTTTCTGTTCCTTTGGAATGTCGGTACCTACAATTCATAATAAAAAAGCTCCTGGTTCTTTTTAAACAAAAGTTATTCTAAACATTTTCTTCATTTCATTAGATATCATCTCCCAGAACGCTTTTATTACCTTACGCGGCCACTACATATGATAAAAGGTACCTTCTTTTTCTTTACATTTCCAGCAGGTATTTGTACTTGTTCTATACATTTTGGCTAACTTAAAGGTAAAGGTAAAGGGACCCCTGACCATTAGGTCCAGTCGTGGCCGACTCTGGGGTTGCGGCGCTCATCTCGCTTTATTGGCCGAGGGAGCCGGCGTACAGCTTCCAGGTCATGTGGCCAGCATGACTAAACCGCTTCTGGCGAACCAGAGCAGCGCACAGAAACGCCGTTTACCTTCCCGCCAGAGTGGTACCTATTTATCTACTTGCACTTTTGACATGCTTTCGAACTGCTAGGTTGGCAGGAGCAGGGACCGAGCAACAGGAGCTCACTCCATCGCAGGGATTCGAACCACTGACCTTCTAATTGGCAAGTCCTAGAATCTGTGGTTTAACCCACAGCGCCACCTGCGTCCCTTACCTTCAAAGGTAGCCCCACATAAAACTATTTGAGAACCAAGGTACTACTGTATCTGATTCAGTCTTACACATCTTAGCAAGCCTACTCGGAGTCAAGTACCACCTGTCAATCATTGTTCTACCCGGACACTGAGGTCCAGCGCCGAGCGCTTTCTGGTGGTTCCCTCACTGCGAGAAGCCAAGCTACAGGGAACCAGGCAGAGGGCCTTCTTGGTGGTGGCGCCCGCTCTGTGGAACGCCCTCCCACCAGATGTCAAAGAGAAAAACAACTACCAGACTTTTAGAAGACATCTGAAGGCAGCCCTATTTAGGGAAACTTTTAATGTTTGATGTATTACAGTATTTTAATATTTTTTTGGAAGCCGCCCAGAGTGGCTGGGGAAGCCCAGCCAGATGGTCGGGGTATTAATAATAATAATAATAATAATAATAATAATAATAATAATAATAGTTGTTGTTGTTGTTGTTGTTGTTGTTGGAATAACATGCTGTAAACTTCCGATAGCGTCATTGCCTGTATTTCTTGGGTAGCCCAGTACAGTCATACCTTGGGTTACAGATGATTCGGGTTGCATGATTTCGGGTTGCGCACCGCGCTGAACCCAGTAGTGCCAGAACAGGTTACTTCTGGGCTTCAGCACTTGCGCATGCGCAGAAGCGCTGAATCGCAACCCATACATGCACAGAAGCACTAAATTGCACTTTGCGCATGCGCAGAAGCGCTGAATCGCAACCGCGCATGCGCAGACGCGGCGCTGCGGGTTGCGGGCGCTGTGGGTTGCGAACGTGCTTCCTGCATGGATCACGTTCGCAACCCGGGCGTCCGCTGTAAGGCATTTTGCCCTAGCCAGCTGAATTCTCCATGTCATTCGACCCAAAGGGAGGTCCGGACCCATCGCTGCCGGGATGAGCCGGGATGAAGAGTTCAGTAGGTGACACACCTTCTCCTTAATCCTGCGTAATGCGCACGGCCGCGATTTCCCCATTCTGATCCGAGGCTCCTGGGGTTTGTTTAGAATACGTCACTATTTTTAGAGTCCGTGGGACAAATCTTCTGGCAGGCCTGTGTTTGGCTGGCACAACATCAGCGTCGGAGAAACAGCTCCTGCAACTTTTCCCGGCAGCTTGCGGTAAATCCAGAACGGTTTAGTAGTGCTTTGATAAAGAGATGAGTAAGGCAGCCCAGCTCAAACGGAGACAAGGAATGGGTGTGGGTGTCAGATCACATATTGTTATAGATTCAGGGTAAACCCTGGAAACCACCGTTTTTTTTGCTCCATAAGATGCACCTGACCATAAGACACACCTAGCTTTTGGAGGAGGATCTGATGGTGAATTTGGGGTGACCCAATGCAAAAATCCTGAGGAACCATGTGGATCCGTGCATTGTAACCACATTTTTGCACCATTGCAGCCCCAGGAAACAGTGGGGGCATGATTTTTTTGGTGCAGGCTGTAGCCATGGACATGCTGTGTGATCTGATGGTGAATTTGGGGTGACCCAATGCAAAAATCCTGAGGATCCATGGGCTTTTACCTCCCCACTCCCAGGCAGCCTCCTTTATCTCTAGCATCCCTTAACTCTCTCCTGATCTCACCAATCAGCTGTTTCCTTTCAACACTCCCTTCCCTCTTGTTTGCCTTAGTGTCCTTTCCTTAGCTGGAGCAGTTTTTTGCTCCTCCTTTTCTTCTAATTTCTCTCCTTATTGCTTTAGTCTTCCTGTTTCCCCCCTTTGCAAGTTCACTGTTTTTACCTCCCCCCTCCCAGGCAGCCTCCTTTATCTCTAGCGTCCCTTATCTCTCTCCCCGATTGGCAAACGATCGGTGGCTTTGTTTCAACACCCACTTCCCTCTTTCAAAAAAAAAAGCATGATCTGCTTTTCTCCCCTGGGCAATTCAGCTCCAGGGACCACACCTTCGCTCCATAAGATGCACAGATATTTCCCCTTACTTTTTAGGAAGAAAAAAGTGCCATTTATGGAGCGAAAAATACGGTAATAAATGCTTGTGTTTGGGTGATTTTTGATATGAAAGGAGAATGCAAACTGCAAAGGAATTCATGTGGCTGAGCTACGGCCATCAAGGAATAATAGAAGGACATTAACAATACAAGGGAACTTCTTTTTTCAAAAAATAATACTAATTGTAATTTTCATTTATATACATTACAACAATTATTCAAACATAACTCTAACATTTGATACTTTGACTCCCCGCTCTTTCTGCAGTTTTTTTACATTTATTTCCATCCTTTCGTGCATACTCCAAATTATCTTAATTTATTTTTTTATTCGTCTATTCTCATATATATCTCATACAGCGGGACCCTCTAACCACTGCACGACCACTGGCTCTCAGTGCAGAATACGGTCTCAGACTTTTGTTCCGATTCTTCCTTCCTTGTTTGCAACTGTCCGACCTATTCCATGGGCTTTCCCCGCCCCCCGATTTGGCACTGGGGGGCATGTTGACTTTTGCACTGCATCCTGGGGAACAGAACGCATTCCACCCACAGAGTGCGCACGAGAGGGAGACTGAATTCTCTCGCCAAAAAAGTGACGGAGACCCAAACTGACAAGAGTGGAATCGTGCAAAGGCCTCCGAGACAGAAACTGGCCGAGTGGAATTTAGCAACGCTTTATTTGCAAAGAGCGGGTTGAGGGAGAGGCGGTTGTGTACCCCAGCGGCACTTTTTGGGGGGCGTCTGTCCTCTCCGAAGGAGGAGACGTTTGAGGGATCTCTAACTGGTTCTGACTTCTTCATTTCTCAAATATTATGCAGGCTTGAGAGCCGGCAGCAAGTCTTCAGTGGGAAAACCCAGCAAGACGCATATTACAGCAGGAACCTTCCCAAAACCCAATAAAATAAATAAATCAAACAGGACACAGTTGGGACGACTCTTATGGAAGCTGCTTGACGCAGAATCAAACCATTAGTCCCTCTGACCCAACATTGCCTAGTGAGTGTTAGAATCATGTTGTTGTTGTTGTTTAGTCATTTAGTCGTGTCCGCCTCTTCGTGACCCCCTGGACCAGAGCATGCCAGGCACTCCTGTCTTCCACTGCCTCCCACAGTTTGGTCAGACTCATGCTGGTAGCTTCGACAACACTGTCCCACCATCTCGTCCTCGGTTGTCCACTTCTCCTTGTGCCCTCCATCTTTCCCAACATCAGGGTCTTTTCCAGGGAGTCTTCTCTTCTCATGAGGTGGCCAAAGTCTTGGAGCCTCAGCTTCAGGATCTGTCCTTCCAGTGAGCACTCAGGGCTGATTTTCTTCAAAATGGAGAGGTTTGATCTTCTTGCAGTCCATGGGACTCTCAAGAATCTCCTCCAGCACCAGAATTCAAAAGCATCCATTCTTCGGCGATCAGCCTTCTTTATGGTCAATCTCATATTGGTCGCTTCAAGAACACTGTCCCACCATCTCGTCCTCTGCCGTCCCCTCTTCTTGTGCCTTCTTGATGGTCCAGCTCTCACTTCCATACATCATTACTGGGAAAACCAGAGCTTGAACTATACGGACCTTTGTTGGCACTGCTTAAAAACCTCCAAAGAAGGAGAGTTCCACTGTCAAATGGCTCTCACTGTCATAAAGTTCTTTCTGATGTTTAGTCCCTTTCTCGTAACTTGAAGCCATGGGTTCGAGTCCTACCCTCCAGAGCAAGAGAAAGCAAGCTCTCTTCATCTTCCAAGTGACAGTCCTTTAACTTCAACTTGAGGGCCCCAGATGTTCCTGGGTTATTCTCGCCAGCATTAGAACAGATAAAATAAAGTCCTTCTCCATGCAGCGCATGTTTAAACTGTGGAACTCACTGCCACAGGAAACAGGGATGGCAACCAAATTAGATTGTTTTAGAATATATTGTATCATATTCTTCTCAAAGATCCAACGACTTCCAGTCAACCCCTCATGCTTCTAAACATTATTTATCCTATCGCACATTTTATTTCAGTCTTGTTATTCATTATATTCGTATATATTCTCTTTCATGGTACTCATCCAGTGTATCACGGAAGTTATTCTAGAGCTGCCACAGATTTCATGCTGTTACAATAGTCCTTAAGATAGTTTTGATACATACTCCATTTTTTTAATTTAAAAGTTTGTTCCGTGTGGTGCGGTCTCTCAATCTTTCTGTTAGTGTAGCCAGTTCTGCATACCCCAACGATTTATTTTGCCAATCCAATTTTGTCGGTACTTTGTCACCCTTCAAAGTTCATAGCTATCAATATTTTCATGTTCGCAGTAGTGTACAAAAACAATTCCCTCATATTTTTTGGAATGCTGTGACCTAAATTAAAAGACACCTGCTTCTTGGGAGAAAAGCAATGACAAACCTAGACAGCATCTTAAAAAGTAGAGACATCACATTGCCGACAAAGGTCCGTATAGTTAAAGCTATGCTTTTCCCAGTAGTGATGTATGGAAGTGAGAGCTGGACCATAAAGAAGGCCGATCGCCGAAGAATGGATGCTTTTGAATTATGGTGCTGGAGGAGACTCTGGAGAGTCCCATGGACTGCAAGAAGATCAAACCTCTCCATTCTGAAGGAAATCAGCCCTGAGTGCTCACTGGAAGGACAGATCCTGAAGCTGAGGCTCCAATACTTTGGCCACCTCATGAGAAGAGAAGACTCCCTGGAAAATACCCTGATGTTGGGAAAGATGGAGGGCGCAAGGAGAAGGGGACGACAGAGGACAAGATGGTGGGACAGTGTTCTCAAAGCTACCAGCATGAGTTTGACCAAACTGCGGGAGGCAGTGGAAGACAGGAGGGCCTGGTGTGCTCTGGTCCATGGGGTCACGAAGAGGCGGACACAACTAAATGACTAAACAACAACAACAATATCCAGAAAATCCCTGATGTATAGCAACCCTGTGAACACGGATGGAAGGATGGGGAAAGCCCATAGTATAAGGTTACCAGACGCCCCCGTTTCCTGGGGAGAATCCCCAGATTTACAAATCAGTCCCCTGACAAAATCCTATCATTCATGTTGAAGTCGAAAAATGTCCCCCGATTCCTTGAAACAAATCTGGTAACCTTACCATAGTATACAACAGGCGTGTCCAACAGATAGATCACTGGATGTCCGTAGTAAAGGTAAAGGGACCCCTGACCATTAGGTCCAGTCTTGGCCGATTCTGGGGTTGCGGCGCTCATCTCGCTTTATTGGCCGAGGGAGCCGGCATACAGCTTCCGAGTCATGTGGCCAGCAGGACTAAGCCGCTTCTGGCGAACCAGAGCAGCGCACGGAAACGCCGTTTACCTTCCCACCAGAGCGGTACCTATTTATCTACTTGCACTTTGACGTGCTTTTGAACTGTTAGGTGGGCAGGAGCAGGGACCGAGTGACGGGAGCTCACCCTGTCGAGGGGATTCAAACCGCCGACCTTCTGGTCGGCAAGTCCTAGGCTCTGTGGTTTAACCCACAGCGCCACCCGCGTCCCTTATGTCTGTAGTAGATCACTGGATATTTGTGGTAGATTGCGGTAGATCTCTTCTCCCCCCTGAAAAAGCTTTGGCTCCCCCCAAAAAAGCTCAACAACTTATTTGTCTCCCCTGTCAATAACAATGGATAGATCACAACCAGTATTTTTATAATGTGAGTAGATCACAGTCTCTTGGGACTTGAACGTGCCTGGTATACAAAAACCTCTTTCTCTTTAAGGGCTCCAGGTGAGTAGATTCTCTACCTGGGCCACACCCAATTCCCCCAAAAGCCATTGCAAACCTCCAGGACCAGCCAGATAAAAGGAGGGATCTCCCAAGAGTCTTGCATTTTCAATTCTAGCTGGGCTTCCTGTCTCTGCTCTGTTGCTATGAAGGCTGTAGTAAGATGCTGAAAAAACCCTTTTAAATGTACTGTGCTGCTTTGGGAATCCTTTCCTAAATGGAGTCCCTGCTGAATATTCGGCGGCTTGCAGAAGAGGAAGACAAATGTGAGTTGTTAGCATAGGGGCTGGTTAGGGTCTACACTTGAGTAGAGACCTGGGGTGTAAAGGATGGGTGGAAGGGCGGGTCTGCTATACTCCCACTGCTGCCCAAAGTTTTGCAAATATTTTTCTGTGCGAAGAAGGGCTCGCTTGGATTTAAGGCTGAATTCTGGCAACTATTCCTCTCCTCTGTCCCAAGATAAGTGTTGCTTTATGACATGGAAAATAACAAGGGCATCTCTAAGCATGTACAGAGTGTGTTTGCATTCCAGTGAATAATTTCTGCGAACCTGAACCCATCTGGGGTAGGAATTTTTGAGGCCTGGGGACAGAACCTACAAGTGTGTTTTTGGTGATCTTAGGCTGCAATTTTAGCCCCACTTACCTAGGTGTAAGACCCATTGAATTCAAGAGGACTTACTTTTGAGTAGACATAAATAGGCTTGCACTGTTAACCTTAAAACTCCTGAGTTTATTCTGCCAAAATAAAACCTTCTCTGAATTACTCCCAACTTTTTTTATCCTTTGGTTTCAAAGTGGTTTGCAATTCTGATATTTTATATTTTATTTTTTCCAGAGGAATCCTGGGAATAGTCTTTTGCAAAGCCCCTTTCCCCCAGTTAAAGGACATTAAGTTTGCAGTCCTACATATATGCTTACCTAGGAGTAAGCGCCAAAGAACATAGCAGGGCTTACTTTTAATTAAACCTGTGTGGGTGTTGTACTTACATGGCTGTGATGCCTTGACTGTGTTGCTTTAAAAACACTGTTTAGGGGAACCTACCCAGGTACGTCTGTTTCAACACATCCTCCAACTTGGCGCCCTCCAAATATTTTGAACTACAACTCCCATCAGCCCCAGGCCAATGGGACTTGTAGTCCAAAACATCTGGAACGTTCAAGAAGGCTGGTTCTAACATGAAATATTGTTCTGTAAAATTGCTTTAAAAACTGGTGGTTCCATATACATTGTTTTCAATACCTCATTTTTATCTGTGTTTTGCTTTTTAACATCTACATGCAGCCGCTGGGAGAGATCATCAGGGGGTTTGGGCTGGGTGTTCATCAGTATGCGGATGATACCCAGCTCTACCTCTTTTAAATTTGAACCACTGAAGGCGGTGAAGGTCTTGAGGTGGAGTGTCTGGAGGTGGTTGGAGGATGGATGGCAGCTAACAGATTGAGGTTGAATCCTGACAAGACAGAAGTACTGTTTTGGGGGGACAGGAGACAGGCTGGTGTGGAGGACTCCCTGGTCCTGAATGGGGTAACCGTGCCCCTGAAGGACCAGGTGCGCAGCCTGGGAGTCATTCTGGACTCACAGCTGTCCATGGAGGCGCAAGTCAATTCTGTGTCCAGGGCAGCTGTCTACCAGCTCCATCTGGTACGCAGGATGAGTGGTGCTGTTTACCAGCTCCATCTGGTATTTAGGCTGAGACTCTACCTGCCTGCAAACTGTCTCACCAGAGTGGTGCATGCTCTGGTTATCTCCCGCTTGGACTACTGCAATGCGCTCTGTGTGGGGCTACCTTTGAAGGTGACCCGGAAACTACAACTAATCCAGAATGCGGCAGCTAGACTGGGGACTGGGAGCGGCCGCCGAGACCACATAACACCGGTCTTGAAAGACCTACATTGGCTCCCAGTACGTTTCTCAGCACAATTCAAAGTGTTGGTGCTGACCTTTAAAGCCCTAAACGGCCTCGGCCCAGTAGACCTGAAGGAGCGTCTCTACCCCCATCATTCTGCCCGGACGCTGAGGTCCAGCACCGAGAGCCTTCTGGTGGTTCACTCCCTGCGAGAAGGGAGGTTACAGGGAACCAGGCAGAGGGCCTTCTCGGTGGTGACACCTGCCCTGTGGAACACCCTCCCATCATATGTCAAGGCAATAAACAACTATTTTACTTTTAAAGGACAACTGAAGGCGGCCCTGTTTAGGGAAGTGTTTAATGTCTGACGCTGTATTGTTTTTAATATTTGGTTGGAAGCCATCCAGAGTGGCTGGGGAAACCCAGCCAGATGGGCGGGGTATAAATAATGAATTATTACTATGATTATTATCTTGTTGTTCAGGTATTTTATCAGTGGGGCTGACTTCTGAGTAAGCCTCCCTAGGAGCCACTGGGATGCTTGTGAGCAGAAGGGGACCCCAGTTTACAATCTGGACTGGGATCTGGAGTTCACATAAGAGTGTGCCGGATTGGGCCAATGACCCATTTAGTCTTGCACCCTGTTCTCGCTGTGACCAACTGGGGTGCCATTATGGGAAACCCCCAAACAGGATCCGAGCCCAAGAGCCATCAGCAGTGGAATTCGGAAGCCTAGAACAGAGTTCTGCTTCTGTCTCAGCTAATAATGTGCTTTTCAGATTCCTCCTTAACCTCCTGGCTCTGAGTGGTCAGCGAGAAGGAGCTAGACATCTGTTGTTGTTGTTGTTTAGTCGATTAGTCGTGTCCGACTCTTCGTGACCCCATGGAGACAATATACAGCCTTGTCGTACTCCTTTCCCAATTTTGAACCAATCAGTTGTTCCATATCCAGTTCTAACTGTAGCTTCTTGTCCCACATAGAGATTTCTCAGGAGACAGATGAGGTGATCAGGCACTCCCATTTCTTCAAGAACTTGCCATAGTTTGCTGTGGTCGACACAGTCAAAGGCTTTTGCATAGTCAATGAAGCAGAAGTAGATGTCTTTCTGGAACTCTCTAGATTTCTCCGTAATCCAGCGCATGTTTGCAATTTGGTCTCTGGTTCCTCTGCCTCTTCTAAATCCAGCTTGCACTTCTGGGAGTTCTCGGTCCACATACTGCTTAAGCCTGCCTTGTAGAATTTTAAGCATAACCTTGCTAGCGTGTGAAATGAGTGCAATTGTGCGGTGGTTGGAGCATTATTTGGCACTGCCCTTCTTTGGGATTGGGATGTAGACTGATCTTCTCCAATCCTCTGGCCACTGCGGAGTTTTCCAAACTTGCTGGCATATTGAGTGTAGTACCTTAACAGCATCATCTTTTAAAATTTTTAAAATAGTTCAGCTGGACATCTGTGGCTCCTTAAATAGGCTTGCAGCCCTCTCTGCCACAACCCAGCATCTATCATGTTGATGCCCCCAGCTTTCCCTCCCTCCAGTCCCTCTGCCCATGTCTTAAAAGCTCATTGGCCTTGTTGCCTTTCGGTCTTAAGAGAGCATCTGTTCCTGGTGTGCTTATCCTCTTCTTAATCCTTGTCTGACCTTAAGAAAGTTGCTGCAGCAGGGCAATTAGATCTCTCTTTTCTCTAGGGCATTGTGGCTTTCAAAGAGCTGATTCAAACATTGGGGGCAGGGTAGCGTATGTGACCCTCTTAATCACCTGTCCATCAGATTCCCTTCTTGTGGAAAGCTAGCAGCTCAGGGAGAAGCATATTCAGCCACTTATTATTGAGGGGAAGTGCGTGGAACAGGTCTCAGTGTTTCGATTTCTGGGAATGGAGTTGAGAGATGACCTAACCTGGGGTAAAGGTAAAGGGACCCCTGACCATTAGGTCCAGTCGTGGCTGACTCTGGGGTTGCGGCGCTCATCTCACTTTACTGGCCGAGGGAGCCGGCGTACAGCTTCCGGGTCATGTGGCCAGCATGACTAAGCCGCTTCTGGCAAACCAGAGCAGTGCACGGAAACGCCGTTTACCTTCCAGCCAGAGCGGTACCTATTTGTCTACTTGCACTTTGACGTGCTTTCAAACTGCTAGGTGGGCAGGAGCAGGGACCGAGCAACGGGAGCTCACCCCGTCGCGGGGATTCGAACCGCCAACCTTCTGATCAGCAAGTCCTAGGCTCTGTGGTTTAACCCACAGTGAAAACAGCAAAGACCTGATGAAGAGAGCACAGCAGAGGTTATATTTTATGAGAATCCTCTGGAAAAACAATCTCCCAAAGGACCTGTTGATGGCATTTTACCATTGTACTGTGGAGAGTGTATTAACGTATGGTCTGTGTGTGTGGTTTGGGAGCTGCACGGTCAGGGGGAAAACAATGCTGTCCAGGGTTGTAAAGACTGCGGAGAGAATAATTGGGTGCAGTCTTCCCACCTTGGATCAAATCTATGCTGCCAGGTGCCATAAGAAAGCTGCAGAGATAGTGGAGAATAGTGCACACCCCAGAAATGATCTCTTTCAGCTTCTGCCTTCTGGAAGAAGGTCCAGGGTTATAAAGACTAGGACTAGCCACCTCAGAAACAGTTTCTATCCAAATGTGATTTTGGTTTTAAACGCAGTGTAAGGTAGTTTTTAATGGGATGCGGGTGGCGCTGTGGGTTGAACCATAGAGTCTATGACTTGCCAATCAGAAGGTCGGCGGTTCGAATCCCCGCGACGGGGTGAGCTCCCGTTGTTCGGTCCCTGCTCCTGCCAACCTAGCAGTTCGAAAGCACCTCAGTGCAAGTAGATAAATAGGTACCACTCCGGCGGGAAGGTAAACAGTGTTTCCATGCGCTGCTCTGGTTTGCCAGAAGCGGCTTAGCCATGCTGGCCACATGACCCGGAAGCTGTACGCCTAATGGTCAGGGGTTCCTTTATCTTTACCTTTATTCAGACCACGCCTGGAATACTGTGTCCAGTTCTGGGCACCACAATCTAAGAAGGATATTGATAAACTGGAAAGTGGGCAGAGGAGGGCGGCCAAGATGATCAAGGATCTGGAAACCAAGCCTGTTGAGGAATGGTTGAAGGATCTGGGAGGAAGAGGAGACCGAGAGGAGATATGTGAGCCATCTTCAAATATCTGAAGGATGGAGCAAGTTTGGTTTCTTCTGCTCCCTAGGGCAGGCCTTCAAGTTACAAGAAATGAGATTCCAACTACCGTATTTTTCGCTCTATAACACGCACCTGACCATAACACGCACATAGTTTTTAGAGAAGGAAAACAAGAAAAAAAATATTCTAAACGAAACAGTGGATGTATGATCGTTGTGGTTCATGCTGTGGCCCAGCGGCGTAGCGTGGGTTATCAGCACCCGGGGCAAGGCAAGTAATTTGCGCCCCCTAACCCGGGGCAAGGCAAGTAATTTGCGCCCCCTAACCCGGGGCAAGGCAAGTACAGTAATTTACTCTCCCAAGCAGCAGCAGCGAGGCTTCTCTTTCCCCCGCGCTCTCCTGGAGCTGCCTCTTTTCTTTCCTTTTTCCCCTTTCTCCAAGGCTTTTCGCTTTCTCTCCTAAATTGATTCCTCCTCCACACCGCGACGTTTCCTGGCTGCTCCCCCCCTCCCCCCTCTCTCCTCCTCGCTCTGCTTGCCTTTCCCTGCCCTGCCTGAGGGCGCCCTGAGGAGACTCCGCTCTCCTTTTTGACCAGGCGAGGTGGAAAAAAGGGGGGAAAGTCTCTTCCCACCCCCTCGCCAGACTCCCTGCTCGGCTCGGCTCACTACCCAGGCGGCCAGTGGAGAGAGTCTTGAGCCGCTTAATTCCCAGCAAGGAATTAGCAGGCTCGCTCCACCTCCTCCTCCTCCCGACTTTGCTGCTGCTGCTGCTGCTGCGCGGCTTTTTTCCTCTACCGACGGCACGCTGTGCCTTGGAGAGGTTCCCGCTTCCTCGAGGGGGGCCGGCCAAACGCGCCCCCCAAAATGTTGCGCCCGGTGCGGCCGGCACCCCTGGCACCCCCCACGCTACGCCACTGCTGTGGCCACAGACATGTGATCTGACAGTGAGTTTGGAGTAGCCCAATGCAAAAATCCTGAGGATCCATGTGGATCCATGCTTTTTAACCACGTTTTTGCGCCATTGCGGCCCCAGGCAACAGTGGGTGTGTGATTTTTTTGGTGCAAGATGTAGCCATGGACATGCTATGTGATCTGATGGTGAATTTGGGGTGACCCAGTGCAAAAATCCTGAGGATCCATGTGGATCCATGCTTTGTAACCACGTTTTAAGTGGGGAGGGAAGGAAAAGCACTCAAGGGACAAGGAGCACGTGTGGGGTGGGTGGAGATGGATGCTGTTAATAATGCAGAAGAGGGGTATAAGAGGAGAAGGCTCCTCTCCTCTCCCACTTTGCTCCTTTAAAGCAAGCAGGCTCTGCTTTTCTTCCTCCTCCCCGCTCATCCCCGGCTTAGCGAGCTGAAAAACTTTGCTGCTATGTAGCGAGCTGAGTAAGGAGGAGAATGGAACAGAGAGCCTGCTTGCTTTAAAGGAACCAACCGGATACGAGCCGCTTACACTCATGTAAGCAGCTCCTCTCCTCTCCTGCTTTGCTCCTTTAAAGAAGCTGGCTCTCTGTCCCTCTCTCCTCCCCACTCCGCGGCTCTTCTCCCGCTTTGCTGTTTCAAAGCAAGCCACGGAGGAGGGAAGGAAGGGGAACCATGGATCCTCTGCTCACGACTGCAGCAGATCCCCCCCCCCCCGCCATCCGTAGGCATTCCCTCCATAACACGCACAGACATTCCCCTTACTTTCTGGGACAAAAAAAGTGAGTGTTATGGTGCAAAAAATACGGTAAATGTTGGGAAGAATTTTCTGGTGGTAAGAACTGCTCAACTCCTTTCTTGGTAGGTTCTCCTTCCTTGGGAGTTTTTAAGCAGAGCTTGGATGGCCACCTGTCGTGGATGACAGCTGCGATTCCTACATTGAACCAGTGTGGTGTAGTGGTTAAGAGCAGCGGACTCGTAATCTGGTGAACTGGGTTCGATTCCCCACTCCTCCACCTGCAGCTGCCGGGTGACCTTGGGCCAGTCACACTTCTCTGAAGTCTCTCAGCCCCACTCACCTCACAGAGTGTTTGTTGTGGGGGAGGAAGGGAAAGGAGAATGTTAGCCGCTTTGAGACTCCTTCGGGTAGTGATAAAGCGGGATATCAAATCCAAACTCTTCTTCTACATTGCTTTGGGTGGACTAGATAGAGGTACCTTCCAACTCTGCAATTCTGTGATGGGAATCATAGTTCAAAAATCAGGAGGGGCCCCTGATTTGGGCGAGGCCAATTCTGCAGGGTGGCATTACCAGGCACCCCCCCCCCCCGCACTCCATGCAAGATTAGCCTTTTTACTGTGCTGCAAGTGATCTCTGGAAAGTAGCCAGGCTTAATCCTCCCTTGGCAAGGATCCCAAAGGTCTTAATGGGAAGGAGCGGAGCTTGCAACTGTCTTGAGCCAGAGAGAGACCAGATAGCATTTCTCGTAAGCTGCATCCCGTTCCCTGGAGAGTTGAGCCGGATCAATAGCAGCTACAGCAGAGCCCATTAGCTAGACCTTCACCCCAGGAGTGGACAGTCCCGATTCTCAAAGGCATCATATCTGGGCAAGCACAGAGCTGGCAACTTTCCCCTGTTCCCAGTGAGGGTAATGATCAAAGTAGGTAGTACTTATTTTAGTGCTTTGCTGTTCAGAGCGCTCCACGTTCCATCTCTCGGCCATTTGCAAAGCAGGCTTCTCTGTTAAGTGGATCAGTAAATGTTGGGGCACCCATGCCCCGTGGCTCCTGGGCAGAGAATTTGCCCTGCATGCAGGAAGGTTCTGGTTCACTTCCCAGTGGCAAGTCCCAAGGGGGCAGGCCCTTGCTTTAAAAAGGATCTCGTAGAGTTGCAGAACTCCTGCCAACCTAGCAGTTCGAAAGCACGTCAAAAGTGCAAGTAGATAAATAGGTACCGCTCCAGCGGGAAGGTAAACTGCGCTTCCGTGCGCTGCTCTGGTTCGCCAGAAGCGGCTTAGTCATGCTGGCCACATGACCGAACAACAGGAGCTCACCCCGTCACGGGGATTCGAACCGCCAACCTTCTGATCGGCAAGTCCTAGGCTCTGTGGTTTAGACCACAGCGCCACCCACGTCCCTTGTAGGGTGATGCAATTTTTCTTTTCTATTTTTCATTCTCATTCACTTTCCCCCTTCTTCCCCCCCCCCACTCTACCTTTTTATAAATGAAATTTCCTTAATAAAACATGAATACGTATGTGTGTAAGAGAGAGAGATGGATGAGGCCAATGGCAATCTAGTCCAGCCTTCTGTTCTCACAGTGGCCAACCAGTTGCCTCTGTGGGACAAACTGACAAGCGGGACTCAAGCACAAGCGCTTAGAATGATAGAGTTGAAAGGGACCGCGGGGGTCATCTAGTCCAACCCGCTGCAACTCAGGACACTTTAGCCCAACATGGACCTCGAACCCAGGACCATGAGATTAAGAGTCTCATACTCTACTGTTTGAGCTTCATTACATATCTTTAGGCGCCAGGCAAAAACATTTCTCCTCAACCAGGTGTTTGGCTGGTTAACATTCTATGCCACGCATACGCAAACTCGGCCCTCCGGATGTTTTGGGACTACAACTCCCATCATCCCTGACCACTGGTCCTGTTAGCTAGGGATCATGGGAGTTGTAGTCCTAAAACATCTGGAGGGCCGTTTGCCTGTGCCTGTTCTATGCCTTTTAAAATGTGTTTCTGGGGCAGAGGATTTATCGGTTTGCTTTTGTTTCATTACGCATCCTTGTGTTCTCCTTTTGTGGGTTTTTTTCCCCTGTTGCGAACTTCCCTGGGATCTTCGGATGAAGGGTGGTCTGCCAATTAAATAAATACGAATAAAACAAGAATAGCCAGAGCCCTCTCCCTGCCTGTGGTTTCCAGCATGACTGTGAAAATGCGAGCATAGTTTGTGTGATGAAACACACACACACACACACACACACACACACACACACACACACACACCAAACACACACACGCAAATTGTGAGAGTGCCACCATTATTTATTTCTAAAAGACAACAGTGGCAACGCGCAAGATCAGCAATTAGCAGCCAGCTGGGAGAAAATAGCCGCCTCCGTCCGAAACTGGACACCAGTCCCATTTTTCTTTCCACAATGCTCACCGGCGCCCTAGATTTTTCATCCAGTGCGCTGAGCTCAATGCAGAGTCATTCCCGGCCCGCTCCCTCTGGAAGAGACCTGGAGGAAAGCCAACTTGAAAAGGCCATTTGTCAGCGTGCATAAGAGGCCACACGGCAAGCCAGGTGGGCGGGCTCAGAGCCTCTGTCATCCCCACCTACACCCATCCCTGATGAGCCCTTCACTCCCACCCCTGGGCGATGCCCCACTTAATGGCCAAGGCTCATGCGCACCTTCACAGAATCCTAGAATCATAGAGTTGGAAGAGACCACAAGGGCCATCGAGTCCAACCCCCTGCCAAGCAGGAAACACCATCAGAGCACTCCTGACATATGGTTGTCAAGCCTCTGCTTAAAGACCTCCAAAGAAGGAGACTCCACCACACTCCTTGGCAGCAAATTCCACTGTCGAACAGCTCTTACTGTCAGGAAGTTCTTCCTCATGTTTAGGTGGAATCTTCTTTCTTGTAGTTTGGATCCATTGCTCCATGTCCGCTTCTCTGGAGCAGCAGAAAACAACCTTTCTCCCTCCTCTATGTGACATCCTTTTATATATTTGAACATGGCTATCATATCACCCCTTAACCTCCTCTTCTCCAGGCTAAAGATGCCCAGCTCCCTTAGCCGTTCCTCATAAGGCATCGTTCCCAGGCCTTTGACCATTTTGGTTGCCCTCCTCTGGACACGTTCCAGTTTGAACGCCACCTTGCTTGTGGCGGATTTCACAGTGACGTGAACCAGCCCTTAAGCCCCTCCAATCCCGTCACCGCCAGCACACAGAGAGAAAAGCAAACACTGCAACTAGACAAGTCTGTGTTATTTTGCAATGCCTCCGGGAGCTGGAATATAATAATAATAATAATAATAATAATAATAATAATAATAATAATAATAATAATAATAATGTATTATTTGTACCCCACCCATCTGGCTCGGTTTCCCCAGCCACTCTGGGCGGCTTACATCAAAATGTCACACACTAAAAACTTCCCTGGACATGCCTTCAGATGTCTTCTAAATGTCAGGTAGTTGTTCATCTCTTTGACATCTGGTGGGAGGGAGTTCCATGGGGCGGGTGCCATCACCGAGAAGGCCCTCTACCTGGTTCCCTGTAGCTTTGCTTCTCACAGTGAGGGAACCACCAGAAGGCCCTCGGCGCTGGACCTCAGTGTCCGGGCAGAACAATAGGGGTGGAGACGCTCCTTCAGGTCTACTGGGCCGAGGCCATTTCGGGTTTTAAAGGTCAGCACCAACACTTTGAACTGTGCTCGGAAATGTACTAGCAGTTTGAAAGCACACCAGTGCAAGTAGATAAATAGGTACCACTACAGCAGGAAGGTAAACGACGTTTCCGTGCGCTTTGGTTTCCGTCACTCCAGAAGCAGTTTATTCCTCCTGGCCACATGACCCGGAAAGCCGTCTGTGGACAAACACCGGCTCCCTCGGCCAATAAAGATGAGTGCTGCAACCCCACCTTTGCTAAAGTCGCCTTTGCCTGGACCGTCTGATCGGCAAGTCCTAGGCTCTGTGGTTTAACCCACAGCGCCACCTGTGTCCCCTTACATTAATATAGAAATGTGTATATTCTTATTATCCCAATACATGTATAATTGTCAGTAACCGAATATATTCTGTGTGAACTCATTCCGAATACAGTGGTACCCCGCAAGACGAACGCCTCGCAAGACGGAAAACCCGCTAGACGAAAGGGTTTTCCGTTTTGGAGACGCTTCGCAAAACGAATTTCCCTATGGGCTTCCTTCGCAAGACGAAAGCCCATAGGGAAATCTCCGGGACAGGGCGTCTTGCCCACTGTCCTCGGACCTCCTCCCGCCGCCAGGCTTCGGAAGGCTGCTCCGAAGCCTGGCGGGGGGCGGAGAGGTTTTTTAAAAACCCCGGGACAGCGGAGGACTTCTCCGCTGTCCGGGGGGGGAAGCAAAGACTTTTGCCCCCCCCCCAGCCTTCAGAAGAGGTCGGGGGACAGATTGTCCCCGGACCTGGTCTGAAGTCGGTTTCCCTAGGAACGCATTAATTGATTTTCAATGCATTCCTATGGGAAACCGTGCATCGCAAGACGAAAAACTCGCAAGAAGAAAAAACTTGCGGAACGAATTAATTTCGTCTTGTGAGGCACCACTGTATCATTCTATTTATCCAAAGAAAGTCTGCATCTATAAGCTGTCCGTTTGTATGTTGCCAATGTTGTGAAGCCATTGATTAAAGGGAATCGTATCTCTATTCTCCCAATTCATCAATATGGCCAAGTTTAGGGTGTGTAGAATCCATTTTCGCCGTCCTGCTGTCAACTTCCATACAAGGGGTATATAGTTCAAGAGCATATTCACCTTTGAAAAAAATGTATTTTCCCCCTGGGCAAACTTGTATATTACAGTCTCAAACACAGAAAACTTAGACCAGGGCTGGATTTAGGTTTGATGAGGCCCTAAGCTACTGAAGGTAATGGGGCCCTTTATATGTCCAGCTGTCCTTTGTCAACAACAAATTGTCGCTTTCTGTGTGTGTTGAATATATGCTATATGTGGGGCCCATTACGTACATCATAGGAGCCTACACAAAAGCACTGTTGCTATATGTAGGTTAAATTTAATTTATTTTTTTATCTTATATTTTGGAAATGTACATCCAGTTGTTGTTTTTCCTTTAATTTTTTTGGGGACCCCCAAGAGAGTGGGGCCCTAAGCTATAGCTTGTTGAGCTTATATGTAAATCCGGCACTGACTTAGACTTTCAGTAAAATGTTGGGCTTTGTGAATTTGCCTCTGTCGTCCAAAACTTGGCAAAGTTGGTAGGGGAATCACCTGGGAAAGCGTGAGCTCTGGCTTCCCATGTGTTGCACACCTGAACGCATGAAGCACCATTGATGGACTTACCTGCCGTGACTTGGTCCAGCCCCTTTTAAGTGTCCTCTCCTGCCATTGGCTCAGCCTCCAAGGTGTGTCACGGAATGCTGCGAACACTCTAATTGATTCAGAAACTTGCATCACACAAAGCCCAGGAGCCCAGATAGGGCTGAGGGTGGGATATCTCACTAGTGACGAGCTCAGCAAGGGAGAGGAAGGGCATCGCAGGATGGGCCAACTCTTAGACCGTACGTATGTGTTAGAGAGAGAGTATTGCACACAAGAATTTGTCCATAAGCTTATTCGGATCATATTTTGGTCATTTTTTGGGGGGGGGGGGTACCCCATCTCTTCTCCAATAAGCCAGCAAACCTGTAAACGGCATGAGAAAAGACAACTGGTATTTCCCTGCTGGAAAAGCCAAGCATTAGTTGGTGCCAAGATGGCCTCTTTGGGGAGAAAATTCCACAGTCGGGGAGCCACCACAAAAAAGGCCCTTCCTTGTGCTGTAGTGTAGCAATATCTGGAGGGCCACTGCCACCACATCACGGAATGATGACGATGATAATTATTTTGGTTTCTTTTTTTCATACATGAAAACCAAGAGGGAAAAAATACAGTAGAAATGTCCCACCCATAGATAGTTAAAAGCCAGAGGCCTAGTAAAGAAGGAATGTTTTTGCCTGATGCCTTAAAGATATACAATAATAGTGCCAGGTGTCTCCACCCCCATCGTTCAGCCCAGACACTGAGGTCCAGCTCTGGGGCCTTCTGGGGGTTCCCTCACTGAGAGAAGCGAAGTTACAGGGAACCAGGCAGAGGGCCTTCTTGGTGGTGGCGCCTGCCCTGTGGAACGCACTCCCATCAGATGTCAAGGAAATAAACAACTACCTGACTTTTAGAAGACATCTGAAGGCAGCCCTGTTTAGTGCGGTTTTTAATGTTTGATGTTTTATTCTATTTTTAATACTTTGTTGGAAAGATAATATTATTATTATTATCCCTGGAGAGAGAATTTCACAAACTGGCAGCCACTACTGGAAAGGCCTGTTCTTGTGCTGCTGCCCTCCGGGCCAAGTACAGTGGTACCTCGGGTTACATACGCTTCAGGTTACAGACTCCACTAACCCAGAAACAGTACCTCGGGTTAAGAACGTTGCTTCAGGATGAGAACAGAAATCGTGCTCTGGTGACGCAGCGGCAGCAGGGGGCCCCATTAGCTAAAGTGGTGCTTCAGGTTAAGAACAGTTTCAGGTCAAGAACGGACCTCCGGAACGAATTAAGTACTTAACCCGAGGTACCACTGTACTGAAATGTTGATGCTAGTTTGTTGTGGAGTGATTTGGATTAATGCTTCTCCCCCAATCTTTCTCTTCTCAATCCCCCATCCCCAGATGTATCCCGGACCACCTCCACATCCTCCACACCGAGTAGCGAGGCCCTGACACCACTGCAGATGTCCCCGGCGGTGACGCCCGACTGCCAGACCGGCCTCCCCATGGACCCCACCCTCTGTGGCAAAGTCATCCCGGCTTTCCTGCCGGCGAAGAAAGAAGACCGCCCGCAGCCCGAAGGAGCCAGCTGCGACACGGCCGTGGGCAACGCCGCGACCGGTCTGGTGGCCCTCAGCGAGTGTGGGCAGGTCGTGATGGAGCAGGCCCCGAAAGCCGCCAAGGTGGCGCCCAAAGGTCAGGGGGAACCTACGTCGGGCGTGGACATGCTGGACACCCGGATAGTGATGGGCGAGGAGACTCAATGCCTCAGTGAGGATGAGGAAGATGGGGAAGGGGCTGCCTCTGCGCCGCTCAAACGGGGCACCTCGGAGGCCAGCTCTGAGGAGGAGGAAACGAGCGACGTGGAGGATCAGGACCTGCTTGACCTCCAGGCGAGGCCTCCCCACCAGACCCCAAAAGACTTGGCCAGCCGGCAAGCAGGCATGACCCTCCCCGGCCTCCGGAATCCGCAGGAGGCCGAGAGGGCAGCCATGACATCTCCACTCTCTCAGGGCGAACATTCGGCGGACCTGCCTTCTCCACCTCCTGCACTCACCAAAGACATCTCCGTAGAGCCTGCCGAGGCCCAGCCCCTGCCTGGCAAGCACACCTGTGGCCTGGACCCAGAACTATACTTCACGGCGCCCTCGACCCCCATCAAGACTGTGTTTTCCCACCTCAGGCACCAGCCCTTCTCCAAAGAGAGCCTCAGCGAGGAGCAGAACGACACGGACAACGAAGGCCTTTGCTCCCCACCCACCTCGCCCTCGGGGTCCTATATCACGGCCGAGGGAGGCAGCTGGGCGTCTTCGGGCACCGGCAGCACTTCCCCGTCTTGCTCCCCCAACCTGATCGCAGAGTCGGAAGCCATGGAGGCCCCGTCGGCAGACGGCGAGGAGTTTCTCTTGGAGTACGCAGACAGCCGCCCGAGGCTCCCACGGGGACCCAGCCTGTCTCCTGACTTGGAGGGGGAGTTTGCTTTCCAGACCCTCTCCTCCAGCACTTTAGTCCACTCGTTGTTCCCCGAGGACGACGACGACGGGCAGACGACCCCAGAGGAAGATGGCGGCGACTGGGGCGCCGAAGTCGCTCCCTCGACGACGGGCCCTCAGAGGTTTGAGCAAGTGGCTCCATCTTGGCCCGAGAGCAGAGAGGACTCTGGAGACGAAGTGGATCTGAGCCGCGAGCTTTCCAAGGCAGAGGCCCCGCCGGCCTACGAAACGGGAGCCGGAGACTCTGCCGAGTTTGCAGGATCGAAACCCTGCCTCTTGCCCGGTTCACTCGCTGCCTTCCCTTATGGGACGGACACCTCTGAGGCTGATGCGCCCGGCCGGCCGCAGGCCGAGACCGCAGCTTCCGCCCCAGACGACAGCGTGGACGGCGCTGACAGTGACCAGATGATTTCTGCTTTGCTCCTGCCTTTCCGTGGGAGCCTCATATTCGAGGCGGAGTCCATGGAGATCACGCTGTTCCCCCAAGGGGAGTCGGTGGGGAACGATGCCCTCTACGGCGTCGAGGACGACGACAGCACTTCAGCCTCCTTCCTGCACTCTCTCTCGGAAACCTCCATCAACGAAGGCGTGGACGAGTCCTTTGCTTACCAGGACGACACCTCCCAGTCCTCAGACTCGGCCTCCTACAACGGGGAGGACGACGAACGGCTCTACAGCGTCGAGCAGTACGCCGTGGTCGCGGAAGCTGCGGTCGCCCCTGCTCAGGAAGCGGCTGAGCCTCCAAAGGAAGACACAGTGCCCGCGCTGTCCCGATCGGGCAGCGAGAGCGAGATGGAGACCTCGTCTGACGCTTACAACACAGACGAGGAAGAGACGGCTTCTGCCGGGGACAATGGGCACCCGAGGGCCGAAAAGGAGGAGCGGGAGGAGAGAGGCTCCTCCCTGGAGAAGGCTGAAGATGAAGAGATACCCCAAGAGGACCAAATTAAAGCTTCGCTCCCCACTGAAAAAGAAGCGGCCTCCAGGTTGCAGGTTGTGCCTGAAGCTCCCGGCAATTCCTCCGAATGTTCTGGAAGCAGCAGCAGTTCCCCTACCGGTCAAGGATGGGGGTCTCCTATGGAGCAGGGCCCCACAGCTCTTTTCGGAGGCGTGGGTCGTGGAACTGGATGTGAAGAGGGAGAAGAGCCTTCAAGGGAAAGGGGCTCCCCCTGCGACTCCCCAGAGCACCAGTCGCTCTCAGACGGGCGAGAGGCTGCTGAGGAAAACGTCCCTGATCCCGGAGAATGCCTCATTGCTTGCTTCGATACGGATGAGGAAGCAGACGCTTTGCCGCCTCTGGACAACTCCTTGGAAGGGCCTCGGCCTGTGGGACAAACGGCAGCAGAGTGGGTCGACCAGGTGTATGCGGGCCCTGCCATAGCCCTGGGATGGACCCCGAAGCCGTATCCTGTGGCGTTTGCAGAGCTGGCGACTCCAGACGTCAACGACTCGTCTTCCTTTGACATCAGCGCCAGGCTGAAGGAGTCGGAGGAGCGGCTTCTGGAGCTCCTTGACCAAGATGGAGCCTCTGGGGGAGGCTTGACTGAAGCAGAGAGGCCTAATGGAGGGGTGTTCAATGTGGAGCCAGAGAAGGAGGAGCCTCCGTTTGTGTCCCTCCTTGGATCCTGTGAGGCGGCCATCTTGGACCAGCCTGAAGCGACTCGAGCCGACAGCGAGCCGGCAGCGGAGTGCCTTATTGCCTGCTTTGAATCGGAGGACGAGCTTGAGGAGGCCTCGTCCCTCGACCAGATGAACAACAACGAGGACCACGTGGTGGCTATCTTTTCTGAGGCGAAACCTGATTCTCGGCCCCTGCTGGGACCAAACGGCACACAGCAGAACACCGCTGTCGTGGACAGTGAGGTCACCTTGTTGGCGGCAGCCGCAACTCTGCCCCCCACAGATGTTGAAGAGCATGCTGAAGTCTGTAGGGTGCCAAGAGACTCATCTGAGCTGGAGATGGAGGCCTCCACAGGCCCTCTTGCCAGTGTGGTTATAGGAGACGGCGCAGCCCATCTCAAGCTGTGCTTGGAGACTGGCGAGGCCAAAGACCTGAGTGTGAGGGAGGCTCAGCCCGGTGAGAGCCACCACGAGCCCAGGCTGGTAGAAACAGGCGGCCATCTTGAGGAAGCTGGAGAGGACGCCAAGGGCAAAGATCAGCTAGGGGAAGAGGCTTCAGCTGTAGAGGAAGCCACCGGGCCAATGGAGGGGCAAGCGCTATCGGACGAAGTTGATGCTAGCCAGGACTGGGAAAGTCCGTCCGAGGGAGAAGAGGATGCTATTTCTGAACTTGAAAGTGACGAAAACAGCAGAGCAGACTCTGTCGCTGAGATTCCACCAGGAGAAGGTGCTGTTTGGTCGGGAGACAGGCTTCAAGCCCAGCGCTTAACCACGCTTCCTGTGGGACGGTGTGGATCAGAAGCCGTCTCATTCCAGGATCCTGCTGCTCAGCCTAGCCTGAGAGACAGCAACATGAATTTGGTGCAGATTCAGAGCAAGGGGGCAGCTCCTGCTCCCGCCAGCAGCGAGACCACAGATGGTCCAGCGTTGGTGGCAAGCTCCGACAAGAAGCCAGGACAGAAAGAAGAGAACAAGCTCGGGGTTCCTGCGCCCTTTGAGCAGGTTGTTGGCCAGGCAAGCCGCCCTGAGCCAGCGGGTCGTAAAGAAGGCACTGAATGGCCGCAGCTTGGTGGGGTGCAGATTCTGGAGCCCCAGGCAGCAACCAAAGACACCAAGATGGCTGTCCAACGGGGGCCTGAGGCTCAGAGGAACAGGGGATGTATGGAGGCGGCTGCATCTCTGCCTCCTTTGAATGATCAGCATCCTTTGGACGCCAAAGCTCAGGTGGAAAAAACTGCCCCAGGAACTTCTACAGCAGGAGACGCAGTTGCAACGCCTTCCACTGGCAGGGTTGAGGGTCTACCCAGGCAACCCTTGCAGGTGCCAAAGAAGACCTTTGCTCAAGCTCTGCTTCAGGGTCTCCAACCACCTGCTTTGGGCGCTGAACCTTCTGTGCAGGAAAAGGATCTGGATTCCAGTCTCTCTTCCCCAGAGTTGGCAGAGGTCTCCATGCCCAACTCGCAGACGGACAGCAGCTTCTTCACAGCAGCTGAGGACATCTCTGGTGGGACCCTTGTGCTGACCTCATCCCCTGGCTCTGAGAGGGAAGAGCTGAGCACCCCTGAGCAGGCATGGGGCAGCCCAGCCGAGGATGTGGAGAAGAGCCCTTCTCCTCTTCCACAAGAACAGCCGGCAGCCGTTTCTGAGCTGGAACGCCGAGTGGTCGAGACTGAAGATGCTACGGTTGAACCCTTGGCGGAGCCGTCAAAGATCCCACCAGCAGAGGGACCTTCCCAGCAGAGCATGGCGTTGTGTCTGCATTCCTCTGCTCTTAACCAGCCGCCTTCTCCAGCCAACGCCCGGCCAAGGGATGCGTCACCCGTGCTTTGCAAAAGCCAACACCTCTTCTTTGCTTCTGAAGAGGAAATCTATTTGTCGGAGCCTGAAGATGCCCAGCACAGCTTGGCCAGTGGAAATGCAGAAACAGAACGTGTTGGTGCTGCAGAATCGTTGGGGACCAGGAGGACTGGTGCAGCCCCAGATGATTCTGAAGCCGTTGCTGCAGCGAGGCCGTCTCCCGCCCCCAGCCAACCTGAGCTTCCTGGTGCCTTGTGGCAGAACGCCTCATTGGTTGCAGAGCCTCCAGAGGTCACTGCAGACCAGCAGCAGATCACCGACATGTTGCGAGGCTCCTTCGGCAACCTCAGGGAGCCGGGCTTGGGTGCTGCCCGCCTGGTGAGCAGTCTGCTGGTGGCCGAAGCACAAAGCCTTCTCGGCAGCCTTAAGGAAGACGTCCAGGAGTTCTCCTCCAAAGGCGTCATGCCAGACTTGTCGGAATCGAAGCATTCCAAAGATGAGTTGGAGCCTCAAACCACTTGCAATGTCGCTGGAGGCAGCAGCAGTCGAGACCAAGTCGCCAGGCAACCTTGCGAGGAGCTGGAGATGGAGAGGGTTGCAGTTCCACCACATGTGGAGGTTGTTCCCCTTCGTTCAGAGGCGGTGGAGACGGTGGCTGGGCCGCTGCCGAGTTCTGGGTTGGAAGGAGTGGACCAGCCTTCCGAGGAGGTTGTCTTCGCGCCCGGTGAAGCCAAAGGGAAGACGTCTGAGAGCGTCAACAGGTCTCCACCTCGGAGCTTGCAGGCCGAGCCGACGATCCAGAGTCCAGAAGCTGATGGGTCAACTGAAGAGATTCCAGAAGAGACGAGACTAGAAGGTGCCACAGCAGAGGCGGTTGGCCACCCAAGAGAGGAAGAAGGACCAGTTCCTTCAAGTGCTTTAGCTGGAAGCACGAAACTCGTGGTCCCGGAAGCTGGTTTGATGAGTGTGGAGACCACCTCTCCTCTATCGCAGGCCCCGCCAGCCTCTGAAGGACCAGCTCAAGCGTCCCTGGCTGTTTCTTCGCAGGCAGAGCAGCCCCCATCGCTCACCTGTGAGGAGGAAACTCCTCTGTCTCCTCCTCCATCTCCACCTTCTGAACCTCAAGAAGTGCCTCCTGTTTCTCCCTCGCCTCCCTCCGATGGCCTCTTCCACAGCCCCTCAGCTGCTTCGTGGCTTCCTGCTTCGACAACCAGGCCTGACGAGGAACGAGCTCCTTCCAGAGAGGACCTGATCCTCGTCCGGGACTCGAGGAAGCCTCCCGCGGAAGGTGAGCTTTCATTTCCCCGTCTCTCCCATCCAGATAACGGGAGGATGAGGGTTGATTTTATTTATTTCTTTTTATTATTATTATTAATTTAAAATAAATACACTTATGAGAAAACAGATGTACATACAAGTAAGCAAACATGCAATCAAACAAACAAATAACACGGAAATCAAACAAACCACCACACGATAAGATACAGGAAGATTAATATAATTATAATAATATATACTCCTGATAGGGACGCGGGTGGCGCTGTGGGTAAAAGCCTCAGCGCCTAGGGCTTGCTGATCGAAAGGTTGGCGGTTCGAATCCCCGTGGTGGGGTGCGTTCCCGCGGCTCGGTCCCAGCGCCTGCCAACCTAGCAGTTCGAAAGCACTCCCGGGTGCAAGTAGATAAATAGGGACTGCTTACTAGCAGGAAGGTAAACGGCGTTTCCGTGTGCAGCTCTGGCTCGCCAGAGCAGCGATGTCACGCTGGCCACATGACCCGGAAGTGTCTGCGGACAGCGCTAGCCCCCAGCCTCTTGAGTGAGATGGGCGCACAACCCCAGAGTCTGTCAAGACTGGCCCGTATGGGCAGGGGTACCTTTACCTTTTTATACTCCTGATACTGAACACAATTATAAAACTTATAGAGAAGAAATTAAAAGCTGACATCATCATCATCATCATCATCATCATCATCATCATCATCATCATTATTATTATTAATGCCCAACGTGCTGCAATTTTTGGGCTCCAAATCTGCTTTCCCCAACCTGGTGCCCCCCCCCCCCAGATGTTCTGGAGTATGACTCCCATCAGCAACGCTGGCTGGAGTTGTCAGGCAAAACATTTGTTTTGGTGCCAGGCTGGGTGAAGCTGTTTGGAGTTCCTGGCTTCCAACTGCAAAGGAAAGGTAAAAGGTAAAGGGACCCCTCAACCATTAGGTCCAGTCGTGACCGACTCTGGGGTTGCGGCGCTCATCTCGCTTTATTGGCCGAGGGAGCCGGCGTACAGCTTCCGGGTCATGTGGCCAGCATGTCTAAGCCGCTTCTGGCGAACCAGAGCAGCGCACGGAAACGCCGTTTACCTTCCCGCTGGAGTGGTACCTATTTATCTACTTGCACTTTGACGTGCTTTCTAACTGCTAGGTTGGCAGGAGCAGGGACCGAGCAACGGGAGCTCACCCCGTCGCGGGGATTCGAACCGCCGACCTTCTGATCGGCAAGCCCTAGGCTCTGTGGTTTAACCCACAGCGTCCCCCGCGTCCCCACAAAGGAAAGGACACCCCCCCCATTAAACCCTGCCCTAACCTACTTCTCTCTCCAGCCGTGGGGAGCGCCAGGCCTGCCAAGCCCTGCCGAGAGGACCAGCTTCCCATCAGCAAAGATTCCAGGGGCCGGAACCGGTTGCCTGGCAACAAGGACGCCCGAGAAAAGGACTCCATCTCTGCCGGGGAGAAGCGTGGGGATCGGGGACCGGCGCCGCTGGAGTCGAGCTCCTCCAGCGATCGGGAGCTGCTGTACCGCTGCCCGGAGATCGAGAGCCTGAGGGAAGCGACTGGCATGATGCTCCTGGAGGAGAAGAAGGCCTTGACGGGGAAAAGGACCCACGAGGCCAACCACAAAGGTGAGCCACCCCTTTTGGCCTTCCAGGGTTTGGTCCCGAGGTGTCTGGTTGCGCCAGCTTGTGGGCGGAGGTGGTGGCAAACTCCGTGGCACTGACCCTGGGGCTCTGCCCCAACAGGGGGAATTGTCCCACCTGCGATAGGATACATTTCATAGAATCATAGAGTTGGAATAGACCACAAGGGCCATCGAGTCCAACCCCCTGCCAAGCAGGAAACACCATCAGAGCACTCCTGACATGGTTGTCAAGCCTCTGCTTAAAGACCTCCAAAGACGGAGACTCCACCACACTCCTTGGCAGCAAATTCCACTGTCGAACAGCTCTTACAGTCAGGAAGTTCTTCCTAATGTTTAGGTGGAATCTTCTTTCTTGTAGTTTGGATCCATTGCTCCGTGTCCGCTTCTATGGAGCAGCAGAAAACAACCTTTCTCCCTCCTCTATATGACATCTTTTTATATATTTGAACATGGCTATCATAACACCCCTTAACCTCCTCTTCTCCAGGCTAAACATGCCCAGCTCCCTTAGCCGTTCCTCATAAGGCATCGTTTCCAGGCCTTTGACCATTTTGGTTGCCCTCCTCTGGACACGTTCCAGTTTGTCAGTGTCCTTCTTGAACTGTGGTGCCCAGAACTGGACACAGTACTCCAGGTGAGGTCTGACCAGAGCAGAATACAGTGGCACTATTACTTCCCTTGATCTAGATGCTATACTCCTATTGATGCAGCCCAGAATTGCATTGGCTTTTTTAGCTGCCGCGTCACACTGTTGGCTCATGTCAAGTTTGTAGTCAACCAAGACTCCTAGATCCTTTTCACATGTACTGCTCTCAAGCCAGGTGTCCCCCATCTTGTATTTGTGCCTCTCATTTTTTTTGCCCAAGTGCAATACTTTACATTTCTCCCTGTTAAAGTTCATCTTGTTTGTTTTGGCCCATACGATAATCTTTATTGTCATTGTCCCATACAGAACAACGAAATTGAAAAAATCTACAGCAGACATTCAGAAACCCACAAGCCTGCTACCCCAACTATCCCAGCCTGGTTAGCCCCCTAAAAACTCTGATACCCCATAATTAAATACAATATACAGTGGTACCTCGGGTTACAGACGCTTCAGGTTACATACGCTTTGGGTTACAGACTCCGCTAACCCAGAAATAGTACCTCAGGTTAAGAACTTTGCTTCAGGATGAGAACAGAGACTACTTTAAAGGTAAAGGGACCCCTGACCATTAGGTCCAGTCGTGGCTGACTCTGGGGTTGCGGTGCTCATCTCGCTTTATTGGCCGAGGGAGCCGGCGTACAGCTTCCGGGTCATGTGGCCAGCAGGACTAAGCTGCTTCTGGCAAACCAGAGCAGCGCACGGAAATGCCGTTAACTACCCGCCGGAGTGGTACCTATTTATCTACTTGCACCTGAGGTACCACTGTATTATTATTATTATTATTATTATTATTATTATTATTATTATTATTGATGTCTCCAGGCTCACAGAGGCAAACATCTTGGTGCAAAGGAAACACAGTTTTATAAATGGTCTCTTATCTTGGACACGGAAAGGCTCCTTTCACTCTCTGCTTCCTCTCTCTTTCTTCTAGGGTCGTCGAATGACTCAGAAAGCAACGAAGGGTCCTTACCTGAGTTGGAAGAAGCAGAGGTTTCAGAACCAAGGACAGCTCAGACACAGGTGATTTGTTTGAGGCGAAGACGGCTAGATTTGTACGAAGCAGAGATTGCAGACTCCTGAAAAACCTCTGGCTTCAGGGAGTTGTGCGGGGCACATATCTTAATCCAGGGGTCAGCAACCTTTTTCAGCCGTGGGCCGGTCCACTGTCCCTCAGACCTTGTGGGGGGCCGGACTATATTTTGAAAAAAATATAATGAACGAATTCCTATGCCCCACAAATAACCCAGAGATGCATTTTAAATAAAAGGACACATTCTACTCCTGTAAAAACATGCTGATTTCCAGACCGTCCACGGGCCGGATTTAGAAGGCGATTGGGCCGGATCCGGCCCCCCGGGCCTTAGGTTGCCCACCCCGTCTTAATCCTTCCTCCCTGAATGAGTGGGCTGAGCTTTCAGCAGATCACCTAGAGATCTCACCAGTAGATCTTTCCCTATACCTTCTGGCCACCTCTGGGCTAAAGGATGTTTCTTGAAGCTGTCTCAGCCTGGGGACTGTGCAGCAGCGAGGCTCCTCTGAGCATGTGCAAACTACGCTGCAATGAGGAAGCAACTAGCGGCAGATCTGTTTTGTGAAAAGGGAATCGCCTAACGAGGGAGATGGGGAGATTTTTCTGGATGTTTGTGAGGCTTGTAAAACTGGAGCGCTGGTGAATTATAATGATGCGAACGCATAAGTTGTATTGAACGCTGATTAAGTTGTATTGGAGGAAATACGATTTAAAATGATGATTAATGATAATGGAAGATTAATGCCGTTTGATTAATTAGGAAAATGGGTAAATGTCTAAGCAAGGATTGAACATGCACAGGCGGTGGAAATAGGAAATGGATGGGGAGGTATTAGAAATTAAGAAAAAGTATTTTACTGTGTGCCGGAAAGAAGGGAGGGAAAAGAAATATATTTAAAGGGGGTGGTGGAAAGTCAGCTTTTAAATTAGTGTTAAATTTGAATTACTTCATTTAAAAATTGGAAAACTAATGCAACTTAATTGGCAAAGTACACTGCAATGTGTTGGCTTAAAGCCAGCCGATGTAAACCATGTTTAGAACTGAAACCAGGTTTACTGCTATGTAAACCATGTTTAGAACTGAAACCAGGTTTACTGCTATGTAAACCATGTTAAGAACTGAAACCAGGTTTACTGCTATGTAAACCACGTTAAGAACTGAAACCAGGTTTGCTGCCATGTAAACCATGTTTAGAACTGAAACCAGGTTTACTGCTATGTAAACCATGTTTAGAACTGAAACCAGGTTTACTGCTATGTAAACCATGTTTAGAACTGAAACCAGGTTTACTGCTATGTAAACCATGTTTAGAACTAAAACCAGGTTTACTGCTATGTAAACCATGTTTAGAACTGAAACCAGGTTTGCTGCCATGTAAACCATGTTTAGAACTGAAACCAGGTTTACTGCTATGTAAACCATGTTAAGAACTGAAACCAGGTTTACTGCTATGTAAACCATGTTAAGAACTGAAACCAGGTTTACTGCTATGTAAACCACGTTTAGAACTGAAACCAGGTTTGCTGCCATGTAAACCATGTTTAGAACTAAAACCAGGTTTACTGCTATGTAAACCATGTTAAGAACTGAAACTGTGTTTACTGCCATGTAAACCATGTTAAGAACTGAAACTGTGTTTGCTGCCATGTAAACCATGTTTAGAACTGAAACCAGGTTTACTGCTATGTAAACCATGTTTAGAACTGAAACCAGGTTTACTGCTATGTAAACCATGTTAAGAACTGAAACCAGGTTTACTGCTATGTAAACCATGTTTAGAACTGAAACCAGGTTTACTGCTATGTAAACCATGTTTAGAACTGAAACCAGGTTTACTGCTATGTAAACCATGTTTAGAACTGAAACCAGGTTTACTGCTATGTAAACCACGTTTAGAACTAAAACCAGGTTTACTGCTATGTAAACCATGTTAAGAACTGAAACCAGGTTTGCTGCTATGTAAACCATGTTAAGAACTAAAACCAGGTTTGCTGCTATGTAAACCATGTTTAGAACTGAAACCAGGTTTGCTGCTATGTAAACCATGTTTAGAACTAAAACCAGGTTTGCTGCTATGTAAACCATGTTTAGAACTAAAACCAGGTTTGCTGCTATGTAAACCATGTTTAGAACTGAAACCAGGTTTACTGCTATGTAAACCATGTTTAGAACTGAAACCAGGTTTACTGCTATGTAAACCATGTTTCGAACTGAAACCAGGTTTACTGCTATGTAAACCATGTTTAGAACTGAAACCAGGTTTACTGCTATGTAAACCATGTTTAGAACTAAAACCAGGTTTGCTGCTATGTAAACCATGTTAAGAACTGAAACCAGGTTTACTGCTATGTAAACCACGTTTAGAACTGAAACCAGGTTTACTGCTATGTAAATCATGTTTAGAACTGAAACCAGGTTTGCTGCCATGTAAACCATGTCAAGAACTGAAACTGTGTTTACTGCCATGTAAACCATGTTAAGAACTGAAACTGTGTTTACTGCCATGTAAACCACATTTAGAACTGAAACCAGGTTTACTGCTATGTAAACCATGTTAAGAACTGAAACCGTGTTTACTGCTATGTAAACCACATTTAGAACTGAAACCGTGTTTACTGCTATGTAAACCATGTTAAGAACTGAAACTGTGTTTGCTGCCATGTAAACCATGTTTAGAACTGAAACCAGGTTTACTGCCATGTAAACCATGTTTAGAACTGAAACCATGTTTACTGCTATGTAAACCATGTTAAGAACTGAAACTGTGTTTACTGCCATGTAAACCATGTTAAGAACTGAAACTGTGTTTACTGCTATGTAAACCATGTTTAGAACTGAAACCAGGTTTACTGCTATGTAAACCATGTTAAGAACTGAAACTGTGTTTACTGCCATGTAAACCATGTTAAGAACTGAAACTGTGTTTGCTGCCATGTAAACCATGTTTAGAACTGAAACCAGGTTTACTGCTATGTAAACCATGTTTAGAACTGAAACCAGGTTTACTGCTATGTAAACCATGTTAAGAACTGAAACCAGGTTTACTGCTATGTAAACCATGTTTAGAACTGAAACCAGGTTTACTGCTATGTAAACCATGTTTAGAACTGAAACCAGGTTTACTGCTATGTAAACCATGTTTAGAACTGAAACCAGGTTTACTGCTATGTAAACCACGTTTAGAACTAAAACCAGGTTTACTGCTATGTAAACCATGTTTAGAACTGAAACCAGGTTTACTGCTATGTAAACCACGTTAAGAACTGAAACCAGGTTTGCTGCTATGTAAACCATGTTAAGAACTGAAACCAGGTTTACTGCTATGTAAACCATGTTTAGAACTGAAACCAGGTTTGCTGCCATGTAAACCATGTTTAGAACTGAAACCAGGTTTACTGCTATGTAAACCATGTTTAGAACTGAAACCAGATTTACTGCTATGTAAACCATGTTTAGAACTGAAACCAGGTTTACTGCTATGTAAACCATGTTTAGAACTGAAACCAGGTTTGCTGCCATGTAAACCATGTTAAGAACTGAAACCGTGTTTACTGCTATGTAAACCATGTTTAGAACTGAAACCAGGTTTACTGCTATGTAAACCATGTTAAGAACTGAAACCAGGTTTACTGCTATGTAAACCACGTTTAGAACTGAAACCAGGTTTGCTGCCATGTAAACCATGTTTAGAACTAAAACCAGGTTTACTGCTATGTAAACCATGTTAAGAACTGAAACTGTGTTTACTGCCATGTAAACCATGTTAAGAACTGAAACTGTGTTTGCTGCCATGTAAACCATGTTTAGAACTGAAACCAGGTTTACTGCTATGTAAACCATGTTTAGAACTGAAACCAGGTTTACTGCTATGTAAACCATGTTAAGAACTGAAACCAGGTTTACTGCTATGTAAACCATGTTTAGAACTGAAACCAGGTTTACTGCTATGTAAACCATGTTTAGAACTGAAACCAGGTTTACTGCTATGTAAACCATGTTTAGAACTGAAACCAGGTTTACTGCTATGTAAACCACGTTTAGAACTAAAACCAGGTTTACTGCTATGTAAACCATGTTTAGAACTGAAACCAGGTTTACTGCTATGTAAACCACGTTTAGAACTGAAACCAGGTTTACTGCTATGTAAACCATGTTAAGAACTGAAACCAGGTTTGCTGCTATGTAAACCATGTTAAGAACTAAAACCAGGTTTGCTGCTATGTAAACCATGTTTAGAACTAAAACCAGGTTTGCTGCTATGTAAACCATGTTTAGAACTGAAACCAGGTTTGCTGCCATGTAAACCATGTTTAGAACTGAAACCAGGTTTACTGCTATGTAAACCATGTTTAGAACTGAAACCAGATTTACTGCTATGTAAACCATGTTTAGAACTGAAACCAGGTTTACTGCTATGTAAACCATGTTTAGAACTGAAACCAGGTTTGCTGCCATGTAAACCATGTTAAGAACTGAAACCGTGTTTACTGCTATGTAAACCATGTTTAGAACTGAAACCAGGTTTACTGCTATGTAAACCATGTTAAGAACTGAAACCAGGTTTACTGCTATGTAAACCACGTTTAGAACTGAAACCAGGTTTGCTGCCATGTAAACCATGTTTAGAACTAAAACCAGGTTTACTGCTATGTAAACCATGTTAAGAACTGAAACTGTGTTTACTGCCATGTAAACCATGTTAAGAACTGAAACTGTGTTTGCTGCCATGTAAACCATGTTTAGAACTGAAACCAGGTTTACTGCTATGTAAACCATGTTTAGAACTGAAACCAGGTTTACTGCTATGTAAACCATGTTAAGAACTGAAACCAGGTTTACTGCTATGTAAACCATGTTTAGAACTGAAACCAGGTTTACTGCTATGTAAACCATGTTTAGAACTGAAACCAGGTTTACTGCTATGTAAACCATGTTTAGAACTGAAACCAGGTTTACTGCTATGTAAACCACGTTTAGAACTAAAACCAGGTTTACTGCTATGTAAACCATGTTTAGAACTGAAACCAGGTTTACTGCTATGTAAACCACGTTTAGAACTGAAACCAGGTTTACTGCTATGTAAACCATGTTAAGAACTGAAACCAGGTATGCTGCTATGTAAACCATGTTAAGAACTAAAACCAGGTTTGCTGCTATGTAAACCATGTTTAGAACTGAAACCAGGTTTGCTGCTATGTAAACCATGTTTAGAACTAAAACCAGGTTTGCTGCTATGTAAACCATGTTTAGAACTAAAACCAGGTTTGCTGCTATGTAAACCATGTTTAGAACTGAAACCAGGTTTACTGCTATGTAAACCATGTTTAGAACTGAAACCAGGTTTACTGCTATGTAAACCATGTTTCGAACTGAAACCAGGTTTACTGCTATGTAAACCATGTTTAGAACTGAAACCAGGTTTACTGCTATGTAAACCATGTTTAGAACTAAAACCAGGTTTGCTGCTATGTAAACCATGTTAAGAACTGAAACCAGGTTTACTGCTATGTAAACCACGTTTAGAACTGAAACCAGGTTTACTGCTATGTAAATCATGTTTAGAACTGAAACCAGGTTTGCTGCCATGTAAACCATGTTAAGAACTGAAACTGTGTTTACTGCCATGTAAACCATGTTAAGAACTGAAACTGTGTTTACTGCCATGTAAACCACATTTAGAACTGAAACCAGGTTTACTGCTATGTAAACCATGTTAAGAACTGAAACCGTGTTTACTGCTATGTAAACCACATTTAGAACTGAAACCGTGTTTACTGCTATGTAAACCATGTTAAGAACTGAAACTGTGTTTGCTGCCATGTAAACCATGTTTAGAACTGAAACCAGGTTTACTGCCATGTAAACCATGTTTAGAACTGAAACCATGTTTACTGCTATGTAAACCATGTTAAGAACTGAAACTGTGTTTACTGCCATGTAAACCATGTTAAGAACTGAAACTGTGTTTACTGCCATGTAAACCATGTTAAGAACTGAAACTGTGTTTGCTGCCATGTAAACCATGTTTAGAACTGAAACCAGGTTTACTGCTATGTAAACCATGTTTAGAACTGAAACCAGGTTTACTGCTATGTAAACCATGTTAAGAACTGAAACCAGGTTTACTGCTATGTAAACCATGTTTAGAACTGAAACCAGGTTTACTGCTATGTAAACCATGTTTAGAACTGAAACCAGGTTTACTGCTATGTAAACCATGTTTAGAACTGAAACCAGGTTTACTGCTATGTAAACCACGTTTAGAACTAAAACCAGGTTTACTGCTATGTAAACCATGTTTAGAACTGAAACCAGGTTTACTGCTATGTAAACCACGTTTAGAACTGAAACCAGGTTTACTGCTATGTAAACCATGTTAAGAACTGAAACCAGGTTTGCTGCTATGTAAACCATGTTAAGAACTAAAACCAGGTTTGCTGCTATGTAAACCATGTTTAGAACTGAAACCAGGTTTGCTGCTATGTAAACCATGTTTAGAACTAAAACCAGGTTTGCTGCTATGTAAACCATGTTTAGAACTAAAACCAGGTTTGCTGCTATGTAAACCATGTTTAGAACTGAAACCAGGTTTACTGCTATGTAAACCATGTTTAGAACTGAAACCAGGTTTACTGCTATGTAAACCATGTTTCGAACTGAAACCAGGTTTACTGCTATGTAAACCATGTTTAGAACTGAAACCAGGTTTACTGCTATGTAAACCATGTTTAGAACTAAAACCAGGTTTGCTGCTATGTAAACCATGTTAAGAACTGAAACCAGGTTTACTGCTATGTAAACCACGTTTAGAACTGAAACCAGGTTTACTGCTATGTAAACCATGTTTAGAACTGAAACCAGGTTTGCTGCTATGTAAACCATGTTTAGAACTGAAACCAGGTTTGCTGCTATGTAAACCATGTTTAGAACTGAAACCAGGTTTACTGCTATGTAAACCATGTTTAGAACTGAAACCAGGTTTGCTGCTATGTAAACCATGTTTAGAACTGAAACCAGGTTTACTGCTATGTAAACCATGTTTAGAACTGAAACCGTGTTTACTGCTATGTAAACCATGTTTAGAACTAAAACCAGGTTTGCTGCTATGTAAACCATGTTAAGAACTGAAACCAGGTTTACTGCTATGTAAACCACGTTTAGAACTGAAACCAGGTTTACTGCTATGTAAACCATGTTTAGAACTGAAACCAGGTTTACTGCTATGTAAACCATGTTTAGAACTGAAACCAGGTTTACTGCTATGTAAACCATGTTTAGAACTAAAACCAGGTTTGCTGCTATGTAAACCATGTTTAGAACTGAAACCAGGTTTACTGCTATGTAAACCATGTTTAGAACTGAAACCAGGTTTACTGCTATGTAAACCATGTTTAGAACTAAAACCAGGTTTACTGCTATGTAAACCACGTTTAGAACTGAAACCAGGTTTACTGCTATGTAAACCATGTTTAGAACTGAAACCAGGTTTACTGCTATGTAAACCATGTTTAGAACTAAAACCAGGTTTACTGCTATGTAAACCATGTTTAGAACTAAAACCAGGTTTACTGCTATGTAAACCACGTTTAGAACTGAAACCAGGTTTGCTGCTATGTAAACCATGTTAAGAACTGAAACTGTGTTTGCTGCCATGTAAACCATGTTTAGAACTGAAACCAGGTTTACTGCTATGTAAACCATGTTTAGAACTAAAACCAGGTTTACTGCTATGTAAACCATGTTTAGAACTAAAACCAGGTTTACTGCTATGTAAACCATGTTTAGAACTAAAACCAGGTTTACTGCTATGTAAACCACGTTTAGAACTGAAACCAGGTTTGCTGCTATGTAAACCATGTTTAGAACTGAAACCAGGTTTACTGCTATGTAAACCATGTTAAGAACTGAAACCAGGTTTACTGCTATGTAAACCATGTTTAGAACTAAAACCAGGTTTACTGCTATGTAAACCACGTTTAGAACTGAAACCAGGTTTGCTGCTATGTAAACCATGTTAAGAACTGAAACTGTGTTTGCTGCCATGTAAACCATGTTTAGAACTGAAACCAGGTTTGCTGCTATGTAAACCATGTTTAGAACTAAAACCAGGTTTACTGCTATGTAAACCATGTTTAGAACTAAAACCAGGTTTACTGCTATGTAAACCATGTTTAGAACTAAAACCAGGTTTACTGCTATGTAAACCACGTTTAGAACTAAAACCAGGTTTGCTGCTATGTAAACCATGTTTAGAACTAAAACCAGGTTTACTGCTATGTAAACCATGTTTAGAACTGAAACCAGGTTTACTGCTATGTAAACCATGTTTAGAACTGAAACCATGTTTACTGCTATGTAAACCATGTTTAGAACTAAAACCAGGTTTACTGCTATGTAAACCATGTTTAGAACTGAAACCAGGTTTACTGCTATGTAAACCATGTTTAGAACTGAAACCAGGTTTGCTGCTATGTAAACCATGTTTAGAACTGAAACCAGGTTTACTGCTATGTAAACCATGTTTAGAACTGAAACCAGGTTTGCTGCTATGTAAACCATGTTTAGAACTGAAACCGTGTTTACTGCTATGTAAACCATGTTAAGAACTGAAACTGTGTTTGCTGCCATGTAAACCATGTTTAGAACTGAAACCAGGTTTACTGCCATGTAAACCATGTTTAGAACTGAAACCAGGTTTACTGCTATGTAAACCATGTTTAGAACTGAAACCGTGTTTACTGCTATGTAAACCATGTTTAGAACTGAAACCAGGTTTACTGCTATGTAAACCATGTTTAGAACTGAAACCAGGTTTACTGCTATGTAAACCATGTTTAGAATTGTAGAGTTTGAAGGGACCCAAAGCATCATTTAGTCCAACTCCCTGCAGTGTAAGAGCCACAACTAAAGAATCTGTTTGGATGTTTTAACCGTCCCACTTGCATCTTCCAGGCACAACTAACGCACTCCTTGGGAACTGGCGAAGAATCCATTAGCAGAGCGAAACAGAGCAGGAGCGAGAAAAAAGCACGAAAGGTCAGTAGAGAATCGGGCAGGGAGGGTCTGGGGTGCAGGAAGAGTGGACAAGCAGAAATATTTCTCAACTCTGTAATTCCCTGAATGGTCTGCTGAGGCATGTGGCATTCCATGAGAGATAACTGGTGTCTACAGTACAGTGGATGGGACGTGGGTGGCGCTGTGGTCTAAATCACTGAGCCTCTAGGGCTTGCCAATCGGAAGGTCAGCGGTTCGAATCCCCACGACGGGGATTCGCTCAAAACAACCCCTAGAACAGCAATTTCACATGAATTTTACTATCTAACTATACCATTGAGCCGTAAAGTGAAAGCAATAAACAATGTACTGCAGTCACACAATGAATCCGTCAGTTGCTGAACTGGGTTCCACACAGTCACAAAAAGAAAACGAAAAAGAGCCGCAAAAGCAAAAACGCAAAATAAATAGCAAAAACAGACAGACCTCAGTGTAACACTCAAAGCTGAGCATGTTCAGCTTCTGAAAAAAGTCTGGAAAGTCTGACTTTTAGAAGACATCTGAAGGCACATGGATCACGTTCGCAACCTGAGCGTCCACTGTATTATTATTATTATTATTATTATTATTATTAATTCAACTTATACACTGCCCTATACCCGGAGGTCTCAGGGCAGTTCACAACAAGACCACAACATATAAAACCAAACCAAACGCAATAACTCAATAACCCTCCCTCCAAAAGCCACATTCTAAAAGGGTATTGGATGTCAATAAGATCAGCCGAAGGCCTGATTAAAAAGGAACATTTTTGCCTAGCGCCTAAAGGTGTATAAAGAAGGTGCCAGGCGAACTTCCCTGGGGAGAGCATTCCACAGGCAGGGAGCCACTGCAGAGAAGGCCCTGTTCTCATGTTGCCACCTTCCGAACTTCTCACAGAGGCAGCACATGAAGAAGGGCCTCAGAAGATGATCTCAGGGTCCGGGTAGGTTCATATGGGAAGAGGCAGTCTTGAGGTGTTGCGGTCTGAAAGTTTCTGAGCACTTTTCAAAGGCAGTCCCATGCACAGCCCATTATAGCGAGTCCTTGGGATGCAAACAGGACCACCTGAACCCTGCAGGAGTTTTTTCTATCTGTCTCAAGCAAGCACTAATTAGTTGAGGCAAGCTGCTTCCTGTGTTTGGAACATAGCTGTCAACTTACAGATTTGAAAATAAGGGACCAGCAGCCAAAATAAGGGACCTGCAGCCTCACCTGTTCCAGGCACTCCAGTCTTCCTGTCCTCCTGCAGTCTGGTCAAACTCATGCTGGTAGCTTCGAGAACACTGTCCAGCCAACTTTGTAACCAGAGGTTCAACTGAATAGAATCTGAATCACATGCACCACAAGGCCTATGCAGCCTCAACTTAAGATGGCTCCCTGGCCTGGCTTTGCACTGCAAAGTTTGCAGCGGCACGTGCAACAAAATGGCGTCCAGCGTTCAAAAACCCCCTCAGCTTGCATTAACTAGCCACACACAAGGCATGCAAGCTCCAACACCCCAGTCGTTCTTAGGCTTCTTATTGGGTGAGCAACGCAGCCAAGCAACACAGTTGGAGCCTCCCTCCTCCCTGGCCGGCAGGCAGGGAGGGAGAGGAGCTGCTTCCTTTGAAATTTAAGGGACATCATTTAAGGGACATCCATCAGTAAGGGACAACAGCGGGACATGGCGCTGGAATAAGGGACTGTCCCTTCAAATAAGGGACACTTGACAGCTATGGTTTGGAACGGGTTAAGTCCGGAGCCTGCTGAGATTCTTCTTAATGAGCAGCCGAGAATCCCTATTAATTCCTTCCAAAGCCTCTAAGCAAACAGAGTTCTTAATTTTATTTTTAAAGGGAACTTGACTCGGTCAGTGCTGCTCTGGACTCCTGACAACATTGGGTGGGCCAGAGGAGAACCAGACATCTAATCTCTCTGCCTGGAGGCAAACTTCCAGGAAAATCTTGACCTCGCAACAATCCCCATGTGCGTGACCCCCTTTCTGAAGCGGGGCATACAGTGGCCAAGCCCCATAGCCTCCCTGCGCCCTTCCTGGCCATCATTGGAGAGCAAGGGGCTGTCAGAAGCAAGGATAATCCCCCGAGCCAGTGACGAACATAGACAGCCTTATCCAAGCCCTAATCCAGCCCCCCTTGGTCTCAGGACAGCCTCAGCTAGGGCTTCAAGGACTGACGTCAGGCGGGGGGCCCTCTTATTCCCCACCCCACCCCAGAATATTCATCTGGGTCACAACCACGTTGAACAACACTGGACAGCAACTGGCAGTGCCTTGGTCAAATCCCTGAAGGACCAGGTGCGCAGCCAGGGAGATGGCGGCTAATGGATTGAGGTTGAATCCTGACAAGACAGAAGTACTGTTCTTAGGGGGTGGGGGACTCCCTGGTCCTGAATGGGGCCACTGTGCCCCTCAAGGACCAGGTGCGCAGCCTGGGAGTCATTCTGCACTCATAGCTGTCCATGGAGGCGCAGGTCAGTTCTGTGTCCAGGGTGGCCGTTTACCAGCTCCATCTGGTACACAGGATGAGACCCTACCTGCCCGCCGACTGTCTCTCCAGAGTGGTGCATGCTCTGGTTATCTCCCGCTTGGACTACTGCCATGCGCTCTACGTGGGGCTACCTTTGAAGGTGACCCAGAAACTGCAACTAATCCAGAATGCGGCAGCCAGACTGGTGACTGGGAGCAGCCGCCAAGACCACATAACACCAGTCTTGAAAAACCTACATTGGCTCCCAGTACGTTTCCAAGCGCAATTCAAAGTGTTGGTGCTGACCTTTCAAGCCCTAAATGGCTTCGGCCCAGTGTACCTGAAGGAGTGTCTCCACCTCCATCGTTCTGCCCGGACACTGAGTTCCAGCTCCGAGGGCCTTCTGGCGGTTCCCTCCCTGCGAGAAGTGAGGTTACAGGGAACCAGGCAGAGGGCCTTCTCAGTGGTGGCACCTGCCCTGTGGAACTCCCTCCCATCAGATGTCAAAGAGAAAAACAACTACCAGACTTTTAGAAGACATCTGAAGGCAGCCCTGTTTCGGGAAGCTTTTAATGTTTAATAGGTTATTGTATTTTAATATTTTGTTGGAAGCCGCCCAGAGTGGCTGGGGAAACCCAGCCAGATGGGCAGGGTATAAATAATAAATTACTATTATTATCATACGAACCTGCCTGGGCTGTGAGATCTTCAGTAGATGCCCTTCTCTCAGTCCCACCACCCTCAAAGGCACTTGGGGGCGGATGGGACCCAGGACGGGGCCTTCTTGGTGGTGGCTCCTCCCAGACTCTAGAACTCCCTCCCTGGACAAGCTAGACTTGACAGGTGAAGAAGACCTCCTTTGTTCCCGCAGGCTTTGGGGAACCGACTGTGTTTAAGGAAAGGGCTGGTGCTGCGACACTTCTGTTGTTATAATCTGGATGTTTTAATAGATCTCATACAAAAATTTCCCTGAATGGAAATGGCTGGGCAGGAAAATGGGCGGCAAGTCCTGCAGCTCGTTGGCTAACTCGGCTGGGGCTGATGGGTATTGTAGTCCAAAACATCTGGATAGCATCAGTTCAGCGAAGGCTGGGATGACTAAGAACGAGTAAAACTAAAAATAAATAATTTTAGGTGCCAGAAAGAGTACAGTGACATCAATAGGCAGGGAGTTAGGGTTAGGGACCACATGAAAAGATCAAGTTCTTACAAATGCCGAAAGAGGTTTATGAGCATCTATAATGGTGCCAGATCTTTAAGCTTTGGGGCCCTCCTGCGTTGATCCCATTCCTCTTGTGCTGGGGGTTCTGTCATTTTTGGCTAAGGAATGGGACTCTTCTCTCTAATGATTTATCCCCTTATGATCTATCAGCTACAGTGGTACCTCGGGTTACATACGCTTCAGGTTACACACTCCGCTAACCCAGAAATAGTGCTTCAGGTTAAGAACTTTGCTTCAGGATGAGAACAGAAATTGCACAGCAGCGGCACGGCAGCAGCAGGAAGCCCCATTAGCTAAAGTGGTGCTTCAGGTTAAGAACAGTTTCAGGTTAAGAATGGACCTCCAGAACGAATTAAATACTTAACCCGAGGTACCACTGTACTTTAAAATGAGGCTGCATTTTAAATTGCATTTTAATCTGTATTTTAAATTGCCCCCCCCCCCCATTATGGTTTTTACTGTGATTTTATTGGTGTTAGCTGCCCTGAGCCCAGCTCTGGCCAGGGAGGGCGGGGTATAAATAAAATTTATTATTTATTATTATTAAATTGGAAATGGTGGGAATGACTTCAGTTTATGCAGGAAAGATCTTTTGAACCAGGTTATCCCTCTTTAGGACTCTGCTTATCAGCCAGAGTCCTGTCTTTCCGTCTTCTGAGCATGGCTCTATTCCAACCTTTCTGCTTGGCGGTTCTAACAGGCTGTCATCCCCTTAGAATCCTAGAGTTGGAAGAGACCACAAGGGCCATCGTTTCCAACCCCCTGCCAAGCAGGAAACACCATCAGAGCACTCCTGATATATGGTTGTCAAGCCTCTGCTTAAAGACCTCCAAAGAAGGAGACTCCACCACACTCCTTGGCAGCAAATTCCACTGTCAAACAGCTCTTACTCTCAGGAAGTTCTTCCTAATGTTTAGGTGGAATCTTCTTTCTTGTAGTTTGGATCCATTGCTCCGTGTCCGCTTCTCTGGAGCAGCAGAAAACAACCTTTCTCCCTCCTCTATAGGACATCCTTTTATATATTTGAACATGGCTATCATATCACCCCTTAACCTCCTCTTCTCCAGGCTAAACATGCCCAGCTCCCTTAGCCGTTCCTCATAAGGCATCGTTTCCAGGCCTTTGACCATTTTGGTTGCCCTCCTCTGGACACGTTCCAGTTTGTCAGTGTCCTTCTTGAACTGTGGTGCCCAGAACTGGACACAGTACTCCAGGTGAGGTCTGACCAGAGCAGAATACAGTGGCACTATTACTTCCCTTGATCTAGATGCTATACTCCTATTGATGCAGCCCAGAATTGCATTGGCTTTTTTAGCTGCCGCGTCACACTGTTGGCTCATGTCAAGTTTGTCTCCCTCCAGGCCATGTCGAAGCTGGGTCTGCGGCAAATCCACGGCGTCACCAGGATCACGATCCGCAAGTCCAAGAACATCCTGTTTGTGATCACCAAGCCAGACGTCTTCAAAAGCCCTGCCTCGGACATCTACATTGTCTTTGGAGAGGCCAAGGTGAGGGGTGAACAACTGCAGCCCTAGCATGAGGCACAGTGAGGCAGCTGCCTCAGGCGGCTGAAGCTGAGGGCGTGGAAAGGTGTTGGAGGACAGAGTTCTCTCTTTGTGTGTGTGTGTGTGTGTGTGTGTGTGTGTGTGTGTGTGTGTCGGTCTTCTACCCTCCAGTGGCGTAACGTGGGTTGCTAGTGCCCGGGGCAGGCAAGGGCTTCTGTTTTGTTTTGTTTTTTTAATTTTTTTTTAATTCAAAGTTATAACAAAACATATTATCCAAAAACATAGCCTTATTCCCCCCCCCCATTTTTCCTCCCTCCCCCTCCCCCCACAGAACCCCACCCCCCAACTTCCCTCAGTTCCAGTCTTTGGTTTCTCCAATAATGCTATTTTCTGCATGTTACAAAGTTGTATAGATCCTCAAGCTGTTTAGCTGATTATTATCAGTAAAAAAATTGTGAATGTTTATTCAAAACCTGCCAAGGAGTCCAGTTCGCTTTGTTGCGTCTTCAGATGCTTTGTAAAGGGTTCTCCTTCATCTTTAAAGTCACATTTATCCTTGTCCCGTAGCTTGTATGTCAGTTTTGCCAGTTCTGCATAGTCCATCAATTTTTCTTGCCATGATTCTTTAGTTGGGGTTTCTTCAGTCTTCCATCCTTGGGCTTCCAGAACTCTCGCGGCCATTGTCGCATACATGAAAATGTTTTTCAACTTTTTTGGCAGGTCTTTCCCTATGATCCCCAACAAAAATGCTTCGGGTTTTTTAACAAATGTTAAATGGAACATTTTCTTCAATTCATTGTATAGCAAGGGCTTCTGAATCCAGTTAGGGGAGCCCACTTGGCTCACTTGCTGTCCAATAGCATAGGAGAAGGATCTGCTTTGAAGAATCGTAGGGATCCCCAAGGGTCATCTAGTCCAACCCCTGTAATGCCAGAATAACGGTTGGAGGATCCTCCATTGGGGGGCTGCTGCTGCTGCTGCCTAGGCACATCCTGTGGGCCGTGTCCCTGGCTCACTGTCCTTCCTTGCCTACCTACCACTGGGGCCTCTGGGCTCTGGCCCCCAGCGCCAGCAGAGGCTCTGTCTGCCTCTCTCGCACCTCCAAGGCTGGGCCGCCCTTCAGTCTCCAGGCTGTTCAAGGAGTTGCGTTGGTGGCTTGCCTGCCCCGGGCACCAGCAACCCATGTTATGCCACTGGAGGGTGGAAGACAGGCAGGCAGGCAGGCAGGCAGACAGACAGACAGACAGACAGACACACACACACACACACACAGAGAGAGAGAGAGAGAGAGAGAGAGAGAGAGAGAGAGAGAGAGAGAGAAAGAGGGAGAACTCTGTCCTCCAACACCTTTCCACACCCTCACCTTCATCCGCCCGAGGCAGCTGCCTCACTGTGCCTCATGCTAGGGCCATAGCTGGCAACTGTCCCTTATTTGGTGGGAAAGTCCCTTATCCCAGCGCCGTGTCCCGCTGCCGTCCCTTATTGATGATGTCCCTTAAATTTCCCGGGTTCCAAAGGAAGCAGCTCCTCTCCCTCCCTCCCTGCCAGCCAGGGAGGCTCCAACTGTGTTGCTTGGCTGCATTGCTCACCCAATAAGGAGTCTAAGAACGACTGGGGGGGGTGGAGCTTGCATGCCTTGTGCCGATCAAATCGGCCGCGTTGCCTGGGGACTCGCCTTTGCTCAGCGCTTCCCAGTGGAGAGGTGACAGGGTTTTCCTTGCTGCATCCCCTTTGCTGGGAACCACCGCTTGAGGCTTTGTTTGGCTGCTGGCTGGGCTTTCTGCCTTTGGCTCGGAGGGGCTCAGAAGTCGAACATACCTGTGCCCGGAAAATCCCTTATTTTGGCTGCTGATCCCTTATTTTCGAGGCTGCTGGCCCCTTACTTTCAAATCTTTAAGTTGACAGCTATGGCTAGGGCCGGAGTTGTTCGGGGAATCCTTTCGCCCCTCGGGGTAACCAAACGGGCGTCGTGAGCTAGGCAAGAAACCCAGAGTCTGCGTGAGGCCTTTTCACCAGGTCTCTTGTGCACGTCCAGAGCGGCAAAAGGACTCGGGCTGTGTGTGCCCTCATCGTATTTATTCCCATGCCCTCTTGTCTTCCACAGATCGAAGACCTCTCTCAGCAGGTACACAAAGCTGCCGCAGAGAAGTTCAAGGTCCCCATGGAGCATTCGCCGTTGATCACCGAAGCGGCTCCCACCCTCACAATCAAGGAGGAGAGCGAGGAAGAAGAGGAGGTACGGTGGTTTGGTGCGGGCAGGCAAGGAACGAGATCTTGGGGTCATAAAATAGGGCTGGATAAGCTGCCGTTAAGCAGAGACATCACCTTGCCAACAAAGTTCCGTATAGAGTTAAAGCTATGGTTTTCCCAGTAGTGATGTATGGAAGCGAGAGCTGGACCATCAAGAAGGCTGATCGCCGAAGAATGGATGCTTTTGAATTCTGGTGCTGGAGGAGACTCTGGAGAGTCCCATGGACTGCAAGAAGATCAAACCTCTCCATTCTGAAGGAAATCAGCCCTTAGTGCTCACTGGAAGGACAGATCGTGAAGCTGAGGCTCCAAGACTTTGGCCACCTCATGAGAAGAGAAGACTCCCTGGAAAAGACCCTGATGTTGGGAAAGATGGAGGGCACAAGGAGAAGGGGACGACAGAGGACAAGATGGTTGGATAGTGTTCTCGAAGCTACCAGCATGAGTTTGACCAAACTGCGAGAGGCAGTGGAAGACAGAAGTGCCTGGCGTGCTCTGGTCCATTGGGGTCACGAAGAGTCGGACAAGACTAAACGACTAAACCACAACAAGCTGTCGTTTAAAATGGCAGATTCCACACTAGTAGGGATCACGAGGAATGGAATAGGAAATAATACTGTTGATATAATACTGATACACAAAACCATGGTGCGGCCACATTTGGTATCCTGTCTACAGTTCTGTTCGCTTCACCGCAAAAAGGCAGTGTTCAAAATTAGCCAGGCGCGTTTAGCATTTGGCACTCAGCAACTTGTGACCGAGTGAAGATGACTGGGCGCCAGGATACTGCCCGAAATCACCATCTGGGTATCCCTGGATCTGGACTGTTTTCACACACTAACACCCCATCGTGTAGAATTCTGTCAGTTCTTTTTTATCTGCACTATTTGAATGAATTTCAGGATCCAAAGTGCTTTTTCTGTGCGGCCCGAGCACCGTTAAGAAATGCAATAGCTCAGTGAGAGACGATCGGCTTTGCATGCAGAAAGCCCCAGGTTCATTCCCCAACATCATTTCCAGGGAGGGCTGGGAGATTATTTATTTATTATTATTATTATTTGTTACTCATATTATTGTTTATTTAATGTATTTATATCTTGCCTTTCTCCCAAGCTGGGATTCAAGGCGGCTTCCAGCATTAAAAATTAGTGCTATACAGTGGTACCTCAGGTTACATACGCTTCAGGTTACATTCGCTTCAGGTTACAGACTCCGCTAACCCAGAAATAGTGCTTCAGCTTAAGAACTTTGCTTCAGGATGAGAACAGAAATCGTGCTCCGGCGGCGCAGCAGCAGCAGGAGGTCCCATTAGCTAAAGTGGTGCTTCAGGTTAAGAACAGTTTCAGGTTAAGTACAGACCTCCAGAACGAATTAAGTACCGTATTTTTCGCACCATAGGGCGCACCGGACCATAGGGCGCACCCAGTTTTTAGGGGGGGAAATCAAGAAAAAAATATCCCCCCCCCAGCCCCAAAGAGCAGTGTACAGGGTGCGCACAACCTCTCCCTGCCGGAGGGGTTGTGCACAGCTATGGAGCAAGCCAAGTTTTGGCTTCCCCTTTAGCCCCATGCAGCCTCTCCTTGCCGGGAGACGCTGCGCAGGGCTAAAGAAGCCATAGCCCCGTGCAGCCTCTCCTTGCGGAGGGGTTGCGCGCAGCTATGGAAGAAGGCAAGGCAGCGAGCGGGATGGATCCCGCTCACTGTTTTGCCTTCCCCTTTAGCCCCGCGCAGCCTCTCCTTGCGGAGGGGTTGCGCGCGGCTATGGAAGAAGGCAAGGCAGCGAGCGGGATGGATCCCACTCGCTGTTTTGCCTTCCCCTTTAGCCCCGTGCAGCCTCTCCTTGCGGAGGGGTTGCGCGCAGCTATGGAAGAAGGCAAGGCAGCGAGCGGGATGGATCCCACTCGCTGTTTTGCCTTCCCCTTTAGCCCTGTGCAGCCTCTCCTTGCGGAGGGGTTGCGCGCGGCTATGGAAGAAGGCAAGGCAGTGAGCGGGATGGATCCCACTCGCTGTTTTGCCTTCCCCTTTAGCCCCGTGCAGCCTCTCCTTGCGGAGGGGTTGCACGCAGCTATGGAAGAAGGCAAGGCAGCGAGCGGGATGGATCCCGCTCGCTGTTTTGCCTTCCCCTTTAGCCCCGTGCAGCCTCTCCTTGCCGGGAGATGCTGCACAGGGCTTTCCTGGAGGTGGAATTCCCCCACCTCCCGCAAAACCGGCAGAAGCCGCGCGCACTTTAAAAGGGCTGCACGGCTTCTCCTGGCTTTCCTGGGAGGTGGGAGAAGGGACTGATGCGGCCAGTCAGTCCCTTCTCCCTCCTGTGGAAAAGCCCGCAAGAGCGCACGGAGCTTGTGTGCGGCTCTTGGGGGCTTTTCCCGCCTGCCTCCCCCCTGCATTCGCTCCATAGGACGCACACAAATTTCCCCTTGCTTTTTAGGAGGGAAAAAGTGCGTCCTATGGTGCGAAAAATACGGTACTTAACCCGAGGTACCACTGTAAAAGACAAAGGGATACAAACCGAACAAGCCAAGAACAATAATTAAAATACACCAGAACGCCTTAAAATCCAGTTTGCCCTGACAGCAGCATCCTCTGCACCAAAGGCCTGCGTGAACAGGAGGGTGTTAACCAGTTGGCGGAAGGATAACCGGGAGGGAGCCAGTCTGACCTCTCTTGGGAGGGAATTCCACAATATGGGAGCCACCACAAAAAAGGCTCTCTCTCTCTCTCTCGGGTCAACCCCAGCCTTGCCTCTGATGCTGGTGGAACCGAGAGAAGGTGGGATTTGGGCACCCAGGCCGGTTCATGTAGGGAGATGCTCTCCATCCCAAACCCTGGAGAGCTGCTGCCGGCCCGTGTAGTCTGCACTGAGTAAGATGGACCAGTGGGCTGACTCGGTCCTCTGTTAGGGAGGTAGATAAACACAGGAACGGATCTGCTAGCAGCTGGATGGGATCTTCTAAGTCCTCCTCCTTGTATCTCCCGGCAGGTTGACGAAACGGGTCTGGAGGTGAGGGATATCGAGCTGGTCATGGCTCAAGCCAACGTGTCTCACCCCAAAGCGGTGCGCGCCTTGCGTCACAACAACAACGACATTGTGAACGCCATCATGGTGAGTCTCGTATGTGCGGGGAAGTGGGGTGCGTGTGCGAAATCTGAACTCCTTGGGTTTTCGGTCCCCGGATGGGGCAAGGCGACAGTTCTCTCTGCCTTAGCTGCTTCTCCTTCGATAGATCTTGCCAGCTGGATCCTCACCTCCCTTCATCCCCTGCGGGGATGACCTGACTCTCAGTCAGGTAGTATCACAATCACCTGGCCATCAGCCAGTTGTTAGGGCTTGCAAAGCACCATCAGCTGGTTGCTAGGGCTTGCAAAGCACCACCAGCTGGTTGCTAGGGCCTGCAAAGCACCACCAGCTGGTTGCTAAGGCTTGCAAAGCACCACCAGCTGGTTGCTAGGGCTTGCAAAGCACCATCAGCTGGTTGCTAGGGCCTGCAAAGCACCATCAGCTGGTTGCTAGGGCTTGCAAAGCACCATCAGCTGGTTGCTAGGGCTCGCAAAGCACCACCAGCTGGTTGCTAGGGCTTGCAAAGCACCACCAGCTGGTTGCTAGGGCTTGCAAAGCACCATGCGTGTGGCGCCATGCAAACTCCCCAACGAGGCGTTGCTGAAATTTGAGAGACCAGAGTCTGCCGCTGCAGTGAACAGGAGGCACTGCTGTCGTCTCCCACCCATAGGGAGGAAATGGCGAGGGCTGCACTGTGGGGTCTCATGGGCTCTGCACCAACCCAGCGTCAGAGCAGGCCCCATGGCCTTCAGGTTGATTTGATTCTACCTACCCATCTGACTGTTTCTGGGAATATAATTTATTACTTATACCCCATCCATCTGGCTGGGCCTCCTAACAGGGCTGCCTTCAGATGTCTTCTAAAACTCAGATAGTTATTTCCTTGACATCTGATGGAGGGCGCCACCACCAAGAAGGCCCTCTGCCTGGTTCCCTGTGACCTCACTTCTCGCAGGGAGGGAACTGCCAGAAGGCCCTCGGAGCTGGACCTCAGTGTCCGGCTGAACGATGGGGGTGGAGATGCTCCTTCAGGTATACTGGGCCGAGGCCATTTAGGGCTTAAAAGGTCAGCACCAACACTTTGAATAGTGCTTGGAAATGTACTGGGAGCCAGTGTAGGTCTTTCAGGACTGGTGTTATAGGTCGTGGCGGCCATTCCCAGTCCCCAGTCTGGCTGCCGTATTCTGGATTAATTGTAGTTTCCGGGTCACCTTCAAAGGTAGCCCCACGCAGAGTGCATTGCAGTAGTTCAAGCGGGAGATAACCAGAGCATGCAGCACTCTGGCGAGCCAGTCTGCGGGCAGGGACGGTCTCATCCTGCGTACCAGATGGAGCTGGTAGACAGCTGCCCTGGACACAGAATTGACCTGTGCCTCCATGGACAGCTGCGAGCACAAAATGACTCCCAGGCTGCGCACCTGGTCCTTCAGAGGCACAGTTACCCCATTCAGGACCAGGGAGTCCTCCACACCCACCCGCCCCGTCCCCCCAAAACAGTACTTCTGTCTTGTCAGGATTCAACCTCAATCTCCTCCTTGCTCCTTATGTAGATCTTCACTCACCCCTTCTCCCCAGGGTCGGAGGCATTCGTGCCAACATGTCTTGGGCCAGACCTGTCTCTGTGTTCTGCCAAGGCCAGATTAGATGGGGGAAATAAATGTGGATGGATATTTAGATGCGGATAACCTTGTATGCCGGGACGTGGGTGGTGCTGTGGGTTAAACCACAGAGCCTAGGATTTGCTGATCAGAAGGTCGGCGGTTCAAATCCCAACGACTCTGGGGTTGCGGCGCTCATCTCGCTTTATTGGCCGAGGGAGCCGGCGTGCAGCTTCCGGGTCATGTGGCCAGCATGACTAAGCCGCTTCTGGCAAAACCAGAGCAGGGCACAGAAACGCCATTTACCTTCACGCCGGAGTGGTACCTATTGATCTACTTGCACTTTGACGTGCTTTCGAGCTGCTAGGTTGGCAGGAGCAGGGAGCAATGGGAGCTCACCCCGTCGCAGGGATTCGAACCGCCGACCTTCTGATCGGCAAGTCCTAGGCTCTGTGGTTTAACCCACAGCGCCACCCGCGAGGTATGCTTGGTTGAGGGGCATTTAAATGATTGTGCGTCAGCCAAGCCACCTGGAAAGTATTGTGTGCAACAGAGCTGTTTAAGGTATGTGGCGCTCAATCTAGGACGATCCTATGAACATGAGATGGCCCAACTCAACCCTGCAAAGGGGCGACACGGAGGAAATAGGCTTTGTCACTTTTGTATTTGCAACATCTCTCTCTCCTTTTTCTTCCTGTGCAGGAGCTGACGATGTAGCGACCGGTTTTGGCAAGCCCACCCAAGCCTCTGCTGCCCACCCCTTCTGTATAGATGCACAGTTAACTCATATCCAATACAGCTGTTGTTTGTTAGGACTGCAAATAATTAGTCCCGACTATTCTGCATTGAAATTGCTGCTCAATAAACGGTATATTCACTTGAACTGCACACGGGTTTCAAAAGTGTCTTCCTTCCGAAGGGCTCAAAGCTGCTTTGGGAACTGCGGTCTGTTTATTTGTGGTTGTGGTTGTTTTTACATTGTGTTCAGCCTTGCTGGCATTCTCTTCAGAAGAAGGGGCAGACTTACCGTATTTTTCGCTCTGTAAGACGCACCAGACCGTAAGACGCACCTAGTTTTTGGAGGAGGAAAACAAGAAAAAAACATATTCTGAATCCCAGAAGCCAGGACAGCAAGCGGGATCGCGGTGCAGCGCTCCCTCTTGCTGTTCTGGCTTCTGGGATAGCTGCGCAGCCTGCATTCACTCCATAAGAAGCACACACATTTCCGCTTACTTTTGGGGGGGGGGGTGCGTCTTATAGAGCGAAAAATACGGTAGGTCACTTTCTTCATAACTCCTCCCAAAAAATGCAGTTGTTTGGTATTTGTGGGTATACTGTTAGCCATGAGAGCTAAACCTTTGTCTCCGCAGTTGGAAGCAGCGATGCTTTTGAATACCAGTTGCTCATGTGATTGAATCCTGATTAGCCATATGGCTGGGGGGCTGAGCATCCAGCCGCCTTTCTCCAGCCATTGTAGAGAACGGGTCGTAAAGGAGGCACAATCCCGATTTATCGGAAGGGGCGCTGGCCAACCCTAGTTCACTCAGCTCTGGGAATAAGCTGAATTGCCCTGTTGTTCCTTTGCCAACCTTTTGGACTCTGGCAGATAGGCACCTCCTGTCTCCTGAACTAGGCAAGCTGGTCGTTCTAGGAACAACTACTTAAGAACTGGTGCCAGAGCTTGATTTTTTCCTCTGCCCTCCCCATACCTTTCCCCTTGTATGCCATGGCTACAATCTAGCAGAAGTTGGATCTCTTGTGGATGCTTTGTTTGAGATTCCTGCAAGGCAAGGGGATTGGACTAGATCTCCCTTCCAACTCTGCAATCTTATTGTTCTATTAAAAAAGTAGGATTTGGGGACATCTTGTAGCAAGAGCGATCCACAACTGTAATACAGAAGAAAGGGAGCCTCTCTTACAAAATGAAGAGTTTAAGAGGTGGCCAGGGAGGGAGAAAGAGGAGAGGAGAACATCTCTGGGGATTAAGGAGTGCTGGCTACAGCTTTGCTGATGTAATACGAAGCAAGAGCAACTCAATTTGCTGAGTGGGCTGCAGGTGGCTGTTTCAGCAGAGAACTGCAACTCGCAAGGGGAGGAAAAGAAAAAAGAAAATGTCGTTTTCCATTGTGGCTGTAACCCCCCCCCCCCCAAAAAAAAACCCCCAACACAGTCAGGATCCCCATTCAAAGAGCTAAAATAGTATACAGGTCAGTTTATAGTAGCCAGCAGAGTTCTTGTGGCATGAAATACATATACAAAAATAACTGTGCATTTATATGTATAATATATACAACACATATACATTATGTATATATTTCTTCCACTTCTGGTTCCTTTTAAAAAAAACAAAACACACACAAACCCAAAAAAATCAAGAAATCTACCCCACACTTTAGGCTTGCTGTCAAACTCTCGCACTTGAAGAACCACCAGACTCCCGTCTGTGAAGATCTTGAATGCCCAAGTTACTGTTGTCTCAAAAAAAATGGAAGAATCTACTATAGGCTGGCACTGGACCAAACCCCATGTTCAGCTGCAGGGGTCCAAGACCACTGCTTTGCCAGCCAGAACTGCCCTGCGCCCAGAAAACTCTCCTCCCTGCGCAATCGACGCATCCCAGGTAGAAATGATAGCACCAAATTCGGGGCACCATTTCGAGGGTGGGGGTTCGTGTATCCATGTCCTTCGACCAGGGTCAGGAAATGTCACAACCTGGTGCAGTCAGAAGTCAGGATGGGAGCTGTTTGCCCAGATGTGGGCAGCCTGACTCAGCTGATGGCTTTGCTTGAGGGCCAGGCGAGCTAGACGACCTGTGGGTGCTGCTCTTGACTGGAGTTACCACGTTCAAGTTAAGCTCGCCCAGCCCAGTGGCGAGTGCCTAGGTGACAGCCCATTTCAGCCAGGCTGCTATAATACACAAACTAAATACCGTGAAAATCCCTGAAACGAGAAGTAATCGACTAGAAATATTATCTTATAAAAGGTAAAGGGACCCCTGACCATTAGGTCCAGTCGTGACCAATTCTAGGTTTGCGGCGCTCATCTCGCTTTATTGGCCGAGGGAGCCGGCGTACAGCTTCCGGGTCATGTGGCCAGCATGACTAAGCCGCTTCTGGCGAACCAGAGCAGCGCACGGAAACGCCGTTTACCTTCCCGCCGGAGCGGTACCTATTTATCTACTTGCACTTTGATGTGCTTTCGAACTGCTAGGTTGGCAGGAGCAGAGACCGAGCAACGGGAGCTCACCCCGGCACAGGGATTCGAAGGCTGTGGTTTAACCCACAGCGCCACCCTCGTTCCTTAATTATCTTATAGAGTTAAACTAAATAATAAAAATCAAAAAGTTGAAGGAAAAAATCAGAAAAACCTAGAATTGAACAAAGCCTTAACGGGATGCCGGCTACAAACCTCGTGTCACTGAACTATTCAGTTTCCTCAGAAGGAAGTAGAGAAATCACAAACCTTAAATGACCAAATTCAAAGAAAGGGGGTAAAACTCCCCCAAAATTCTGAAGTATTATAATTAAGAAATTTAATAGAGACCCAAAGGGACTATGACACAGGTAGAGTTTATAATTGGTGGTTGGATTCTGGTAATAATAGGTTTTTATAATTTTTTCCCTTAAACTCTTTGATTTTTATTATTTAGTATAATACTATAAGATATTATTTCTAGTCGATTACTTCTCGTTTCAGGGATTTTCATGGTATTTCATTTGTGTAATTTCTTGGTTCTGTGATTGCCTTTTTTCTACAGGCTGCTATAATACGGCCGAGCCGCAATTGCCAATGTTCTGGCTTCAGAGAAGGAGCAAAGGCAGCTGGCCAAGGCTTGGGGGCAAGGGAAGATCATCTCTTGCCGAGGCCTTTGCCCGCAACCAAGCAGGCAAAGGGCTCGGCTTGGCGCAACCAAAGCCACCTTCTGGTCTGGAACAGAAATGTTAGGACGAAACACCTGGGGTGTTCAGTTAATTCACATTGCAATGAACTTCATCGGAAAGTAACAAACAAACACACACGCACTCGCCCCCCGGGGAAAAAACCAAAAAGGTTAGAAATGTCATGTGCAAAAAACCGTAAACCGGCTTGTTGAGTTCTTGCGGACGGGCCGTCCTGGGCAAAAGCCAGCGCTGCTTTCGCGTCGGATTCATGGCTCTCCAATGATTCCCAACCTGCAAACGCTCTCCATCCTGCGAGGGGCTGATCCTGCCAAGCCCCCTCTCCATGGCTTGCTCCTTCACAGAAGAGAGGGACACGAGGTCAAGGGCCCCTCTCTCAAAGGGCCCCGGAAGGAAGGAAGGAAGGAAGGGGAGTCGTAAGGGAAATCTACCCTTTCTGCTTCGCCCGGAACCAAAAACGTTCCTATTATTCCCAGGAGGGAAGAGGAGAGTGTGTGCACGACTGAGCGAGCAACAGGGCCGGGTTATTCCTTGCAGGGGGGAAATGCCTCTTCTTTTCCTCTTTCTCTCTCCCTCCGACCCTTTCAGGAAGAATCGTGGTCCATGCTGCACCCGAGAGCCTCGATGTCGTTGCTGATGTCCGAGATCATGCGGTCCCACTCGTCTCCCTCCGAGGGGGCGGACTGGTCGTCCGAGCTCCCCGCGGCCCCGTTCCCGTTGGTGGTGGAATTGGAGGTCGTGCTGACCGTCCGCCGGTACCTCCCAAAGCTGTCGGTGATGATGCCTCGCCCGTCCTTCACGCCAATCGTCTCTAGGAAATTCTCAAAGTATTGGCTGTCCTTCTCCGGGATAAATGGTCTAAGGCCTTTTTGGGGGGGAGAAGGGAATGGAACAAGGAATAATAATAATAATAATAAAGATAAATTTTATTTATACCCCGCCATCCCCGGCCAGAGCCAGGCTCAGGGCGGCTAACACCAGTAAAATTACAATAAAAACCAACTTAAAATACAGGTTAAAATGCAATTTAAAATGCAGCCTCATTTTAAAAGCCAAACCATAAGGGGAGGGAAACATAAGGGTCAGACTGAGTCCAAACCAAAGGCCAGGCGGAACAGCTCTGTCTTGCAGGCCCTGTGGAAAGATGTCAAGTCCCGCAGGGCCCAAGTCTCTTGGGACAGAGCATTCCACCAAGTCGGGGCCAGTACTGAAAAGGCCCTGGGCCCAGTTGAGACTAATCTAACCACCTTGCGACTTGGGACCTCCAAAATGTTGTCATTTGTGGACCTTAAGGTCCTCCACGGGGCATCTCAGGAGAGGCGGTGCCAGAGGAAGAGACGGCGGTACAGTGGCTTTCAACAAAATATTAAAATACCGTAATGCATCAAACATTAAAAGCTTCCCTAAAGAGGGCTGCCTTCTGATGTCTTCTAAAAGTCTGGTAGTTGTTGTTCTCTTTGACATCTGATGAGAGGGCATTCCACAGGGCAGGCGCCACTACCGAGAAGGCCCTCTTCCTGGTTCCCTGTAACCTCACTTCTCGCAATGAGGGAAACGCCAGAAGGCCCTCGGCACTGGATCTCAGTGTCCGGGCAGAACGATGGGGGTGGAGACACTCCTTCAAGTATACTGGACTGAGGCCGTTTAGGGCTTTCAAGGTCAGCACCAACACTTTGAATTGTGCTCGGAAATGTACTGGGAGCCAATGCAGGTCTTTCAAGACCGGTGTTATGTGGTCCTGGCGGCCGCTCCCAGTCACCAGTCTAGCTGCCCCATTCTGGATTAGTTGTAGTTTCCGGGTCACCTTCAAAGGTAGTCCCACATACAGCGCATGGCTGTAGTCCAAGTGGGAGATAACCAGAACATGCACCACTCTGGCGAGACAGTCTGTGGGCAGGGAGGGTCTCATCCTGTGTACCAGATGGAGCTGGTAGACAGCTGCCCTGGACACAGAGAAGGGCCTTCTCAGTGGTGGCGCCCGCCCTGTGGAACGCCCTCCCTTCAGATGTGAAGGAAATAAGCAGCTATCCTATCTTTAAAAGACATCTGAAGGCAGCCCTGTTCAGGGAAGTTTTTAATATCTAACGCTGTACTATTTTTAACACTTGATTCGGAGCCGCCCAGAGTGGCTGGGGAAACTCAGCCAGATGGGCGGGGTATAAATAATAAAGTATTATTTATTATTATTATTATTATTATTATTATTATTATTATTGACCTGTGCCTCCATGGACAGCTGTGAGTCCAGAATGACTCCCAGGCTGTGCACCTGGTCCTTCAGGGGCACTGTCACCCCATTCAGGACCAGGGAGTCCTCCACACCAGCCCGCCTCCTATCCCCCAAAAACAGTACTTCTGTCTTGTCAGGGTTCAACCTCAATCTGTTAGCTGCATCCAACCGCCTTGGGGACTCCGCTTTGGATTTGTGTAGAGTTTCATCCATAGGCTTTTCTTCAATCAAAAGATATCCTGCCAAGTTTAGTATGAGCATCTTTCTTCTCCTAGATCAGGCACGGGCAAACTGGGTCCTCCAGATGTTTTGAGACTACAGTTCCCATCATCCCTGACCACTGGTCCTGCTGGGGATGATGGGAGTTGTAGTCCCAAAAACATCTGAGTTTGCCTATGCCTGTCCTAGATGGGTTCCCTTCCTAGCCTGACAAGCCCCACCTGCCCCTCAACAAATGGGTTATACGGACACCAGCAACTTCCATTCATTCAATCTTGGGGGGGGGGGGGGTTAGGTGGGGACACTCACCTAGCAGAAGGAACTTCCGGCTATCCCCATAGAGCTGTCGCAGGCTGACGCAGAACTCATGTATGGATGCTCCGTTGCGGTATTCGCGCAGAAGCATGGCAAACTGCTGGATCTCATGAGAGGAGAGTTTTGTTCGTAGCTAGGAAAGAAAGGGGGGGGGAGAATAAAAGCTAAGTCGGCGTAGGTTCCAGCGTTGCAAGAAAAGGGTGTTGAAACGGAAGCCGCAGTTTCTTTCGTTCGGTTTTCCACGTGACGTTAGGAAAGATCCGCAACGAAGGTTTATGTCCCAGGAGGTGAGGCAGCAGTTAAGCTCACAGCCGGCTAAAAACTAGGAAGAACTTTCTGATGGCAAGAGCTATCAGACGGTGTAACAAATTGAGTTGAGAATTCCGTTCCACCTTACGGAACAGGCATGTGGAATTGTTGCATGTCACATGTCTGTTTACATTCCAGCACAGCTTGCTGGTAACTTCCGTTTTGTGTATAGCTTTTGCTGTTTTGCTTTGGACACGAAGGAGATGAGACATGTTTCCTTTTGTCCTGATCTACGCTGTATAAAAAAGGTAAAGGGACCCCTGACCATTAGGTCCAATCGTGGCCGACTCTGGGGTTGCGGGGCCTATCTCGCTTTATTGGCCGAGGGAGCCGGCGTCCAGCTTCCAGGTCATGTGGCCAGCATGACTAAGCCGCTTCTGGCGAACCAGAGCAGCGCACAGAAACGCTGTTTACCTTCCCGCCAGAGCGGTACCTATTTATCTACTTGCACTTTGACGAGCTTTCGAACTGATAGGTTGGCAGGAGCAGGGACCGAGCAACGGGAGCTCACCCCGTCGCAGGGATTCGAACCGTTGACCTTCTGATCGGCAAGCCCTAGGCTCTGTGGTTTAACCCACAGCACCACCCGCGTCCATGCTTGTAAATATGCCCACACAGCCTCTCGTGCCACTTCTGTTGCGCAGCATGCTCTCTGCTGAATAGCGTGCACAGTCTTCTAAAGCTTGTGTCGCAGATTTATGCTGCACCAAGGACCGGAGTTCGGCTGGCACACCGGCCGGTGGGCTGAGCCAGCTGGGGGCCTGCCAATTGCCCCCGTTTCCTTGGATGCATGCCAACAGGAAGACGGTGGTTCCGTTAATGTCAAAGTTGCAGGTTTGATCCCTGTGTGCATATTCCTGCACTGCCGGGGGGTGGACTTGATGATCCTTAGGGTCCCCTCCAACACTACAATTCTATGATACTATGCACCCACCACGTGACAGCCCTTTAGATAATTGAAGACAGCTATTGCAGATATGCAGATGACACAACCTTGATGGCAGAAAGTGAGGAGGAATTAAAGAACCTTTTAATGCGGGTGAAAGAGGAGGGTGCAAAATATGGTCTGAAGCTCAACATCAAAAAAACGAAGATCATGGCCACTGGGCCCATCACCTCCTGGCAAATAGAAGGGGAAGAAATGGAGGCAGTGAGAGATTTTACTTTCTTGGGCTCCATGATCACTGCAGATGGTGACAGCATCTGTCAATCCTACCAATGCACCGTATTTTTCGCTCTATAAGACGCACCAGACCATAAGACGCACCTAGTTTTTGGAGGAGGAAAACAAGAAAAAAATAATATTCTGAATCTCAGAAGCCAGAACAGCAAGAGGGATCGCTGCGCAGTGAAAGCAGCAATCCGTCTTGCTGTTCTGGCTTCTGGGATAGCTGCGCAGCCTGCATTCACTCCATAAGACGCACACACATTTCCCCTTACTTTTTTAGGAAGGAAAACGTGAATCTTATAGAGCACAAAATACGGTATGTAACTCTTTACAATAGCAAAATCCCTTATCTTGGCTGCTGATCCCTTATTTTCGAGGCTCCTGGTCCCTTATTTTCAAATCTGTAAGTTGACAGCTATGCTTGCAGCTTCCAATGACCTCCCAGCTAAGTGTGTGACAAGACCCTCGGTCCCACCCCTACCCCCCCAAAGGGGACCAAGATTTCCCCGGGGAGAGGAAAGCCTTCCTCCCTGCCCTTACCGTCATCATGTAGTCCTGGAGCAGCTCCGTTGCGGTGGTGCTCAGCTCGCTCTCGCTGGCCGCCTTGGCGTGGGGAGATGGCTGTGCCGAGAAGGAAGAAGGGGAGTTGCCACCGGTCTCCAAGGACTCGGGGAAAGAACTGGAAATGCACAACAGGTCCATGCGTCACCCTCACTGAGCCAAGGGGCCTTGCATCTCCTCCTCCCTCCCCGCCAGTTCTCCTTTCGTGCTGCGTCCGTTGGGTTGTAAGCCTGAGGGTTTGGGACTGAACTGATACCTGCCCCCTTTTTGCCTGTTCTGGGAGCCTTTTTTGGGCTGAAGATTTGGGAGGAGGGGGAACTGTTTGATAAAGAATGGAGGCGCGCTCCATTGTCTCATACCACATGGGACGGGACCGACTGCTTTGGGGACCCAGCAGATGTTTTACTTACAATTAAGCAGTATACAGATTTTGTGAAATACTGTATTTTTTGCTCTATAGGGCACACCAGACCATAGGGCGCACCTAGTTTTTTTTATTCCCGCCCCCCCCCCCCAGCCCCAAAGAGCAAAGAAGCCAAGACAACCAGCGGGATCCATCTTGGCTTCCTCTTTAGCCACGCACAACCTCTCCAGCCGGGAGAGGCTTCGTTTTTAGCCGCGGGGCTGGGGCGGGGGAAGCCCGAGCTTCCCCCGACCCCAGACCGAGTCTGGGAGCGGGGGCGAGGTTGCGCACAACCTCGCCTTTGCTCCTGGAGCTTGCTGCTATCCACAAGCCTTCTGAGCCCAGCAGGAACTCCCGCCGCGCTCCGAAGGCTTGCGGATAGCTGCTTGAAGCCTGGTGAGCGAGAGGGGTCGGTGCGCACCGACGCCTCTCGCTCTCCAGGCTTCAGCGAAAGCCTGCATTCGCTCCACAGGACGCAGACACATTTCCCCTTCAATTTTGGAGGGGGAAAAGTGTGTCCTATAGAGGAAAAAAATACGGTAAATACACACACACACGCCCACTGCTATTTTTCTAGAAAAAGAGGTGCCGGAACTCACCAGGAACGCCTGCCTTCTTCTGTTATAATAGCAATGGTGCCTACCTGGGAGGCGTCAGAACTGAGTTCCAGCTGAAAAAAAGCCCTGCAGATGCCCCATTCTTGCCTGCTGCCCCAAGTATACTCACAAAGTGCTTGCTTCCGTTTCGTAGGAATCTTTAACGTCCACTTTTGTAGAAGAGTCATCTGCAAGGAAGTAGCCAGAGAAAGGCGGTATGCAAATTAAAAGGGAAATGAAAAAATGAATTGAAATATCTGGGCTAGATAGACACTACATGGAAGCCTCCTCTCTTCAAGCTAGAGATGATGAGGGAAGCCACTTCAGCCCAGTTTGCCGCCGGTGGATATTATTATTATTAATTTTAATTATTTTTCCCTCTCCCTATATATATTACATTACATTACGGTCTTCAAACAAAAACATCCTGGAGGTCCCAGGCCACAGAAAGGTTAGGCTGGCCTCAACTAGAGCCAGGGCTTTTTCGGCTGTGGCTCTGATCTGGTGGAATGCTCTGTCACAAGAGACTAGGGCCCTGAGGGACTTGACATCTTTCTGCAGGGCCTGCAAGACAGAGCTGTTCCACCAGGCCTTTGGCCAGGGCATAGCCTGACTCCCTCCTTTGGCAATCTTCACAGGACTCTAGCCCAATGGTTGCCATCAATTTGATTTGAATTAATTTTATAATTAAATGATTTTAGAATGCTGTATTATTTTATTGTTGTTAGCCGCCCTGAGCCCGGCTTCAGCTGGGGAGGGCGGGCTATAAATAAAATTATTATTAGACCAGAAGTTAAGATAAATGAAAGAAGGCAAGGATTTGCTGAAGCAATTATATAAATGGGAGTACAAAAAGGGGAGGTGTGAGGAAGTCAAGAAAATAAGCAAATGAGTTTAATAATTTTGAAAATTGAATTTGTTCTTAAACTTTTTTCTAATTTAGCTATTTTGTCCTTTTTTTTGGTTTATGTATGTATTTTCTACTTGTATTTTTTCTTAACAAAAAAAATTCCTTCCAGTAGCACCTTAAAGACCAACTAAGTTAGTTCTTGGTATGAGCTTTCGTGTGCATGCACACTTCTTCAGATACACTGAAACAGAAGTTGCCAGATCCTTCTATATAGTGAGAAGGTGGGGAGGGGTATTACTCAGAGGAGGGTGGGGATGGGTGATTGGCAGATAGCTGTGATGAGCCTGTTGACGACTATTAACGACTGCAGTAGGTCTTACAGGAAAAAGCAAGGGGTGAGAAGGTGAAAAATGGCTTTGTCATGTATAGTGAGATAAGAATCCAATGTCTTTATTCAGGCCAGGTGTCTCCATGGTTTTAAGTTTGGTAATGATTTGCAATTCAGCAGCTTCTCTTTCCAGTCTATTTCTGAAATTCCTTTGTAGTAAAACAGCTACTTTGAGATCTTGTATAGAATGTCCTGGGAGATTGAAGTGTTCTCCTACTGGTTTCTCTGTCTTGTGATTCTTGATGTCAGATTTATGTCCGTTTATTCTTTGGCGTAAGGTTTGGCCTGTTTGTCCAATATAGAGAGCTGAAGGACACTGTTGGCATTTGATGGCATACACAATGTTAGACGATGAGCAATTAAATAGTCCAGAGATGGTGTGTGTGATGTTGTTGGGGCCAGTAATGGTGTTGTCCGGGTGTATGTGGCAGCAAAGTTGGCATCTGGGTTTATTGCAGGCTCTGGTGCCAGTGTCCGTGTTAAGTCTGGTTGTAGTATTATTGTGGGTTAGGAGTTGTTTAAGATTGGGTGGCTGTCTGTAGGCAATGAAAGGTCTTCCTCCCAGAGCTTGAGAAAGAGAACTGTCATTGTCCAGGAGAGGTTGTAGATCTCTGATGATGCGTTGTACTGTTTTAACTTGGGAGCTGTATGTGATGACTAGAGGAGTTTTTTCTTAGTTTAGCTACATTTCTATGTATTTTTTTCTTTAATTTTGTATTTTTTTGTTTGTAACTTTCTTAATCTGCAAATTTATGTTTTTTCTCTTTTTTTTGAAAAATGCTTAATAAATATCTTATAAAAATTATAAATAAAATTATTATTATTATTATTATTATTATTATTATTATTATTATTACATGATGAAACAAGAAAAAAGGCCCCACGAACCAATTACCCCCCCTTCCCCCACCCCAAGAGTGAGTTTAGAGCCGCCTTTGCCACCCTGGCGCCCTCCCCATGCATTGGACTACAACTCCCATCATCTCTGGGAGGATGCCAAAGGAGGTAGGCAAAGGCGAGATCACATGACCGCTGAGTCGTGCAGGTGGAACTGGAGCAGTCTGGGCCTGCTCGCTTCCCCTCTGCAATAGCCGCTTGCAAGAGGAACCCAAACTGTGGCTGTTTCTCCTACCGCTGTGCAGGGAGAGGTGTCGCGTTGGCGTGGAGGCCCCGTCGAATATTGCTCTGTCGAGGAAGTCTATGGTGGACTCCGTGTAAACAATGTGGAAGACTTGGCTGAGAAGCGAGCAGAGTTCCTCTGCAGTTACCTGGAGAAGGATGGAACAGGGCGGGAATAGAAATATATTATTATTATTATTATTATTATTATTATTATTATTATTATTATTATTATTACAGGTCGGATGGGCTTTGGGGGAGAAGCGGAGAACTCCCAACCTCCCCCATCTCAAGCCCATCAGAGACGCAAAACAAACTCGTTTCATCGAAACGACGGCCAACAAGAGACAAATTGAACGGCTTTTGGCTAGTTATAGGTAACTCCCCATTTACATGCGATCTAGCGGCATGTGACCGTGCACAGGCTGGAGAGGAGGCAGGAGAGGATATACTGTTTATTAATATCTTTCCTAACTTGCGCTAGCAAGTTCTATAATTTAGCAAAGTTTCACATTCCCCTTTTTAACACACAGCAGATAGTGGGTTGCAGGCTTGTGTAAACCTCTCACAATTTTATAGGGACGCGGGTGGCGCTGTGGGTTAAACCACAGTGCCTAGGACTTGCTGATCAGAAGGTCGGCAGTTCGAATCCCCACGATGGGGTGAGCTCCCGTTGCTCGGTCCCTGCTCCTGCCAACCTAGCAGTTTGATAGCACATCAAAGTGCAAGTAGATAAACAGGTACCGCTCCGGCGGGAAGGTAAACGGCATTTCCGTGCGCTGCTCTGGTTCACCAGAAGTGGCTTAGTCCTGCTGGCCACATGACCCAGAAGCTGTATGCCGGCTCCCTCGGCCAATAAAGCGAGATGAGCACCGCAACCCCAGAGTCGGCCATGACTGGCACGGGGCTGGGGCGGGGAAAGCCCGAGCTTCCCCCGACCCCAGCCTCCAGAACAGGCAACTCTCCGCAAGCCGTGGGAGCCCGGCGCCTTGCGGAGAGCTGCGCGAAGCCTGGGCGCACTGAGCTCAGCGCGCCCAGGCTTCAGCATGCAGGCAGCTCTCCGCAAGCTGCGCAAGCTGCGCAAGTGCGCACCGACCCCTCTCGCTCTCCAGGCTTCAGCAAAAGCCTGCATTCGCCCCATAGAATGCACACACATTTCCCCTTCATTTTTGGAGGGGAAAAAGTGCGTCTTATAGGGCGAAAAATACGGTAGTTACAAAGTATAGGCATGTGAATCCATCCCATATAGGGATAATCCCAGCGTCTTTAGCATCTCTAGCTAAAAAGCTGCTCCAATGATGGAGGAAGTCAAAAAGAGAGAGAGTGCTGTGTGCCATGTCCTTCTGTGTTACCTGGACAGGTAAGGTCACGCCCACCTCTTGTCACATGCAAAGGAAGTATGTCCCAGCCAGGAGGAAACAGGAAGAAGAGGAAGAAGAAGAGGAGTTTGGATTTGATATCCTGCCCTTCACTCCCCTTCAGGAGTCTCAAAGCGGCTAACATTCTCCTTTCCCTTCCTCCCCCACAACAAACACTCTGTGAGGTGAGTGGGGCTGAGAGACTTCAGAGAAGTGTGACTAGCCCAAGGTCACCCAGCAGCTGCAGGTGGAGGAGCGGAGATGCGAACCCGGTTCCCCAGATTACGAGACTACCGCTCTTAACCACTACACCACACTACACCACACAGCCAGTTTTCGACTGGCTGGACCAAATATTCCCCCGCATGTCCACTCTAGGAAAACAAGGAATGTTGTACTTACTGCTACTTATGTATCATATCGCACAGGGACCACCTTGGAAAGTCCTCCTGGGCCGTGAGTGTTTGGGATGCAGCCAAGGAATAGGGGGCAATTGGCAGACCGGTGTGTTGGGCAATCTCTAGTCCTTGGACCAGCATGAAACTGCCACCGTAGCTTCAGAAGCTGGGCACGCACACTCAGCAGAGTAAAAACACTGTCCAACAGAAGTGGCATGGAGGGGTTGCTTTGAGGATATTTACAAGCAGTTTATTAAGCATAAGGTAAAGGTAAAGGGACCCCTGACCATTAGGTCCAGTCGTGGCCGACTCTGGGGTTGTGGCGCCCATCTTGCTTTATTGGCTGAGGGAGCCAGCGTACAGCTTCCGGGTCATGTGGCCAGCATGACTGAGCCGCTTCTGGCGAACCAGAGCAGTGCACGGAAACGTCGTTTACCTTCCCGCCGGAGTGGTACCTATTTATCTACTTGCACTTGGACGTGCTTTTGAACTGCTAGGTTGGCAGGAGCAGGGACCGAGCATTGGGAGCTCACCCCGTCCCGGGGATTCGAACCGCCGACCTTTCGATCGGCCAGTCCTCGGCTCTGTGATTTAACCCACAGCGCCACCCGCGTCCCCCAGCTGTCCTTATGGTATGTCGGTAAATTGTTATGAGATGCACGTAATTCATAAAGTAATGATAACACTTCAGATAATAATAATACTTCAGAGGAACCATTCAGGCAGCAGCAAAATTTCCTGGCGTTCTATGAAAAGGAAAAAAAATACTGGAACATTTCTATCTACAGTGTAATTTTTTGACAGGGTCACCATCTCAAGCCACCGCTGACATGATTTCGGTGGGCAGAATTATTACTGGGCACATGTCTCAAATAAAACCAAATGCTCTGTGCCTTTAAGTTGCACATCTGCAGGCAGGAAGGTGACCGTTTAAACATCCATTCCAGAGACACTATTTTTTCCTAGCTGGAAATATCCTGCTTCGCTGTATCTGGGAGAGAAGGCGTCCGTGTTAGACTACAAGAGAGCGTAATATGACCCAAGGTGGATGCCTCTTCGCAGTCCGAGAGCATCTCTTTCACCTGCGTAGCTGCATCTGTCCAAGGTGAAGGCAATTTTTTCCCTGGCAAAGGGTAGTCTTGCTGTCAAAAACGGACCTGTCTGAGGAAGGGGAGGGGGGGGAGAGAGGCAGAGACACCTTACTTTATTCTCCGTAGCCAGGACCACCAGGCAGCAAGCTTCGACAGGAACCGCTCCGCTCTCCGAGAGAGACCCTGACGTTAGAGCTTTCAAGCTTTCGGCACAAAGACTCTGGTTGGGGGAAATCCCGGGGTCCTGAGCTGAGAAAAACCAGAGGCCATTAGTGGAACCAGGAGGCAAGCTGCTAGGCCTACGTAATTCTGCATAACCCCATCCCACCCCCTTGGGGGGGAAAGGGTATTTCTTTTGTAATGTTCTGGAACAATGAGCTCAGTGGTACAGTGGTGCCTCGCAAGACGAAAATAATCCGTTCCGCAAGTCTCTTCGTCTAGCGGTTTTTTCGTCTTGCGAAGCAAGCCCATTAGCGGCTTAGCGCTATTAGCAGTTTAGCGGCTATTAAAGGCTTAGCGGCTAAAAGGCTATTAGTGGCTTAGCGGCTTAGAAAAAGGGCTTAGAAAAAGCGAAAAAAAATCGCAAGACTTGCAAGACGTTTTCGTCTTGTGAAGCAAGCCCATAGGGAAAATCGTCTTGCGAAGCAGCTCAAAAATGGAAAACCCTTTCGTCTAGCGGGTTTTCCGTCTTGCAAGGCATTTGTCTTGCGGGGCACCACTGTAATGCCCAACTTTATGCTGCTTTCAACCTGCTGTAACAGTATTTATTTGTGCACTTTTTTCTTTTACCTACGGGACCGCCTCTCTTGGTATGCCCCGTGGAGGACCTTAAGGTCCACAAATGACAACATTTTGTAGGTCCCAGGTCGCAAGGTAGTTAAGTTGGTCTCAACTAGGACCAGGGCCTTTTCAGTACTAGCCCCGACTTGGTGGAACGCTCTGTCACAAGAGACCAGGGCCCTGCGGGACTTGACGTCTTTCCGCAGCGCCTGCAAGACAGAGCTGTTCCGCCTGGCCTTTGGTTTGGACTTGACCCTTATGTTTCCTTCCCCTTCTGGTTTTGATCTATGGGCTACTTTTAAAATGAGGCTGCACTTTAAATTGCATTTTAACCTGTATTTTAAATTGGTTTCTTTTCCCCATTATGGTTTTTACTGTGATTTTACTGGTGTTAACCACCCTGAGCCCGGCTCTGGCCGGGGAGAGCGGGGTATAAATAACATTTATTATTATATTATTATTTATATATATTATTTAACCACTGTACTTGCTTGGTTAGTTTACTTATTTCTCGTATGGTTGTTGTCAAAATGGTTGGATTTCGTTCGTTCTTGGCAGCCTGCTGTGAGCATGACAGAATCGGCCTTTCTCAGACGCAACAGAGTCCTACCGCAGATGGGACACCCCCCACTTCGCTGCCCCCCAGGAGAGATGCACAAGAGCTGATGGACGCAGCAGGCTTTCGTGGCTACCAAGACACCCCCCCCCAAAAAAGACAACTGGAAGGCAACCCCTTCGCCAGCCTACCTGTTTTCAACACCACCAGGTGCGAGGAGTCGTCGCGGATGTAGGAAACCGACGCAATGTCATGGATTGGGACCCTGAGTATGATATCTTCGCCATCCCGCCACACCAGTTTGACGTTGTAGGCGGAGAGGCTGATCACAGCGTCGTGTTCCTGCGTCAGCTGGCCTGGAAGTTTATGAGCCCTCTAGGACGAAGGCGGGAGGGGAAGAAGAGGCAGGGTATTAAATGACCATGTGGAGGGATAGCTCAGCTGGTAAAGCACGGGACTCTCGGGGTCTTGGGTTCAAATCCCAAGGCTTCCGAGCACAATTCACAGTGTTGGTGCTGACCTTTAAAGCCCTAAACGGCCTCGGTCCAGTATACCTGAAGGAGCATCTCCACCCCCATCGTTCTGCCCGGACGCTGAGGTCCAGCGCCGAGGGCCTTCTGGCGGTTCCCTCCCTGCAAGAAGCCAAGTTACAGGGAACCAGGCAGAGGGCCTTCTCGGTGGTGGCGCCCGCCCTGTGGAACACCCTCCCACCAGATGTCAAAGAGAAGAACAACTACCAGACTTTGATAATAATAATAACAATAAATTTTATTTATACCCCGCCCTCCCCAGCCAAGGCCGGGCTCAGGGCAAGCAATAATATAAACAAGTTGAATGAATACAACTTAGAAACAAGATTAAAATACAACATTAAAACATTACAATGAAGCCTCAATCACAGGAGGAGAAAGGAAAAAGAAAGAGGGGGAGGGAATCAAACTGATTTTAAGCCAAAGGCCAGGTGGAACAACTCTGTCTTACAGGCCCTGCAGAAAGAAATCAGATCCCGCAGGGCCCTGGACTCATGAGGCAGAGCGTTCCACCAGGCCGGGGCCAGTGTTGAAAAGGCCCTGGCTCTGGTTGAGGCTCATCTGACTTCCTTAGGGCCCGGGACCTCTAGGGTGTTGCTATTTATGGACCTTAAGGTCCTCCGCGGGGCATAGCAGGAGAGGCGGTCCCGTAGATACGAGGGTCCTAGGCTGTGAAGACATCTGAAGGCAGCCCTCTTTAGGGAAGCTTTTAATGTTTAACAGACCACTGTATTTTAATACTCTGTTGGAGGCCACCCACAGTGGCTGGGGAGGCCCGGCCAGATGGACGGGGTATAAATAATAAATTCTATTCTATTCTAAATCCCACGATTCCCACATTGCAGGGGTTGGATCAGCTGATCCTGGCGGTCCCTCGGCATTTCTAGGATTCTACGAAATCTTCTCCCCAGGTGGGAATGCTTCTCAGAGAAGGGTAACACGCCAGAACTGGGGGAAGAGAGAAACTCGAAACAAGCTGGTACGCACCTTTGCATTGTCTATCAAATGCAGTACTTCTGTTCGGCTGGAGGGGTTCAGGTACCCTGGGACAGACGCTAATTGACCTAAATACTGGAAAGCAATGAAGAATTGTCAGGGGGAATGGTCAAGTAAACTTTGTGAGTACCTGGAGTTAGCAAATTTGACGGATTTAATAAGGCAGAAGCCAAAATTTTTAATTTTAATTCAGAAACAATGGAAATGTTTAAATGATTATTTACACAAGCAGGGCTCAAATACGAAAGTTTGGTTGTGTCTAGACTGACCTTGTGAAGAATACAGAGAACATAAAGATTTGATTGGTTATGAAAGAATCTAAGGAAGGGAAATGATTGAAGAACAGATGTAAATGCGAGCAAGACAACTAAGAGACGTGTCGTTAACGCAGTGGAAGTCTTTTATAATATTTTAACTAAGATTTATATATTGCAGCATTTGAAGCAAGAATTTGGTAATATTTCAGGTTATGAAAAGTATCTTTTTTCTTTTCTTTTGTCTTTTATTATCTTCTATTTTTCCTTTTTTTTATTAGTTTTCATTTTGGAAAATATGTACACAAGTGTGTTTGGAGTGTTCTTTGTTTTTCTTTGTTTAATTTCTATTTCTTGAAAAATTTAATAAAGATTAAAGAAAAAAATAAAAGAAGAATTGTCAGAGCGAGATGAAAGCAGGCACCAACTGCCCCTCGGCCCTCTGGGGGCCAGTGCAATTCTCAACGTGCCCCGGGGAGAAAGGCGGCCTCTCCGCAGAACCCCGCTAACGTATCTCGTAGGAATGAGAAAGGCCCTGCTCTTAAAAACAGGAGACCACCTTTGAGGGGAGTATGACAGAGGAAGGAGCACGGGTGACACACTCCATCCAGAAAGCGCCACCTAAACCAGTGTTTATCCAACTTGGGTCCCCAGCTGTTGTGGAACTACAACTCCCACCATCCCTAGCTAGCACAGCCAGTAAATTGGAAGCAATATACTTGGCCTTCCATTCTGAAGGAAATCAGCCCTGAGTGCTCACTGGAAGGACAGATCCTGAAGCTGAGGCTCCAAGACTTTGGCCACCTCATGAGAAGAGAAGACTCCCTGGAAAAGACCCTGATGCTGGGAAAGATGGAGGGCACAAGGAGAAGGGGGCGACAGAGGACAAGATGGTTGGACAGTGTTCTCGAAGCTACCAGCATGAGTTTGATCAAACTGCGGGAGGCAGTGGAAGACAGGAGTGCCTGGCGTGCTCTGGTCCAGGGGGTCACAAAGAGTCGGACACGACTAAACAACAACAACATACTTGGCCTTCTTGTTTAAGCAGTATTTTAATGTAATCAGTGTATCAAATAAGCTTATATTATTTGCAGAACGCTATCCCAAAGGAGCTTTGCCTGGTGCCTTTAGGCGAAAACGTTTCTCTTCCTCCGGGCATTCGGGTGATTATCATTCTGTGGCTTTCAAAATGTTTTTGTGGGAAGGAGGTTATTGGTTTGTCTTTGTTTTATTAGGCATTTTGCACTCTTGTTTTTTATTTTTCTGTTGCAAACTGCCCTGGGATCTTCAGGTGGAAAGGTAAAGGTAAAGGGACCCCGACCGTTAGGTCCAGTCGCAGACGACTCTGGGGTTGCGTCGCTCATCTCGCTTTACTGGCCGAGGGAGCTGGCGTACAGCTTCCGGGTCATGTGGCCAGCAGGACTAAGCCGCTTCTGGAGAGCCAGAGCAGCGCACGGAAACGCCGTTTACCTTCCCGCCAGAGTGGTACCTATTTATCTACTTGCACTTTGATGTGCTTTTGAACTGCTAGGTGGGCAGGAGCTGGGACAGAGCAACGGGAGCTCACCCTGTTGCGGGGATTCGAACCACCGACCTTCCGATCGGCAAGCCCTAGGCTCTGTGGTTTAACCCACAGCACCACCTGTGTCCCTCAGATGAAAAGAGAGGTATGCAAATTTAACTAACGACGACAACCCCGGGGACTCTTTGGTGGGGCGGCTACACCTCTGAGCCACCCCTGCAGATGGGGAAGAGGCTAAGTGGCCGAAGCCAGGAGCAGGCTGCGGTTACCTTCACTTCCTTTTCGATGTAGTCGTTCAAGAGGATGTCGGGATCCACCCGGTCAGGCAAAGGGACGGAGACCGTGTGCAGCGGCCGCCTCTCTGTCACCTTCTCCTGGGTCTTCTTATCCCGACCCACCTTTTCGCCTTTCAGGAAGACCCGCTTGAAAGGGGAGACTATGCCAGGCTGCGGGGCAGAAAGGGGTGGGGGGAAAAGAGAGAGAGACACTTTAGGCATAGCTGTCAAGTGTCCCTTATTTGAAGGGACAGTCCCTTATTCCAGCGCCATGTCCCACTGCTGTCCCTTACTGATGGATATCCCTTAAATGATGTCCCTTAAATTTCAAAGGAAGCAGCTCCTCTCCCTCCATCCCTGCCGGCCAGGGAGGAGGGAGTCTCCAACTGTGTTGCTTGGCTGTGTTGCTCACCCAATAAGAAGCCTAAGAACGACTGGGGGGTGGAGCTTGCATGCCTTGTGTGTGGCTAGTTAATGCAAGCTGAGGGGTTTTTTGAATGCTGCACGCCATTTTGTTGCACGTGCTGCTGCAAACTTTGCAGTGGAAAGCCAGGCCGGGGAGCCATCTTAAGTTGAGGCTGCATAGGCCTTGTGGTGCATGTAATTCAGATTCTATTCAGTTGAACCTCTGGTTACAAAGTTGGTTGGACAGTGTTCTCGAAGCTACCAGCATGAGTTTGACCAGACTGCAGGAGGACAGGAAGACTGGAGTGCCTGGAACAGCTGAGGCTGCAGGTCCCTTATTTTCAAGGCTGCTGGTCCCTTATTTTCAAATCTGTAATTTGACAGCTATGACTTTAGGACCAGCACTTGGCGGACCTGACTGCTATGCCCACAGAGCTACCTTGTTCGTGCCAAAGCGGAACACTGCCTGTCAGATATGAATCAATTAAGGTAGCTATTTTTCGACGGAGGAGGGACAAAAAAGAGACGGAACAGAGCACAGTGTTCCCAGTTCCAATGAGCTGAGCAGCCATTATATTAATTGCAGCCTGCTTCGCCCTGCTTTTGAAAGGGCTCATTATTCACCTGTTCCTATATAACTGCCCCCCCAAATGAATGGCTGGTTCTCCGCCAGGTGCGGAGCTTTATTAGCTAAAAAAGGAATTACAGGCGGCAGGGTACTTTCCTTTAACAACCCTTACCCCAACCAACCCCAGCTGGGAACCACACTGGTCCAGGTCTCCTGCTGCCCGTCCCGCGTGGCTCTACCTTGCAAGATCGAAGGAGAGGGGGGGATGGATCTCTTGAAACATCAGAGATCATTGGCTGTGACACTACAAGGGATTCTGGGGCACAAGGATGCTGCTGCCAGGACCCCAAGCAACAGCATGGGTTTCTGGTGTGGCTGGACCGGGCCTCCCCACCACTAAAAAGGCAAATTGACCCAGGACTAGTTCCATGCCATTACAGTGGTACCTCGGGTTAAGTACTTAATTCGTTCCGGAGGTCCGTTCTTAACCTGAAACTGTTCTTAACCTGAAGCACCACTTTAGCTAATGGGGCCTCCCAATGGTTGCCGTCGCACCGCCAGAGCACGATTTCTGTTCTCATCCTGAAGCAAGGTTCTTAACCCGAGGTAATATTTCTGGATTAGCGGAGTCTGTAACCTGAAGCGTATGTAACCCGAGGTATCACTGTACTAATGGTGGTATTTTTGTCAAGTTCCCTACGTACAGTGGTGCCCCGCAAGACAAATGCCTCGCAAGACGAAAAACCCGCTAGACGAAAGGGTTTTCCATTTTTGAGTTGCTTTGCAAGACAAATTTCCCTATGGGCTTGCTTCGCAAGACGAAAATGTCTTGCGAGTCTTGCGATTTTTTTTGCTCCCCCCCTTTTCTAAGCCGCTAAGCCGCTAATAGCCGCCAAGCCGCTAAACCGCTAATAGCGCTAATCCGCTAAGCGGGTTGCTTTGCAAGACGAAAAAACCACTAGACGAAGAGACTCGCGGAACGGATTATTTTCGTCTTGCGAGGCACCACTGTACAAGCAATTTGTGATGGCCTGGGAATCGGATTCGGAGGCTGAACCTGAGGAATCCCAGCCTGCACAGGAGTCCCTGCCTCCAGGACCAGCTGAGCCGGGGCTGGGGCCTGAGCCTGAAGGGTCCTCACCTGTGCTGGATCCTCAGGTGCAGGCACCAGCTGAGTCTGCTCTGGCCCCTGAGGTGATGGAGGACCCGTTGCCTGCAGGTGCTCCACTCTCAGCCCCATCAGGGGAAGCTGAGGTTGCCTCTGGGTCCGGTGACCCTCCAGCTTCTCCTGAGCTGCAGAGGCTCAGGGCAGAGAGGTGGAGGGAACTCAGTTCCCCCAGGAGGAGTGCTCGCCTCCAGGCCAGGAGAGGCGAGTCACCTGAGGATCGGGGCCGCCCTATGCCTCGGGGGAGATAAAAGCCATCCAGCCCCAGTCCCAAGTTGCGGGAGCAACACCGTTGGTTGTCGGTTCCAGCCTGATCCCTGACCTGCTTCTCTGCCGGAGCTCCTGACCACAGCCAACACCATGCCCTGCACCCAGCTTCTACTTCTACGGACTGCCCTCATATTGCATCGTCGACCTCGGACTGGACTTGGACCTCGCCTCTCGGTTAGCCCCCGGGACCAGAACACAATTATAGGGTATTCATTGGGCAGCTGCAAAGACCACCTTGTGCACATTACAGGAGGCAGGCAGACTTGGCACGCACAAACAGTCATTTCCACTCTTCCTCAGTAATCAGACTTTTGCTGGTTTATTGGTAAGACTTCAGTAAGTTTCAGAAGAACCCAAGCGACAGAACAGGCACAAGCAAAACGTGATCTAGCCCATTGCCACAACCCTGTAAAAGCTGGACCGCAGCTGTATTTTGGATTAGCTGCAGTTTCTGAGCAGTCTTCAAAGACAGCCCCATGTATAATGCATGGCAGTAATCTAATCTGAAGGTATAGCTCTCCTAGCCTAAAACTGCTGAAAGGCACTCTGCCCCATGGCGGCAACCTGCGCCTCCAGGGGCAAAGTTATTATATCAATGAGCACCCGCACACACACATAAATCCACCCTGTAAGAACTTGTTATAGTAAGAGGAAAAGAGGTGGATGTGTTCTTACATAACGACGATACCTCTGGATGACCGCAAGCATTCTGGAATGCAGGAGCCAGACTGGTGACTGGGAGCGGCTGCCGAGACCATATAACACCGGTCCTGAAAGACCTACATTGGCTCCCAGTACATTTCCGGGCACAAAAGTGTTGGTGCTGACCTTTAAAGCCCTAAACGGCCTCGGCCCAGTAGACCTGAAGGAGCGTCTCCACCCCCATCGTTCAGTCCGGACACTGAGGTCCAGCTCCAAGGGCCCTCCGGTGGTTCCCTCCCTGCGAGAAGTGAAGCTACAGGGAACCAGGTAGAAGGCCTTCTTGGTAGTGGCACCAACCCTGTGGAACGCCCTCCCATCAGATGTCAAGGAGATAACTAACACTTCAAAACGGATCACACTTCAAAACGACCTTGACAGATTAGAGAACTGGGCCAAAACAAACAAGCTGAACTTTAACAGGGAGAAATGTAAAGTATTGCACTTGGGCAAAAAAAATGAGAGGCACGAATACAAGATGGGTGACACCTGGCTTGAGCGCAGTACATGTGAAAAGGATCTAGGAGTCTTGGTTGACCACAAACTTGACATGAGCCAACAGTGTGACGCGGCAGCTAAAAAAGCCAATGCAATTCTGGGCTGCATCAATAGGAGTATAGCATCTAGATCAAGGGAAGTAATAGTGCCACTGTATTCTGCTCTGGTCAGACCTCACCTGGAGTACTGTGTCCAGTTCTGGGCACCACAGTTCAAGAAGGACACTGACAAACTGGAACGTGTCCAGAGGAGGGCAACCAAAATGGTCAAAGGCCTGGAAACGATGCCTTATGAGGAACGGCTAAGGGAGCTGGGCATGTTTAGCCTGGAGAAGAGAAGGTTAAGGGGTGATATGATAGCCATGTTCAAATATATAAAAGGATGTCATATAGAGGGAGGGAGGGAGAAAGGTTGTTTTCTGCTGCTCCAGAGAAGCGGACACGGAGCAATGGATCCAAACTACAAGAAAGAAGATTCCACCTAAACATTAGGAAGAACTTCCTGACAGTAAGAGCTGTTTGACAGTGGAATTTGCTGCCAAGGAGTGTGGTGGAGTCTCCTTCTTTGGAGGTCTTTAAGCAGAGGCTTGACAACCATATGTCAGGAGTGCTCTGATGGTGTTTCCTGCTTGGCAGGGGGTTGGACTCGATGGCCCTTGTGGTCTATTCCAACTCAATGATTCTATGAACTTTTAGAAGACATCTGAAGGCAGCCCTGTTTAGGGAAGTTTTTAATGTTTGGTCGCAGTTTTTAATATTATGTTGGGAACCGCCCAGAGTGGGTGAGGTATAAATATCATCATATTTATTCATTATTATTATTCCAGGTGGGTGTTAAAATAAATACCGGGGAGGAGGAGGAATTAAACCTTGAGGGACCCCATAAGACATAACCCACACCCCTTGGCTTGCTCTGCTCTTCTATGTCACGGTCCGGTTCACGGGCGATCGAAGTCACGGCAGGGGACGTCAGGACCGGGGGCAAGATGGCGGGGTGGGAGCAGGAATGAGAGTCCAGAAGCCAGGAGTCCAGAAGCCGAGGGTCTAAGGGTCAGGAAGTAAGGAGGCACAAAGTCAGGGGTCCGAGGATCAAGAAGCAAGGAGTCAAGAAGCCGAGGTTCAAGGATTAGGAAGCAAGAAGCCAAACGCAGCAAGGCTTGTGGTCTCTTCCAACTCTATGATTCTATGATATCCCTTCCCGGCTCTTGCCACCAGGTGCTGTGAGTTACCTATCGGCCTCACCTGTGCAGCTGCACCTTGCCTCTTCAGAACAAAATTATTTTTTAAAAAATAATTTTTATTGAATGATTTTATGTTACAAAAAACAATACAACCATACTACCACTAAATATAATTAAGAAATAAAAATTACATACATCAATATTTATTTTGTTATTTGTTATTTACTGTCTTATTTCCTCCCAAACATTCCATACAAAATCACACATGTGTGCAGACACCCACACACAAAATGATAATAATGAAAGTAAATATTTCCCCCCTTTTATCTTCCAAAATCTTTTCTTCAACTTTGACTTCCTGTCAAGTCCCTTTGCATATATTTTATCTTACAATCGAATGTACACAAAACAAAAAACCTTTCTATATAAATTTCCCAATACATTCTGAAATCATAGTAAATCCTTAATTGTTGTCCACCTCCTTTTAGTCCCTTTATCACTCGAATGCTAGCACGGAGTCAAAACTATTATTGTATTTTTGAACATATCTTCTATAACCATCCCATTTTTCCGCAAATTTTTGCTCTGAGTTTCCTCTGAGTTTACTAGTCAATTGAGCCGTCTCCACCAATTCCTGTAATCTGATTTGCCAATCTGTTATTTTTTGGAACAAACTTAGAACAAACTTAGGAAGGGGCCTCTTCAGAACAAACTTAGGACGGCCCCAGTCCTGCAAAGTCCTGTTGGTCACAGGGCCTGGCTCCTGCACGCACACCTGTCATTCTAAGCTCTCAGGAACATCAGCAACAGTGGAGGAAGCTGCGGCAGCAGGTTCGAGTCTTGTTATAGCTAGAAGGAGGCTGCAGAGTGGAGACCTTCCCCTGCAGGGAACTTGAAGCTGATGGACCAAAGAGGTCTGCTAGCAACCCCAGGTAGCTACTGCTTCTGCCTCCCCCAACCCGGCGCTCTTCGGACTGCAATCTAGGCATGGCGGCTGCGCTGTGGTTGTGATTCGAAAGCGGTTGAGGAAAGCCAGGAGATATGATTCTACATATGATAAGGGATGCGGGTGGCGCTGTGGGTTAAACCAGAGCCTAGGACTTGCCGATCAGAAGGTCGGCGGATCGAATCCCCGCGACGGGGTGAGCTCCCGTTGCTCGGTCCCTGCTCCTGCCAACCTAGCAGTTCAAAAGCAAGTCAAAGTGCAAGTAGATCAATAGGTACCACTCTGGCGGGAAGGTAAACAGCGTTTCCATGAGCTGCTCTGGTTCGCCAGAAGCGGCTTAGTCATGACCCACATGACCCGGAAGCTGTACTCCGGCTCCCTCAGCCAGTAAAGTGAGATGAGCGCCGCAACCCCAGAGTCGGCCACGACTGGACCTAATGGTCAGGGGTCCCTCTACCTTTTTATGATGGGGCCGGAAGCTGTTTGAGCGAGTCTGGGAAGCAATGCAGGGGTAGCGGAACCTCCAGAGGTTGCTGAACTACAACTCCCATCATCCCCAGCAAGCATAGCCAATGGCCAGGAATGATGGGAGGTGCAGTTCGGCAAGCCTCCAGAGGGCCACAGGTCGCCCACGCCTGCAAGAAAGCAAATATAGGCTTGCAAAGCAGCTCCACGCTTCCGTAAAGAAATGCAGAAGTAGGCAGCCCCAACGCTCTCAAGGGGAAGCCAGCCACATCTGGCCTGATAATAAATAAATACTTTTTAATCTATACCCCGCCCTTCCCAGTTCAGAAAACCGGGCTCAGGGCGGCTAACAACAAATTTAAAACACTTCATTGATGCAACAAAAAACAGCATAAAATACATTATAAAATGTGAATAACAATAAATTCAGAATTCAAAAATCAATTTAAGGGGAAAATCCATCCAATAAACATCGGTTGATCACCAGGGCTAGCTGGCTAAATTAGTCCTATTTGGGCCAGCGAGGAGACCAGGGGAGAATTAGCTGTGGGATCCCAGAGTGGGTAATCTTCATAAAAAGGGGAGTGGGAGGGAAGGAATGGGAATAAAAGATCAGGCTAAGTTCAAATTGAAAGCCAGGCGGAATAGCTCTGTCTTACAGGCCCTGCAGAAGGAGGTTAAATCCTGCAGGGCCCTGGTCTCCTGGGACAGAGCATTCCACCAGGTCGGAGCCATCACTGAGAAGGCCCTGGTGGAGGATAATCTGACTTCCTTAGGGCCCGGGACCTCTAAACTATGATTATTCATGGACCTTAAGGTCCTCTGCAGGGCAGACCAGGAGAGGCGGTCCTGTAAATACCAGGGCCCTCAGCCACAAAGGGCTGATGGGACCAGCTTGGTGTCCTGGGCAAGGCTTGCTGGCCAAAGTGGGTGGGGCTGTAGCCGTGCTACCCCAGGGCTGCCAGGGGGTGGGCTCGGCTTGCCATTCTTTGCAGATCCCGGTGCCTAGCCACAACAATCACCAAGGGAGCCTTTCAAATCGGACAACAAGGATGCCTTTGTGGCTGCTATGCGACCCGGGAAGACAAGCTTGCTATTATCGGGCAATATAGAGCGAAGCGGGTTGGAGGGGTGAGGAGGGGAGATGGGAGGAGGACAGCTGCTCACAAAATGGGTACAGAGCTGGAACAAAATGGGTACAAAACTGGAAAAAGCTACCCACAAAAGGCGCACCTGCCTTGTTGGGAAACAGCTCAAAAAGGGACTCTGGGATCTCTAGATGCTCCACTGAATTACCCAAGAGATATATAGCAGATGTTGAGAACAGAAACTTATTCTTTGTTTAAGTTTGTACACCATGCTATACCCACAGATCCCAGAACGGCTCGTAAGATAAACCTGCAGTATTAAAAAACACCAAATACATAATAAAAAGAAGAACAGAAGCAAACCAATAATCTCCTCTTCTACGGCACATTTTAAAGGGCATCGGATGTCAATCGGCTAAAGGCCTGGCGGAAGAGGAACGTTTTCCCTTGGTGCCTAAAAATATATAATGGGAGAACACTCCATTGGAAGACACAAGATCTACCCACGCTGGAAGAGTGGCAGATGCAATTGATGGATTATATGGAACTGGCTGAAATGACTGGCAGAATCCGAGATTTGGGAGAAGAAATGGTGGAAGAGGACTGGAAAAATTTTAAGGACTATTTACAAAAATACTACAAGCTGTATGAATGTTAAAAACTGCACGATTCGGAAGTTTTAGCTCCAGCAATTAGATTTCTGAAACAGGAAATTAAGTTAAAAATAAGAAAAGGATGAAATTTAAAGTATTACTAAGGTTGATTTAAGGTATAAGTAATTGACAAAAAGTATTTTAAATTTAAAATATTTGAAAGGTACAAAATAAGATGTGAAAAAAGGTAATAATTTGCTGACATTTTTATGGTAAAGAATGCATGGTAGGGGAGATGTGAGGAAGTCCGGTTGGTTACGTATAAATATTTCTGAAAATTGGATTTTTTTCTTTTCTCTTTATTTGTTTCTTTTCTTTCTTTTGTATGACTTTTATATCCCTGTTCGTGTATTTGAAAATGTAATAAAAAATATTTAAAAAAAATAATATATAATGGGCGAACACTCCAAATGGGGAGCCACTGCAGAAAAGGCCTTGTTCTTCTTTTGCCCGCCTCTGGACCTCTTGTGGGGAGGACACACGAGAAAGGGCCTTGCAGGAGGATGGCAGGGGCCGGGTCAGTTCATCTGGAGAGAGGCGGTCCTTGAGATATTGGGGTCCCAAGCCCTTTAAGGCTTTATAGGTCAAAACCAGCACTTTGATTTGGGCCTGGAAGCTAACTGGCAGCCGTCAGGGCAGGATTGGCGTTATATGAACAAACCAAGACACAGAGAAGACGTTGGGTTGGGAATGTTTCTCGGCTGACCCACCAATTTGCAAGCTCAAGAAACATTTCCACACATCTGTCCCCTTGGCAGGCTTGGCTGCTTCCACACACCTTTTCTCCTGTGCACAGAGATGTGGAAAAAACCCACAGGCAAGTTCTGGAGATCCAAAATAAAGTGGGAAATTCTGTTTTTTCTATCTGCCAAGTAGCTCATAGTGCAAAGTGTCCCCCCCCCCCCCAAAAAAAAGAGGTAGTAGAGAGAGATGGTTTGACGGACACTGGAAGGGGATAAAACCGCTGGGCAGACAAGACAGAAGACGGACAGGTGGGGCTGAGAGCCTGGGTGCCCCTGAGCACGTGCAGAGGTGAAAGAGAGGTGTTTTAGGGATAAAGAGAGAGAGGGGAGCTTTGCTTACTCGAAGAGCTTTGCAGTGGTACCTCGGGTTAAGTACTTAATTCCTTCCGGAGGTCCGTTCTTAACCTGAAACTGTTCTTAACCTGAAGCACCACGTTAGCTAATGGGGCCTCCTGCTGCTGCCGCACCGCCGGAGCACGATTTCTGTTCTCATCCTGAAGCAAAGTTCTTAACCTGAAGCGCTATTTCTGGGTTAGCAGAGTCTGTAACCTGAAGCGTATGCAACCTGAAGCACCACTGTATTAGAACTATTGGGATCTATCAGGACACGGAACCGCAGATTCCTACCTCATTCTCCATGAAGCATCCGTTTCCCCAGTGGGAGGGTTTGAGAAGGCTGCTTCCAACACAACAGGGTCCCAATCCACTCCACCCACCCTACTGGGCTCCTCCGGGTTGCCGGCTGATGGCTGCCGTTGCCGAAGGGCGAGGCACAACTGTCAGCTTCTGCTCTTGAGCAAGAAGGAGAACAGGACGCAGGGAGACCACAGCTTCCTCCTGCTCGGCTCACTCAGGGCTGAGAGGTGGCTGTGGGTGAAAAAGTAGAAAGTCCCACAGGGGGGGGGGGAGGGGGGCCAGCAACCGAAGGAGGGGCAAAGAGGCTCAGAGGCTCACCTGCTGTGGGGCTCTCCAACCCATCAAGGCAGGCTTCCCTATCTTCATAGGATTGTAGAGTTCGAAGGGAACCCAAAGGTTATTCAGTCCAACCCTCTGCAATGCACCTGCTTCTCTCGCTTCAGATGGCCCACGATTTCCTTAACATGCTATGCACCTGCAAATTTTGATGTGCGGGTGCCATTCGCTCACCCGTTTTTGTTACAAGCTCCTGACAAGATCTCACCAGATTTGATGGGCACTAACTGTCTGTAATGACAAACCTAGACAGCATCTTAAAAAGCAGAGACATCGCCTTGCCGACAAAGGTCCATATAGTTAAAGCTATGGTTTTCCCAATAGTGATGTATAGAAGTGAGAGCTGGACCATAAAGAAGGCTGATCGCCGAAGAATGGATGCTTTTGAATTCTGGTGCTGGAGGAGACTCTTGAGAGTCCCATGGACTGCAAGAAGATCCAACCTCTCCATTCTGAAGGAAATCAGCCCTGAGTGCTCATTGGAAGGACAGATCCTGAAGCTGAGGCTCCAAGACTCTTGCCTTCTCATGAGAAGAGAAGATTCCCTGGGAAAGACCCTGATGTTGGGAAAGATGGAGGGCACAAGGAGAAGGGGACGGCAGAGGACGAGATGGTTGGACAGTGTTCTTGAAGCTACCAGCATGAGTTTGACCAAACTGCGGGAGGCAGTGGAAGACAGGAGTGCCTGGCGTGCTCTGGTCCAGGGGGTCACGAAGAGTCGGACACGACTAAACAACAACAACTTTCAGCCACTTTAAAAAAAACCAACAACTTAAATTGTCATAGGTATTAAATAATTCGCTTGCAGAAATTCGAAACACAAACTGTTACAGTGAGGCTAAGAAGATGCAAGGAGCTTCTCGAAAAAAGTTTTCCTCCAATGTCCAGCTTCTCAAACTCAGTTTCTCCCCTCCAAAACAAACATGCCAGAAGGGTGGGGAAAGATTCCTTCGGGATTCTGAATAAAGCTGTTTTTTTTGCTTCAGGCTTTTGCTTCCTGGTATGCCAGGGCAGAGCCTGTTGAGGCTTTGATGCCCCTTGCTGGTCATGTCGTGCCTCTTTTTTTCTACTCGTGCAAGGTCCGTGAATCTGGGAGGTAGGTGTTTTTTTACTTAAACCGCACACAGCCAGGCCCTGAGGCTCCAGATGCAAACAGCGGTCTCTCCTCCTTCCTCTCCCTGACATTATTTTAAAACATTAAAACAGGGTTGGCTCTCGGGCTTGTAAGTGCGTGCAGTTGCAGGTGTGCTTATTATTTATCCGATCGCATGCGGGAATCGCTTCCCACAAAATACCTGGAAGCGCTTTCGCTGCAAAAATATCAACAATAGGATGTCAAACGGTTTCAAATCCAGTACAGATGCAGACGGTATTTGAGTTTGAACAGACGTCTTAGAAACAGTGTTGGAAACTCAGATGTATAAGCTAGGTGCCAAATCCTAGGTTACGGTCCTAATGTCAATTAGCCAGAGGGTTGCACGAGAGGACCCTCTTCCAAAGCTACAATTCTACAATCTCAACTACATTGCTTGACAGAAGGTCGGCGGTTCGAATCCCCGTGACGGGGTGAGCTCCTGTTGCTCGGTCCCTGCTCCTGCCAACCTAGCAGTTCGAAAGCATGTTAAACTGCAAATAGATAAATACCGTATTTTTTGCACCATAACACTCACTTTTTTCCTCCTAGAAAGTAAGGGGAAATGTCTGTGCGTGTTATGGAGGGAATGCCTATGGGTGGCATGCCTACGGATTTTCCTCCTCTAAAAACTACGTGCGTGTTATGGTCGGGTGCGTGTTATAGAGCGAAAAATACGGTAGGTACCGCTCCAGCAGGAAGGTAAACGGCGTTTCCGTGCGCTGCTCTGGTTCGCCAGAAGCGGCTTAGTCCTCCTGGCCACAGGACCCGGAAAACTGTCTGCGGACACCGCCGGCTCCCTCGGCTAGTAAAGCGAGATGAGCGCCGCAACCCCAGAGTCGTCTGCGAGTGGACTTAACTGTCAGCAGTCCTTTAGGAATGAACTGATTTTAGAATGCATTTCAATTGATCGATTGTGATTTTATGTGAACTGTGTTGCTTTTGCAGTGGTACCTCGGGTTAAGAACTTAATTCGTTCTGGAGGTCGGTTCTTAACCTGAAACTGTTCTTAACCTGAAGCACCACTTTAGCTAATGGGGCCTCCCGCTGCTGCTGGAGCATGATTTCTGTTCTCATCCTGAAGCAAAGTTCTTAACCTGAGGTACTATTTCTGGGTTAGCGGAGTCTGTAACCTGAAGCGTATGTAATCCAAGGTACCACTGTATTGTTGGCCGCTCTGAGCCCGGCTTCAGCTGGGGAGGGCGGGATATAAATAAATTTATTATTATTATTATTATTATTATTATTATTATTATTATTATTATTAAGCTTTACCTTTTTACCACAAGGCTTGTGGAGATTCGCATACGCACCAAACCCACTAGCTGACTCCCAGCCTGCGGGGAAATGCCTGCTTCAGGAGTTGGGTCAGTTTTGCTTGAACATGGGGGGGCCCCAATTCCTTCCTGGCGTACATCAAAAGCAACCTACCCCCTCCTTTCAAGTCCAGATGGCTGCAGGCTTTCATTTTTATGTTTACATCAGCTTCGTCGGCTTACATTCAAGGGGAAAGGAAAGGAATTTTCCTCGAGTCCTATTTTTAGATCTGCCTCGCTTGTTCCAGTCACAGGGGTTGGGGGAATCCCTGAACCCTGAATTAGTCCTGCAAGGAGAGCTTTCCTTCACCTCCAGATTTATTAGGCCTTTCAGAGGGAAACTGAACCGTTCTGCGGATGAGGCAGAAGGTGGAATCTCTGCCACAGAGATTGCTGCTTGAAACGTAATGCAGAACAAACTTTTGCCAACTCCATCAGCCGTCCAGAACAAGGGCTGTGTGTGAGTGTGAATGCACACAAACATTTGCACCAGGACTGTGCACTGGCTCTGCTTTAACGCTAATGGGCTTTGGCGCACACAAGAAGAGCTTGTTATGAAAATTATAAGGTCTAAGATGCAAAATAAATGTACCGAGCAAAAACATACATAAATATATAAAGCCGCATGTCTGAAACAGTACAGGAAAAAGTCCTGAAACCATTTTGTCTCCTCCAAACTGACCTCAAATGTTTCTCTGCAAGGAGGGAGGAAATGAGAAAAACCTCCCCATTGTCTCTTTGCTCACAAATCCTGCCTTAAGGGCACGTTTAAGATATGAATAGGGCGAGCCTGTGACCTGGACTCGGGAATTAAATATTTCTCATCACAAAAGAATAGCCAGGCTGTCCAGGTAAACCCATTAACAGACAGGAAAACCCATCAATTGGGTGGCGCTATGGTCTAAACCACAGAACCTAGGGCTTGCCGATCAGAAGGTCCGCGGTTCGAATCCCCACGACGAGGTGAGCTCCCGTTGCTCGGTCCCAGCTCCTGCCAACCTAGCAGTTCGAAAGCACGTCAAAGTGCAAGTAGATAAATAGGTACCGCTCTGGTGGGAAGGTAAATGGCGTTTCCGTGCGCTGCTCTGGTTCGCCAGAAGCGGCTTAGTCATGCTGGCCACATGACCCGGAAGCTGAACGTCAGCTCCCTCGGCCTCTAAAACGAGATGAGCACCACAACCCCAGAGTCATCCGCAACTGGACCTAAAGGTCAGTGGTCCCTTTACCTTTAAACTCATCAACAGGTTTCCTGCCAGACAGGATTCTGTTGTAGACTGCCCCTTCTCTATGTATGAGGTATGGGAGATGTGGTCTTGGGCTCCAGGGTGGGCAATTCCAGAGGTCTATACAGTGGTACCTCGGGTTACAGATGCTTCAGGTTACGTGATTTCGGACTGCGCACTGCGCCGAACCCGGAAGTACCGGAACAGGTTACTTCTGGGTTTCAGCACTTGTGCAGAAGCACTAAATCGTGCCTTGCACATGAGCGCTAAATCGCGCCCCGTTTGTGCGCAGACGCGGCACTGCAGCTTGCGAACGTGCCTTCCGCACAGATCATGTTCACAACATGAGGTTCCACTGTATAAGGGTTTGCGCGCAATTGTTTGGGGTCTCTCCTGTCTCCTGCGTGTGGTTGTGAGCACCCTGTTGCAACCGTTAATAAAGATCAGGCTTACTAGCAACTTTGCTTCTCAATATTCTCTGGTTGGCCTCTGTTATTTTCTTCTACCAATAAAGAACCTACAAAAGAACTCTATATGGGCTCTTGGGTTCCCTGTAAGGGAAAAGGAGCAGTTTCTTCTTATAACAAGCGCAAAGCCTGCACTCCTGCTAATTGGCTCGCAAACAGATTACCTTCCTCCCTAACCACAGTAAAGGCTAGGAAAAAGTCTTCCCATGCGTTACCAGCCAGTTTTGTCTCTTCAAATAGTTTTACCTGCTGCCATCTTGTTCTGTCTCTTATTTATTTGCTTTGTGCTGCACAGCAAGCAGCCTTCGCCGCCTTGGCAACCACCCCAAGGCTTTGCACTGAGACTCCCATCTGCCCCAGCCAGCGCTGGGATCAGGGCCCTGGGTTAGGTTTCCAGGGGCGAGGCTTGCACAACCTTAGAAACCAACAAATTACATTATCCATTTATAAACCTCACTATTCTTAGGAGCTTGGGAGAAAAGAAATGACAAACCTAGACAGCATCTTAAAAAGCAGAGACATCAGCTTGTCAACAAAGGTCCTTATAGTAAAAGTTATGGTTTTCCCAGTAGTGATGTATGGAAGTGAGAGCTGGACCATAAAGAAGGCTGATCGCCGAAGAATGGATGCTTTTGAATTATGGTGCTGGAGGAGACTCTTGAGAGTCCCATGGACTGCAAGAAGATCAAACCTATCCATTCTGAAGGAAATCAGCCCTGAGTGCTCACTGGAAGGACAGATCCTGAAGCTGAGGCTCCAAGACTTTGGCCACCTCATGAGAAGAGAAGACTCCCTGGAAAAGACCCTGATGTTGGGAAAGATGGAGGGCAGAAGGAGAAGGGGATGACAGAGGACGAGATGGTGGGACAGTGTTCTTGAAACTACGAACATGAGTTTGACCAAACTGCGGGAGGCAGTGGAAGACAGGAGTGCCTGGCGTGCTCTGGTCCAGGGGGTCACAAAGAGGCGGACACGACTAAACAACTAAACAACATTCTTTGGAGGGTTTTTTAAAAGAAACAAAACACAAAGCTCTCTCTGCTAGTCTACCAAATTTCGGAAAGTTCTTTGCCTGTTCTCTAAGCACTTGGACACCTCCTAAATTAGCTGAACCAAGTTTTGCACGGCGTTTCTCAAGTTCAAGGTTTTCGTCTATGTTGGGAGACTGTTTTGAATCAAGGGGGGGGGGGGAATGAGCCTTTCAAAACTGCCCTGATTTAAAGCCCCGATTTCAAAACGGCACAGAATTTTAGGGATTCTTGGAATTCCCAAGCGGTGCTGGGTCCGAGGCTGCTGGCTTCGCTGCCTCCTGCTCTTCAGCGTGTGACATTCGCGGATAATGTGGTACCTCACAATGAATCTGCAAGGTAGGACAGCCTGTGTGAGAGAGACTAAGACCCCAAAGTCATCCACTGAGCCTCACAGTCCAAGAGAAGATTCAAACACAGACCTTCCACAATTCCCCACACAGATGAACCACGCCGACAGTTTTTACCCTGGAATTCTGCACCGATGCTCAGTGTACTCTCGTTTCCGACTGATGCATAATGTCCCCAGACATTTCCAGAAGGTAGGGAATATTCCACACGTTTCAGAACATGCTGGTCTTTGAAAACGGCAAGGCAGCTGGTGTGCAAGAAACCAGGCTTGCTTTGTTGTGTGTTTTTTGTTAATTTTGGCCTTCTGTTCTTCCCCCATTTATCTGCTCCATCCATCTGCTGTGAGTTGTCAAAGAAGCAGGTGTCAGCCATCTGGGTTAAGGCGCTGTTTATAATAATATATATATATCTGGTGACAAGCAATGGAAAAGGAGCCCGGAATCTTTCTGCGGAGGGAAAGAGGTCTGGGAGCACACAACATGGAATAGAGATATTACGGTCTATGCATGAACTATGTTGCGTGGTTCCAAGAAGACTTCCGGAGGAAATTTCAGTTAAAATTCTGAAAGATATGCATTGCAAGCCAATGCCACACTATTGTTCTGAAGAGGCGGGGGAGCGTCCAAATTCCTCACCGCTCCCCTTGTATTGCAACCCAGGTGGGTGGGGCTTGCTGCCAGGCCCCGCCTACTTTTGGAAAGAGCCCCACCCACTCTGGCAGGAGGCTAAAGGAACGCCACCCTGCTCTCTAACTCAACAGGCCTCATTTACCCATCGGCTGCCGCAGAGCAGATTTCCGCGCTTAAGCCAAGGGTGCTTGGGGAATTGCAAAATTAATTTTAAGACCCATGCAAAGCTATTGAGAAGACATATGCCATCAGGCTCTGCTGTAAGCTTGTCTGCAGAGGATTTCTTTATGGTTTGGGAGTACAAAGGCATGGCTTTTAAGCCATCTCTGCAGTGCTCCACTCAGAGGGAATGTGGATCAGGAACACTCAGCAGATACAGAGCTGTTCCTACTTCCCAGGCCTGCGCCTCATGCCTTCTCTTCGAGACCGACTGCATGATCCCCTGAGCAAATCTACAGAGACATCACCTTGCCAACAAAGGTCCGTATAGTGAAAGCTATGGTTTCCCCAGTAGTGATGTATGGAAGTGAGAGCTGGACCAGAAAGAAGGCTGATTGCCGAAGAATGGATGCTTTTGAATGATGGTGCTGGAGGAGACTCTTGAGAGTCCCATGGACTGCGAGAAGATCAAACCTCTCCATTCTGAAGGAAATCAGCCCTGAGTGCTCACTGGAAGGACAGATCCTGAAGCTGAGGCTCCAATACTTTGGCCACCTCAGGAGAAAAGACCCTGGTGTTGGGAAAGATGGAGGGCACAAGAAGGGGACAACAGAGGATGAGATGGTTGGATAGTGTTCTTGAAGCTACCAGCATGAGTTTCACCAAACTGCGGGAGGCCGTGGAAGACAGGAGTGCCTGGCGTGCTCTGGTCCAGGGGGCCACGAAGAGTTGGACACAACCAAACGACTAAACAACAACAAAGGGAGCTTGCTCCCTGTTAAGAATTCATGGATGATAAATCGAGTAACTGGGTGATCCAGGCAGTTCTCCCAAATCAGCTTTCTGTCCCCACCTCCAGGTATTCTGCACTATAACCCCTAGTATCATACAGCCAAGCTTGCTAGGGCTGATGGGAGTTGTAGTCCAAAAAAACACAGAGCAGGGTTTCCCAACCTTGGCCCTTCAGCTGTTGTTGGACTACAACTCCCATCATCTCTACCTAGCAGGACCTAGAGCAGGCATCCCCAACCTTCAGCCCTCCAGATGTTTTCGACTACAATTCCCATCATCCCTGACCACTGGTCCTGTTAGCTAGGGATCAGGGGAGTTGTAGTCCCAAAACATCTGGAGGGCCATAGGTTGGGGATGCCTGACCTAGAGGGAGCCAGGCCGGAGCAGGCCATGCTATGTCCTTTGACTGTTTTATTGGAAAAGAAAATCTCAAGTTGTCCAGTTTAAGCCATAAAGTGGACGGCCAAGGAGCCAGAACAAGATGGCGGTCTTTTAGATCGTCCTTCCTGCTGTGCCATTCAGACATGCCCAAGTCACTCTCGCTTGACCCAGGGTTCCCATGCTATCCCACGCATCTTGGCACCAGAGCTTGAGAGATAATAATAATAATAATAATAATAATAATAATAATAATAATAATAATAAATTTTTATTTATACCCCGCCCTCCCCAGCCAAGACCAGGCTCAGGGCAGCTAACACCAAATATAAAAAACAATTTATTAGAATACAGCTTAAAAAACTAATTTAAAATACAACATTAAAACATTAAAATGCAGCCTCTTTTCAATGGAAACTCAATCAAAAACTTTTTTGGGGATGAAAACGTCAAGTCTTCACCAAGGCTAACTTTCCAGACTGGTCCTACATGGGCCAGAAAAAAGCCAGGGAAGTCCCCAAGTAGGAGTTCCATCACAGAAGGAGAAAGGAAAAAAGAAAGAGGGGGAGGGAATCAAGTTGATTCCAAGCCAAAGGCCAGGCGGAACAACTCTGTCTTACAGGCCCTGCAGAAAGAAATCAGATCCCGCAGGGCCCTGGACTCATGAGACAGAGTGTTCCACCAGGCCGGAGCCAGTGTTGAAAAGGCCCTGGCTCTGGTTGAGGCTAATCTGATTTCCTTAGGGCCCGGGACCTCTAGGGTGTTGCTATTTATGGACCTTAAGATGCTCTGGTCGTGCCACTCCACAAACCGTCTTAACGTTAAAAAGGAAAGCAACAGGCCGCCTGTTTTGAGGATGAAGAAGATCAGCACAGCAAGGCCCGTCACACCTTACGGGTGCTGCACCACGCAACAATTGTGTTTGTGTGATTGTGAAGCAGGGGAAGCTGTGTCGGCCAACAACAGTCACGCCCCATTGCAGCCGTTCTGGATTAAGCGGCTGGTTACGGGTATATTTTTATCCGCCTATTTCTGCGCATTTTGGAGCAAAAATAAAATCGAGGCAGCTGCAACTGGATACTGCAAATGGCCATTTAAAGCCATGCGCTGCCCTTTGCTGTTTCATCAAATCCAGCTGTTGCCCAGGCAAGACTCATCCGGAAGGGAGCATCACTTTTTGGACTGGAGAAAGAAAAAAAGTTCCAGAATTCCAGGAACATGGCCCAGCTGCCCAATTTTCCGCCAGAACTGCCTCCGAGTCAAAGCCAGAACAGTGGAGGTTCTTCGGGAAACAAACCGTGTTGCCTGGAGCCTTCGCCAACCGGGTGATGCCCAGCTGCTCTGGGCGATCTGTGGGCTGATGGGAATTTTAATACAGAACAGCTAGATGGCACCAGGCTGACGACGGTTGGCCGAGAGGTTAACAATACAATTTGTGTTAAGGCAGCAAACATCTGAAAGGAGTAATAATAATAATAATAATAATAATAATAACAACAACAATAATAATTTATTTATACCCCACCCATCTGGCCGGGCTTCCCCAGCCACTCTGGGCGGCTTCCAAAAAAATATTAAAATACCTTAATATGTCAAACATTAAAAGCTTCCCTACACAGGGCTGCCTTCAGATGTCTTCTCAAAGTCTGGGAGTTGTTTTTCTCTTTGACATCTGGTGGGAGGGCGTTCCACAGGGCGGGTGCCACCACCGAGAAGGCCCTCTGCCTGGTTCCCTGTAACTTGGCTTCTCGCAGTGAGGGAACCACCAGAAGGCCCTCGGCGCTGGACCTGTGTCCGGGCTGAACAATGGAGGTTATTACCTTATTACCTTGTTCTGACAGTTGGTGTCCAACTGTCCTAATAAAGAAGCCTTTTTCAACCTGTGGGTCCCCAGGTGTTGTTGAACTACAACTCCCATCACCCCTAGCTAGCAAGGCCAGAGCTCAAGGATGATGGGAGTTGTAGTCCAACAACATCTGGGGACCCACAGGCTGAGAACCGCTGGAATAATGGAATCTCCCTATTGTTCCACACTCAAAACATACCAATTTGCTTGTCTCTGCTTTCCATGAGACCTCTACAAGCCAGCTGCATCACTTATAGCAAAGTACCGTATCGGCCTGAATATAAGCCTCAACCCCCCACCCCAAATTCCGACCATGAAAAGTTAAAGTGCATCTTAAATTCGCAACCTTACAAAAATGGGCTTTTGCGATATCGCTGCTGAAACAGACATACCGTAAAACGGAAAGGGTGCGAGTACCTGTGGAATTTTAAGAGAGAGGCTTGTGTTTGGTATTGTCTTTTTTCCTCCCCGACCCCTTTGAATTTTAAAGGTGCTGCTTATATTTGGGTGCGGCTTATATTCGGGCCAATACGGTAATTCCGAAGGACAAGGTTTGGTGCTACAGGACTTAGAGAAAACAAAGAACTGGAATAAAGCGCCTGCGAGGCCACAAAACTCAGCCGAGCACAGAACATTAAAAACATGTCCAAAGTGCGACTTAAAAGATCCTGGAACTGAACTGCGCCTAGGACCCGAATGACTGTCGTCCCACGAGAAAAGCTGCCAGCCTGTTTAGAATTGCTTTGTCTGCACCGTCACTAAGCGAAGTGTCTGGGGCGGCTCTGCTGCCACCTTCTGAAATGGTGGTGGTTGCAGATTTCTGTGGTGGGAAAGGCTCCACTAAAAATAGCTCGTTTCCCACAGTTATGTCCCAGGCGGGAGGGTGGGGAGCGGACGGGATGCCAAGCTTTCATGTGCAGTTAAAGGGGGATGAGCTCAGAGGCTGGCGCTTCCTGCAATGAGGATCCTGGAATGAAGCGAGTGAGTGTATACACACAGAAACACAAGTTTCGGTTCTCAATCTCGCCCTGTTAGCACGATCCAAGAGAACGTTGCTTTTTTAAACAAGGAGCAGAGAGCGGTGATTTCATGTATACTTCTCTTGAGAAGGCGAGACTTGAAGCGTTTTGGGATCCGTGTCATTAGCAGTTCAGTTCTATTTATTTACGTTTCCGAGCACAATTCAAAGTGTTGGTGCAGACCTTTAAAGCCCTAAATGGCCTCGGTCCAGTAGACCTGAAGGAGCGTCTCCACCCCCATTGTTCTACCCGGACACTAAGGTCCAGCGCCGAGGGCCTCCTAACGGTTCTCTCCCTGCGAAAAGTGAGGTTACAGGGAACCAGGCAGAGGGCCTTCTCAGTGGTGGCACCTGCCTTGTGGAACGCCCTCCTATCAGATGTCAACAAAATAAACAACTATCTGACTTTTAGAAGACATCTGAAGGCAGCCCTGTTTAGGGAAGCTTTTAATGTTTGATGTTTTATTCTGTTTTTAATATTCTGATGGGAGCCGCCCAGAGCAGCTGGGGAAGCCTAGCCAGATGGGGCGGCATATAAATAATAAATTTATTATTATTATTATTATGGACGCGGGTGGCGCTGTGGGTTAAACCACAGAGCCTAGGACTTGCCGATCAGAAGGCTGGCGGTTCGAATCCCCGCGACGGGGTGAGCTCCCGTTGCTCGGTCCCTGCTCCTGCCAACCCAGCAGTTCGTAAGCACGTCAAAGTGCAAGTAGATAAATAGGTACCACTCCGGCGGGAAGGTAAACGGTGTTTCCGTGCGCTGCTCTGGTTTGCCAGAAGTGGCTTAGTCCTGCTGGCCACATGACCCGGAAGCTGTACGCCGGCTCCCTTGGCCAGTAAAGCGAGATAAGCACTGCAACCCCAGAGTCGTCCACGACTGGACCTAATGGTCAGGGGTCCCTTTACCTTTACCTGTTGTTGTTGTTGTTGTCATTATTGCACCTTTCTGACACAGAGCTCAAGGCAGCCTACCAGAGTTCTCTCCTGCTCCCTTTTCCAATCCTTACAAAAAGCCTGAGAGGTAGGCTAGGCCAAGAGACGGAGACAGGCCCAAGGTCATCAGGAATTCTGTGGCAGAACCTGGCTCTCCCTCAATCTGGCTGATGCTCTAACCACGACTGGGACTCACAGTGTTTTATCAAGGTGGATAAAGGGGGATGAAGAATCATCCTTTGACCCAGATGCACAGGATCTCAAGGCAAGGGCAGATATTCCGCTGGAGGAAATGAGACAAGGTCACCATTCCTGTCTCTTTCACCAAGCAGATCAAGGTGGAGTATGTGGTTCTCCCCTTCTTTATTTAATACCTCCAACAACCCTGTGAGGTAGGTTAAGCTGAGAGGCAGTGGCCCGTCACACTCTAAGCACTATTCTATTTATTGTGCTTGTGAAATACAGCAGCCTAGCATTGGGGTGGGGGGTGATGTTGTTGTTGTTTAGTCGTTTAGTCGTGTCCGACTCTTCGTGACCCCCTGGACCAGAGCACGCCAGGCACTCCTGTCTTCCACTGCCTCCCGCAGTTTGGTCAAACTCATGCTGGTAGCTTCGAGAACACTGTCCAACCATCTCGTCCTCTGTCGTCCCCTTCTTCTTGTGCCCTCCATCTTTCCCAACATCAGGGTCTTTTCCAGGGAGTCTTCTCTTCTCATGAAGTGGCCAAAGTCTTGGAGCCTCAGCTTCAGGATCTGTCCTTCTAGTAAGCACTCAGGGCTGATTTCCTTCAGAATGGAGAGGTTTGATCTTCTTGCAGTCCATGGGACTCTCAAGAGTCTCCTCCAGCACCATAATTCAAAAGCATTCATTTTTCGGCGATCAGCCTTCTTTATGGTCCAGCTCTCACTTCCATACATCACTACTGGGGGGGGGGGGTGATAAAGGACTTTAAACATTCAGAGTCAGTAATTAGTTCTACAGCCATCTCCGCACGAGATGTTATATAAGCAAGTTGTTCTCTTCCACCCACTAAAAAAAAGATTCAGGGCCCAATTTCTCTTCCAGAATTAAAACTGAACTAAAATTAGCTTCAAATATTAATTAGAACACGACTCTTGGGAAGGGGCCCAAAGAACATTTGTCAGCAAGTCAGGCTGAAACGAAGGCCACTGCCATCCTTTCATGGCGTTTCATTCATGTGTAATAACTTCCCTCTAAACAATTTCCATTTAACATTATACAGCATTCTTTCTGAGAAAATCCTGGGTCAGATAAACCGCTCCCATGCCAGTTTCTTTGCGAATCAGTTTGGCTGTGTACTCACAAACACGAACCCCAGAAATACACACAGAGTCACAGCCGGCCAGCCTCCCCAATAAATTTTTTTTTCAGGACGACGGGAAAATTGCAACCACCTTCTGGAGGAAAATGTGCCAATTCCCTCCATAAAGTCCCTATCTAACCACAGCGCACTTGAACAGGAAGCACAGAGGAAGGGCGGAAAGCCAAAAGCTTCCATCAACTTGACCCAGCCCTGGAAGGAGTGACTTTAGGAGATCTGAAAGCACCAGTCTTGCGGCCACACTGGAACATCACTTGAATACCCAGGGCCAGGAATCAAGGGGTTTTCCAGTCCAGCAATCACATGCCAAGAGAAGAGCCTTACATCAGGCTGACGACACAAATTGCTGAGCCAGTCTCATACTTTGACATCCAAGAGAGGTTTATCTCCTTTCTATCTTGTCTATCAGGTCTTTGGCTAACTGAACAATCTGCGGCCTTTTAAACTGTGCATGGCGGTGCTGGGTAATTGTTTTTGTTTGTTCCTATGTTATATATTGGAGATGCGGGAGGCGCTGTGGGTTAAACCACAGAGCCTAGGGCTTGCCGATCAGAAGGTCAGCGGTTCAAATCCCTGCGGCGGGGTGATTTCAAAAAGCACGTCAAAGTGCAGTTCAAAAGCATGCCAAAGTGCAAGTAGATAAATAGGTACCACTCCGGCAGGAAGGTAAACGGCATTTCCGTGCGCTGCTCTGGTTCGCCAGAAGGGGCTTAGTCATGCTGGCCACATGACCCGGAAGCTGTACTCCGGCTCCCTCGGCCAATAAAGCGAGATGAGCGCTGCAACCCCAGAGTCGGCCACAACTGGACCTAATGGTCAGGGGTCCCTTTACCTTTGTGTTATATATTTTGAGGTTTTTCTATTGTAAACAGTCCTGTAGTCCTCAAATGAAGGGCGGTATAGAAATTTTTAATAACAATAATATCGTCAACTTGTGGGTTTCAATCCTATAGAAATAAAGAGCTTGGGCCATCAAAACACTCGTTTGTAAGATTCCAGCTGATGCCCCTATGTGGTTTCTTCCAAATTGTTCAAACCTTTACATGTACTCTGCCAGGAATCCGTTCCCCCACCCCAGCTCCCCCTGTCAAAACCCACCAAACCAGCCATGACGTTTGCCATTCAATTGCGCACATCACACCAGGAGATCATGGCCCATCCAGGCCAGCGTCCTGTTCCACAGTGGCCAGCCAGATGCCTGTGGAACAAACTGACAAAGAAGACCTGAGCACAAGAGCATCATTCTCCCCTCCTGAGGTTTCCAGCAACTGGGATCCAGAAGCATTGCTGCTTCCAGCCATAGAGGCAGAGCAGAGCCTCAATAGCCCTCTCCCAGCTAAGGCCCGGGGCCCGGATCCGACCCAATCACCTTCTAAATCCAGCCCATGGACGGTCTGGGAATCAGCATGTTTTTACATGAGTAGAATGTGTCCTTTTATTTAAAATGCATCTCTGGGTTATTTGTGGGGCCAGCCTGGTGTTTTTACATGAGTAGAATGTGTGTGGTTTTTTTTTAATAAAAGATATTTATTAAGATTTTCAAATTATTACAAAAAGAAAAAAGAAAAATACGAAATAAAAATAGTTAAAAACAACTCAATCTTTCCATTACTTATCTTTCATTTGCTTGTTTCCCGGACCTCCTCACACCTCCCTTTTTTGTATTCCAATTCAATTTGTTAGTTCAGCAAATCCTTTCCCTCTTTATTTATCCTAGTCTTTAATCATAAAGTATTATAACCTTAAATTTTTACCTGTTAATAATCCATTTTTTCATATTCCTTTATAGCATTAGAGCTAAATGCTATAGAATGTGTGTTTCTATTTAAAATGCATCTCTGGGTTATTTGTGGGGCACAGAAATTCGTTCATTTTCCCCCCAAAAAATATAGTCCAGCCCCCCATGAAGTCTGAGGGACGGTGGACCGGCCCCTTGCTGAAAACGTTTGCTTACCCCTGAGATAGGGGCTCAGCTGGGCTACCGAAATTAGAAGACGCAGGATGGTATTCCTCCAGATTTTTAAGGATTATGGGGGTTCTCTCATGGAGGGGGAGTGGGCAGGAAAGTCTCTCGCTCAGGGCTACAGATTTAGCACACTCAATTGAATAAACCAACAACTGCTGCGACTAGAGGGGCTGCGCTCATTTCAAGCCCTCCCAAAAGCCAGGCTGAATTTTCTGCATTCTGCTGGCCCAGGGTTCTCATTTGCTTCGCTTCATTCTGGCTCCCTCGCTATTTCAGCTTGCTTTTGCATGTACTGTAGATCTCCACCCACCTCTTCCAAGTGCCCGAGGTGAGCTGTCAGAGCTGCCTCCTTCATCCCCATGTAATCAAGCAGACAAAAAAATAAAATGCCTTTTGCGGGATTTTTATTTTTTGGAGCAGGGTGGGTATGGTTTGCTTTGTTTGAAACTAAAACTGCTAACTGCCTGAAATCCGCCCCCGGAGGCCTTTTAAAAAGCTAGGTAGTTCAACACCTCTGATGTCCAAATAGCCTCACTATGGGGTTCACCTGGGAAGGTAGGAGAAGGAAAACTGTGATCCTAAACCACCACTGCCTCGCGGATATACAGTGGCACCTCGGGTTACATACGCTTCAGGTTACAGACGCTTCAGGTTACAGACTCCGCTAACCCAGAAATAGTACCTAGGGTTAAGAACTTTGCTTCAGGATGAGAACAGAAATCGGGATCCGTGGCGCAGTGGCAGCAGGAGGCCCCATTAGCTAAAGTGGTGCTTCAGGTTAAGAACAGTTTCAGGTTAAGAACAGACCTCTGGAATGAATTAAGTATTTAACCTGAGATACCACTGTACTCATTTGTCAGAAAGGCCACCGAGACCACATAACACCGGTCTTGAAAGACCTACATTGGCTCCCAGTACGTTTCCGAGCACAATTCAAAGTGTGGGTGCTGACCTTTAAAGCCCTAAACGGCCTCGGCCCAGTAGACCTGAAGGAGCGTCTCCACCCACATCGTTCTGCCCGGACACTGAGGTCCAGCGCCGGGGGCCTTCTGGCGGTTCCCTCCCTGTGAGAAGCCAAGTTACAGGCAGGCAGGGGGCCTTCTCGGTGGTGTCCTTTTATTTAAAATGCATCTCTGGGTTATTTGTGGGGCATAGGAATTCGTTCATTTCCAACCCCAAAAAATATAGTCCAGCCCCCCAGAAGGTTTGAGGGACAGTGGACCGGCCCCCTGCTGAAAAACTTTGCTGACCTCTGTCTAGCCCCATGTGCACATCCCTCTCCATAGGTAAAGGTAAAGGGACCCATGACCATTACGTCCAGTCGTGGCCGATTCTGGGATTGCAGTGCTCATCTCGCTTTATTGGCCGAGGGAGCCGGCGTACAGCTTCCGGGTATGTGGCCTGCATGACTAAGCCGCTTCTGGAGAACCAGAGCAGCGCACGGAAACGCCCTTTACCTTCCCACCGGAGCGGTACCTATTTATCTACTTGCACTTCGTGCTTTCGAACTGGTAGGTTGGCAGGAGCAGGGACCAAGCAACGGGAGCTCACCCCGTCGCGGGGATTCGAACCGCCAACCTTCTGATTGGCAAGTCCCAGGTTCTGTGGTTTAACGCACAGCGCCACCCGCGTCCCATCCCTCTCCATATAAGCAAGCAAAAGGCTTTGTCAAGGACACATTCCAGCTGGGCAAACGCACACGAGGATGGTGCAAGACAGGTTGTGGGGCTGGATAAAATGGGTCATGGGTTTGGGAAAGGCCCACCAGCTGGACAGAGGAGCTTGGAGAGTGTGCTCTCTTCCCTCGCCCCCCCCCCCCCCCCGGTCTTCACAAGTCAAAAAGTAAAAAAAAGTAAAAATTAATCCTAATGCACACCCAGAGCGAGAGCCACTAAATTCAGAAATATGCTGAGGACCTCTGTATAGGAAAGCAGGAGCGTCTCTCAACCATAGTGCACATAAATCGGACACACAGACGTATCTCATGCACCTATATTTGCCAGGCCAGAGCAAAAATGTTGCTGAATCCCCAGAAGTCAGCCTGATCCGAGTACCAGATAGAATTTACTCCAAGGCAGATAGAGAGACAGAGGCACAGCACACGACTCAAACACAACCAGCACCGTATTTTTCGCTCTATAAGAAGCACCGGACCATAAGACGCAACTAGTTTTGGGGGGAGGAAAACAAGAAAAAAAAATATTCTGAATCTCAAAAGCAGTGATCCCTCTTGCTGTTCTGGCTTCTGGGATAGCTGTGCAGCCTGCATCCATTCCATAAGACGCACACACATTTCCCCTTTTAAGGAGGGAAAAAGTGAGTCTTACAGAGCAAAAAATACGGTAATTCTATTCCGAGACTACGCTTCCTATTAAGTTTTCCAGAGGAGGCTTCTTTAAGAAAATGAAAAGTTGCTTGACTAACACAACTTGTTCTTAAGTGAGCTAGGGTTCAGGGGTGAGGTGGCCAAGTTTGCTGAAGGCACAGGATTATCTGGAATCGAAAAAAACAAAATAATGTGATGGAGAGCTCTAAAAGAATCTTTCTGAAAACGAGTGACTAAGCAAGAAAATAGCAAATGTGGTTCTCTGCAAGCAGGTGCAGACTGATGCACATTAGGACAAACAGATACATAAATCCTCACTTCTGGTGGGGTCCAAGCTGGCAGTGGCTGATTTCTGGGGACAGCACCATGAAAACGTCATCTAGCTGTGAAAAAGGGTCAACTTTGAGCCAGGGATCATTAGGAAAGGGACTGAAAACCAAAGTGTCAAAATCTTTGGCTTTTTATATAACTCTATGATGCAATTGCACCAGAAACACTGTGTACAGTTCAGGGCACCAGCCTTCAAAATAAAAATATATTGCCGAGTTGAAAAGAATGAAGGGCAACGAAAGAGATCTGAGGGTTAGATCGACGCATCTGTGAGGAATATAATTCTAGAAACTGAGCGTTGGGAGACACCGGAAAGACTAAAGACTTCTTCACAATCACATACCTTCGGCTATGGAATTTGTTTCCACAAGGAGTGGTGAAGGCCATTGGGCTGAACAGCTTTTAAATGGGGTTAGATAAATTCACGGAGAACAGTACCAGTCACAATGGCAGTGTCCTAAATATATATTCAGAGGCGACAGGTCTCTAGAGAACAGTCACCGGGGAACAACAAAAAGAGAGCTACAGCCCTTATGTCCTGATTATGAGCTTCCTACAGCGAACTGATTCAGCCTTGTGGGACTAGGTCATGGGTAGGCAAACTAAGGCCCGGGGGCCGGATCCGGCCCAATTGCCTTCTCAATCCAGCCCGTGGATGGTCCAGGAATCAGCGTGTTTTTACATGCGTAGAATGTGTGCTTTTATTTCAAATGCATCTCTGGGTTATTTGTGGGGCATAGGAATTTGTCCATCCCCCCCCCCCAAATATAGTCCGGCCCCCCACAAGGTCAGAGGGACAGTGGACCGGCCCCCTGCTGAAAAAGTTTGCTGACCTTGCTAGGCAGACCTTCAGTCTGATCCAGAAATTAGGAGTTCTCTCCTTAATTCATTGAATACATTAGTATAGAGCAGGATGCTGAGGGGCAAAGGAATTCGCCACACAGCAAGCAAAAGCAAAATACCGTATTTTTCGCTCTATAGGAAACACTTTTTCCCCCCTCCAAAAAAGAAGGGGAAATGTGTGTGCGTCCTGTGGCGCGAAAGCAGGCTTTCGCTAAAGCCTGGAGAGCGAGAGGGGTCAGTGCGCACCGACCCCTCTCACTCTCCAGGCATCAGGCAGCTATCCGCAAGCCTTCGGAGCGCTCCGAAGGCTTGCGGATAACAGCCTGCAGCCTGGGGAGTGCAGTGCCTGCCGGGCTCCGAAGGCTTGCGGATAGCAGCCTGTTCTGGGGGCTGGGGTCGGGCGAAGCTCGGGCTTCCCCCGCCCCAGCCCTCTGGCTAAAAACGAAGCCAAGACAGCAAGCGGGATCCATCCAGAATTTTTTTTCTTTATCCCCCCCCCCAAAAAAAATCCTAGGTGCGCCCTATGGTCTGGTGCGCCCTATGGAGCGAAAAATACTGTATTCAACAACGGATGAGGCTGGTCTGGCACAGATCTTTTCCCCGTCCACTGCCAAATATTACCTGGTGACAGCAGAATCACAAGACCTCCCCAAAGCAAAGATTTCACAAGGTGCGTTTTGATTTTGACAATACTCCCTGCACCCCAGTACTTGCCACCTATGAAATACTGAGAGAGGGTGGGATGGAAAGGAAGACTGCAAATGTAAAACTCTCTGGCAACTGGGGAGAGAGGACAAGGAGCGGGAGGATATCACGATTCATATCACCTAAATATTTCGAACATAATATCCTCCCCCATCCAATTATTGCCAGCTATGAAATATTTGAAGTGGGTGGGGTGGAAAGGAGTCCTGCAAATGTAGAACTATTTAGAAATTGGGAGGGGAAACAGGGAGTAGAAAAACATTAAACTTGATATGATGCAAACGTTTTAAAGATACCAATCAAGACCTTCTTTATTATTGGCATATGTGAAATGCGAGGTGTGAGGAGAGGGAGAGGAAAATCCTGAGGATCTACCTCTGATAAAATTGAGGAGAGAGAAAAAACAAAAGCAGGACTGCAAATTGATCATGTTTTATTTCATTAAAAAAATTAAAATCTCTTCCCCCCCCCCCACACCTGGCAAGTTCTTTCAAGTTGTGCAACAACACCCCCAACTCCAATTCTTATTTGGGGTGATCTGGTTTAACAACAACAAAAAGGTGGGGGCAGCAGGACTTCAATTTGATCTTCTTCTATTTAATTAAAGCATCTGAACCCCCAATTCCTATGGGTTGTGTGAACGCCCCCAGCTCCAATTCTTATTTGGGGTGATCTGGCTTTAAAAAGAAAATGTGGGGACAGCAGGACTTCAGTTTGATCTTGTTTTATTTAATGAAAACATCCGCACCCCGCAATTCTTATGGGTTGTGTGAAGACCCCCAACTCCAATTCTCATGGGGGGTATTCTGGTAAAAATGGGGTGCAGCATTACTTCAATTTGAACTTGTTTTATTTAATGAAAACATCCACAACCTGCAATCCTTATGGGTTGTGTGAAAACCCCCCACTCCAATTCTCATGGAGGGGGTATTCTGGTAAAAAAGGGGGGCAGCTGGACTTCAATTTGATCTTGTTTTATTTAATTAAAGCATCTCCACCCCCCCCCAATTCCTATGGGTTGTGTGAACACCCCCAACTCCAATTCTTATTTGGGGTGATCTGGTTTTAGAAACAAAAAGTGGGGATAACAGGACTTCAATTTAATCTTGTATTATTTAATGGAAACTTCTGCACCCCGCAATTCTTATGGGTTGTGTGAAGACCCCCAACTCCAATTCTTATGCGGGGTATTCTGGTAAAAATGGGGGGGGCAGCAGGACTTCAATTTGATCTTGTTTTATTTAATTAAAGCATCTTCACACACACACCCAATCCCTATGTGTTGTGTGAACACCCCCAACTCCAATTCTTGTTTTATTTAATCGAAGCATCTCCAAGCACCCCCAACTCCAATTCTAATTTGGGGTGATCTGGTTTTAAAAAGTGGGGATAACAGGACTTCAAATTGATCTTGTTCTATTTAATGGAAATATCTGCACCCCGCAATTCTTATGGGTTGTGTGAATACCCCCAACTCCAATTCTTATTCTGGTAAAAACGGGGGGGGGGGGGCAGCAGGACTTCAATTTGATCTTGTTTTATTTAATTTAATTAAAGCATCTCCACACACACCCAATCCCTATGGGTTGTGTAAACACCCACCACTCCAATTCTTATTTGGGGTGATCTGGTTTTAAAAAGTGGGGATAACAGGACTTCAATTTGATCTTGTTCTATTTAATGAAAACATCTGCACCCCACAATTTTTATGGGTTCTGTCAACACCCCCCACTCCAATTCCTATGGGGGGTATTCTGGTAAAAAAAGGGGGCAGCAGGACTTCAATTTGATCTTGTTTTATTTAATTAAAGCATCTCCAAGCACCCCCAAATCCAATTCTTATTTGGGGTGATCTGGTTTTATAAACAAAAAGTGGGGATAACAGGACTTCAATCTGATCTTGTTTTATATAATTAAAACATCTGCAATTTTTATGGGTTGTTTGAACACCCCCAACTCCAATTCTCATGGGGGGTATTCTGGTAAAAAAGGGGGGCAGCAGGAGTTCAATTTGACCTTCTTTATTTAATTAAAGCCCCCCACCCCCAATTTTTATAGGTTGTGTGACTATTCCCAACTCCGATTCTCATGGGGGGGAATCAGCCCCCCAACTCCCCCCCGCCCCCCCAGTGCACCTCCCCCTCCCCCACAGGCCCCGCCCTCCCCCCAAGCCCCGCCCCCTCTCCCCCCCGGGCGCCCCCGCCCTCCCCGCCTCACCTTTTTGCCCCTCTTGCCTTCCTCCTCCATGTCTCAGGCGGGGCCCGGAGGCATCTCCCCGCCCGGGCCGCGCGCTCCCTTCACTGCGCCGCCATCCCGGAAGAGCAGGCGCCTCAAGCCGAGCCCAAAGAGCCGCCGCCGCGGCAACAACTTTTCAATCCTGCCGCCATCTTGGGCGTCGGCGTTCCCGGCGTGCCCCGCGCCAGAGCTCGCCTTCATTCAGGCCTCGTCGAGAGGCGCCCAACGGCCCGGCGCGGGAGGACTGACGTCAGTCCTCCGGGAAGGAGGAGGAGCGGAGAGGGAGAGGCGGGAGAGAGAGGGACTCGGTTGCCCAAAGAGGTAGGGTGGAAATGTATGAGTTCCGGTCTGCGCTCAGTTCCGGTTCTGATGGGGTGGTCAAGGAGGGGGGAAGAACGCAGGAGTGGCTGAAAAAAGAAGCAAAGCGTCTTGTGGCGCCTTAAAGACTATATTATATTATATTATATTATATTATATTATATTATATTATATTATATTATATTATATTATATTATATTATATTATATTATATTATATTATATTATATTATATTATATTATATTATATTATATTATATTATATTTTATATTATATTATATTATATTATATTATATTATATTATATTATATTATGTTGTTGTTGTTGTTGTTGTTTAGTCGTGTCCGACTCTTTGTGACCCCCTGGACCAGAGCACACCAAGCACTCCTGTCTTCCACTGCCTCCCGCAGTTTGGTCAAACTCATGCTAGTAGCTTGGAGAACACTGTCCAACCATCTCGTCCTCCGTCGTCCCCTTCTCCTTGTGCCCTCCATCTTTCCCAGCATCAGTGTCTTCTCCAGGGAGTCTTCTCTTCTCATGAGGTGGCCAAAGTCTTGGAGCCTCAGCTTCAGGATCTGTCCTTCCAGGGAACACTCAGGGCTGATTTCTTTAAGAATGGATAGGTTTGATCTTCTTGCAGTCCATGGGACTCTCAAGAGTCTCCTCCAGCACCATAATTCAAAAGCATCCATTCTTCGGCGATCAGCCTTCTTTATGGTCAAACTCATGCTGGTAGCTTCGAGAACACTGTCCAACCATCTCGTCCTCAGTCATCCCCTTCTCCATGTGCCCTCCATCTTTCCCAACATCAGGGTCTTTTCCAGGGAGTCTTCTCATGAAGTGGCCAAAGTATAGGAGCCTCAGTTTCAGGATCTCTCCTCCCAGTGAGCACTCAGGGCTGATTTCCTTAAGAATGGAGAGGTTTCATCTTCTTGCAGTCCATGGGACTCTCAAGAGTCTCCTCCAGCACCAGAATTCAAAAGCATCCATTCTTCGGAGATCAGCCTTCTTTATGGTCCAGCTTTCACTTCCATACATCACTACTGGGAAAACCAGAGCTTTAACTATACGGACCTTTGTTGGCAAGGTGATGTCTCTGCTGTTTATGCTGCTGTCTAGGTTTGTCATCGCTTTTCTCCTGTCTTTTAATTTCAGCAGGCGTCTTTTAATTTCGTGGCTGCTGTCACCATCTGCAGTGATCATGGAGCCCAAGAAAGTAAAATCTCTCACTGCCTCCATTTCTTCCCCTTCTATTTGCCAGAAGGTGATGGGACCAGTTGCCATGATCTTCGTTTTTTTGATGTTGAGCTTCAGACCATATTTTGCGCTCTCCTCTTTCACCCTCATTAAAAGGTTCTTTAATTCCTCCTCACTTTCTGCCATCGAGGTTGTGTCATCTGCATATCTGAGGTTGTTGATATTTCTTCCGGCAATCTTAATTCCGGCTAGGGATTCATCCAGCCCAGCCTTTCGCATGATGAATTCTGCATATAAGTTAACTAAGCAGGGAGACAATATACAGCCTTGCCGTACTCCTTTCCCAATTTTGAACCAATCAGTTGTTCCATATCCAGTTCTAACTGTAGCTTCTTGTCCCACATAGAGATTTCTCAGGAGATAGATGAGGTGATGGTGGGACAGTGTTCTGGAAGCTACGAGCATGAGTTTGACCAAACTGCGGGAGGCAGTGGAAGACAGGAGTGCCTGGCGTGCTCTGGTCCAGGGGGTCAAGAAGAGGCGGACACGACTAAACGACTAAACAACAACAAAAGAGCCCAGTGACCCCTTACTGCAGAACATGGCGGTGGCAACACAGGAATCATATTGTGCTGTAATAAAATCTGCCATCCTTTGAGGTGTCATACGGCTTTTCCACTCCATATGAATGTCTCTATATTTCCACTCTTCTTCAGTGGCGTAGCGTGGGGGGTGCAGGGGGGGCCGGGCGCACCGGGCGCAACATCTGGGGGGGGGGCGCGCTCGCACTCGCAGCACTAAAATCCACGGGTTAGGGGGCGCAAATTACATGCCTTGCCCCGGGTGCTGACAACCCACGCTACGCCACTGCTCTTCTTAATCCGGATTCCCACCAACTACAATTGACGGCCGAAAGTCGCTGTAGAGAACCAGTTAGACTGCATCCCCTTTGCTCCTCTGCCCCGCCCGCTCTGCGCAAGGCGAGACCCATTGCCGCCACCTGCTGGCGAGCGGCGCGATTGCAGTTCTATTGAAGCCATCCCTATAGAGAGGCTCGTAAGCCGTAAGGACTGTGAGCCGCTAGGGGGCGAAGGAGAGACTTCGGGGAAGGAGGAGGCGGGGTTTGGACGCGGTGGCGTCACACGCACGGAGGAGGCGGGTCTTACGAAGCAGAGCGAAGCAGATGGCGGTTTCTGCTTCGGGGCCACCAGGAAAATGGATCTGTCGCCATCCGCGGCGACCGAGTCCAGTCCGCGGCCTGGAGGGGTGCAGGTAGGTACTTTAGTCTCTGGTGTCTTGTGGGGATGCGGCCTTTAACCCGGGTTTGTTGAGTCTCGGCGCTAAACGGGCTGTTGTGTTGGGCCTTATTTTCTGGGTGGACTACAGTTCCCAGAAAGCAGCGCGGCCCTTTCTCCCTAGTCTACATCTATGAGGAGGAATGGGGGATGCTGGGAGTTGTAGTTTAGCTGTTGGGTCTGGTTTTTTTATATGTTGATTTTCCTCTGCTGCATTTTCGAGCCTGTTTTCCCTTTGGGATAGATCTGGCGCTATGAAAAGGCATGCTTTCTCAGCTGTAGGCTGGAATGCACGTGGTGTGGACTAGAAACTTGACTTTTGGAAAAACGAGGTCCAGGGGTGCTTAGAAACAGCCTTTTCCTTTTTTTAAAAAAATCATTTTTATTGATTTTCCAATAAAAAACATCCTATTAATATATCCAATCCTAATACTCCAATTAAAATTAAAAAACCTAAAATTAAAAAAAGTCCAAATTATATTTATTAATTTTTCAGAGCTCCCCATGGTCTGGATCTCTAAAGCAAAAATCTCCACATCTTAGTCCTGCTTCTCGTGGTTTCAGAAACAGCCTTTTCGAATCTGCTTTTACTTTTATTTTTCTTTGCATTCTCCCAATGCCCTGGAAGGAAGATTGTGGTTAGTCACAAAGTTCTCCTTCCATTTTGCACCAGTGGTCTTGGACCCAAAGCCTTGCGCTGCATTCCCCGGTGATCTTTCCAATTCCTCTCCTCCTTTGCTTTGATTTGTTAGGAACAGCCGTGCTTGTGTCCTGCCTGCTGGAGGCGTCCGATTGGCTCCTGCGACGACAAAATGGTGGACTGGAGGAGCCTTTGGGAGCTGGGGAAATTAACGCTACCTTGCAGAGGTAAGAAAGAGTTTCTCTGAAAAGATGTAGAAACAGCAATCCGTGCAGCGCATCTCAGGATAGCGGATAGAAAAAGTTGTAGTTCAAGAACATCGTATGAGCTTCGAAGCTATTCTGTTACAGTGGTGCCTCGCAAGACGAGATTAATTCGTTCCGTAAGTTTTTTCTTCTTGCGAGTTTTTCGTCTTGCGAAGCACGGTTTCCCATAGGAATGCATTAAAAATCAATCAATGCGTTCCTATGGAAACCGCCTTCAGACCAGGTCCGGGGACAGTCTGTCTCCCGACCTCTTCTGAAGGCTGGGGGGGGGGGACACAAGGGCTTTTCTTCCCACCGCCAGCCTTCAGAACAGCCTTCTGAAGGCTGGCGGTGGGAAGAAAAGCCCTTTTCCCCACCTCCCGCCCCGCAAGCTCCGGGGACAGGAGGGCTTTGCTGCTGACCGCCAGCATTTTAAAAGCCCCCGGGCTTCTCCGCTGTCCCGGGGCGATTTTAAAATGCTGGTGGGCGGCAGCGAAGCCTCTGCTGTCCCGGGGCGATTTTAAAATGCTGGCAGGTGGCAGCGAAGGCTTCGCTGCCGCCCGCCAGCAGTTTAAGATCGCCCCGAGACAGCGGAGAAGTCTCCGCTGTCCCTGGAAGGCAGGCGGGGGGGGAGCAAAGACTTTTGCCCCCCGCCGGCCTTCAGAAGAGGTCCAGGACCTCTTCTGAAGGCTGGCGGGGGGCAAAAGTCTTTGCTCCCGACCGCCAGTATTTTAAAAGAGGTCCCCGGAGATTTCCCTATGGGCTTTCTTCTTGTGAAGCAAGCCCATAGGGAAATTTGTCTTGCGGAACGACTCAAAAACGGAAAACTCTTTCGTCTTGCGACTTTTTCGTTTTGCGAGGCGTTCGTCTTGCAAGGCACCACTGTACTTAGTTTATTCTTTGCTATATCACCACAACACATTGGTCTTTGGCTGCCGCTGCACCATATGTTTAAAGCACATGACACCCCTCCGCCCAAAAAAAGAGAGTCCTGGGAACTGTAGTTCTGTGAGGGGGGGAAGCCGTGTGCTTTAAATGTAGGCACGTATGTAGTCTTACACGCTGTGGGTTCTGCTACCCTAGTTTAATTCTTCATCGGATACCACAAACATAAAAGGGGCTCAGCCCCTGCAATAGTGGCCCAAACCATAATATTTGCAGATACCTCTGTGTGTGTGTAAAGTGTTGTACTAGATTTGAACTTGCATGTCTGAGGTGGGGAAGGGAGGCAAAGCAGCAATCTTATCCGACTCAGGAGCTGGGCTGGAAGGTATTTCTCCTCCTGAGCCTCCAGCACCAAGCAATGTTAACCCCGAATCTCAGTCACATACATGGTAACTGGACTTCTTAAATTGCTCGCAGTCGGACAATTCCCAGTCGCAAACGCACCTGGCGTCTGCCTGATGTCAGACACTGCTTAGCAGAAAACAGTACAGTCGTATCTTGGGTTACAGACGCTTTAGGTTGCGCACTGAACCCAGAAGTACCAGATACGGGTAACTTCTGGGTTTTGACGCATGCGCAGAACCACTAAATTGTGCTATGCGCAGAAGTGCCAAATCGCAACCCGCGCGTGTGCAGACACGGTGCTGCAGGTTGCGAATGTGCCTCCCGCACAGATCACGTTCGCAACCCGAGCGTCCGCTGTACTAGGCCAGAGAGAGAGACATGCACAGTGCACATCATAACCGTCCATTGTTGGTGCATTTGATCCAGAACTTCCACTTCTTAACCTCCGGTGCAAAGGATAGAGATCTCAAAAGCAAAGATCGGGCTGCACTCGTAAGACAACCTTTCCCAACCTATTGTCCCACCAGAAGATGTTGATCTCCAATGCCCATGAGTCCAAGTCTGCACCACTCTGCAGGTCTAGACAATGTGGCCTTGCTGGTGGGAGTCCAGCGTCCTCTGAGTGGCAAAATATTTGGGAGGTTGTTGTAGCAAGATTGCGGGCCTTTCACGTTAGGAGGGTTGTGTAGTGCTGAGTTCTTCCCCTGCCTGTTGCGCTAGGTCTAAATAGTAACGCAACGAAAAGGAGGCATTTATTTATTTCGTAAAATTCACACACTGCTTTCTTGGGAAAAAACCCCGAACCCTCAAAGCGGTTTACAAAAAAATAAAGCAACGAAATACAGTCGTACCTTGGAAGTCTAACAGAATCCGTTCCAGAAGGCAGTTCGACTTGCAAAACGTTCAACTTCCAAAGCGCAGCTTCTGATTCAATCGGAAACCCCGTCAGATGTTCAGCTTCCAAAAGAACGTTCAAAAACCAAAACGCTCACTTCCAGTTTGCGATCGTTTGGGAGCCAGAACGTTCGACTCCTGAGGCGTTCGGGAGCCGAGGTAGGACTGTAATAAGAATTAGTAACAATAATTTAAGACTTTGGCAAAGTTAAAAGAAGAACGGTAGGCTAGAAACAGATTAAAACTCGCACCAGCTTTCTAAACACAGGAATAGGGAATGCTAAACCATTCTATGTTATTTTTGTCCCCCTCCCATTTGCAGATTCTCTTTGTGATGGTGCCATTTAGAGAGGAACTTGGCAAAGAAGACTGCGATGTTCCGCATGCTTACAAGAAAATCCAGTGGCCTTCCTGACGAAGGTGCCAGGCCGTAAGTCTCCTGCTCAAAACGGTTCTGAAATATGGGCCGCCCGTTTCTCCTCGCAAGCCTTCCAGCATGGTTGGGTCTGCGCTGTGACCCTGATCATTCCTGCAGTGCTTGCCAGAGCAGTTGTGAGATGGTTTGAGGCCCCCCTCTGCCCCAACCTCGGAGGGAGGTTATAGAAATCTCGGCCAAGCCCTTTCTTGGCAAGCTGCTGAGTTGCAGGCTTCCCGTTTCACTCCTCACCCCTGGTCTCCCAGAACCAAGAGAGGCGTGAAGAGGGCAGAGGAGAAGTTAGCTTTGTGCAGGCGCAGTCTCTGATTGCTTGGGGAAAACCCTGGAGAGGAGGGGAATTTGTGGTGAGGCAGGGACCTTCAGTTTCCGCAGCTGCTTCATGGAGGCAAGACTGCCGGAGATGAGTCGCTGTGCTCACTAGGCACTCTTGTGCGGATCCTGGTTTCGGTAATAAATAGTAAATAGTAACGCAGCGAAAAGGAAGCATTTATTTATTTCATAAAATTCATACACTGATTGCTTGGAAAAAAACCCGAACCCTCAAAGTGGTTTTCAAAAATAAAGCAATGAAATACAGTCATACCTCGGAAGTTGAACAGAATCCGTTCCGGAAGTCCGTTCAACTTGCAAAACGTTCAACTTCCAAAGCGTGGCTTCTGATTCAGTCGGAAGCCCCGTCAGATGTTCAGCTTCCAAAAGAACGTTCAGAAACCAAAACACTTCCAGTTTTCGATGGTTTGGGAGCCAGAACGTTTGAATCCCAAGGTGTTAGGGAACCAAGGTACGACTGTAATAAGAATTAATAACAATAATTTCAGACTGGCAAAGTTAAAAGAAGAACGGTAGGCTAGAAACAGATTAAAACTCGCACCAGCTTTCTAAACACAGGAATAGGGAATGCTGAACCATTCTATATTATTTTTGTCCCCCTCCCCTTTGCAGATTCTCTTTGTGATGGTGCCATTTAGAGAGGAACTTGGCTAAGAAGACTGCGATGTTCCGCATGCTTACAAGAAAATCCAGTTGGCCTTCCTGACGAAGGTGCCAGGCTGTAAGTCTCCTGCTCAAAACGGCTCTGAAATATGGGCCGCCCGTTTCTCCTCGCAAGCCTTCCAGCATGGCTGGGTCTGCGCTGTGACCCTGATCATTCCTGCAGTGCTTGCCAGAGCAGTTGTGAGATGGTTTGAGGCCTCCCTCTGCCCCAACTTCGGAGGGAGGTTATAGAAATCTCGGCCAAGCCCTTTCCTGGCAGGCTGCTGAGTTGCAGGCTTCCCGTTTCACTCCTCACCCCTGGTCTCCCAGAACCAAGAGAGGCGTGAAGAGGGCAGAGGAGAAGTTAGCTTCGTGCAGGCGCAGTCTCTGATTGCTTGGGGAAAACCCTGGAGAGGAGGGGAATTTGTGGTGAGGCAGGGACCTTCAGTTTCCGTAGCTGCTTCATGGAGGCAAGACTGCCGGAGATGAGTCGCTGTGCTCACTAGGCACTCTTGTGCGGATCCTGGTTTCGGTAATAAAAAGTTAATAGTAACGCAACGAAAAGGAAGCATTAATTTATTTCATAATATTCATACACTGCTTGCTTGGAAAAAACCCCAAACCCTCAAAGTGGTTTTCAAAAATAAAGCAATGAAATACAGTCATACCTCGGAAGTCGAACAGAATCCGTTCCTTCCAAAGCGCGGCTTCTGATTCAGTTGGAAGCCCCGTCAGATGTTCAGCTTCCAAAAGAACGTTCAAAAACCAAAACACTCACTTCCAGTTTTCGATGGTTTGGGAGCCAGAACGTTTGAATCCCAAGGTGTTAGGGAGCCAAGGTACGACTGTAATAAGAATTAGTAACAATAATTTAAGACTGGCAAAGTTAAAAGAAGAACGGTAGGCTAGAAACAGATTAAAACTCGCACCAGCTTTCTAAACACAGGAATAGGGAATGCTGAACCATTCTATGTTATTTTTGTCCCCCTCCTCTTTGCAGATTCTCTTTGTGATGATGTCATTTAGAGAGGAACTTGGCTAAGAAGACAGCGATGTTCCGCATGCTTACAAGATAATCCAGTTGGCCTTCCTGACGAAGGTGCCAGGCTGTAAGTGTCCTGCTCAAAACGGCTCTGAAATATGGGCCGCCCGTTTCTCCTCGCAAGCCTTCCAGCATGGCTGGGTCTGCGCTGTGACCCTGATCATTCCTGCAGTGCTTGCCAGAGCAGTTGTGAGATGGTTTGAGGCCTCCCTCTGCCCCGACTTCGGAGGGAGGTTATAGAAATCTCGGCCAAGCCCTTTCCTGGGAGGCTGCTGAGCTGCAGGCTTCCCGTTTCACTCCTCACCCCTGGTCTCCCAGAACCAAGAGAGGCGTGAAGAGGGCAGAGGAGAAGTTAGCTTCGTGCAGGCGTGGTCTCCTATTGCTTGGGGGAAACCCTGGAGTGGAAGGGAATTAGGCAGCTGTGGTGAGGCAGTTAAAAACTCCAACTTGCTCAGTGTTATTTACTGCTGTCTCGCTCCTGTCAGGAGGGGAGGGAGTTAAAAAGGAACTTGATAGCGCCACGCACCCTTCCTCATTTCATCTCGCTTCTAGGCTTAGCTGGACAAGATCTCTACCTCCTCAGTCCCAACAATAGCCATTCATTTCTCTGTCTCTTTAGTTCAAGATGTGAGCTCGGATCACGTTGGATCCAGCAGCGCTGAGTGAAGTGGATCCTTCCCTAGTGACCTTCTCAGACCACACCGCCTGGCAATTAACCCACCAGACAGACTTGAGTCCCAGCTCTGAACAGTGTTTCAGCTCCGCGAAAGGTGAACAATTTGCTCTTGGTACTCTGCTAGATTGGTAAAGGAAAAACATTTTATATGTGATACAACACTGTGGCACCAGATGGCGCTGTGGCGTCCTGTTTTTGCCAACCTGATTTCTCATTATAAAGGTCATTTTTTTCTGAAACCCTTTCTTGATGTGTCTAAATCCCGCCTTGGCTTGAGGCGTTTCAAAATCTGAGAACTCATTGAGGCTGCTTCGCAGCTTTTTTATGTTGTGAACCGCCCTAAAACCTGCAGGTCTTTAGGGCAGAACACAAATTTAATAAATAACCCTTGATCTCTGGGGCTTTCCAGTGGCAGATTGCGTTGGTCTGTCTGCAACTGTCCAGTCTCCCAAGATGGTGCAAGATTTCCCAGTTGAGAAAGTGTTGTAAACAATAAAAATCTGCCCTTATTCCCTTCTGGGGGACACAGGAGCCCTTCTAGAGTCCTTTGCAGGTTCTCCATTGGTCGAAGAAAATAACAGAGGCCAACCAGAGAATATTGAGAAGCAAAGCAGCTTCTAAGCCTGATCTTTATTGATCTGTTGCAACAGGGTGCTCCCTTCACACGCAGGAAAGGAGGAGGAACCCAGAACAATGGCACGCAAGGCCTTATATAAAAGGTAAAGGTACTCCTGCCCGTACGGGCCAGTCTTGACAGACTCTGGGGTTGTGCGCTCATCTCACTCTATAGGCCGGGGGCCAGCGCTGTCCGGAGACACTTCCGGGTCACGTGGCCGGCGTGACAAGCTGCATCTGGCGAGCCAGCGCAGCACACAGAAACGCCGTTTACCTTCCCGCTAGAAAGCGGTCCCTATTTATCTACTTGCACCCGGGGGTGCTTTCGAACTGCTAGGTTGGCAGGCGCTGGGACCGAGCAGCGGGAGCGCACCCCGCCGCGGGGATTCGAACCGCCGACCTTTCGATTGGCAAGCCCTAGGCGCTGAGGCTTTTACCCACAGCGCCACCCGCGTCCCTATAAGGCATTATATAGATATTTGAAATTCCCTGCCCTGGAGCTCAAGACCACCCCTCCATATATCATACTTACATCACAGAAGGGGTGTAACCCAAAACCACCCCCCAGATACATCATACTTACATCACGGAACAGGTGGTCTACAACAGAAATTTGAATGTTGTTTTTCCTGTCTGCCAGGTTATCTGATAAATCCTTACCTGGTTGCCTTTCCTGGTATTCTGTCACCCTTTGAAATGGTGATTACTAAATTCTGTGACAAGGAAGGTTTTTTCCACCGTGTTTGCTTGGTACGTTTATGAACATTTATTATAGATCTTTAAGACCTTAGAATTCTTATTACAAAAGCTTGAAGCTTCTGCATCTGTACAACAAGGCTGGTGGACCTCTGCCTTTCCAGTTATGTTTGCACTACATATCCCAGTGTGAGGTCCAGCCCCGAGGGCCTTCTGGCGGTTCCCTCATTGCGAGAAGCAAAGCTACAGGGAACCAGGCAGAGGGCCTTTTCAGTAGTGGCGCTCACCCTGTGGAACGCCCTCCCACCAGATGTCAAAGCGATAAACAACTACCTGACATTCAGAAGACATCTTAAGGCAGCCCTGTTCAGGGAAGTTTTTAACATGTGATATTTTACTGTATTTGTGGTTTTTATGGAAGCCGCCCAGAGTGGCTGGGGAGGCCCATCCAGATGGGCAGGGTATAAATAATAAATTATTATTATTATTATTATTATTATTATTATTATTATTATTATTATTATTATTATTAGAATTTTATGGTCCTAGATATATGGTAACATTCATAACCGCACATACATAGATCAGCACAGGAAGACCAACCTGGAACCATTTTGATTCCTAAACTGACCAAATGTTTTCTCTGCAAGGTCAAAATGGAAAAGCCTCCCCCCCCCCAATTGTCTTTTCCTTCACAAATCCTGTCTCAAGGGTATGTCTGTGTTTGAATAAGGGTGAGAGCCTTATCGTTACAAAAGACTGGCCAAGCTCCTCAGGCAATCCAGTCAAGTAACTTGCCAGACAGGAAATAAACAAGGATAAGAGAAAAACAATATTGAAATTTTAAGACCACCTTTTCTGTGATGTATCTGAGGGGTGGTCTTAGGTTACACCCCTTCTGTGATGTATGTATAATGTTTCTGGGGGTGGTCTTGATCTACAGGATGGGAATTTCAAAAGTCTTTATAAGCCCTTGCACAGCATTTTTGTGTGTCTTCCTCCATTCCTGCGTGTGAGGGGAGCACCCTGTTGCAACAGATCAATAAAGATCGGGCTTACTTGCCGCTTTGCTTCTCAATATTCTCTGGTTGGCCTGTTATTTTCTTCTACCAATAGGGAACCTATGTAAGGACTCTATATGGGCTCTTGGATACCCCATAAGGGAAAAGGGCACATTTTTATTTACAACACCAGCATTCCTGAGCAGTGGCCATGTTGTCTGGGGGCTGATGGGAGTTTGACAGCAGCTGGAGGACCTTTGCTTCATCGCCCCTAGCCTAAGGCAGATGGGGATTCTTCATGTCGAAGAATACTGACCTAACAGCAGCTCTTGGGACAGAGGTTGTGTGTCTGTCTTTGCCTTCTCCTTCTTCTCCCGCAAGCCTTCCAGCGTGGCTCGGTCGTGCCCGTGACCCTGATCATTCCTGTAGCGCTTGCAAGAGCAAATCTGTGACGTTTGAGGCCTCCCTCTGCTCTGTCTTGGGGATGAGGTTATAGAAATCTCAGACAAGCGTTTCCCAGGAGAATCGGGTGCCAAAGAAGGCGCAGCTGCTGCGGTGAGAACAGGGCAAGCTGAGGGGCCTGAGACTTTTAAAACCATCTTGCAGTCAGTCTCGTCAGCCGCAGGGCTGTCTAATCTGGAAATCTGTTGCCAGTGGAGATGAAAACGAGTTTATACATCTCTTTCAAGAAGCAAACTAGCAAAACCCTTTTTGTTTTGAACGGGTGCTTTTGTTGGACGAGAGAATCTTTCTTTAGTTGCTGTCCTGGGTGCATTCATTTGAACCGAGTGGAATTTGCTTCTGAGGAGGGAGTGCATCTGCTCAGACTTTGCGTTTAGATTTGGAGAGGCTTGGGTTGACAGTCGTTTCAGAGGGGTGGCAAAAGTGAGGGCTCCTGAGCTCCTGAATGGGGTCACTGTGCCCCTGAAGGACCAGGTGCGCAGCCTGGGAGTCATTCTGGACTCATAGCTGTCCATGGAGGCGCAGGTCAATACTGTGTCCAGGACAGCTGTCTACCAGCCCCATCTGGTACGCTGGATGAGCCCCTCCCTGCCCACAGATTGTCTCGCTAGAGTGCTTCATGCAATCTCCCGCTTGGACTCCTGCAATGCGCTCTACGTGGGGCTCCCTTTGAAGGTGACCCAGAAACTACAACTAATCCAGAATGTAGCAGCTAGACTGGTGACAGGGAGCGGCCGCCGAGGCCACATAACACCGGTCTTGAAAGACCTACACTGGCTCCCAGTACGTTTCCGAGCACAATTCAAAGTGTTGGCGCTGACCTTTAAAGCCCTAAACAGCCTCAGTCCTGTATACCTGAAGGAGCGTCTCCACCCCCATCGTTCTGCCCGGACGCTGAGGTCCAGCGCCGAGGGCCTTCTTGCGGTTCCCTCACTGGGAGAAGCCAAATTACAGTAAACCAGGCAGAGGGCCTTCTCAGTAGTGGCACCCGCCCTGTGGAACGCCTTCCCACCAGATGTCAAAGAGAAAAACAACTACCAGATTTTTAGAAAACATCTGAAGGCAGCCCTGTTTAGGGAAGCTTTTAATGTTTGATGCATTACTTTATTTTAATATTCTGTTGGAAGCCGCCCAGAGTGGCTGGGGAAACCCAGCTAGATGGGCGGGGTATAAATAATAATTATTATTATTGTTAATTAATTATTACTGTTGTGGGAGAGGAAGGGAAAGGAGATTGTTAGCCGCTTTGAGACTCCTTAAGGTAGTGATAAAGCGGGATATCAAATCCAAACTCTTCTCTTCTTCTTTCTCAGCTAGATCTTTCAGCATCACTGTGCAGATTTTAAAGCTCCTGCCTGTTTTGTCTTCCAGAACCCTGGAGAAAGAGGTGCTGAGCAGAGCAGTGCAGCTGCTAGGATAAGTGACTGATCCCTGCTCAACAACTGCTGTTGCCTTAATATCTGAGCCCGACCAGCCGGCTGTTGCGTTTAACCCGTGGGCGCGGCGTTGCGCTTTCCCCCGGCTCACCCATCCCGTTCTGAGTCATTTCGCTGGGTGACAAAATCTGGGCAGAATGGCAAACCTGAAAGAGGAAGTCTCTGGTCATAGCGCAAGATTCTTTTAATAAATAAGCAAATGCAGTAAATCGTGCGGCGTTTTGTCTCTTGTGGGGGGGGCGGGATTTGGCTTTTTTCCTCTGCTCTGAAAAGGAAGTGCTTTTGCAAAGGGCTTCTGGGCTGAGCTCCGGGCATCGGGGTGCGGGCAGGTAATCGGGCATCTTACTAAGCTGTTTCCTGTCTGTGTGTGCTTGCCTCGCCACTTCCTCTATTCGAAGGAAGAAGGAAATTCGCTCACCCTGAAAAACATTTGCCATTTTTCCCCAACTGCTTTTATCTACTGGACTAGTTAGCTGCAAAGAGGGAAGGCGCAGTTGTTTAGAAGCTGGAGGGCCAAGGTTAAACTGTGGAACTCACTCCTGCAGCGATTGTGGGGAATTTTAGGACCATGGGCACATTTTGCCTGGTTGTGGGTTCCCCATCACCCTCTCGTTAGTTGGGGCTCCCTTTCCAAGCCGTTCAGACGTGCAAAATTGGATCACAACCTTATTGCACCACTTCTTCAAAATCTGCAAAATTCGCTTTGTAGCAAAGGAGTATATTATTATAGCTGTATGTTTACTTACATCCCACGTTTCCCCCAGACTCAATGTGGCATAAACAAACAGGGAAAAATGCACAAAGCGAAAAAACAAAAAAGTGCAATAGTTAAGAGGAGTTAAATCAAATAGAATTAAAGCAATCTGGGAACAAATGATGAAAATGCAAATAATAGGAGCAATGCAGCACTATTAAAGCCCTTTCCTTCGCACAGGCTTGTTGGAATAAAACAGTCTTCATCTGCTGGTGGAAGGAAAATGAGGAGGGAGCCGTTCTGGCATGTATAGGGTCGCATTTGCAGAATTTGGGAGTAACCTAGCAAGGAAGTCTCAGCTGCCTACAACTATCCCCGCTCAATAATTGGTTGCAGTTCTTTTGAGGCAGCCCAAACTGGATGTAACTTAAGTCATATAGGTAAAGGGACCCCTGACCATTAGGTCCAGTCGTGGCCGACTGGGGTTGTGGCGCTCATCTCGCTTTATTGGCTGAGGGAGCCTGCGTTTGTCCGCAGACAGCTTCCGGGTCATGCGGCCAGCATGACTAAGCCTCTTCTGGCAAACCAGAGCAGCATACGGGAACGCCGTTTACCTTTCCGCCAGAGCGGTACCTATTTATCTACTTGCACTTTGATGTCCTTTCAAACTGCTAGGTTGGCAGGAGCAGGGACCGAGCAACGGGAGCTCATCCCGTCGCGGGGATTCGAACTGCCGACCTTCTGGTTGGCAAGTCCTAGGCTCAGTGGTTTAGACCACAGCACCACCCGCGTCCCTTAACTTATAACTTAAGTCATATAGTAACTCTGTAATAATTCTCAGCCCCAGAGGGCGGCTGCTTCTGCCGGCTGATTCAGCAGGGATGGTTTAGGACTCTCTGATCTGAGCTAGAAGCACTTTCTTGTGCAAAGGCCTCTCGCAGAAGGGAGGAAATTACATCACTAGCCACAGGCCAGCGCTGAATGGCGGGGTGGCCGAGCGAGTGCTGCAAAATCGAACCGCAGAGGGTGCAAGCATCTCTTTCAAACTGGACAAAGCAAGGGAGAGGCTGTGTCTTCTCATCGGTCGTCCTGCTAGGACACTGTCCCTAAAAGTCTTTTAATTGCTCCATCGCCTGCCTGGTTCAAAATGGAGAAGAGAACAGAAATGGCACAAGGGATTGGAGGAAATGCTCTTGGGGAGATGGGGACGAAAATGGGGTTTTTAGGGTCAGTTGGGGTGGGAATAAGAAACGTCCCTATTTTCATCGGAGGAAATTTGGAAGACGTGTAAATGTGTGACTGTTCCATTTCAGAACTTCCTGGCCAGGGGACACGGGTGGTGCTGTGGGTTAAACCACAGAGCCTAGGACTTGCCGATCAGAAGGTCGGCAGTTCGAATCCCCGTGATGGGGTGAGCTCCCGTTGCTCGGTCCCTGCTCCTGCCAACCTAGCAGTTCGAAATCACACCAGTGCAAGTAGATAAATAGGTACCGCTCCAGCGGGAAGGTAAATGGCATTTCCGTGCGCTGCTCTGGTTTGCCAGAAGCGGCTTAGTCATGCTGGCCACATGAGCCGGAAGCTGTACGCCGGCTCCCTCGGCCAGTACAGTGAGTCAGCCACGACTGGACCTATTGGTCAGGGGTCCCTTTACCTTCACCTATAGCAAGAAAGGGGTGGAATAACTTGTCTCTCTTTCTCCACACAAAGTCCCTGTGTTATAAACCTCTGGTGGCTTTTTACCATATGTGGTAGGAATGTGGAGAAATAAAAAAATTCTGGGAAACGATATATAAAGAGTTGAAGAAAATGTTTAAATTATCATTTGTAAAAATAAAACCAGAATCGTTTCTGTTAGGGATTGTAGGAAAAGACTTGCCAAAGAAAATAAAGGACTTATTTATGTATGCGACAATGGCGGTGAGAGTCTTAATAGCACAAGGATGGAAGAATGAGGAAATCCCGACAAAAGAACAGTGGCAAGAAATCGGTGGGTTTTGCAGAATTGGCAAAATTGACATGATACAAACTGCGAGACAAGGACAACTGTGACTTTATAATAATAATAATAATAATAATAATTTATTATTTATACCCCGCCCATCTGGCTGGGCCTCCCCAGCCACTCTGGGCGGCTTCCATAAAAACCAAAAATACAGTAAAATCACATGTTAAAAACTTCCCTGAACAGGGCTGCCTTAAGATGTCTTCTGAATGTCAGGTAGTTGTTTATCGCTTTGACATCTGCTGGAAGGGCGTTCCACAGGGCGGGCGCCACTACCGAGAAGGCCCTCTGCCTGGTTCCCTGTAGCTTTGCTTCTCGCAATGAGGGAACCGCCAGAAGGCCCTCTTTAAAGAAGAATGGGAATTCTTTACAAATTACGGTGGACACTCGGGTTGCGAACGTTCGCCACCTGCAGCGTCCGCAACCCGCAGCGCTGCGATTCAGCGTTTCTGCGCATGCGCAAAGTGCGATTGGCGCTTCTGTGCATGCGCAAAGTGCCAGAACCCGGAAGTAACCCATTCCAGTGCTTCGGCACATCTGTAACCCGAAAACGCGCAACCTGAAGCGTCTGTAACCCGAAGTATGACTGTACTTTAAAAAACGAACAAAATGAATTGGCAGGCTTTGAATAAACATACACAAATTTATTGACGGTTGACAGATAGATAATTTAAGGATCTTTACCATCTTACAATAAGCAGAGAATAACACGTGTTGAAAAATCAGAGAGGAGCTGAGGGAACTTTCTTCTAGGGAGGGGGGAAAACGGTGGAAAAATGAAGATGATATGTTGTGATAATTTGTTATGTAAAATTCTTAATAAAACTATTTTTTAAAAAAATAAAATAAAAATAAACCTCTGGTGGCACCCCCTCTCCTTAGTCATCGTTCGTGTGAGTTTGGTCTATGGGCTGCAAGGGCGCAATTTTTTTTTCCATGCACGACGACACCCGAGCGAGCGGAAACGCAAGCTTCTCAGAAGTCCCAGCTAACCACAGGTCTCCACCCTCGCCTCTCTGAAGGAAGCGCCGACTTGAGTCATTTGCTTTCGGTCTGCCAGTGGTGGGATCCGGCGGCCCCACAAGCCTCTCTCTCTTTCTCTCTCCCCATCTCTGCACCCTTCACGCGGCGAATCATGGCCGAGCATGAAAGCCTGGAGTTTGGGAAGGCCGATTTTGTCCTCCTAGACCAGGTCACCATGGAAGACTTCATGGAGAACCTGAAGCTGAGGTAACTACCTGGAAGTCCCGAGGGTTGCGAAAGATGGCGGGGGTCAGTTGTGTGGGGCCTGTGGGACTCACCGCCTCAGGATATGGCTAGGGAGGGTCGCTGGCAAGAGACTGAAGAGGAGACTCAGGAAGAGAGCTGCTGGATCAGGTCCAAGGCTGGCTTCCCATTTCCCAGAGTGGCCAGCCACAGCCATTTAGCTGCAACTGCTGCGTTGCAGGCGGGTCAGGCTAGATGACCACTGCTGTCCCCTCCAGCTCCACAGCTCTTTGATTTTCCACAGCTGACGGGTAATCTACCTCTCCTTTAAATCAGAACCAGTGAAGGCGGTGAAGGTCCTGTGTGAGTGCCCGGAGGCGGTTGGAGGATGGATGGCGGCTAACAGATTGAGGTTGAATCCTGACAAGACAGAAGTACTGTTTTGGGGGGACAGGAGGCAGGAAGGTGTGGGGGATTCCCTGGTCCTGATTGGGGTGACAGTGCCCCTGAAGGACCAGGCGCGCAGCCTGGGAGTCATTTTGGACTCACAGCTGTCCATGGAGGCGCAGGTCAATTCTGTGTCCAGGGCAGCTGTCTACCAGCTCCATCTGGTACGCAGAATGAGACCCTACCTTTCCGCAGACTGTCTCGCCAGAGTGGTGCATGCTCTGGTTATCTCCCGCTTGGACTACTGCAATGCGCTTTACGTGAGGCTACCTTTGAAGGTGACCCAGAAACTGCAATTAATACAGAATGCAGCAGCTAGACTGGTGACTGGGAGTGGCCGCCAAGACCACATAACACCGGTCTTGAAAGATCTGCATTGGCTCCCAGTACTTTTCCGAGCACAATTCAAAGTGTTGGTGCTGACCTTTAAAGCCCTAAACGGCCTCGGTCCAGTATACCTGAAGGAGCGTCTCCACCCCCATTGTTCAGCCCGGACACTGAGGTCCAGCTCCGAGGGCCTTCTGGTGGCTCCCTCCCTGCGAGAAGTGAGGTTACAGGGAACCAAGCAGAGGGCCTTCTCGGTGGTGGCGCCCGCCCTGTGGAACGCCCTCCCACCAGATGTCAAGGAAATAAGCAGCTATCTTCTCTTTAAAAGACATCTGAAGGCAGCCCTGTTCAGGGAAGTTTTTAATATTTAATGCTGTATTGTTTTTAAAACTTGATTGGGAGCCGCCCAGAGTGGCTGGGGAAACTCAGCCAGATGGGCGGGGTATAAATAATAAATTATTATTATTATTATTATGTTTTATCGAATACTCCATCTTTCCTGCAATGAACTCAGCGCGTGCTATGAGGTTCTGTCAACCTTCCCCCATTTTATCTTCACAACAACGCAGCGAGGTAGGCCTGGCAGAGAGATGATGACTGGCCCAAGGCCGGCCGCTGAACTTCAAGCAGGGATTTGAACCCTGGTTCAGATTTAGTGCTGTCATCACCTCCGAATCTAAATATGATTTCCATATAGCTACCATCGTTGCTGATAGGGACGCGGGTGGCGCTGTGGGTAAAAGCCTCAGCGCCTAGGGCTTGCCGATCGAAAGGTCGGTGGTTCGAATCCCCGCGGCGGGGTGCGCTCCCGTCGCTCGGTCCCAGCGCCTGCCAACCTACCATCATTGCTACCAGCCACTGAAAGGACAGCCCACACGTTTGTGGCTTAGGGGCCTCATATTTACGGGACCGCCTCTCCTGGTCTGCCCTGCAGAGGACCTTAAGGTCCATGAATAATCATAGTTTAGAGGTCCCGGGCCCCAAGGAAGTCAGATTATCCTCCACCAGGGCCAGGGCCTTCTCAGTGGTGGCTCCGATCTGGTGGAATGCTCTGTCCCAGGAGACCAGGGCCCTGCAGGATTTAACCACCTTCCGCAGGGCCTGTAAGACAGAGCTATTCCGCCTGGCTTTCAATTTGAACTTAGCCTGATCTCTTATTCCCCTTTCTCCCCTCCCCTTTTAATGAAGATTACCCGCTCTGGGATCCCACAGCTAATTCTCCCCTGGTCTCCTCGCTGGCCCAAATACGACTAATTTAGCCGGCTAGCCCTGGTGATCATCTAATGTTTATTGGATAGATTTCCCCCCTAAACTGATTTTTGAATTCTGAATTAATTGATATTCACGTTTTATACTGTATTTTATGCTGTTGTTAGCTGCCCTGAGCCTGGTTTTCTGAACTGGGAAGGGCAGGGTATAAATAAAAAATTATTATTATTATTATTATTTGTCTCATATTCTTTCAAGTCACCTGAGCCGGTGGCTGTTGCAACATCTTGTGGCAGTGAGTTCCAAAGGTTAATGGTGCATTTTGGGTGCCAAAGAAGGAATGCCTGCTACACACACACAGGTGGTGGTGGTGACCTCAGGTTCCCAAACGAAACTGGCAACAAAAAGCGAGGCAGAAACACAAAGAAACTGGGTAGGAACCAAAGAGGCTTGGACACAGAGCAGACCCTCCCTGTCACACGTGATATTGCTGAGCAGCTTGTGGAAATGAGAAACTCAAAGCAGTTTGCTGCTTCTCTCCCTGCTTCTCTCCCTCCCCGGTCAGAAGACGGAAGGAGCGATGGGTGAAAAGGCAGAGGAAGATTGGAGGGTGGTTGGTTTTTTGAGTGGGTGGAAGCAAAGGCTTTGCGGTTGGGAATTCAGGACTTGGCGTGAGAAGCCGTGATGGCTTAAGAGTTTGCGTGAAGGTTCCAGCGTTTTCGTGGCAATAGGAGACTATGCTGTCAGCATCCTTAGTCATTTAGTCGTGTCCGACTCTTCGTGACCCCCTGGACCAGAGCACGCCAGGCCCTCCTGTCTTCCACTGCCTCCCACAGTTTGGTCAAACTCATGCTGGCAGCTTCGAGAACACTGTCCAACCATCTCGTCCTCTGTCGTCCCCTTCTCCTTGCGCCCTCCATCTTTCCCAACATCAGGGTCTTTTCCAGGGAGTCTTCTCTTCTCATGAGGTGGCCAAAGTCTTGGAGCCTCAGCTTCAGGATCTGTCCTTCTAGTGAACACTCAGGGCTGATTTCCTTCAGAATGGAGAGGTTTGATCTTCTTGCAGTCCATGGGACTCTCAAGAGTCTCCTCCAGCACCAGAATTCAAAAGCATCCATTCTTCGGCGATCAGCCTTCTTTATGGTCCAGCTCTCACTTCCATACATCACTACTGGGAAAAGCAGAGTTTTAACTAGCAAACTGCAACTCTCAGAATTCTTTAGGGAAAGCCATGGCGATTTAAAGTGGCCCTAGCCACTCTGGGCAGCTTCCAACAGATATAAAAAGGTAACAAAACATTAAATATTACAAAACATCCATATGCAGGGCTGCCTTCAGATGTCTTCTAAAGGTTGTAAACTTCCTTATCTCCTTGTCTTGGGGGTCGCATAACCGTCCAACGTTTCTCCAATGAAAATAGGGACATCCTAAGGAAAAGTGGAACTTTGCCGGATAAAATCAGAAACCGGGACAGCTTCTGTAAATCCGGGACTGTCCCTGGAAAATAGGGACACTCGGAGGGTCTTGCATTTGGAGGCAACAAAGCTTCTGAATACAAGTTTCTGGAAATGATGGGCAAGTTCTCTTGCATTCAAATACTGCTTGTGGGTTTCCCATGATATCTCTACCCCCATCGTTCTGCCCGGACACTGAGGTCCAGCTCCGAGGGCCTTCTGGCGGTTCCCTGATTGCAAGAAGTGAGGTTACAGGGAACCAGGCAGAGGGCCTTCTCGGTAGTGGCGCCCGCCCTGTGGAACGCCCTCCCAGGAGATAGGAAGGAAATAAGTAGCTATCTTATATTTATATTTATTTTATTTTTAAAATCTTTTTTATTAGGGATTTCAACATAACAATTTATCAAAAATACATGATCCACATTCCCCCCCCATTTCCCCCCTCCCCCCTAAAAAAGAAAAATAAACCACCCACCCACCCCCAGACTTCCCTCAGCTCCTCTCTCTGATTTCTCAGCACGTTATTCTCTGCATGCTTTAAAATTGTAAAGATCCTTAATTTATCTATCTCTATCTCTATCTCTATCTCTATCTCTATCTCTATCTCTATCTCTATCTCTATCTCTATCTCTATCTCTATCTATCTATCTATCTATCTATCTATCTATCATCTATCTCTCTATCTATCTATCTATCTATCTATCATCTATCTATCTATCTATCTCTCTATCTATCATCTATCTATCTATCTATCTATCTATCATCTATCTATATCTATCTATTTATCTATCTATCTATCTATCTATCTATCTATCTATCTATCTATCTATCTATCATCTATCTATCTATCTATCTATCTATCTATCTATCTATCTATCATCTATCTATCGATCTATCTATCTAATGTTACCAATAAAAAGTTTGTGTATGTTTATTCAAAACCTGCCAAGGAGTCCAGTTCATTTTGTTGTTTCTTTAAGTACTTTGTGAAAGGTTCCCATTCTTCTTTAAAGTCACAGTTGTCCTTGTCACGTAGTTTGTGTGTCAGTTTCACCAGTTCCGCGTAATCCATCAATTTCACTTGCCACAGTTCTTTGGTCGGGATTTCCTCGTTCTTCCATCCTTGTGCTATCAAGACTCTTGCCGCCATTGTCGCGTACATGAAAAATGTTTTTCCGTTTCCTTGGCAGGTCTTTTCCTACAATCCCTCACGAAAATGCTTCAGGCTTTCTTTACAAATGTCAACTGGAACATTTTCTTCAACTCATTGTTTATCATTTCCCTTTTTTTAAAAAAAATCTTACTACAGTCCCACCACATAGGGTAAAAAGTCCCTTCTTTTTCCTTCCATTTCCAGCATATATTTGAAGCAGTTTTAGACATTCTTCCTATCTGCACTGGTGTTATTCTCCTTATGTTCTTATGTCCTTATTTTCTTGCTGCGTGGCTCACACAGCTGTGGGACACACATGTTGGCCACATTAGTAGTAGTAGTAGTAGTAGTAGTAGTAGTAGTAGTAGTAATAATAATAATAATAATAATAATAATAATAATAATAATTTATTATTTATACCCCACCCATCTGGCTGAGTTTCCCCAGGCACTCTGGGCGGCTCCCAATCAAGTGTTAAAAACAATACGTTACATATTAAAAACTTCCCTGAACTGGGCTGCCTTCAGATGTCTTCTGAATGTCATGTAGTTGTTTATCTCTTTGACATCTGCTGGGAGGGCGTTCCACAGGGCGGGCGCCACCACCGAGAAGGCCCTCTGCCTGGTTCCCTCTAGCCTCACTTCTCACAATGAGGGAACTGCCAGAAGGCCCTCGGCCCTGGATCTCAGTGTCCGGGCTGAATGATGGGGGTGGAGGCGCTCCTTCAGGTCTACTGGGCCAAGGCTGTTTAGGGCTTTCAAGGTCAGCACCAACACTTTGAATTGTGCTTGGAAACGTACTGGGAGCCAGTGTAGGTCTTTGAAGACCAGTGTTATGCGGTCCCGGCGGCTACCCCCAGTCACCAGCCTAGCTGCCGCATTCTGGATTAATTGCAGTTTCCGGGTCACCTTCAAAGGTAGCCCCACGTAGAGCGCATTGCAGTTGTCCAAGCAGGAGACAACCTGAGCATGCACCACTCTGGCGAGACAGTCTGTGGGCAGGTAGGGTCTCATCCTGCGTAATAGGTGGAGCTGGTAGACAGCTGCCCTGGACACAGAATCGACCTGCGCCTCCATGGGCAGCTGTGCATCCAAAATGACTCCCAGGCTGCGCACCTGGTCCTTCAGGTTACCCCATTCAGGACCAGGGAGTCCTCCACATCCACCCGCTCCCTGTCCCCCAAAAACAGTACTTCTGTCTTGTCAGGATTCAACCTCAATCTCAATTAGCACATCTGAGACTGGCTGTCGCAGCTTGTGTCCTTGTTTTTATTGCACAACGGTTGTGTACGCCGGAGAAGGGGCATCGCTCTAAGGCAGAGCATCAGTCCTTGCATTGCAGGAGGCAGCTGAGGCGAAGATGGTTCTGCCCATCTTCTGTCCTCCAACCTGGCCTCTGTGGTTAGTCCCCCTTCCTCTTCTCGGTTTGACGCACCCTGGGAGTTTCCGGCAAGCCGCCGTTCTTCCTCTGTTTACAGGAAGGCGTTGGTTTCTCAACTTCAGAGCAGACTTTTGCCCTTGACAGACAGGGGAGCAGACTTTTGTTTCTGTAGCCCCTGCAGGCAGCTAGTGCCCAGGGGTGCCCAGCGGGCAGAGACAGGGCAAAGGGACCCGTTGTAGGTGGCTCCGTGTTGGGGGCGGACAGAGGAAAGGCAGAGAGTGGCCACTTCCCGACTGTCACTCTTTGGCAGGTGGGATCCAGTCGCATTCTTGCAAATTCAGCTTGCAGAATTATAGCGGGTTTGGCACTCTGTAGGGGCACACCCGGTGCAGGATTTACGTATAAGCGAAACAAGCTATAGCTTAGGGCCCCACTCTCTTGGGCCCCCCCAAAAATTAAAAGAGGAAAAAACTGGATCTATATTTCCAAAATGCAGCCATACCTCGGGTTACAGACACTTCAGGTTGTGTTTTTTTGGGTTACAGACCAATGAAACCCAGAAGTACCGGAACGGTTACTTCCAGGTTTCGGCGGTCGCGCACACGCAGAAGTGCTAAATCGTGCTTTGTGCATGTGCAGAAGCACCGAATTACAACCCACACATGCGCAGATGCGTGCTGTGGGTTGCGAACGTGCCTCCCGCATGGATCACGTTCGCAACCCAAGCATCCATTATATAAGATAAAAAACAAATACTGTATTTTTCCATATATAAGACTATATTTCCCCCCATTTTTTAAAGTTTAAAATTGGGGGTCGTCTTATACACAGAATGTTGCAATTAATTATTTCTTAATTTTGGGCTCAAAAAATGTTGTTGTTGTTTAGTCGTTTAGTTGTGTCCGACTCTTCGTGACCCCCTGGACCAGAGCACGCCAGGCACTTCTGTCCTCCACTGCCTCCCGCAGTTTGATCAAATTCATGCTGGTAGCTTCAAGAACACCATCCAACCATCTCGTCCTCTGTCATCCCCTTCTTCTTGTGCCCTCCATCTTTCCCAACATTAGGGTCTTTTCCAGGGAGTCTTCTCTTTTCATGAGGTGGCCAAAGTCTTGGAGCCTCAGCTTCAGGATCTGTCCTTCCAGTGAGCACTCAGGGCTGATTTCCTTCAGAATGGAGAGGTTGGATCTTCTTGCAGTCCATGGGACTCTCAAGAGTCTCCTCCAGCACCAGAATTCAAAAGCATCCATTCTTTGGCGATCAGCCTTCTTTGTGGCCCAGCTCTCACTTCCATACATCACTACTGGGAAAACCATAGCTTTTACTATACGGACCTTTGTTGGCAAGGTGATGTCTCTACTTTTTTAAGATGCTGTCTAGGCTCAAAAAATAGGGGTCGTCTTATACATGGGGGCGTCTTATGCAGGGGGAAATATGGGAGATGTTGGTGGGTTACTAGACCCAGAGGCCGTCTCAGCCTCTCCTGACCCAACCGGTAGAGGAGCAGCTGTAAGTGATGGCCCAGCTGGAGGCAACGAGGTCATCCCCGCATCTGGAGCCAGGGCAGGCTCAGGCCCCTGACTCGGCCCAGCTGGGGTTTGTTGCAGGGGAACCTGGGCAGACTGGGACTCTTCAGGATCAGACCCCAGACTTGGTTCAGATCATGCCCGAGGCAAAGGATCTGGTGCGGACTGAGTCTCCTCTGGTTCTGAGTCCGAGCCCCAGTCCCAGGCCATCACAAAACCTCTTTCGCTGACCACCAGCATTACGCTTTCCATTTTTAAGTTGGGAAGAGAGTAGTTGCTTTGGAAGACAATAATCAGGCATGCCCTCCTAACTGTGCTCCTCTGTCCTCTCCTAGGTTTGAGAAAGGGAGGATCTACACATACATAGGCGAGGTGGTGGTCTCCGTGAACCCCTACAAGCAAACGGCGCTTTACGGGAAAGATGTGATTGAGCAGTATCGTGGCCGCGAGCTCTACGAGAGACCGCCCCACCTCTTTGCGGTGGCCGACGCAGCTTACAAGGCCATGAAGCGCCGGGCAAAGGACACCTGCATTGTCATCTCAGGTATGGCAGCGGAGAGGGCTCTTGAGAGCCAGTGTGGTGTAGTGGTTAAGAGCGGTAGTCTCATAATCTGGGGAACCGGGTTCGCGTCTCCGCTCCTCCACATGCAGCTGCTGGGTGACCTTGGGCCAGTCACACTTCTGTGAAGTCTCTCAGCCCCACTCACCTCACAGAGTGTTTGTTGTGGGGGAGGAAGGGAAAGGAGATTGTTAGCCGCTTTGAGACTCCTGAAGGGGAGTGAAAGGCGGGATATCAAATCCAAACTCTCCTTGGTGATCGAATCCTCTTTGTGGGTTCCCCCGTATAAACTGCTATAAGAAAATACTGCTCCTCTTCCCTTATGGGGTACCCAAGAGCCCATATAGAGTCCTTATGTAGGTTCCCTATAGGTAGGAGAAAATAACAGAGGCCAACCAGAGAATATTGAGAAGCAAAGCAGTTTGTAAGCCCGATCTTCATTAAACTGTTGCAATAGGGTGTTCACACCCCCACACCCCCACACAGAAGGGAGGAGGAACCCAGGACAAAGGTGTGCAAGCCCTTATATAGATTTTTGAAATTGCCACCCTGTAGCTCAAGCCCACTGAGCCTAGGGCTTGCCAATCGAAGGGTCGGCGGTTCGAATCCCCATGACGGGGTGAGCTCCCGTTGCTCGGTCCCTGCTCCTGCCAACCTAGCAGTTTGAAAGCACGTCAAAGTGCAAGTAGATAAATAGGTACCACTCTGGCGGGAAAGTAAACGGTGTTTCCATGCGCTGCTCTGGTTCGCCAGAAGCGGCTTAGTCATGCTGGCCACATGACCCGGAAGCTGTACGCCGGCTCCCTCGGCCAGTACAGCGAGATGAGCGCCGCAACCCCAGAGTCGGCCACGACTGGACCTAGCGGTCAGGGGTCCCTTTACCTTTACCTATCTCAATATCACCCCCAAATACATCACAGAAGAGGCGGTCTACAGCAGAATCCTGTCCGGCAGGAAACCTGTTGATGGGTTTACCTGGACAGCCTGACCATTCTTTTGTGATGATCAATACTTAATTCCCGAGTCCAGGTCACAGGCTCCGCCTATTCATACCCAAATGTGCCCTTAAGGCAGGATTTGTGAGCGCAGAGACAATGGTGAGGCTTTTCCCATTTCCATCCAAACTGCAGAGGAATATTTGCGGTCACTGAAAGAATCAAAATGGCTTTAGGACTGTTTTCCTGTACTGTTTTCCGACGTGTGGTTTATATATCCATATATGTGTTTGCCTGGTACATTTATGAACAATTATTTTATATCTTAGGGCGACCTTACAGTTCTCATAACAATAACAAACCATCACATCGCCACCCTGCAGTCTGAAGTGGGACCTGTCCTTATCCCTATTGATGGAGGAAGCATCTCCCAACTCCACTCCTTTCCTCAACGTCGTCATCTTCTTCTTCTTCTTCTTCTTCTTCTTCTTCTTCTTCTTCTTCTTCTTCTTCTTCTTCTATATTTTGAAAGTCGTTTGCCTCTCTGTCTGTTCTCTATGCTTTTTTTTAAAAAAAAATTATTAACAATTTCAACATAACAAATTATCAAAACAAATCATCTTCATTATTCCCCCCTCCCCAACAAACCCTCCCTCCAAAAAAAAACTTCCCTCAGCTCCTCTCTCTGATTTCACAACTCATGTTATTCTCTGCATATTGTAAAACTGCATACATCCTTGTATTATCTATCTACTATATTAACCCTCAATAAATTTGTGTATGTTTATTCAAAACCTGCCAAGGAGTACAGTTCATTTTGTTGTTTCTTTCAGTACTTTGTAGAAAGGTCCCCATTCTTCTTTAAAGTCACAGTTGTTCTTGTCACGTAGTTTGTGTGTCAGTTTCGCCGGTTCTGCATAGTTCATCAGTTTCTCTTGCCACTGTTATTTTGTCGGGGTTTCCTTATTCTTCCATCCTCATTTTATCAAGACTCTTGACGCTGCTGTAGCATACATAAATAAGTTACAGTGGTGCCCCGCAAGACGAATGCCTCGCAAGACGAAAAACCTGCTAGACGAAAGGGTTTTCCGTTTTTGAGTTGCTTCGCAAGACGAATTTCCCTATGGGCTTGCTTCGCAAGGCGAAAACGTCTTGCGAGTCTTGCGATTTTTTTTCGCTCCCCCCCCCCTTTTTCAAAGCCGCTAAGCCGCTAATAGCCTTTTAGCCGCTAAGCCGCTAAGCCTTTAATAGCCGCTAAGCCGCTAAACCGCTAATAGCGCTAATCCGCTAAGCCGCTAATAGGGTTGCTTCGAAAGACGAAAAAACCGCTAGACGAAGAGACTCGCGGAACGGATTGTTTTCGTCTTGAGAGGCACCACTGTATTTATTTTCCTTGGCAGGTCTTGTCCGACAATCCCTAACAAAAATGCTTCTGGTTGTTTTGTTTTTTTACAAATGTCATTTTAAACATTTTCTTCAACTCATTGTATATCATTTCCAATTTTTTTAAAATTTCTCTACATTCCCAAACGTCTTGTTCTTCTTTATAGGGGAAAGTGGTGCTGGAAAGACAGAGGCGAGCAAGTATATTATGCAGTATATTGCGGCTATCACAAACCCCACCCAGAGGGCAGAGGTGGAAAGGTAAGCAACTTTGTGGGTGCTCTTCCTGAAATTGTAGTCTAGAGTGTGTGGTTGTTTTTGGCTACTAGCCAGAGCAATAACTCGTAACGAAGGTGTGGAGGTTCCACACACGGAAGCAGTCTGTCCCCAAGTAGCTGTGTTAACGGAGAAATCTGAGGGCTTCCTTGGCCAAAAAAACAAGGACACCAGCCAGGAATACCAGAGCAAAACAGCAGCCAGTCAGCTTGGTTTTTATTGAAGACTGTCGCGACAGGACTCCCACCTGCCACAAGGTGGAACAAGATGGAAGCCCCCAACAAAAGAGCCCCCAAACTTTTATTAGCTGCTAATCCCCATGTTTAGTGATGTATGGAAGTGAGAGCTGGACCATCAAGAAGGCTGATCGCCGAAGAATGGATGCTTTTGAATTCTGGTGCTGGAGGAGACTCTTGAGAGTCCCATGGACTGCAAGAAGATCCAACCTCTCCATTCTTAGGGAAATCAGCCCTGAGTGCTCACTGGAAGGACAGATCCTGAAGCTGAGGCTCCAAGACTTTGGCCACCTCATGAGAAGAGAAGACTCCCTGGAAAAGACCCTGATGTTGGGAAAGATGGAGGGCACAAGGAGAAGGGGACGACGGAGGACAAGATGGTGGGACAGTGTTCTCGAAGGTACCAGCATGAGTCTGACCAAACTGCGGGAGGCAGTGGAAGACAGGAGTGCCTGGCATGCTCTGGTCCATGGGGTCACAAAGAGTCAGACACGATTAAAAAACTAAACAACAACAACAATCCCCATGTTACACCCCCCATGTTACATGGTAAAAAATTACCTTTTAGAACAGTTGATGTGCTTAGAGCCTTGTTACAACAAGAGTATAAATTAATATTCCGATTGGGGACCATGTTTCCAAAAGGATTGAATACTGAATTTGATCTTGGATGTTATATATGAACTCAGATTAATGTCTTCGTTTGTGCTGCAATAGCAGAGAAGTGTAGCTGTACCTTTAATTATCTGTGATGATTGATTTTATACACCTGTGATGTTGGTGTGGTTTAGTATCCTAAGAATTTTTTAAAGCAATGTTCAGGATTCGGGGGGGGGGGGGCGGTGTGTGAACCCAAGTCCCACAAGCCTGCAGTGTGTTGCACTGAAAAGTCGCTCCAAATCCAGCAAGTCTTGCAGGGATGGGCGTGGAATTTGAACCTGGGTCTCTCCACTCGGAGCCGAGCCCAACAATCGCTACATTCCCCTGGCCCTGATTCTTCCCTCTCTGTCTTCCTTCCTCTCTGCTTTCCTTCAGGGTGAAGAACGTCCTGCTAAAGTCCAACTGCGTCCTGGAAGCTTTTGGCAATGCCAAAACCAACCGCAACGACAACTCCAGCCGGTTTGGCAAATACATGGACATCAATTTTGACTTCAAAGGGGACCCCACGGGTGGCCACATCAACAACTACCTCCTGGAGAAGGTACTGGGTGTGGGTGATGGTGGGGTGGTCCAAATGAATCATTCTGTTATAAGGGGAAAAAACTGCTCCTTTTCCCTTTTTACGGAGAAATCTGAGGGCTCCCTTGGACAAAAAAACAAGGACACCAGCCAGGAATACCAGAGCAAAACAGCAGCCAGTAGGCTTGGTCTTTATTGGAGACTGTCGCGACAGGACTCCCACCTGCCACAAGGTGGAACAAGATGGAAGCCCCGAACAAAAGAGCCCCCAAACTTTTATTAGCTGCTAATCCCCATGTTACAACCCCCAAACTACATCACTAAAACATCACGGTTACATCATAAAAGGGGAGGTCTGGTGGCAGTAATCTGAGCATCCTGGACCCTGCCCCATGGTTCCCCTTGCCCTCCACCAAACACCCATCAAGTGTAACAAAAGGAGATCTTTACATTTCCCTGTTTCCCAGCCAAGTTAATCACACCCTTTTGTCTTCATCTGGGTTTGGTATTTCTGGAATGGCTACCAGTCTGGCACTCAGGATGCCAGGGATCATCACTCAGGCAGAGGGGCTGCTGAGTAGCTGAGCTCACAGGTCTAGATGAATTTCTGAAGTTTTCCCTGTGAGCCAGTACTGAGATACATCCATCAGTGAATTGCCACATTTGGTACAGTGGTGCTTCGCAAGACAAAATTAATCCGATCCGCGAGTCTCTTCATCTTGCGGTTTTTTCGTCTTGCGAAGCACGGCTATTAGCGGCTTAGCGGCTATTAGCAGCTTAGCGGCTATTAACGGCTTAGCAGCATAGCCGCGGCTTTAAGAAAAAGGAAACAAACTCGCAAGAACTCGCAAGACGTTCCGTCTTGCGAAGCAAGCCCATAGGGAAATTCGTCTTGCGGAACGACTCAAAAAACGGAAAACCCTTTCGTCTAGCGAGTTTTTCGTCTTGCGAGGCATTCGTCTTGCTGGGCACCACTGTATCATGCAGCAAAGGCCCTTCGAACAGAAACTGCGATGAAGTGTATTGTGGAGACAAATCACAAAAGTGATTGGTAGTGGGCTGCATGTACATGATATCTGCTGGAGGGGCACCCTCCCAACCTATACATAAATTCCTGCAACACCCTTATGGGGTATCCAAGAGCCCATATAGAGTCCTTACGTAGGTTCCCTATTGGTAGGAGAGAATAACAGAGGCTAACCAGAGTATATTGAGAAGCAAAGCGGCTAGTAAGCCTGATCTTTATTCAAGGAACTGAATTTCCGGCACCGCAAAAGCGAGTCCCCATGCTGTGCTGGTTTAGCGCAGCACGCGGGGACTCGCCAAATGGGCGGCTTGGTTTGGGGGCAGCTTGGGGGCCGGTAAAACAAGCGCCATGGGCTGCTTGTGGCCCATGGACCTTAGGTTGCTGACCCCTGAATTAAACTTAAGCATATTGGTTATGCTTAAGGGACGCGGGTGGTGCTTTGGGTTAAACCACAGAGCCTAGGACTTGCCGATCAGAAGGTCGGTGGTTCGAATCCCTGTGACGGGGTGAGCTCCCGTTGCTCGGTCCCTGCTCCTGCCAACCTAGCAGTTCAAAAGCACATCAAAGTGCAAGTAGATAAATAGGTACCACTCCGGCAGGAAGGTAAACGGCGTTTCCGTGCGCTGCTCTGGTTCGCCAGAAGCGGCTTAGTCCTGCTGGCCACATGACCTGGAAGCTGTACGCCGGCTCCCTCGGCCAATAAAGTGAGATGAGCGCCACAACCCCAGAGTCGGCCACGACTGGACCTAACGGTCAGGGGTCCCTTTACCTTTGTATTGGTTATATGAGGCTGGTTATCCCACAGTTCAAAGATGCATTCTGAGTCTTCCCTTCCCTTGCAGTCTCGCATCCTCAAACAGCAGCCGGGCGAGAGGAATTTCCACACCTTCTACCAGGTGAGCAAACCTCCAGAAGAGGACCCACCCTTTCCCCTTCCTGCTGGGATTTCTCCTCATTCCTGATCTGCTTCTCCGTACTCAGATTGTGTGTTGGTGTTGCTCCCTTATCCCTCAAGATCTCAAAGCGACGTATGCCACCAGCTATATATTTTGGAAAGTGGTTTTCCGTTCATTTGTCCCCTAAAGGTTTGGAAGCCTCTTGAGATATCAATACCAAACTTGACTCAAGGGTTCCCAAGGGTGAAGGCCGTGGTTTTCATCAATGTTTGACCGCCATTTTGAATCAAGAAGTCACTTTGGCCTGGCTTTGCCCGTTTTTGGCGTAGGTTCAGCTGTTGCTCAAAATACTGTCGCTAAACATACCCTAAGGTCGGGGTAGCAGTCTTTGCCAATGTTTGGACGCAGGGCATCATTTTGATTCAGTATGGCAGGTGGAAACAAGACCATGGTGTGACTGCGCCTGCTTTTCGTCATAGGCTTGGCCACCTCCTAAGATGCTGTTGCCAAACTTGGTACTCTTTGTCAATGTTTGGTTTCCAGGCGCCATTTTGAATCAATATGGCGTACCAAAATGCGTTGTAACTTCACCTGATTTTTGGAGTAGCAGGCTCAAATTCACAAATTACACAATTCATTTGAAAATCAATATATATATATATTTTGTTTTCTAAAAATTCGCACTCCTTACTACCACGTATAAATATTAAAAGTATAAGTCATGGGTAGGCAAACTAAGGCCGCGGACAGTCTGGGAATCAACGTGTTTTTAAATTAGTAGAATGTGTCCTTTTATTTAAAATGCATCTCCCCCCCCCCATTTTTTTTATTCATTTTATAACACAAATAAAAAACACAAACAGAAAAGACAAACAATACGAACAAATTCTTGCCATATCCTTATTTTTATAAACATTGTTAGGTGGGCTTCCCCAAGTCCCACCTATCTGATTTTCATTTTATTTCATCTTTAGCAGTTTACATATATCATAATTTCTAAACATCTTTTTTTTTAAAATCACACTTAAAATAACTTCACATTTTATCACTTACAAATAATACTATTTTGAAATACCCTATCTTCTACTTCTAACCCTACAGCCTATATCCACTTCCAAAGCTATTCTAAGGCATCTCTGGGTTATTTGTGGGGCATAGGAATTCGTTCATTTTTTCCCTTTCAAAATATAGTCCGGCCCCCCACAAGGTCTGAGGGAGAGTGGACCGGCCCCCTGCTGAAAAATGTTTGCTGACCCCTGGTATAAGTGTTGGCTGGTGCAGGGCCTGGTAGGGCAGGAGGCCAGGAAGCCAACAGTAGATGGCGCCAGAGGCATCGCCAGACAGAGTCAACTCTTTCCAGCTCTGTCCTCTTCCAGCCGTCATGAGTTCTAGTAACTTGCTGGCTTTTAAAGAAGGTAAAGGTAAAGGGACCCTTGACCATTAGGTCCAGTCGTGGCCGACTCTGGGGTTGCGGCGCTCATCTTGCTTTATTGGCCCAGGGAGCCGGCATACAGCTTCCGGGTCATGTGGCCAGCATGACTAAGCCGCTTCCAGCGAACCAGAGCAGCGCACGGAAATGCCGTTTACCTTCCCGCTGGAGCAGTACCTATTTATCTACTTGCACTGGTGTGATTTCGAACTGCTAGGTTGGCAGGAGCAGGGACCGAGCAACGGGAGCTCACCCCCTCGCGGGGATTTGAACTGCCGACCTTCTGATCAGCAAGTCCTAGGCTCTGTGGTTTAACCCACAGCGCAAAGAAACAACACAGCAAATGCAGAGTTCTGCTGCACAATCGGATTTAGCATTTCAGGCCACAATGTTATATTGCTCCCTTGCACGCATGCCTCCCTCCTTCTGCATGTCGCATTTTTGTCCAGCGACACAACTTTCAGAATCTGGCTGCTCAGACTTGGGTTCGAAAGCTACTGCGCTGGGCTGTTTACGAGAGAGTTATTCTTTCTTGCAGTTGCTGCTTGGAGCCTCGGACGCATTGCTGGAATCCCTCCACCTCAGCAGGGATCCGGCAGCCTACAGGTTCACCAGAGAAGGTGCCAACAACCACGTAAGTTTCCCAGGGGTTTCATTTCCCCCCCAAAAAACACCTTTTAAAAAGCTTCCGACCTATTCCAACTTTTCCCAGACTAATTAATCTGCACACATCTTCTCCTCGCCCCCCGTCTCTCCTTGTTTATTATAATTAAACATGTAAAGGTTAATAAACTGACACACTCCAGAGTTAGTAGGTTGGTATTATAACATTTATTAAAATAATGCTATGGGTTAATAGAAACAGCAAAGAACCAAAAGAATTAAAATGCAAGCTCTGTAAAAACCCAACTAAAACCCCGATATGTCTAATGTATTCAATCCAGTAGCTAACTAAAAGCCCAAAGACCACACTCCCAATATAATAATAAAGTACTGCAAAACAATTGGCAATTTTCAGTTATCAAAATTGTGGGTTTTCCCATTTTGTATCCTTTTCTCAATCAGGAAAAAAATTCTTCTGAATGTTATATAACATACATATAAAATAAGATAGAAAAAGACATTATAAACTTGTAACACATCTGATCTCTCAGGAGGTATCTTGGCGCATCAAGTAATGTAAGAATCTGCCTTTAATAATAATAATAAGCCTCTTCAGCAGAGAGGATATAAAAAAGCACACGACACCTCAAGTATCATATCCCCCAAATACCAAATCAATGGGTTATTTTGGTAAAAAACAAAACGAAAAAACCTTCCCTTGCCCTGGGATCCAAGGTATGTTTTTAATTTTAGGATCCAAGTATAGCGTTTTTGTTGCTGAATCGGGTGGCAGGATTTGGGTTAGTCACTGTAAGAGCAGAGACCCCAAACCACCACTGGGGGGCATTGATCTTTCATTTCCCACTGAAAGCTTTCCATTCCCAGCTTGTCTTGGAGGAATAAAATGCAGTGCTTTTTTCCCTGGGGGTACGCAGGGTTACGCATACCCCTAAACATTTTGGGAATCCACTGAGGGGCATTATTTCAACAGGAGTAGTATAATGAGAGTACCCCAAACATATTTTTTTTTAAAGAAAAAAGCACTGAATAAATGGAATTTAAAGAGGCAAATCCGAAAGAGTTCATCTAGCTCTGTGGTTCCCCAAAGCTTTTTGGGGCTCTCGCCCCTTTGGTGCTACTGAAGGGACAGGATACCCAAATCCTGTCTGTGAAATCACCCCAGGCTTCAATAATCACCCCAAGCCTCAAAACGGTTCAAAATTCCTTTTGTCTTCTAAAAATCCACAGCTACAGCTTTTCTGTGGATTCTCACAAGATGCTGTTCCAAAGGCAAAATGTTATTCTTTTATCCAGTGGCGTAGAGTGGGGGGTGCAGGGGGGGCCGGCCGCATCGGGCGCAACATCTGGGGGGGGTGTGCGCTCGCCGCCTCCGGAGTCGCCGAAGAGCCTCGGGTGCAGGCTGTAGCAGAGCCCCATGTCTCGCGGAACCGACGAGCTGGCAGCGGTTTTCAGCGCTCGCCGCAGTCTCCGCGCGTCAGGGCCGCGGAGGGCGCGCCAGGCAGCCCCTCCTCACAGCCCCGCCGCTGCTGCAGCTGCTGGGCCATGTTGCATTTTCCTCGCCTCTCTGCCCTCCTCCTCCAGGCAAGCAGCGTCGTTTGGGCGCCAGCGCCAGCGGCAACTCGTCTCAGATCACCTGACACGGACCCGCCGCCGTGGCTACCTTACTGTAAATACCCCAGCCCAGGCAGCAGCAAGAAGAAGCTGGCAGCGGCGGCAGGTTAGGGGTTAGGGGGCGCAAATTACTTGCCTTGCCCAGGTTAGGGGGCACAAATTACTTGCCTTGCCCCGGGTGTTGACAACCCACGCTACGCCGCTGCTTTTATCAGCACGAGAAGGCTTCAAAAAGCTAATGAATAGGCTCTGTTCAAAGCAGGCCTGAGAACTGAATCTTATCTCGTTCTAGTTGCAACATCTTTGGACATGCTCCTCGACCCCTTGGCTTTCATTCCCCTTTCCAGGGAAGGGTGCCAGGAGTCCACAATAGTCCCAAGACAGCTTTCTGTTCATGCTCAGAGGAACTCATGGGCAGGACTCTGGAAGAAGGAGGAGAAAGGGGGAGGGAACTGGAAGGGGTATATATGCTCTGTGCACATGACTGTGAACTCGTGCATGCTTTTTGTGAACTATCACACTTGCTCCTTCTACCAGTTCATGGATGGTAGAAATAAAGCTTTTTCTCCGAAACTATTCCTTGAGTGTCTGTTGACTCCCACTTCCCTTTCCCGGGCGCAATATTTTTCCCACCCGAGGGCAAAGCCTCATAAGGCTACACCACAAATCCACCCCATTGCCCACTATCCTACCCTATTAAATGCATTCTTCAGAATACTTGTCTGCACATGCGAGATAATTACACAACAACGTTCAAAGCAAGAGCAATGAATTGCACATTTATCCGAAATCCAATCCGTTCATGTTTTATATATATATATAAAGTCTTCCTGGCAGTGCTCAAGCATCATGATTTTTATTTCCCCCTCTTCTCTTCCTCCTCATTCCTTCCTTTCCGGTTCTCCCCGGCACCCCCTTGCAACCCTAGTCCTCGGGGAGCGAGAAATCCAGCCACCGGGCCGTTGCCGACGCCATGAGAGTGATCGGTTTCACTTCGGAAGAGATCGACTCCGTCTACAAGATCCTGGCGGCCATTTTGCACTTGGTAAATGAAGGGGCGGGGGGAACGTTGCTTGCTGGCACCGGGAAGGCATACACAGACGGAATAAATATTCAAGTTAGAAAGGAAACAGCCGCACGGGTTTGTCCTTTACGTCCTCTGTGCTTTTGGTATGTGAGGAGAAATCCTGGGTGCCCTCTCTTCTGCCTGGAAATGTATTAAGATGTGGTAAAAAAAACTGTTCAAAAGTCCTTTACAGGGAACATACAGCTCTGGGGGCCAGTTGTGGCACCACAATGCGGCCCTTGAGTCTCTTGCCAGGCCACGCCCCCTTTCCCAGGCCACTCCCCCTCACACTTTCCTCAATGCCTCCATTCCGGAGCCCCGTTCCCCTCCTGAAGAGAACGCAACCTGCGTCTGCGCGCGTGCAGGTCACCATTTCTGCGCATGTGCGTGATGTCATTTTGAGCGTCTCTGCATGCGCGAGCGGCAAAACCCGGAAGTAATGCGTTCTGTTACTTCCGGGTCGCCGCAGAGCGCAACCCGAAAACACTCAACCTGAAGCAACTTTGACCCGAGGTATGACTGTATTTTCAAAGAAGATAAATACAGTGGTACCTCGGAAGTCGAACATAATCCATTCTGGAAGGGCGTTCGACTTCCGAAATGTTCAATTTCCGAGGCACGGCTTGTGATTGGCTCTTGCAATTGGAAGAGCCAATCGGAAGCTGCTTGTCTGCCATGATGGACGTTCGGCTTCTGAAAAATGTTCGAAAACCAGAACGCGTACTTCCAGGGTTTTGACGTTTGGGAGCCGAAACGTTCGGCGACGGAGATGATCGAAAACTGAGGTTTGACTGTAAATGAGTAAGTTAAGTGAATTTGGTTATGCAGAAGATATTAAAAATAAACTTAAGGAACCACAGAAAGAGGGGGAAGGACATCAAGTTTTAAAATGTCAAGATGATTGTAAAATCAGTGAAATGTATATCTCTGGAATGTATATATATGTATACCTGAAATGTTCCATGATCCAATCAGAAGCCAGGATGGCTTCTGTAATTCCGGGATGTCCTGCTTAAATCGGGACGATTGAGCGATATGTGCTTCTGTTTGATTGCTCTTCTCTCACCGGACTTTCCAGGGTAACGTGTGCTTTGTCGCCACGGGGGACGACGTGGAGGTAGAGAACGCCGAACTGGTGCCCTACCTGGCCGAGCTGACCTCCACAGAGCCGGAAAGTCTCCTCAACACGCTCCTCTACCGGACCGTAGCCACCGGGGGAGGGGAAGTCATCCAAAAGGGCCACAGCGCCAACGAGGCCAACTATGCGAGGGATGCTTGCGCCAAGGTAGTAGCTATGGCAAGGTGTGGGAATGTTCAGGGAGGCAGGAGAGGATATATTGTTTAATCATAGCCTTCTCAACTTGCGTTAGCAAGTCCTTTTACTTAGCAGAGTGCATTCCCCTTTTAAACACACAGCGGTTAGCTTGTTGCAAGCTTGTTTAAGCTTTTCAATATAGGATTCCTGGTAATAATGATAATGATAATGATAATGATAATATAAATAAATAAATTATTATTTATACTCCGCCCTTCCCGGTTCAGAAAACTGGGCTCAGGGAGGCTAACAACAAATTTAAAACACCCATTTGTAGAAGCACAGTATAAAGACATGAATAACAATAAAATTCAAAGTTCAGAAATCAATTTGGGGGAAATCCATCTAATAAGCAAGCATTAGATAATCACCAGGGCTAGCTGGCTTAATTAGTCCTACTTGGGCCAGCGAGGAGACCAGGGGAGAATTAGCTGTGGGGTCTCAGAGCGGGTAATCTTCATAAACGGGGAGGGGGTGGGAAGAGAAGGGAAATAAAAGATCAGTCTGAATTCAAATTAAAGGCCTGGCGGAATAGCTCTGTCTTACAGGCCTGACGGAAGGAGGTTAAATCCTGCAGGGCCCTGGTCTCGCGTTCCCTCTGCGCTTCGGAGGCTTTGCATTGCTATCACTGAAGCCAAGGAGCCTGCATTCACTCCATAGGATGCACACACGTTGTTGTTTAGTCGTTTAGTTGTGTCCGACTCTTCGTGACCCCCTGGACCAGAGCACGCCAGGCACCTCTGTCCTCCACTGCCTCCCGCAGTTTGGTCAAACTCATGCTGGTAACCTCGAAAACACTATCCAACCATCTCGTCCTCTGTCGCCCCCTTCTCCTTGTGCCCTCCATCTTTCCCAGCATCAGTGTCTTCTCCAGGGAGTCTTCTCTTCTCATGAGGTAGCCAAAGTCTTGGAGCCTCAGCTTCACGATCTGTCCTTCTAGAGCAGTGTTTCCCAACCTTGTGCCTCCAGCTGTTTTTGGACTACAATTCCCATCATCCCTTGCCACTGGTCTTGCTAGTCAGGGATGATGGGAGTTGTAGTTCAAAAACAGCTGGAGGCACAAGGTTGGGAAACACTGTTCTAGAGAGCACTCAGGGCTGATTTCCTTCAGAATGGATGCGTTTGATCTTCTTGCAGTCCATGGGACTCTCAAGAGTCTCCTCCAGCACCAGAATTCAAAAGCATCCATTCTCCAGCAATCAGCCTTCTTTATGGTCCAGCTCTCAATTCCATACATCACTACTGGGAAAAGCATAGCTTTAACTATACGGACCTTTGTTGGCAAGGTGACGTCTCTACTTCTCAAGATGCTGCTAGGCCTGTCATTGCCCTTCTCCCAAGAAGCAGGCGTCTTTTAATTTCGTGGCTGCTGTCACCATCTGCAGTGATCATGGAGCCCAAGAAAATAAAATCTCTCACTGCCTCCATTTCTTCCCCTTCTATTTGCCAGGAGATGATGGGACCAGTGGCCATGATATTCCTTTTTTTGATGTTGAGCTTCAGACCATATTTTGCGCTCTCCTCTTTCACCCTCATTAAAAGGTTATTTAATTCCTCCTCACTTTCTGCCATCAAGGTTGTGTCATCTGCATATCTGAGGTTGTTGATATTTCTTCCGGCAATCTTAATTCCAGTTTGGGATTCATCCAGCCCAGCCTTTCACATGATGTATTCTGCATATAAATTAAATAAGCAGGGAGACAAAATACAGCCTTGTCGTACTCCTTTCCCAATTTTGAACCAGTCAGTTGTTCCATATCCAGTTCTAACTGTAGCTTCTTGTCCCACATAGAGATTTCTCAGGAGACAGATGAGGTGATCAGGCACTCCCATTTCTTTAAGAACTTGCCATAGTTTGCTGTGGTCGACACAGTCAAAGGCTTTTGCATAGTCAATGAAGCAGAAGTAGATGTCTTTCTGGAACTCTCTAGCTTTCTCCATAATCCAGCGCATGTTTGCAATTTGGTCTCTGGTTCCTCTGCCTCTTCTAAATCCAGCTTGCACTTCTGGGAGTTCTCGATCCACATACTGCTTGAGCCTTCCTTGTAGAATTTTAAGCATAACCTTGCTAGCGTGTGAAATGAGTGCAATTGTGCGGTAGTTGGAGCATTCTTTGGCACTGCCCTTCTTTGGGATTGGGATGTAGACTGATCTTCTCCAATCTTCTGGCCACTGCTGAGTTTTCCATATTTGCTGGCATATTGAGTGTAGCACCTTAACAGCATCATCTTTTAAAATTTTAAATAGTTCAGCTGGAATACCATCACTTCCACTGGCCTTGTTATTTGCAGTGCTTTCTAAGGCCCATTTGACTTCACTCTCCAGGATGTCTGGCTCAAGGTCAGCAACCACACTACCTGGGGTGTACGAGGCATCCATATCTTTCTGGTATAATTCCTCTGTGTATTCTTGCCACCTCTTCTTGATGTCTTCTGCTTCTGTTAGGTCCTTACCACTTTTGTCCTTTATTATGGTAATCTTTGTACGAAATGTTCCTTTCATATCTCCAATTTTCTTGAACAGATCGCTGGTTCTTCCCACACATTTCCCCTTAATTTTTGGAGGGGGAAAAGTGCGTCCTATAGAGCGAAAAATACGGTTGGTTCAGCTGAGAGGCAGTGACTGGCGTTTCAGAAGTAAGAAACCAATGCAAAAAAGCCTGTTCTTGTGTTGCCACCGTCCAGACCTCTTGCAAAGGAGGCTCACAGTGGTCTCACGATAGTCTCCTGAGGCATTTAAAGCCGCTGAAATCTGAAAACTCTGTTCAACCAAAAGATGACACGTCCGTCACCCTGTTTTTACCTACAGGCCTTCTATGAGCGTCTATTCTGCTGGATCGTGGCCCGCATCAACACGGTCATCGAGGTCAAGAATTACGATGCCCGAATCCATGGCAAGAATACGGTGATTGGAGTCCTGGACATCTATGGCTTTGAGATCTTCGACAACAATAGGTTGGTGTCTTTTACCTAGGGGAGACCCCCCCTGAGGCAAACGAAATATAGTTCTGCCCCCCCTTCTGCACTGCACATTTAAAGCAGTGTGATAACGATTTAAGCAGCCGTCGCTTCCCTCAAAGAATCCTGGGAGATGTAGTTTGTGAAGGATGCTAAGCCCACAAATTTTCTTTTTTTTATAAGATATTTATTGGTTTTTCCAGAAATTAATACAACACCAAAGTCACCCAATTACAAAAAATCACCAACATGAAAAAAAAAATACAAAAAGAAAAAAAGACACAAAAACACACGTATAATTTCCTTCCCTTTTGTTCATACAACTTACTTTCCCGACTTCCTCATACCTCCCCTAACTGCATTCTATTTTCTAACTCATCCTCTTCAACAAATCCTTCCCCCAATTCCTGTTTACGTCTTTGTTTTTTCTTTTCATTTTTACATAATCATTACAGCAATCAACCACTTAGTTTCCGAATCAAAATTGTCCTAACATTCCATAATTTTACAGTACTTCTTAAGATAGTCTTTAAATTTCTTCCAATCTTCTTCCGCCGTCTCTTTTCCCTGGTCTCGGATTCTGCCGGTCATTTCTGCCAATCCCATATAGTCTATCACTTTCACCTGCCATTCTTCCACGGTGGGTAGCTCTTCTGTCTTCCAATACTTTGCGATAAGTATTCTTGCTGCTGTTGTTGCATACATAAAAAAAGTTCTCGAGCCCACAAATTTTCAATGGGATTTACGTCCGGGGAATTCCCTGGCCAATCAAGTACCTGTATTTGTCATGAATTTCTTCACCGCTTTCGATGTGTGACAGGGAGCTAGGTCCTGCTGCAATATCCCAGTACCGTCAGGATTCCTCTTTTCCAGCTCTGGAATAACTCTCTTTCGTAGAACCTCAATATATTCAATATATTCCTTCTGTTGGCTGCAGGCTTCTGACACCATAATAACTGAAGCATCCCTAAAACATCTTATATTGTGGGTGCTTGACACACTGATCAATGTGGCAATCATGAAGTTTCTCTCCCTGTGACCTTCGAACATGCTGACTTTATTTCAATTACCGTATTTTCCGCTCCACAAGACACACTTTTTTCCTCCTAAAAAGTAAATGTCTGTGCGTCTTATGGAGTGAATGCGTGGTCCCTGGAGCCGAATTGCCCAGGGGCAAAAAGCAGATCATGCTTTTTTTTTTTTTTTTTTTGAAAGAGGGAAGAGGGTGTTGAAACAAAGCCGCTGAGCTGATCGGCAAGCAATCGGGGAGGGAGATAAGGGACTCTAGAGATAAAGGAGGCTGCCTGGGAGGGGGGAGGTAAAAGCACATAGCTCCTTAGGATTTTTGCATTGGGTCACCCCAAATTCACCATCAGATCACATAGCATGTCCATGGCTACAGCCTGCACCAAAAAAATCACACACCCACTGTTTCGTAGGGCCGCAATGGCACAAAAATGCGGTTACAAAGCACAGATCCACATGGATTCTCAGTACAGTGGTGCCCCGCAAGACGAATGCCTCGCAAGATGAAAAACCCGCTAGACGAAACGGTTTTCCGTTTTTGAGTTGCTTCGCAAGATGAATTTCCCTATGGGCTTGCTTCGCAAGACGAAAACGTCTTGCGAGTCTTGCGATTTTTTTCCGCTTCCCCCCCCTTTTTCTAAGCCGCTAAGCCGCTAATAGCCTTTTAGCCACTAAGCCGCTAAGCCTTTAATAGCCGCTAAACCGCTAATAGCGCTAATCTGCTAAGCCGCTAATAGGGTTGCTTCGCAAGACGAAAAAACCGCTAGACGAAGAGACTCGCGGAACGGATTATTTTCGTCTTGCGAGGCACCACTGTATTTTGGCATTGGGCTACCCCAAACTCACCGTCAAATCACATATCATGTCTGTGGCCACAGCATGAACCACAAAAATCATGCACCCACTGTTTCGTTCAGAATATTTTTTTTCTTGTTTTCCTCCTCTAAGAACTAGGTACGTCTTATGGAGAGAAAAATACGTTAATTTGCGCAAGGGTGTATGATGTGAACAGGGCCTTTCTCCTCTTCCTTTGGACAGGCCTTCATGTATCAAGAGTGACACCATCTCCCAAAACAGCCATCTCTTTCCCAGGCTCAGCAGTCCCATCCTTCCCTCACACAACTTGCTTTCCATACCAGTACGTTTCCCAGCACAATTCACAGTGTTGGTGCTGACCTTTAAAGCCCTAAATGGCCTCGGAGCATCTCCACCTCCATCGTTCAGCCCGGACACTGAGGTCCGGCTCCGAGAGCCTTCTGGCAGTTCCCTCGCTGCGAGAAGTGAGGTTACAGGGAACCAGTGAGAGGGCCTTCTCGGTGGTGGCACCCGCCCTGTGGAACGGCCTCCCAGCAGATGTAAAAGAGAAAAATAACTACCAAACTTTTAGAAGACATCTGAAGGCAGCCCTGTTTAGAGAAGCTTTTCATGTTTAATAGGTTATTGTATTTTAGTGTTTTGTTGGAAGCCGCCCAGAGTGACTTGGGAAACCCAGCCAGATGGGCAGGGTATAAATAATAAATTATTATTATTATTATTATTATTATTATTATTATTATCACTGACCGTCTTCCTGGACCCTCCTCTGAACCTCTTCCAATCTGCCTACGCTCTTTCCGAAAGTGTGATGTCCAGAATTAGGCCTGCTCAAATTTGGGTTCCCCGATCCTAAAATGACACCGATGGACAGGCATTTCAGGGCCAACAAAAGAAAGCCCACTCTGCCCTGCAAAAATGCGCCATTAACTTATGGAACTCACTGTCACCAGATGCGACAATAGCCGCTTGCTCAGGTGACTTGAAAAGAAAATTAGGCAAATGTGTGGGCTGTCTGATCAATAACTTGTAGTCGTGACAGCTATATAGAAATATTATTTAGATCCAGAGGCATTATGGCATTAAAAGTGAACCCGGGTTCAAATCTCCAGCGTGAAGCTCACGGGCTCACCTTCCATAGTAATTAAATAAGTCTGGACTCTGCCACTGATTTATGGTTTTGCCCTGGGGTGCAGAATCCCCTTTGCTCTGTGGGGTGCAGAATGGGGTCCTGAGTCTCGCCTGCTCCGTCTCCCTTTCAGCTTTGAGCAGTTCTGCATTAACTACTGCAACGAGAAGCTGCAGCAGCTGTTCATCGAGCTGATCTTGCAGCAAGAACAGGAGGAGTACCAGCGTGAGGGGATCGAGTGGCAACACGTGAGTCACGGTGGCCGGTGGGGGGGAAGGTGTGGGGTTTTTTGGTTGCATATTTTGTGGTTTTATGTGGTGAACTGCCCTGTCATCTTTGGATGAAGGGCGGTACAGTGGTACCTCAAGTTAAATACTTAATTCATTCCGGAAGTCCGTACTTAACCTGAAACTGTTCTTAACCTGAAGCACCATTTTAGCTAATGGGGCCTCCTGCTGACGCCGCGCCGCCAGAGCACAATTTCTGTTCTCATCCTGAAGCAAAGTTCTTAACCCGAAGCACTATTTCTGGGTTAGCGGAGTCTGTAACCTGAAGCGTATGTAACCTGAAGCGTCTGTAACCCGAGGTACCACTGTACAGTGGTACCTCGGGTTACAGACGCTTCAGGTTACAGACTCCGCTAACCCAGAAATAGTACTTTGGGTTAAGAACTTTGCTTCAGGATGACAACAGAAATCACGTGGTGGCGGCAGCGGGAGGCCCCATTAGCTAAAGTGGTACCTCAGGTTAAGAACAGTTTCATTTCATTTCATTTTTTTAAAATCATTTTTATTAAGTTTTCCATTTTAACTATCCAATCAAATCACATTAAATATTCCAAATTATACATATACATATCAAATAATCCAAATATTCTGCCAAATTAAAAATATTTTATTGGGACTTCCCATCCTTCGAGTTCAGGGGCCTCTGATCATCTCATATCTCTACTGCTTTTCATAGTCATTTCCAATATTTCCTCTAATTCTTCCTGTTGTTAACCTTCCTTCTTTCACGTCCTCTGAGTTGTTCCCACAAGCGAGTTGAAGCAAGCAATGATGTGTTTCTGTGTGGATTTTATGTCTATGATTCCGCTCTGTAAGTTTGCAGCATCTCCTCACACACTGGTGTTTCTACCGAATCAATCCAAAGGTCTTTTCGCTGCTGGCGAAAGGTTAAGAACAGTTTCAGGTTAAGAACGGACCTCCAGAACGAATTAAGTTCTTAACCCGAGGTACCACTGTATATCAATTTAATAAAAAATAACAACCACAGAGTCCCCTTTCTGGGATTTCACCGGGGAACTGCATGAGTCTTAACCCTTTGCTTATCTAGCAACACATGGAATTTTATTTTGGCTGTAATAATAATAATAATAATAATAATAATATATTTATTTATACCCCACCCTCCCCAGCCAAGACCGGGCTCAGGGTGGCTAACACCAGGTATAAAAACAATTGATTAAAATACAACTTAAAAACAAGATTAAAATACAACATTAAAATACTATTTCCCACACTACCCCTGAGTCACAGACCTTCCAAAAGGTGTCCCGAAGACTTTGTTTTCACCGTTTTCCCGCCTCGCCCTTGACAGATTGAATATTTCAACAACCAAATCATTGTGGACCTGGTGGAGGAGCCGCACAAGGGCATCATCGCTGTGCTGGATGAGGCCTGCCTGACTGGGGGGAAAGTCACCGACACCCTGTTCCTGGAGTCCATGAATACCAGGCTTGGCAAACACCCACACTATACCAGCAGGAAGGTAAGGTAAAGGGACCCCTGACCATTAGGTCCAGTCGTGGCCGACTCTGGGGATGCGGCGCTCATCTCGCTTTATTGGCCGAGGGAGCCGGCGTACAGCTTCCAGGTCATGTGGCCAGCATGACTAAGCCGCTTCTGGAGAACCAGAGCAGCGCACGGAAACACCGTTTACCTTCCCGCCAGAGCGGTACCTATTTATCTACTTGCACTTTGACATGCTTTCAAACTGCTAGGTTGGCAGGAGCAGGGACTGAGCAACGGGAGCTCACCCCGTCGCGGGGATTCGAACCGCCGACCTTCTGATTGGCAAGTCCTAGGCTCTGTGGTTTAACCCACAGTGCCACCCACGTCCCTAAGGAAAGGATATCTCGAAGCAAAACAGAGGTGGCTCCCCACCCCTCTTCAGCACATGAGCCAAAGGAAGGAACAGAATTAATCTGAGCCGTGAAAAGCACATAGAGCTGGAAGGAAAAGTCGGCAAGAGCGCCATTCTTCCAACTTCCTCCATTGACTCTATGGGTGTTTCAGCGCCAGATTTAGGTTTGATGAGGCCCTAAGCTACTGAAGGTAATGGGGCCCTTTAGATGTCCAGCTGTCCTTTGTCAACAACGAATTATCGCTGTTTTTGTGTGTGTTATGTATATGCTATATGGTAATTTATGGACCTCATAGTTATCTAAAGCCATTTGCACATGCAGAATGTAGGCACCCTATATATGTTGTTGTTGTTTAGTCGTTTAATCATGTCTGACTCTTCGTGGCCCCATGGACCAGAGCACGCAGGCACTCCTGTCTTTCACTGCCTCCCGCAGTTTGGTCAAACTCGTGTTCGTAGCTTCAGGAACACTGTCCAACCATCTCGTCCTCTGTCGTCCCCTTCTCCTTGTGCCCTCCATCTTTCCCAACATCAGGGTCTTTTCGAGGGAGTCTTCTCTTCTCATGAGATGGCCAAAGTCTTGGAGCCTCAGCTTCAGGATCTGTCCTTCCAGTGAGCACTCAGGGCTGATTTCCTTCAGAATGGAGAGGTTGGATCTGTCAGGAAAAAGCACCAATGCAAAAGCCAGCAGCAGGTGGCTGGAAAGCAAAACAGGATGTTGCTGTCTGGAGCTGTACTGCTGGGGAAAAGGGGCAGTCTTTTCTCTGTACTGAGCACCGGATGTTAGCTCAGTCTGTCATCTGACCTGTACTGGAAGTGCAGGGGCGGAGTTGTGTCTCTTCTAATGGAGTCTGAAGGGTGCAGTCACGATTCTATGTACTGCTGAATGACAGGAATAAAACATGTAAAAAGGACTCCTGTCTGTCTCATTTCCCCTCCCTGGGGAGAATGCAGGGAGGGAGAGAAGCAGAGAAGCAGAGGGTGTGTTCTTTCTCACGTCTAATGAGAAGAATCGCCGAGTTTGTTTACCTAGCCTGCCGGGGGTCGCAGACGGAAGGTAAACACAGTATCTCGCTCAATTGCCTCGGGGGAGGCCAGTTAACCTCTGACTGTGAGCAAAGATACTGACAGGATCTTCTTGCAGTCCATGGGACTCTCAAGAGTCTCCTCCAGCACCATAATTCAAAAGCATCCATTCGTCGGCCATCAGCCTTCTTGATGGTCCAGCTCTCACTTCCATACATCACGACTGGGAAAGCCATAGCTTGAACTATACAGACCTTTGTTGGCAAGGTGATGTCTCTGCTTTTTAAGATGCTGTCTCTCCTCCCCCAAACAACAACCCTGAAGCAGGCTAGGCCGAGAGGGAGTGGCTGGCCCCCAAGGTCATCCAGCGAGGGGAGACAAAGAAGTTGTTGAGCTTTTTGGAAGGGGGGCAAAGCTTTTTCAGGGGAGATCTGTCGCAATCTACCACAAACATCCAGTGATCTACCTGTTGGACACACCTGTTACCAGATTTGTTTTAAGGAATCCGGGGACACTTTTCAACTTCAATAGCATTGATAGGATTATGTCAAGGGATTGATTTGTAAATCCGGGGACTGGGAAACGGGAACGTCTGGTAACCTTATACTATGGGCTCCCCTCCCCCCACCCTTCCATCCCTGTTCACAGGGTTGCCATACATCAGGGATTTTCCGGATATTGTTGTTGTTTAGTCATGTCCAACTCTTCGTGACCCCCTGGACCAGAGCACGCCAGGAACTTCTGTCTTCCATTGCATCCCGCAGTTTGGTCAAACTCATGCTGGTAGCTTCCAGAACACTGTCCCACCATCTTGTCCTCTGTCGTCCCCTTCTCCTTGTGCCCTCCGTCTTTCCCAACATCAGGGTCTTTTCCAGGGAGTCTTCTCTTCTCATGAGGTGGCCAAAGTATTGGAGCCTCAGCTTCAGGATCTGTCCTTCCAGTGAGCACTCAGGGCTGATTTCCTTCAGAATGGATAGGTTTGATCTTCTTGCAGTCCATGGGACTCTCCAAGAGTCTCCTCCAGCACCAGAATTCAAAAGCATCATTTCTTCGGTGATCAGCCTTCTTTATGGTCCAGCTCTCTCTTCCATACATCACGACTGGGAAAACCAGAGCTTTAACTATACAGACCTTTGTGAGCAAACTAGTGCTATTTTAGGGAGCAGGCGAGCAGGTGGGGCCCATGACTAGGTGCCTACACAACACAAAACGCTGCTGCTGTATGTAGATTTGATTTTATTTGTTGTTTATCTTATATTTTGGAAATGTACATCCAGGTTTGTTTACCCTTTAAATTTTTGGGGGGCCCCCAAGAGAGTGGGGCCCTAAGCTATAGCTTGTTTAGCTTATACGTAAATCCGGCACTGGTTAAGGGAAAGAAAGAAATTTCCAGGGGAACAGAGTTTACAGCCTTCTGAGGTAGCCTGTTCCACTGTTGAGGAGTTCTTTCCGTCTATTTATTTCGATCTTTTCTATAGCCGTTTATGTGGTGTGTTGTTTTTTTTAAAAAAAATCTGAGTCGTTTACGGCAATACCTTAACACGGATAGAACATTGATAGAGCATTGCAAAAGAAAATCAAACAAAAAGAAATGCGCATTAGAAGCTGCATCCTTGGCAGCAAAATTAAGATGCTCTTCGACATAAAGAAGTCACAATCAGATGCAGAAATACAATGGGAAAACCATTGAAAGCATTGTTAGCAGCTGAGCAAAATCGCTGTGATCCAAGCGGCGCCCACACTCCACACCTCCCCGACAGTGACTTCTCCAAACACAAACTCAGCGGCTTCCCACATACAGACGTCACTTTCCATCCTCCCAGCCATTCATACCCATATTAGCAGAGCTACCTCCTCCGGAAGGAACCAAGAAGACATAACTTCAATAAAGAATGGGGAATTTTTTATAATTTATCTAGGAGATCACTGTGAACCAGGCACCCCCAAACTCGGCCCTCCAGATGTTTTGGGACTACAACTCACATCATCCCTAGCTAATAATAATAATAATAATAATAATAATAATAATAATAATAATAAATTTTATTTATATCCCGCCCTCCCCGGCCAGAGCCGGGCTCAGGGAGGCTAACACCAATAAAATCACAGTAAAACCATAATAGGGGAAAAGAGAGAGAGAGAGAGGAAAAAAACCCAATTTAAAATACAGGTTAAAATGCAATTTAAAATGCAGCCTCATTTTAAAAGTAGCCCATAGATCAAAACTGTAAGGGAAGGGAAACATAAGGGTCAGACTGAGTCCAAGCCAAAGGCCAGGCGGAACAGCTCTGTCTTGCAGGCCCTGCAGAAAGATCTCAAGTCCCACAGGGCCCTGGTCTCTTGTGACGGAGCGTTCCACCACATCGGGGCCAGTGCTGAAAAGGCCCTGGCCCTAGTTGAGACCAATCTAACCACCTTGTGGCTCGGGACCATTATTATTATTATTATTAATTGTGAGGCTCAAAGCCCTTCAGCAGAAAAACAACAACAATTCCATTCGTTATTCTCTCTATATATAACATAGGGAGAAAGAGTCATTCTGCTGTTTCCATAGTTAAAACAAGGAGGAGTCATAAATTCTTGCCGGTGGTTTTCAAATCAACCGGCAATCTAGTAGATGCTGATCAACCTTTGCCCAACACCACTGTAGAAAAAAAACCCAGAATTAATAAGAATCACAAATGCTTCCCGCGATCAGGATTCGAACCCAAGACCAAATCTCCCCTCTTGTGGTTTCCAGCAGCTGGCGTTCAGAAGCATCGCAGCTGCCTCTGACCGTGGAGGCAGAGTGTCAGGTCATAGCTGTCAACGTTTCCCTTATTCCGAATAGGATTCCTCGCAAGAAAAGGGAAAAGTTGACAGCTATTTGTCAGGTGTGCGTTCAGAAGCCAGGCCCTGTGACCAATAGGACTTTGCAGGACTGGGGCCTTCCTGAGTTTGTTGTGGAGAGGCAAGGCACGGACGCACAGGTGAGGCTGATTGGTAACTCACAGCACCTGGTGGCAAGAGCCAGGAAGGGATATAAGGTCAGCATTACCCTTCGGCTCTTTGCCACAGCAACACGCTCCCTGCCTTGCTGCGTTTGGCTTCTTGATCCTTGATCCTCGGCTTCTTGACTCCTTACTTCTTGATCCTCGGATCCCTGACTTCGTGACTCCTTGTTTCCTGACCCTTGGACCCTTGACTTCTTGACTCCTTGCTTCTTGATTCTCGGACCCTTGGCTTCTTGACTCCTGGCTCTCTGACCCTTGGACTCTTGGCTTCTTGACTCCTGGCTTCTGGACCCCCGTTCCTGCTCCCACCCCACCATCTTGCCCCCTGTCCCGACGTCCCCTGCCGGGACTTCGTTCGCCCATGAACCGGACCATGACACAGAGCAGAGACACCCAGGCTAGTAGCCATCGACAGCCTGATCTCATCCACGAATTTGTCCAATTGTCTTTTAAAGCCATTTTAAAGTTGGTTGGCCATCACTGTGGCAGGGAGTTCCATAGACGAACTGTGCTCTCTGTGGAGAAGTCCTTCCTATTTTCGCCTGCCAGTGTGAGAGCCAGTGTGGTGTAGTGGTCAAGTGCGATAGACTCGTAATCTGGTGAACCGGGTTCGCGTCTCCGCTCCTCCACATGCGGCTGCGGGGTGACCTTGGGCTAGTCACACTTCTCTGAAGTCTCTCAGCCCCACTCACCTCACAGAGTGTTTGTTGTGGGGGAGGAAGGGAAAGGAGAATGTTAGCCGCTTTGAGACTCCTTCGGGTAGTGATAAAGCGGGATATCAAATCCAAACTCTTCTTCTTCTTCTTCTGCCCTGATTCTCCCCACATTCAGCTTCACTGCATGGCTGTGAGTTCCATTGTGAATGGAGCTGAATCGTCTTCACAGTGATATGTTTCAGTTTCATGTTGTGAATTGCCCTGTGATCTACAGTTATAGGGCGGTCAAATGAATGAATGAATGAATGAATGAATGAATGAATGAATGAATGTCTACTTCTTTCCTCTTGCCTGCAGCTTAATCCTGCTGACAAGTCCATGGATTTCGGACGCAATTTCCGCATTAAGCACTACGCAGGAGATGTCACGTGAGTTTTGCTCTGGCTTGACGGTTATACTCCATTATTTGTGGAAGGGGGCATGGGGTTAATAATAATAATAATAATAATAATAATAATAATAATAAAATTTATTATTTATACCCCGCCCATCTGGCTGGGTTTCCCCAGCCACTCTGGGCGGCTTCCAACAAAGTATTAAAATACAGTAGTCTGTTAAACATTAAAAGCTTCCCTAAAGAGGGCCACCTTCAGATGTCTTCTAAAAATCTGGTAGTTGTTCTTCTCTTTGACATCTGGTGGGAGGGCTTTCCACATGGTGGGTGCCACCACCAAGAAGGCCCTCTGCCTGGTTCCCTGTAACTTGGCTTCTTGCAGTGAGGGAACCGCCAGAAGGCCCTCGGAGCTGGACCTCAGTGTCCGGGCAGAACGATGGGGGTGGAGACGCTCCTTCAGGTCTACTGGACCGAGGCCATATACCTGCCGCAGGGTAGGGTAATAATAATAATAATAATAAAATTTTATTTATATCCCGCCCTCCCCAGCCAAAGGCGGGCTCAGAGCAGCTAACAGCAATAAAAGTAACACAGGGGTAAGCTCGTGTATTGGTTAGAGTGTAAAACTAGTGCCTGGGAGAGACCAGGGTTCGAATCCCCGCTCAGTGTCAGGTCAGGGACTGGTTAGAAGCAAAGGAGTGGTGCGAGGAACCAGCCAGGGAACTGCCAAGGGAAGAGGGTTCAGATCCTGTGGAGCGGTGGCGGGACAATCATGAGGGAGAATAGGGAGAAGAGGGGGAAGACTGGAAGGAGGAGGCGTCACAAGCGTGGGAAGCTACACAGCAAGCAAACCGGCCGGGTTTTTACAAGCCTCTCCGGATCTGTGTTTCAGGTACTCTGTGGAGGGATTTCTGGACAAGAACAAGGACACTCTTTTCCAGGACTTCAAGCGGCTGATGTACAACAGGTATGTCGGCATGAGCCAGGCAGAGCTTCCAGAATGACCTTGATCAAACAGCAGTATGTATCAGGTCAGAACATTTGTCCTCCGTGCCTTCCCCGACCAAAGAGAGAGAGTTTACTCTTTATTGTCGGAGATAACACTTGCTTCTGCAGTTCCGGATGCTGACAAAACTGTTAGAATATTCTGTTCCACCTTAAGAGGAACAGGCATGACTGTTGTGTGTCACATGCCTGTTTACATTCCAGTACAGTTTGCTGGGAACTTCTGTTTGTGTATAGCTTTTGCTTATGCTGCTTGCTTGGACACGAAGGGGAGAAGACATGTTTTTCCCTTTGTCCTGATGCTGAATAAAATGCTTGTAAACGCGGTTGGCGCTGTGGGTTAAACCACAGAGCCTAGGACTTGCCGATCAGAAGGTTGGCGGTTTGAATCCCCACGACAGGGTGAGCTCCCGTTGCTCGGTCCCTGCTCCTGCCGACCTAGCAGTTCGAAAGCACGTCAAAGTGCAAGTAGATAAATAGGTACCGCTCCGGCAGGAAGGTAAACAGCGTTTCCATGCGCTGCTCTGGTTTGCGCATGCACGTGATGTCATTTTGACCGTCTGCACACGCGTGTGGCGAAACCCAGAAGTAACGTGCTCCGTTACCTCCGGGTCGCCGTGGAGCGCAACCCGGAAATACTTAACTTGAAGCACATTTATCCCGAGGTAAGACTGTACTTAGAATAGGAGAGATCTCTACACATCAGATCAATGCCTTCTGTACTAAGAAATACAAACGGGCACACCCAGGACAGGCTGATGGGAGCTGGAGTTGGGTATGCTTTCTGGGCTGCTGAGAAGCCTGGCCAATGGTACACGGCATTTAACTGGAAATGTTGGGGCTTGAACCTGTGACCACACTACCCTTAAGCCCTTAGGGTGGATGAGTTGCGCCCTGCAAGTTCCTAGCTCCTCTGCTACCTGTGATGTTCACCCACACATGGTCAGCAGTGGGCCATGCCCAGAGAGGGTGAGGGTTAAGGAACGGTTGGCGCTGGCAGCGGCCTGCACCCCCTCACTCCCGCTCTGTGCTCTTTCCCCAGCGCAGACCCCGTCCTCCAGGACATGTGGCCAGAGGGCCAGCAGAGCATCACCGAGGTCACCAAGAGGCCCCTGACGGCTGCCACCCTCTTCAAAAACTCCATCGTGGCGCTGGTGGAGAACCTGGCATCGAAGGTAACTTCAGATAACACACACACACCCCTGCGCAAAAACACACCCTGTTATTGAAATTCTACTCAGTACAGTGGTACCTCACAAGACGAATTCCTTCGCAAGACGGAAAACTCGCAAGAAGAAAGAGTTTTCCGTTTTTCGAGGTGCTTCGCCACACGTATTTCCCTATGGGCTTGAATCGCAAGAAGAAAGCCCATAGGGAAATCTCCGGGGACCTCTTTTAAAATGCTGGCGGTCGGGAGCAAAGACTTTTGCCCACCGCCGGCCTTCAGAAGAGGTCCTGGACCTCTTCTGAAGGCCGGCGGGGGGCAAAAGTCTTTGCTCCCCCCACCTGCCTTCCCGGGACAGCGGAGACTTCTCCGCTGTCCCGGGGGCTTTTAAAATGCTGGCGGGCGGCAGTGAAGCCCTCCTGTCCCCGGAGCTTGCGGGGCGGGAGGTGGGGAGAAGGGCTTTTCTTCCCACCGCCAGCCTTCAGAACAGCCTTCTGAAGGCTGGGGGTGGGAAGAAAAGCCCTTGTCCCCCCCCCCAGCCTTCAGAAGAGGTCGGGGGACAGACTGTCCCCGGACCTGGTCTGAAGGCGGTTTCCATAGGAACGCATTGATTGATTTTCAATGCATTCCTATGGGAAACCGTGCTTCGCAAGACAAAAAACTCGCAAGAAGAAAAAACTCTGGGAACGAATTAATTTCGTCTTGCGAGGCACCACTTTATTGATCCAGACCTGATTCCAATGTATATGTGCTGGGCCCGGGGGTAACCTGTGAAACACGGTCCAGGACCAGTCTAGAATCCGAAGGTTCCGCTAGGAGTCAGTCCGACAGGGCCAAGGCAGGATACGAGGCAGGAAACCAGGCAAGGACAGGCACAGGATCTCAGGCAGGATCTAGCATACGGCAATGTTGCTCCTGCAACCTGGGACGGGGTCCGACAGCCTTTTATCTCTGTTGGGGTAGCGGCCGGTCCTGATCCCCTGGCGACTCACCTCCCTGTCTCACCCAAAGGTGAGCACTCCTCTTGCGAATACTCAGGTCTCTCCTTCTCTCAGACCTCAGTCTCTGCAGCTCGGGAGACGTCGGTGGGTTACTAGACCCAGAGGCCGCCTCAGCCTCCCCTGACCCAGCCGGTAGTGGAGCAGCTGTAAGTGATGGCCCAGCTGAAGGCAACAAGGGAATCCCCGCATCTGGAGCCAGGGCAGGATCAGGCCCCTGACTCGGCCCAGCTGGTGTTTGCTGCAGGGGAACCTGTGCAGACTGGGACTCTTCAGGATCAGGCCCCAGACTTGGTTCAGGTGATGCCTGAGGCAAAGGATCCGGTGCAGACTGAGACTCCTCTGGTTCCGAGTCCGAGCCCCAGTCCCAAGCCATCACAGTATAATTTGCAGAGTAAAAGCTTAAAACACGTTGCAGGATTCCCAAAAAATAGAGCAGAGGCAATTGTATTTCATCCAGCAGAGCTTTACTGCTACTGAAGATGTCTGTTGTAAACAAAAATTGCCCTTTCCCCTTATGGGGTATCCAAGAGCCCATATAGAGTCCTCACATAGGTTCCCTATTGGTAGGAGAAAATAACAGAGGCCGACCAGAGAATATTGAGAAGCAAAGCAGCTAGTAAGCTTGATCTTTATTGATCTGTTGCAACAGGGTCCTCACTCACCACACACAGGAGGGAGGAGGAACCCAGGACAATGGCGTGCAAGGCCTTATAAAGACTTTTGAAATTGCCACCCTGGAGATCCAGACCACCCCCAGAAACATCATACATACATCACAGAAGGGGTGTAACCTAAGACCACTCCTCAGATACATCACAACTACATCACAGAAAAGGCTGTCTAAAACAGAAATTTGAATGTTGTTTTTCTCTTGTCGTTGTTTATCTCCTGTCTGGCAGGTTACCTGTTAATTCTCACTTGATTGGATACCCTGGGGCGCCTGGCCAGTCTTTTGTAATGATAAATACTTAGTTCCTGAGCCAGGTCACGGGCTCACCCTGTTCAAGCACAGACATACCCTTAAGACAGGATTTGTGAAGGAAAAGACAATGGGGAGGCTTTTCCATTTTCCTTTGAGCTTGCAGAGAAAACATTTGGTCAGTTTGGGAATCAAAAATGTTTCCAGGTTGGTCTTCCTGTGTTGATCTATGTAAGTGCTTGGTTGGTACAATTATGAACATTTATTATACATCTAAGACCTCAAAATTCCTATCACAAAGACAAATGAGCACAATGGTCACAAATCCAATACGTTCAGAACTGGCCCTGTCCGTAAGAAATCCAGTTGCAGCAGACTTAAATTAAACTTACAATAACTTATAATAAGTCTAAACCTTAACACTAATCATATTATGTACAGAACACCACACAAGAGAGAGAGAGAGAGAGAGAGAGATTGAAAGAGAAAGTGAAACCCAGGCGTCTTCTGGCCTTATTATTCTAGTCAGCATGACCTTGTCAGAAGAGATAACAGAACCAGTTCACGCCAGCTGTACTCTCTGAAGGAATAACCCAAACATCATGAACCTTCTGCTTGCTTCTTTCACACAGAGAAGCTTCCAGAACCCTCTTGAATTAATTAGAATAGGAAAGATCTCTACACATCAGAGCAATACTTTCTGCACTAAGGAATGCAAGCTGATACACCCCTCCCTGCCCCGAAGAAGGGAAGGGGTTTGGCTTGGTTAATGGGGAATCTTCCCAATCCGCACTTCCCAAAACCGCTTGCAACTCCCAAAACAGCCATCCTTCTAAATTTGCCGCCCTCTGAATTTTGCAATGTGCTTCTCCGGCCAGTTAATATGTACAAAAGCGCCTGGACGAGGCTGCTAGCCGGGACGGCTCTGTCCTGCCGCCACAGCTAGAGGCTGCAATTTTTCTGAATACCAGTTGTTGGAAACCACCGCAGGGGAGAAACACACTTGCGCCTGGGTCCTTCTTGTTGGTTTTCCCACAGACATTTGGTTGGCCACTGTGAGAACAGGATGCTGGACTCAATGGGCTCCCGTTGGCCAGATCCAGCCGGGTTCGTCTTTATGTTCTTATATGTTTTGTTTTATTATCAACAGACCCGTCTACTGCAATTATTAAGTTTGCAGATGACACCACCATAATGGGTTTAATAACAGGTGGAGATGAATCAGCGTATAGAGGGGAGGTCCAAAAAAAAATCTACATGGGGCCTAGGGAACAGCTTGCACCTTAATATCAGCAAGACAAAGGAGATGGCGTTGGACTTTTGGAGGAAGAGAGGAGAACTAGCCCCGCTGTAAATCGGGGAGGGCTGTGTGGAGAAAGTCTCTTCCTTTCAATTCCTAGGAGTTTATCTCAGTGAAGACCTTACTGGGAAAATCAATACAACCCAGGTGGTTAAGAAAGCCCAACAGAGACCCCATCTCCTCAGAGCATTGCGGAAGAACGATGTCAATCAACATTTGATGATCTCCTTCTACCGGTCCACAATAGAAAGTGTCCTTTCCTACTGCATCACGGTGTGGGACGCTGGTTTGACATCAGCTGATAAGAAGTGCCTACAGAGGGTGGTGAATACAGCACAAGATATTATGGGCTGTCCCATGAATCCACTGGATGAAATAGCGTAAGAACGTTGCCTCAGGAGAGTGAGGGAAATTATCAGGGATGATTCACACCCTGGCCAGCAGTTTCTTGATCTCCTGCCCTTGGGCAGAAGATATAGAAGCAGGATTAGTCGCACCAACAGGGTAAAGAACAGCTTCTATCCGTGGGCTGTTAGGCTGCTGAATGAAAAGATAACAACAGGGCAACTGGCTTTCAGTAAACGAGGGGAATTAAGACTAAGAGAGCTGAGTGGTGGGTGCTCATGTAATCTCACTACTGTATATACAAGTTGTAGAAGTGACAATAAAGTATTTCAATTTCATTTCAATATCAATGATAAATAAATACATGTAAGCCGAAAGGAACAAAAAAAGAACTGAGCTTCAGTATCGAAGTACCAGCTTCATGGGGTGGAGGGGAGAACCCCCTCTTTGGACCACCTCCCCATCTCCATTTGCACTCTCTGTCCCTCAATTCCTGCAACAGCCGGTCCTGAGAAGGCGCTGGCAAGAGCAGGCCGCCGGGGGTCCTCAGCTGCCTTGGTAACCATTGGCAGGCACCAAGGCTCCCCCTGCTTTCCTTGGCTCCCGTCTCTCTCGCCGGGAACCAAAATTAGATGCCTCTGGGAGGGGAATCAGAGCGCCGTGGAGAGACAGGAGAGCCCAGATGGTCCCCCTTTGCGTGCCACCAGGGCTCTATAAATAAGCCTGTTGTGATTATCGATCACATTTCCAGCTTCTGCTCCTCCAGGGAACCCGGGGGCAAGCACACATACCATGGCTGCCTCTTGCCCCTTTTTACCCATGCAACTACTCTGTCGGCTAGGCAGAGAGAGGGGGGAGAGAGAGGGCCGACTGGCTGGGGATGTGGGCTCAGAATATAAGAAGAACCTGTGCACAGAATTCCAGGTGTGGCACTGATCTACGTTCTGCCCTGCCCAAGCCTAGATATTGTTGTTGTTTGGTCGTTTAGTCGTGTCCGACTCTTGGTGACCTCCTGGACCAGAGCACGCCAGACACTCCTGTCTTCCACTGCCTCCCGCAGTTTGATCAAACTCATGCTGGTAGCTTCAAGAACATTATCCAACCAGCTCGTCCTCTGTCGTCCACCTAGATATTGCTGCGTTCCAAATCCACCTGTTTTTGTTCTCCACCAGTTATATATTTACCTGTCTCCTTTATACCCCACCTTTTCCTCCAACGGCCTCCAGGTGATGTATGTGGTTCTTCTCCATCTCCTCCTTTTGTTGTTGTTGTTGTTTAGTCGTGTCCGACTCTTCGTGGCCCCCTGAACCAGAGCACGCCAGGCACTTCTGCCTTCCACTGCCTCCCGCAGTTTGATCAAACTCATGCTGGTAGCTTCGAGAACACTGTCCCACCATCTCGTCCTCGGTCGTCCCCTTCTCCTTGTGCCCTCCATCTTTCCCAACATCAGGGTCTTTTCCAGGGAGTCTTCTCTTCTCATGAGGTGGCCAAAGTACTGGAGTCTCAGCTTCAGGATCTGTCCTTCCAGTGAGCAATCAGGGCTGATTTCCTTCAGAATAGATAGGTTTGATCTTCTTGCAGTCCATGGGACTCTCAAGAGTCTCCTCCAGCACCAGAATTCAAAAGCATCCATTCTTCGGCAATCAGCCTTCTACTACAGCAACGCACTCTACGTGGGGCTACCTTTGAAGGTGACCCAGAAATTGCAATTAATCCAGAATGCGGCAGCTAGACTGGTGACTGGGAGTGGCCGCCGACACCACATAACTCCGGTTCTGAGAGATCTGCATTGGCTCCCAGTACGTTTCCAAGCACAATGCAAAGTGTTGGTGCTGACCTTTAAAGCCCTAAACAGCCTCGGTCCTGTATACCTGAAGGAGCGTCTCCACTCCCATCATTCAGCCCAGACACTGAGATCCAGCTCCGAGGGCCTTCTGGCGGTTCCCTCATTGCGAGAAGTGAGGTTACAGGGAACCAGGCAGAGGGCCTTCTCGGTGGTGGCGCCCACCCTGTGGAACGCCCTCCCATCAGATGTGAAAAAAATAAGCAGCTATCCTATTTTTAAAAGACATCTGAAGGCAGCCCTGTTTAGGGAAGTTTTTAATATTTGATGCTGTATTGTTTTTAACACTTGATTGGTAGCCGCCCAGAGTGGCTGGGGAAACTCAGCCAGATGGGCGGGGTATAAATAATAAGTTGTTGTTGTTGTTGTTTATTATGGTCCAGCTCTCACTTCCATACATCACGACTGGGAAAACCATAGCTTGAACTATAGGGACCTTTGTTGGCAAGGTGATGTCTCTGCTTTTTAAGGTGCTGTCTCTCCTCCTTTACCCCCCCCCCCCAACAACGACCCTGCAAGGCAGACTAGGCCGAGAGGGAGTGGCTGGCCCCCAAGGTCACCCAGCGAGCTTCACAATTACCGAGCAAGGGTTCGAGCCCAGGTTCCTAGTCCAACACTCTAACCACTGTGCCACTCTGCCTCTCCAGGAGGCAGAATTCCTCAGTGAGTTCCTGGTTCTCTGCAAGAGTTTGGGAAGGGGGGGAGTGTCACCGAACCTCACCCATTCTTCTTTGATTCCTTTCCTGCCTCTTCCGAACAGGAGCCGTATTACGTCCGTTGCATCAAGCCAAACGACCAGAAGTCGCCCTTGCTCTTCGACGCGGAGCGCTGCCGCCATCAGGTGTCGTATTTGGGGCTGCTTGAGAACGTGCGCGTCCGGAGGGCAGGATTTGCCTACAGGCAGCCTTACGACCGCTTCCTCCTCCGGTAAGCACCACCGCCAGGCCTTCTGTACAAACACAGCACCGCAAATATTCCAAAGGTGGCACATTTTTCCTTCCCCGCTAGCACCCTGGGCCTGGCCTGATACGCCCAATAGCAAAAATCAGTGGAAGTAGTTTCTCAAGGTAGGAATATTGGGGCGTGGTAAGTAAGCAAAGGGATGCGGGTGGCGCTGTGGGTTAAACCACAGAGCCTAGAAGGTCGGCGGTTCGAATTCCCACGACGGGGTGAGCTCCCGTTGCTCGGTCCCTGCTCCTGCCAACCTAGCAGTTTGAAAGCACGTCAAAGCGCAAGTAGATAAATAGGTACTGCTCCGGCGGTAAGATAAGATAAACGGCGTTTCCATGCACTGCTCTGGTTCGCCAGAAGCGGCTTAGTCATGCTGGCCACATTTTTTTAAATAAGTTTTTTTATTCAAAATTAAACCAAAACATATTATAAAAAAACATATCTTCCTTGTTTTCTCCCCATTTCCCCTCCCTCCCCCCACCCTCCCCCACAAAACCCACCCACCTCCACCCCCCGACTTCCCTCAGTTCCAGGCTTTGGTTTCTCTGAGACTGCTGTTTTCTGCATGTTACAAAGCTGTATAGATCCTCAAACTATTTAGCTGATTATTATCAACAAAAAGTTTGTGAATGTTTTTTCAAAACCTGCCAAGGAGTCCAGTTCGCTTTGTTGCGTCTTCAAATACTTTGTAAAGGGCTCCCATTCATCTTTAAAGTCACAGTTATCCTTGTCCCGTAGCTTATATGTCAGTTTTGCCAGTTCTGCATAGTCCGTCAATTTTTCTTGCCATGATTTTTTAGTTGGGGTTTCTTCAGTCTTCCATCCTTGTGCTACCAGAACTCTCGCGGCCGTTGTAGTCATGCTGGCCACATGACCCGGAAGCTGTACGCCAGCTCCCTCGGCCAATAAAGCGAGATGAGCGCCGCAACCCCAGAGTCGGCCACGACTGGACCTAATGGTCAGGGGTCCCTTTACCTTTAAGTAATCAAAGTATAATGAAACCTTGGAGAGGGGCCCCAATTTCCTCTCCCAGAATGAGGTGGCACAGTCCCGAAGTGGCAGCTTTCACATTTTTGCAATAAACTCCTCCAAAAAAATATTAACCACAATGATCCATGCAAGCAGAAAGCTAGCACAGCGGGTAGTGGCCTGAGCTACTACCTTTCTCCTTGCATGGAGTGTCAGTTTTGCCTGCAGCCCTGCGAAAAGGCTGCTGGGATGGTTCTCTCCCATCCCGCAGTCCAGCAGTCAGCATTTCCTAGACCAGGGGTCTGCAACCTTTAAGACAAAAAGAGCCACTTGGACCCGTTTCCGAAGAGAAAAAAAACTGGGAGCCGCAAAACCATTGCGACATTTAAAACAAATATATCTCCGGAGCCGCGATCTGACAGCGTGAGGGAAGGTGACGTCGGGATGGTGCGTCCCGCACGTACCGCCCCCATGCGACGTCACAGCCAGTACAGCACCTGCCACAGTGGGGAGTGTCGGGGCACACAATGCGCCTCCTCCCCTCGCTAGTATCCGCCCCGGAGCCGCAGCAGAGGTGTAAAAGAGCCATATGCGGCTCCGGAGCCGCGGGTTGGAGACCCCTGTCCTAGACTCTTATCTCAGGCCAGGCCAGTCACCGGTAAATTCCTCCCTTCCCTGGTATAAGATGACCTGTGAGTACACATGGCCTAACATGGACTGCTGGGATGGTCCTCTCCCATCCCGCAGTCCAGCAGCCAGCATTTCCTAGACTCTTATCTCAAGCCAGGCCAGTCACCGGTAAATTCCTCCCTTCCCAGGTATAAGATGACCTGTGAGTACACATGGCCCAACCACCTCATGGCTACCGACCGGGAGGCCACACAGGCCTTGATAGAGCAGCACGGCTTCCAGGACGACGTCGCCTACGGACACACCAAGATCTTTATCCGCACGCCCCAGACGCTTTTCACCCTGGAGCAGGAACGAGCCCAGCTGATCCCCATCATTGTGCTGCTACTGCAAAAGGTACCCGTGTTTCTGTTTGCACCTGTGCAAGTATGGACAGGAGGAATGTGGCGCCCGATTCCACACCCGAAGGGCTGCCGTACCTCCAGGTCAATAGTATCCAAGGCAACACGATGACCAAATACAATGATACGGTATCAATATACACTCTTCATATAATATGAAATATATGAAATCACGTAAACAGAAAACTTACGAATCTCTGTAAGCCACGAAATATGCACTCTTAATGGATTCTCTTGAAAACATAAAACCAAAGTCTTATAAGTCTCTGAAAGTCTTTGAAGACTATGCAAGTCTCTGGAAGAAGCAATGAATCAGATTTTTATGTGGTGAAAAAAGCTGTAAAGCTTTGTTTTATGACGTCCAACGCTGCCGAAGTAGTTCGCAAACAGACGTAGTGAACGGTGATTCTGGATATTCTCACTGTTTTGTGGAATTCTTCTTCAGAACAGCAGAAGGATACAGAAATTCTTCAAAAACCCATCTATAGGGTGAATGGGAAAGTATAGCAACAATTGCTACGGAGCAGTGGTCATAAAGGTATGTATATAAAGAGTGTATATTGATATCGTATCATTGTATTTGGTCATTGTGTTGCCTTGGATATTACTGACTATTGTTTGCAACACAGGGGTTAAATTGTTTGGTACCTCCAGGTCTAAACAGGGCAATGGAGTCTTGAACCTGGGTCCTTTTGCCCACAAGGCAGAGACACTGTCACTGAGCTACACCCCTGATGGGTTCCTTAGAGGGAGTTTTCCCTGCCCTTACCTGGATATTCCATCGAGGATGGAGCCTGCGAACCTTCTGCATGCAAGGCAAGGCTGTTCTGCCCCTGAAATCTGGACATGGGTGGCGCTGTGGTCTAAACCACTGAGCCTCTTGGGCTTGCTGATCAGAAGGTCGGCGGTTCAAATTATTATTATTATTTATTCAACTTATACACCACCCTATTACCAGAGGTGGTACGTGGGTGGCGCTGTGGGTTAAACCACAGAGCCTAGGACTTGACGATCAGAAGGTCGGCGGTTCGAATCCCCGCGACGGGGTGATCCCCCGTTGCTCGGTCCCTGCTCCTGCCAACCTAGCCGTTCGAAAGCACATCAAAGTGCAAGTAGATAAATAGGTACCACTCCGGCGGGAAGGTAAACGGCGTTTCCATGCACTGCTTTGGTTCGCCAGAAGCGGCTTAGTCATGCTGGCCACATGACCTGGAAGCTGTACGCCGGCTCCCTCGGCCAATAAAGCGAGATGAGCGCCGCAACCCCAGAGTCAGTCACGACTGGACCTAATGGTCAGGGGTCTCTTTACCCTTTACCTTTATACCCGGAGGTCTCAGGGCAGTTCACAACAAGATCACAACCTAGTAAATCAAACCAAAAGCAATAACCCAATAACTCTCACACACCTCCAAGTCACATTCTAAAAGGGTGTTGGATGTCAATAAGATCAACCAAAGGCCTGGTTAAAAAGGAACGTTTTTGCCTTGCGCCTAAGGGTGTATAGTGAAGGTGCCAGACGAACTTCCCTGGGGAGAGCATTCCATAGACGGGGAGCCACTGCAGACAAGGCCCGTTCGAATCCCCGTGATGGGGTGAGCTCCCGCTGCTCTGTCCCAGCTCCTGCCAACCTGGCAGTTTGAAAGCACACCAGTGCAAGTAGATAAATAGGTACCACTGCGGCAGGAAGGTAAATGGCATTTCCATGTACTCTGGTTTCCGTCACGCACCGTTGCGCCAGAAACGGTTTAGTCCTGCTGGCCACATGACCCGGAAATCTGCCTGTGGACAAACACCGGCTCCCTTGGCCTGAGAGCGAGATGAGCACCACAACCCCATAGTTGCCTTTGGCTGGACTTAACCATCTAGGGGTCCTTTACTTTTTACCTTTTTTTCCACTGGCACCAAGAGGCCGGGTGCAGGGAGAGTTTGGTGGTGGTGAGGTTGTCATGGCTTGGTTGGCCCTGATTTGACTCGTCCGTCCTATGCAGGCCTGGAGGGGCGCCCTGGCCCGCAAGCGCTGCCGTTACCTGCGGGCCACCTACACCATCATGTCTTACTACAAGCGCCACAAGGTGAAGTCTCACCTGCTGGAGCTGGTGGAGAGGTTTCAGGCGGTACGCAGCATGGCGGACTACGGCAAGGGCGTGGAGTGGCCGGAGCCGCCAGCCGTGCTGGCTCAGTTCCAGGAGAACAGCAAGCTCATCTTCCGCAGGTAACAGCAGAGGGTGCCGTGCTGTGCCCAAATACCTTTTCGATTGCCGGAGCCTCTGGCAGATCTTGAGTTCCGATCTGCGGCAGTTCAGACGCAAGGATTATACGCTGCTTGTGTTTTGCTCTGAGAAGGTCCCCTGAAATGATTGGGTATGGCTGAATTTGACCTCTTTGTTTCAGAGCAAAACAGATCTGGATAGCACCCGCCCATGCCGCCTGGGTCAAGCCCAGCCGAGCAGACTTCGGCTGGATCTACACTGACCTTTTAACCATTGTTAGAATGATACTAAAAAATATTGTTCCACAAAACCCAAGACATTTGGTTTCTCTTTCGCTTCCTTTGCCGTATGTCAGTCAGTTTTATTGCACATAGCCAAAGGCTGCCACAATGTACAGAGAATTATTCAACAATTAAAAGAAAATATACTGGATTGACTGGGATGCGGGTGGCGCTGTGGGTTAAAGCCTCAGCGCCTAGGACTTGCCGATCGAAAGGTCGGCGGTTCGAATCCCCGCGGCGGGGTGCGCTCCCGTTGCTCGGTCCCAGCGCCTGCCAACCTAGCAGTTTGAAAGCACCCCCGGGTGCAAGTAGATAAATAGGGACCGCTTACTAGCGGGAAGGTAAACGGCGTTCCGTGTGCTGCGCTGGCTCGCCAGATGCAGCTTGTCACGCTGGCCACGTGACCCGGAAGTGTCTGCGGACAGCGCTGGCCCCCGGCCTATAGAGTGAGATGGGCGCACAACCCTAGAGTCTGTCAAGACTGGCCCGTATGGGCAGGGGTACCTTTACCTTTACCTATACTGGATTGACACAAAAAACTTAAAACATTTATGTTATCAAGACATTGCCTACTCTAAACAGAGCTATAAAAGTGCCTTCATATACAAGTTAAGACATTAAACAATAAAATTTACAAGCTAAAATTATCACATGGCCACTAATATATTAAAAAATTACTGTTAATTAATACAATGTGTAATTATTCGGAGTTTGGTGATAAAGAATATAGCTTGATGTAGATAGGGTCAAATAAATTCATCTCCTTTACAGTTGGCGGCTACCTTGGCTATATAATTTGCTCTAATTTTCCTAGCGGCAGTTGCAAAGAGTGCTACGCTCCAGGTCACATACTTATCTGTGTCTGCGAGGAGATAAAAAATCATGTCGGAGGGGTTCTGGCCAGGGGAACTTGTCCTTATAGGTGCTAAAAATCGTTCTCTTGCTTTGTTATATAAGGGGCAGTGCGATCTACTGTATGATCTTTGCCATATGATCTACCTGGTTTGTGGGGGGGGGGGGGAGCTTTGACCACCCTCTGGCGTCACATTTTAATAATGCAGTTTTAACGTTGAAAAAGAATGTCATGTGGCTATACAGTGGAACCTTGGTTCTCGAACTGAATCCGTTTGACTCCCAAAACCATTCGAAAACCAAGGCGCGGCTTCCGATTGGCTGCAGGAGCTTCCTGCACTCAACCGGAAGCTGTGGAAGCCGCGTCAGACGTTCAGCTTCCAAAAAACGTTTGCAAACCGGAACGGTTAGCTTCTGGGTTTTCACCATTCAGGAGCCCGTTTGTTCGTCAACTAAGCCGTTCAGGAAGCAAGGGTTGGACTGTATAGTTACCAGAACCTTAACTCTTTTTTAGCGTTAAAAACCGCACGTGTAGATCCCTCCGCTCTCTCTCTCTCTCTCTCTCATAGAGAGAGAGTTCCCACCTCCCCCCAAGAAAATAAAGACACAGGACACAAGAATTCAGGTTAATGGGTCAAATTAGGCCACAACTTTATTGATTACAGGAATTGAGCGGTATTGGCTTAGGCATTGGTCCTAACTACTAACCGGCTAGAGGCCGGAAGGGTTAATCAGCAGGGGGAGGAGTCTTGCTGAGGCACGTCAACTAGGGCCTCCCCTGGGCGTCACCACGTGGGGGCGTGCCGTGGGCCCACACCTCCATAGGCTTAGGACAAGGCCACGCCCCCTAGAATCCTTTACCGGACTACCCTTGCTTGGGGGAAGGTGATGGCGCTCCTTCCCCCTTCATTTGCATAACAATAGGACAGTACCCCTACCAATGCCTAACCGCCAATACCGAAGAGTTGTGACAGTTTGCTACGAGGTAGGCGAAAACCAAGTGGCTGGAGCCAATCTGCCATTTGGGAAAATTCCTACCAGGCCCCTTGACGGCGACCGACCGAAGTTCATAGCAACGTCAGAGGACCTATCCTAAAAAGGGGGTGGGATGGGCGGGAAAACCGGGTCAGCTGCAGCAGCGAAGGAAAAGAGGAGGAGCCTCGGCTGCGGCAGGTTTAAACAGTGGCGTAGTGTGGGGGGTGCAGGGGGGCGGCCGCATCGGGCGCAACATCTGGGGGGGCGCGCTCGCCGCCTCCGGAGTCACCGAAGAGCCTCGGGCGCAGGCTGTAGCAGAGCCCCATGTCTCGCGGAACCGACGAGCTGGCAGCGGCTCTCAGCGCTCGCTGCGGTCCCCACACGTCAGGGCCGCGGAGGGCGCACCAGGCAGCCCCTCCTCACAGCCCCGCCGCCGCTGCTGCTGCCACAGCTGCTGGGCCATGTTGCATTTTCCTCGCCTCTCTGCCCTCCTCTTCCTCTGGGCAAGTGGCGTTGTTTGGGCGGCAGCGCCAGCGGCAACTCGCCTCAGATCACCTGACACGGACCCGCCGCCGCCGCCGCCGTGGCTACCTTACTATAAATACCCCAGCCCAGGCAGCAGCAAGAAGAAGCTGGCAGCGGCGGCAGGTTAGGGGTTAGGGGGCGCAAATTACTTGCCTTGCCCCGGGTGCTGACAACCCACGCTGCGCCGCTGGGTTTAAATAGCCAAGGCTCTGCCCCCGGAGCCAGCTGTTTGGCTGGCCCGGGGTATGACACGGGCGGGGATTCCCTTAGGTATCGCGGGGGCTGGAGCCAGCCCCCCGAATTTGGGGAAGGGGCGTGACACCCGCAACCCCACCTCCTTGTTTATTGCAGAAGTGGCTTTCCTGACGCTCAGTCGGAACCTCTCTCTCAGCTTCTCCCGGGATCTCTTTCTCCAGGTGGCGAGCCAGGCAGATCGTGAAGAACATCCCTCCCTCCGACATGGACCAGATCAAGGCCAAAGTGGCGGCCCTGGACGTCCTGCAAGGCCTGCGGAAGGACTGGGGCTGCTCCAGGAACTGGGGGAGGAACTACTTGGTGTCGGTAAGTGTTTCCGGAAGTGGAGGCGAGAAGTCGTTGCCCTGCCATTTCTGCATCCTCCTGCACAGTTGGTGGGTGGTGGCCCTTGGGAATGGCAGAGAGAGAAGGCGGAGAGCCCAGCTGTAGGCGGAGCCAGAGCCAGTGACAGGCAGGGCCAGGGCCCAATGACCAGGCAGGGCCAAAGGATCCTGCTTTTGTCCCCACCCTCCTCCCCGCTGAGTCTCGCAAGCAGCAGCTGGTGTCGGAAGCGAGCCTGCAATAAATCACACTGAGGAGGCGAAGTTAACCCTTTACTGGAAAATATACATCGAAGCAGTTCGTGGCGTTAAAAACAGAAAGAAGGGGAAACCAGACATCAGTCGATGGTTGTGGAAGGACGGCAGGACTGCTGTCCTGCTCGTGAGCTGGGGGCCAAACGAAGCAAACCTCTCCCACTCAGGGTCTTGCAGAGGCCCGGGCCAGGCAGATAATGTGCCCCCCTCTTTTTTTACCCTGGGGATAACTGAAGTCTTATAAATAAGTATATAAATAATTTTGTGAATATGCTGACCGAGGTCCCCTTTGGAATAGGAGGACTGGGCCAAGTGGCCCATATGGTCCCCCTCTGTCTGGGCCTGCTCCCACTTCCCACCCACCCCTTTACACTTTTTGGATGCTGCCTTCCGGTTTCCATAGTAACTGCAGAGCTTTTGAAAAAGCCCAACCTCCTCCTCCTCCTCCTCCTCCTCAGCTCATCCATTTCCCCCCCACACACTCTGCACCCCCCCTATGATAAAACCTCTCTTCCCTTCTCTTTTGCAACACCTGCCTCGCCTGAATCAACGCCCCCTCCTCCCAAATTCAGAAGAACCTTATGATTTAGCATTTTACTAGTCTTGGGGGAATAACAGAATCATAGAATTGGAAGGGACCCCCAGCGGCTATCTAGTCCAGCCCCCTGCAATGCAGGAATTGCAGCTCAAGAATCCCCGACAGATGGCCACCTAACCTCTGCTTACTCTTCCTAAGGGTTGCTGAGAGACCCCTGTTTCACTCACAAAGCTACAATTCCCAGAGTGGTCTCACAAGCAAATCCCTCTTCTCAGAGGACTCTGAACTGTAGTCTCCTCGCAACTATCAGACCCTTTTAACAAACTACATTTCCCAGCATTCTTTGGTCTTCGTGGGGGGGAAGCCAAGGCTGTTTAAAGTGGCGTCATACTGCTTTAACCAAAAAGCAGAGACATCACCTTGCCAACAAAGGTCCGTATAGTTAAAGCCATGGTTTTCCCAGTCGTGATGTACGGAAGTGAGAGCCGGACCATAAAGAAGGCTGATCGCCGGAGAATGGATGCTTTTGAATTCTGGTGCTGGAGGAGACTCTTGAGAGTCCCATGGACTGCAAGAAGATCCAACCTCTCCATTCGGAAGGAAATCAGCCCTGAGTGCTCACTGGAAGGACAGATCCTGAAGCTGAGGCTCCGATACTTTGGCCACCTCATGAGAAGAGAAGACTCCCTGGAAGGACCCTGATGTTGGGAAAGATGGAGGGCACAAGGAGAAGGGGAGGACAGAGGACGAGATGGTGGGACAGTGTTCTGGAAGCTACCAGCATGAGTTTGACCAAACTGCGGGAGGCAGTGGAAGACAGGAGTGCCTGGTGTGCTCTGGTCCAGGGGGTCACAAAGAGGCACAACTAAACGACTAAATGACTAAACAACAACAACAACAACACTTCTTTAACAACATGGTGTAGGGCCTGTGTTTGGCTGCAGTCTCTACCTGCAGTTGTTTTCTCTAGTATTTGGTGCAAGACCGTTGTGCTTGGAACAGGGAAAGCTAGCAAGAATCAGCTGAGGGTGGGAAGCTCTAGATCTGTGGTTCCCAAGTTTTTCGGATCCATAAGGGAGTAGGAAAAGATGATGCTTGCGGTCCCTATGGGATGATTCCTCTCTGAATTAGGGGTTTGTGTGACCCGCTAAGGAAGGTAATGACACAGGGAAATTCAAAACAGGAGCAATTAATTGCACGTTTATTCAAAACCCAATTAGAACACTTCAGTTTAATTCATTCAACAAAACTGGCAGACTTGATCCAGGGATACTAGACTTTTCAAAGGCTGAGGGTCGTTTATACCTCCAGTATATACCCCCCTCGGACGCGGGTGGCACTGTGGGTTAAACCACAGAGCCTAGGGCTTGCTGATCAGAAGGTCGGCGGTTCGAATCTCCGCAACGGGGTGAGCTCCCGTTGCTCGGTCCCTGCTCCTGCCCACCTAGCAGTTTGAAAGCACGTCAAAGTGCAAGTAGATAAATAGGTACCACTCCAGCGGGAAGGTAAATGGCATTTCCGTGCGCTGCTCTGGTTCGCCAGAAGTAGCTTAGTCATGCTGGCCACATGACCTGGAAGCTGTACGCCGGCTCCCTCAGCCAATAAAGCGAGATGAGCGCCGCAACCCCAGAGTCGTCCGCGACTGGCCCTAATGGTCAGGGGTCACTTTACCTTTTTATATACCCCCCTGATGCCCCCCTGCCTTTTAGTGGCTCCCCACCCCCGGCCAAAGTAATCCCACTGTCCACTTTGAGAGGCACCACTCTAACGGATGGGGTTTTTTAGTTTTGAAAAGAAGAAGGCGAAGGCAGGGAAGGTGACACGAGAGAATCTGTAAAAACAACAACAACCAAGACACCTCAAATGTGCAAAGAGGGTGAATACAGGGAAATTGTTTATTTATATCCCACGGACGGCGCAAGGCAGTAAACAACAGAACAGAGAGAGAGATGTGAAAGTCTTTGCCATGAAACATTTATCAAAGCAATCCCAAGCAGGCTATAAAAAAACCCAGCAGCCGCCTGCCTAAATTGCTGGAACCCTAAAGGAGACATAGAGCATCATTTCACAACTTCCCGGCGTGTCTTTCATCCGCCTTCCTCAAAATCCTGATGGAGGAGAAGGAGGGAAGGTTGGCGGGTGTGTTTGCTGAGAATCTAAAACTGTTATCGGAGCTTCTTTAGCTTGTGCTAAAGGGGGAGAGTAGAATCCACAGCTATTATTTTCTCAAAATGCTAGCGTGGATTCATTTAGACTAGAGAGGTGGACGGCCGTTAACCATATCAAGTGAGGACGCCCAACCGAAATAGCCATTTTTGTGCATGAAGCTCAGTTAATGGCTATCCTGGGGCACTTCCCTTTCGCTAGGGTTTCATCCTGACCCGTTTGCACAATTTTTTTCGGGGATTTGGTCTGATTTGTTTTTGGGGAAGTTAGATAACACCATCCAGCTGTGATTCCTGCATTGCAGGGGGAACGGCCAGGTGACACCGTGTGTGTGTGTGTGTGTGTGTGTGTGTGCTTTACACTCTACAATTCTTTAATTCTATAAGCTGTTAAGGGATGCGGGTGGCGCTGTGGGTTAAACCACAGAGCCTAGGACTTGCCGATCAGAAGGTCGGCGGTTCGAATCCCCGCAACAGGGTGAGCTCCCGTTGCTCGGTCCCTGCTCCTGCCAACCTAAAGTTCGAAAGCACGTCAAAGTGCAAGTAGATAAATAGGTACCACTCCGGCAGGAAGGTAAACGGCGTTTCCATGCACTGCTCTGGTTCGCCAGAAGCGGCTTAGTCATGCTGGTCACATGACCCGGAAGCTGTACGCCGGCTCCCTCGGCCAGTAAAGCGAGATGAGCGCCGCAACCCCAGAGTCGGCCACAACTGGACCTAATGGTCAGGGGTCCCTTTATCTTTACTATGACCTGTTTATGGACCATTCGTCCCTATTGGTCTGTGGGGAGATGGACATTGCTCCCAGCAATCGTTAAACCCATACTTTCCAGTTTGTGTGTTGCTTTCCTACGCAACTCCCATCTCTTGCGGGGGCGCAATTAGTGCCAGCACCATCTGTTAAGAGTTTGGGTATAATATTTGACACCTCCCTTTCCATGGAGGCGCAGATTGCAGCTATAACAAAGGCGGCATTTTTTCATCTCCACCAAGCTAAGCAGTTGGCTCCTTACCTTTCTCATCCTGACCTAGCCACTGTGATCCACGCGACGGTCACCTCCAGACTGGATTATTGTATCTTGCTCTACGTGGGGCTGCCCTTGAGACTGACCCAGAAACTCCAGCGGGTGCAGAATGTCGTGGCGAGACTCCTTACGGGGTCCTTGCTGCGAGATCACATTCACCCGGTGCTATACCAGCTGCACTGGCTCCTGGTGGAGTACAGGATCAGGTTTAAGGTGCAGGTTTTGACCTTTAAAGCCCTATACGGCCTAGGACTCTTGTACCAACGGGACCGCCTCTCCCGGTATGCCCCGCGAGGGACCTTAAGGTCCACAAACGACAACATTTTGGAGGTCCCAGGTCACAAGGTGGTTAGGCTGGCCTCACTCAGAGCCAGGGCTTTTTCGGCCATGGCCCCAATCTGGTGGAACGCTCTGTCCCAAGAGACTAGGGCCCTGTGGGACTTGACATCTTTCCGCAAGACAGAGCTGTTCCACCAGGCCTTTGGCCAAGGCACAGTCTGACCCCCTCCTTTGGTAATCCTCACAGAGCTCTAGCCCAATGGTTGCCATGAATTTGATTTTGAATTGATTTTAGAATGAATTGACCTGGCTTCAGCTGGGGAGGGCGGGATATAAATTTGTTTGTTTGTTGGTTTGTTTGTTTGTTTGTTTATTACAAATTTGTAGTGGGTTTCTTGACCACTAATTCTGCAACCTGAATTCTGCCATTGTGCAGTTGAAATTCCACTCACAGCCCAGTTGGTAGCAGAGGCCTAGGAAGGGGGGTGCAGTGGGTGCGGTCCTCCCCCGGGTGCCATCATAGGGGGGGGGGGGCGCGTGACAAAATGCCCGCTGAACTCGACGCTGCCTGTGTAGTGGAACCGAGTTGCATCGCGACACCGACGCGTCCCCTTCCCACTTCTGTGTCCGGGCGCATGTGCGGTTGGCCAGGCCCACTCTACCTGCCCGTCCATGTCCCACCCTCACTTGGGTGCTGTGTGTGTGTCTGTGTGGTTGCAGTCGAAGCTGTGCTGCTCACGGGGCAAGGCAGAGTCCTTCTGAAGGCGGCCCTGTTTAGGGAAGTTTTTAATGTCTGATGCTGCATTGTTTTTAATATTCGGTTGGAAGACGCCCAGAGTGGCTGGGGAAACCCAGCCAGACGGGTGGGGTATAAATATTATTATTATTATTATTATTATTATTATTATTATTATTATTATTATTATTATTTGTCAATGGAGACATTCGAGAACCAAGGTACCACTGTACAGTTAAGTACTTAATTCGTTCCGGAGGTCCGTACTTAACCTGAAACTGTTCTTAACCTGAAGCACCACTTTAGCTAATGGGGCCTCCTGCTGCTGCCGCGCTGCCAGAGCACGATTTCTGTTCTCATCCTGAAGCAAAGTTCTTAACCTGAAGCACTATTTCTGGGTTAGCAGAGTCTGTAACCTGAAGCGTATGTAACCAGAGGTACCAGTGCAATACTTTTTGGGGTGATAGAATGCAAATTTTCGTACGGTTCTTTAAAATAAAAATTAAAAACCCTCTCTTAGACTACTATGGAAGCTGCCTGGACTTAGGAGCGAATGAACACGTGTTCGCCCAACATGGATCGATCCATCTGTCCTTAGAGAGGAGGAAAGCTGAAATGCAGGAACTGATAAGGAATTGCCAGCCAAATCTTCAGCCGGCAGGAGGACTCTCTTTTCGCGAGATGCAGCTGTATTCCCAAGCCCAAAGCTGGCTGGCGTGGCAGACTCTAGCTGCCCACGTGTTCCCCACTCGCCGCCTCGCTGGCAGTGTCACCTGCCTTTGTTTATCCCATGAAACGGGATTCCTGAGTCATCCCAGGCCTGCTGAGTCAGCCCAAGCCCACACGCCAGGCAGATGATGAGTTTTCACCCACATCTGAGTCCTGCTGCCTCGTGGCTTTGGGTGGGGTGACTTGGGGAGGGTGCCGAAAACCACCCTGATAAAGAAAACAGGTGCATCTGTTGCGGGAGCTTGAAGATGCGGCGAGCAGAAAGCTCCGCATGAGGAGGAACTTTTCTCATGCACCGTCTCCATGGCGACGTCTCCCCCCAAATCCTCTAAGTCGGGAGCAAGAGGCTGTGGGGGTGGCTGGCTGCCCCTGCAGACGTTTCTGGCATTCGCTAGCTGTGGAATCGTACTGCGTTAATAGATTAGCCTCCGTGCGCGCACACACAGGAGAACGCCCAGTTTCTTACAGAGGGAGAATTGCTACCTCGGTTCAGCATCAAGAGATAGAACAGCGGTGGGGAGATGTTGTAGATTAGAATTCAGCCATCCTCGATTTGTTGTCAAAAGCAGCATTGTCCCAAAAGGCGGGGTTGAAAGGAAGGCCCTGCAATAAACCAAAATCTGCCCTTAGTCCCTTCTGGGGGACACAAGAGCCCTTATAGAGTCCTTTGTAGGTTCTCCATCGGTCAGAGAAAATGACAGAGGCCAACCAGAGAATATTGAGAAGCAAAGCAGCTCGTAAGCCTGATCTTTATTGAACTGTTGCAACAGGGTGCTCCCCTCACCCGCAGGAAAGGAGGAGGACCCAGAACCAAAGTGTGCCTGCCCTTATATAGACATTGTAAATTGCCCGCCCTGGAGCTCAAGACCACCCCTCCATACATCATGCATACATCACAGAAGGGGTGTAACCCAAGACCACCCCCCCCAAACATCATACCTACATCACAGAAAAGGCGGTCTACAACAGAAATTTGAATGTTGTTGCTTTTCCTGTCTCCCAGGTTATCTGATAATGCCTTATCTGATTGCCTTTCCTGGTAGTCTGGCCATTCCTTTGAGATGGTGATTACCCAATTCCTGAGACAATGGGAAGGTTCCCTGACCCCCTCCCTCCTTGCGGAGAAAACATTTGGTCAGTTGGGGAGTCAAAATGGTTTCAGGGAGTCAAAATGGTCCTTCCTTCATGGAGTAAAATAAAAGTGGAACAGTGCAGATCTGATGTATGGTTGATTTTCTTGAATTTATAACAGAAGCGTAGCGTATGTAGTGTATGAGTGTGTGTGTGTGAAGTTTGTACAAACTGAATGATTGGGGGGGGGGTTTCCTGCGACAAAGGGACCCCTCAATAATCTTGTTTCATAATTATTATTTCCCTGCCCTCCAAATGGGAAAATAACAATTGCCAGTAATAAAGGGGGGAAACAATAATTTGTGCCCTTCTATGCCCTACTCAGGCCACCCAGCTCACGATCTCTATTTAACTCTTCCAGGTGGTGGAAAACCCTGCGATGGCTGACCAGTTTGCCAAACGGGTGTCAGCCCTGAAGGAGAAGGTGCACTTCCGTTCCGTGCTGTTCTCGTGCCACGTCCGCAAGGTGAGCAGCTGGCAGAAGCAGAGGCTGCTCCTCTGTCGCTCCCTCCTGACCCAACGCAGAACATCAAATCCACCGCTGAGCTAAATTGGGTTGAGAGCAATTTCCTCTCCCCGGGGGGCCCTGGAAACAGAGATCTTGGAGGGGAGCCTCGGGAACGATAAACCTAGATTCTAGATTCAGGTAGGTAGCCGTGTTGGTCCGACACTGTCAAAATAAATTTAAAAAATTGTCTAGTAGCACCTTAGAGACCAACTACGTTTGTTCTGGATATAAGCTCCCGTGTATCTGAAGAAGTGTGCATGCACACGAAAGCTTATGCCCAGAACAAACTTAGTTGGAGCTGTGGTCCAAACCACTGAGCCTCTTGATCTTGCCGATCAGAAGGTCGGTGGTTTGAATTCCCGCGGCGGGGTGAGCTCCCATTGCTCTGTTCCAGCTCCTGCCAACCTAGCAGTTCAAAAGCACGTCGGAGTGCAAGTAGATAAATAGGTACCACTCCGGCGGAAAGGTAAACGGCGTTTCCGTGCGCTGCTCTGGTTTCACCAGAAGCGGCTTAGTCATGCTGGCCACATGACCCGGAAAAACTGTCTGCGGACAAACGCCGGCTCCCTCGGCCTGAAAGCGAGATGAGCATCGTAACCCTAGAGTCGTCCGCAACTGGACCTAACCGTCAGGGGTCCCTTTACCTTTTTAAGGTGCTAAAGGTAAAGGGACCCCTGACCATTAGGTCCAGTTGTGGCTGACTCTGGGGTTGCAGTGCTCATCTCGCTTTATTGGCCGAGGGAGCCGGAGTACAGCTTCTGGGTCATGTGAGTACTCTTGCCCAGTGTATCATTACTGATGATGTTCTCTCCTTGCAGATCAACCGCTGTAACAAGAGCACAGACAGAGCCATCCTCATCACAGACCAGCACCTATACAAGTTGGAACCAAGGAAACAGTACAAAGTGATGAAATCGATTCCTCTGAGCATGGTAAGAGGGACCTCTCCTGGCAACGGGCTCCGGGAGGAGGTGTGGCGGGCAGCTTTCATGGTAGTTAAGGTGGTAACGCTGCACAGGTTGCTGCTGTTTCTGCAAACATCTTCTGCAACATGCCATCAGCGGTGGATTTTTATAAGATGGTCCAATCTGTTGGGATGCTGCTAAGGAATCGGGGGCAATTGGCAAGCCCCCCAGCTGGCTCCAGCCTACCGGCCGACATGCCAATCAAACTCCAGTCCTTGGTGCAGCATGAATCTGCAACCCAGAGCTTCAGAATCTGGGTACGCAACTCAGCAGAGTAAACGCACAACAGAAGTGGCAGGGAGAGGCTGTGTAAAGCATATTCACAAGCAGTTTATTCAGCGCACATTAGGACAAGAGGAAAAACATGTCTTCTCCCCTTTGTGTCCAAGCAAGCGGCATTAGCAAAAGCTATACACACAAATGGAAGTTCCCAGCAAGCTGTGCTGGAGTGTAAACAGACATGGTGTAAGTCCACCGAGAATGAGTTGCTGTGCTCATTAGGCCTGGCGAAGTCTATGGAGATCGTGTTTTTACTAACAGAGTTAACTCCAACTTTGAACGGTGTGAACTGGCCTTCTCGGTAGTGGCGCCCACCCTGCGGAACGCCCTCCCATCAGATGTCAAGGAAATAAACAACTATCTGACTTTTAGAAGACATCCGAAGGCAGCCCAGTTTAGGGAAGTTGTTCATGTCTGATGTTCTATTGTGCTTTTAATATTCTGTTGGGAGCTGCCCAGAGTGGCTGGGGAAACTCAGCCAGATGGGCGGGGTATATATAATAAATTCAGAGGTTGAAGAGGCAATATTCCGGTCTTTTGACACGGCCCTCATCAATCCAGCTGGCCAGACTTGCAATGGTCTCTCTGGTACCTGTTTGGTTGTTAATTTTAGACCTTGTTTCGTCTTTGCCTTGGCCGCCTTAGTTTCCACTTGGAGGGGGGGCGCTGAAACCTTTTTGCGATTTCTCCCTCTCGACAGGTGACCGGGATGAGCGTGACCAGCGGCGTGGATCAGCTGGTCGTCTTCCACACCCAGAACCACGACGGCCTGGTGGTCTGCCTCCACAAAATGCAGCCGGAAAACGACTGCCGGGTTGGGGAGTTGGTCGGCGTGATGGTGGAGCACTTCAGAAGGTGGGTGGCTTTTAAAGCAAAATAAATAAATAAAATGGTGTTGATTGATTGCAGCACCGAGTCAGAATACAGCTGCGGTCGCATCACCTTCTGCTGAAAGTACAATCCTGGGAACTGTACAGCTGAAATTCGGAAAATTAGAATATCGTGGAAAAGTTCATTTATTTCAGCAATTCAACTTAAAAGGTGAAACAAATATATGAGATAGACTCATGACATGCAAAGCGAGATATGTCAAGCCTTGATTTGTTATCATTGTGATGATCATGGCATGGTACAGCTGATGAAAACCCCAAATTAACAATCTCAGAAAATTAGAATATTAAATGAAACCGGCAAAACAAGGACTGCAAATAAAGCAATATTGGACCTCTGAGAAGTAGAAGCATGCATATGTACACAGTGCTTGGTTTGGGCCCCTTTTGCATCGATTACTGCCTCAATGTGGCGTGGCATGGATGCTATCAGCCTGTGGCACTGCTGAGGTGTTATGGAAGACCAGGATGCTTCAATAGCAGCCTTCAGCTCTTCTGCATTGCTCGGTCTCATGTCTCTCATCTTTCTCTTGGCAATGCCCCATAGATTCTCTATGGGGTTCAGGTCAGGCGAGTTTGCTGGCCAATCAAGCACAGTAATCCCATGGGCATTGAACCAGGTTTTGGTACTTTTGGCAGTGTGGGCAGGTGCCAAAGTCCTGCTGGAAAATGAAGTCAGCATCCCCATAAAGCCCATCTGTGGAAGGAAGCATGAAGTGCTCCAAAATCTCCCGGTAGACGGCTGCGTTGACCATGGACTTAATGAAGCACAGTGGACCAGAGACATGCATGCCTCTACTTCTCAGAAGTTTGTTCTTATAAAAAACATAAACAACAAAAAAGAAAAAAAACATTACAATATAAAAAACAAACATACAAACATTAATCCTATCTATTATAATCCCATTTTTGTTACCATTGTTAGATGTTGTCAGGGCCGCCTCAGGTCCCAGCTCACAAGAGACCAACGCCAAGTCCACTTTATTTACCAAAGTCTTTATTGAAGTACATTGTTTGCTCCACAGCCGAGGCGCGTAGCCCCACGTCTGTTACGCTTAGATCGCTGAAGTCCCCTCTGAATCAGTCCCGCCTCTACACCAGTTTAAGAGGCTTGTGCTAGTCCACCTCTTCCTGTCCTTCCTTTTCCGCAGGGTCTTTCTGCCCCCCTGGGTTCCTTCCCTCCTGCTTTCCCCTGACGCTGAGTCCCCAGACGCCTGCTCCCCCCTCCTCCGTGCTTTGGGACCAGGCTCCTCCTCCGGGCTCTCCGCATTTCCGCGCGCCTCCACATTTGAACTTGGCGCGCGTTCGCTACCCCTGACCTTCCTCTTGACAGTTACACTGCTCTCGGTACTACTCTCCGCCCCTTCCGGCAGGACGTCTTGCCCCGATCTCCTTCCCCTCTCTGCTTCCTGCTCTGCTCCGTGTGTCACACTGGGAACTCCACCCTTTTCACTCCGTTCCGGCTGGGAAGCCGGCCCCGATCTCCCACTCCCACTCGGGGTTTCCCTGCTGCTCCCCTGCTCCTGACGAGTCCCCCCTGTGGCTCCCCTTCGCCTGACCAGGGGCGCCCCCTTTGGGGAATCCTCCGATTCACTTGAGAGACTCATGGAAGCCCTCAAGTCATTGTCCTCCTCCTCCTCCTCGTTCCTGGATTCTTCCCCCTCGCTCTCAGTCTCCTCCCTCATCTGTGCCTCTCTCCCTGAACCCCTGGACAGATGCCTTCCTCAAATCCCTCTGGCTGAGTCTCCTTATGACTCATTGTAGCAGTTTCCCAAGACTAATTTCCAATGAAATTAACTTCGTCAATTAACATCTACCTTTCTTATCATATTCACTTCTATCCATAGTATTATGCAATTCGAAATGTTTAATTCCTAAGCCAATTTGGTACTCACAAATAGTGCTACTTATATTATCTTAGAATATTTTACTAAATAATCCTTAAATTTCTTCCATTCTTCTTGGTGCTCCTCCTCTTTCTATTCGCGGACTCTTCTGGTCAGGTCAGCCAGCTCCGAAAAGTCCATCATCTACATCTGCCATTCCTCCACTGTTGGTATTTCTTGTGGTTTCCAATATTTGGCTAACAAAATTCTTGCTGCAGTTGTGGCGTACAAAAGATGTGTGGGTCTCTTTCACCCTCCAGCTGTCTGTGGGACGAACCACGATCCCGTGCCCTCGATAGATAGGCCCCCCTCCCCGTCGGCAGTGGGATTAGAGAGAGCCGCTCTTGACCCAGTGACCCTCGGGGCACCCTAATGCAGATCTGAAGATGGAGGAGGCTCAGGAGTCTGAGCTGGGATTAGGAGTGGCAGTGGGGCTGATCCTGGCACACACCCAGAGCCCCTTCTCTGGGCTCGCACATCGATTCCCGAACGAGGGTCCGAGAGCAGGCTTCTGAGCAGTGGCGTAGCGTGGGAGGTGCAGGGGGGCCGGGCGCATCGGGCGCAACATCTGGGGGGGCGCGCTCGCACTCGCAGCTCTCTGCCCCTACCTGACAGGGGTGCAAATTACTTGTCTTGCCCCAGGTGCTGACAACCCACGCTACGCCACTGCTTCTGAGCACTCCAGAAATATGCCTGGCACAATGACTTCGCTTTTGGGGTATGCACATTAATGAAGTACAGTAATTTTCGCTCTATAAGACTCACTTTTCCCCTCCTAAAAAGTAAGGGGAAATGTGTGTGCGTCTTATGGAGCGAATGCAGGCTGCGCAGCTATCCCAGAAGCCAGAACAGCAAGAGGGATCGCTGCTTTCGCTGCGCAGCGATCCCTCTTGCTGTTCTGGCTTCTCAGGTTCAGAATATTTTTTTTCTTGTTTTCCTCCTCCAAAAACTAGCTGCGTCTTGTGGTCTGGTGCGTCTTATAGAGCGAAAACTGTGGTAATGGAGACAAAAAAAATAATAATGAGAAAGTTGGAGGGCAACAGAATGCTTAAAGGTAAAGGGACCCCTGACCATTAGGTCCGGTCGTGGCCGACTCTGGGGTTGCGGCGCTCATCTCGCTTTACTTGCCGAGGGAGCCGGCGTACAGCTGTACAGGTCATGTGGCCAGCATGACTAAGCCGCTTCTGGCGAACCAGAGCAGCGCACGGAAACGCCGTTTACCTTCCCACCGGAGCGGTACCTATTTATTTACTTGCACTTTTTGGTGAGCTTTCAAACTGCTAGGTTGGCAGGAGCAGGGACCGAGCAACGGGAGCTCACCCCGTCGCGGGGATTCGAACCGCCAACCTTCTGATCGGCAAGTCCTAGGCTCTGTGGTTTAACCCACAGCGCCACCCACGTCCCTGCCTTGTAAAAACAGTGGGGGAAACAGATGTTCTGCCCCTGAGCCACAGCCCTTCCCCAAATAAGTGGTGCTGCCTTATTACCATCTATCTCAGTACTGCTACACTGGACGGCAGCAGCTCTCCATGGATTTTAGGTGAAGGGGACATTCTCAGGTGCTGAGGTTGCACCTGGGCCCATCTGTGTGCTCTGCCCCCTCACCTTTAGGGCTGAGCTTCATTTCAGTAGAGCATGAACCTCTTAATCTGCTCTGGTCAGACCTCACCTGGAGTACTGTGTCCAGTTCTGGGCACCACAGTTTAAGAAGGACACTGACAAACTGGAACGTGTCCAGAGGAGGGCAACCAAAATGGTCAAAGGCCTGGAAACGATGCCTTATGAGGAACGGCTAAGGGAGCTGGGCATGTTTAGCCTGGAGAAGAGGAGGTTAAGGGGTGATATGATAGCCATGTTCAAATATATAAAAGGATGTCACATAGAGGAGGGAGAAAGGTTGTTTTTTGCTGCTCCAGAGAAGCGGACATGGAGCAATGGATCCAAACTACAAGAAAGAAGATTCCACCTAAACATTAGGAAGAACTTCCTGACAGTAAGAGCTGTTCGACAGTGGAATTTGCTGCCCAGGAGTGTGGTGGAGTCTCCTTCTTTGGAGGTCTTTAAGCAGAGGCTTGACAACCATATGTCAGGAGTGCTCTGATGGTGTTTCCTGCTTGGCAGGGGGTTGGACTCGATGGCCCTTGTGGTCTCTTCCAACTCTATGATTCTATGATTCTATGATCTCAGGGTCGTTTGGCGAAAGATTCCTGCATTGCAGAAGGTTGGGCTGGATGACCCTGGTAGCCCCTTTGAACTCAGTAGAACATGAACCTCTTAATCTCAGGGTCATGGGTTCAATCCCCACGTGGGACAAAGTAATAATAATAATAATAATAATAATAATAATAATAATAAATTTATTATTTATAGCCCGCCAATCTGACTAGGTTTACCCAGCCACTCTGGGTGGCTTCCAACCGAATATTAAAAACAATGCAGCGTCAGACATTAAAAATTTCCCTAAACAGGGCCTCCTTCAGTTGTCTTTTATAAGTAAAATATAGTGGTACCTCAGGTTACATACGCTTCAGGTTACAGGCTCCGCTAACCCAGAAATAGTTCTTCAGGTTAAGAACTTTGCTTCAGGATGAGAACAGAAATCGCGCGGCGGCAGCGGGAGGCCCCATTAGCTAAAGTGGTGCTTCAGGTTAAGAACAGTTCCAGGTTAAGAACGGACCTCCGGACGAATTAACTACTTAACCCCAGGTACCACTGAAAAATAGTTGTTTATTGCCTTGACATCTGAGGAGAGGGTGTTCCACAGGGCGGGTGCCACCACCGAGAAGGCTCTCTGTCTGGTTCCCTGTAACCTCATTTCTCGCAGGGAGGGAACCTCCAGAAGGCCCTCGGAGCTGGACCTCAGCGCCCGGGCTGGATTCCTGCATTGCAGAGGGTTGAGCTGCATGACGCTGGTAGCCCCTTTGGACTCAGTAGAACACGGACATCTTAATCTCAGGGTCTTGGGTTCAATCCCCAGGTGGGGAAAATAACAACAAGAACAACAACCCTTGTGGGCTCCTCTACGATTCCATGATTTTGAGGACTTTTCAGGGGCCTGGAGCAGCGTGATTTGTAACCGCGAAGAACTCCAATAAGCAACCACCCGTATTGGCAGAGAGAGGGGAAGGGAAGCCGGGTGAATGCAAGCCTGGGTCCTTCGCCGACCTAGCAGGTGACAGATGGGATCCTTCTCTGGGAAACCCCCCGTCCTTCCAGGGTCGAGCCATTGCCATCTGTTGCGGCAGCTGCAGGCACGCGCCGGGACACTGACCAGGTGCAGGAGAAGAAAGGAGCGGTGGCGAAAGGGGAGGGAGGGCTGGAAGGAAGGAAGGGGGGGGGTTGGACTGTTTGCTGTGCGTCTCCCCGGAGCTTCACAAAGGGGATTGCGAGAAATTACTGCACAGCGCTGGCAGGCTGGGAGTGATGGACTGCAAGGCAGCTGTCAGGGCTGGGCTGGATTACCGGTGGATTTCTGGCTTGGTCTCCAACATCCAAAGGCAGTAACGCTTCTGAGACACCAGTTGCGGGAAAACGCAGGAGAGGAGAGGGCTCTTGCGTTCGAATCCTGCTTGGCCACTGTGAGAAGGCTAGACTTGATGGACCGCCTTTGGCCTGAACTAGCCTGCTCCTCTTGTGTTCTGATGTGGGTGTGCACAGCAGATTTGAAAGCGCGGCATCTTGTTTATACACCGCATTTTCGCTCTATAGGACGCACTTTCCCCCCTCCAAAAATGAAGGGGAAATGTGTGTGCGTCCTATGGAGCGAATGCAGGCTCCTTGGCTTCAGCGATAGCAAAGCAAAGCCTCCAAAGCGCAGAGGGAGCACTCCCTCCGTGCTCCGGAGGCTACGCATTGAATCATAGAATCATAGAGTTGGAATAGACCACAAGGGCCATCGAGTCCAACCCCCTGCCAAGCAGGAAACACCATCAGAGCACTCCTGACATATGGTTGTCAAGCCTCTGCTTAAAGACCTCCAAAGAAGGAGACTCCACCACACTCCTTGGCAGCAAATTCCACTGTCGAACAGCAGGTGGAATCTTCTTTCTTGTAGTTTGGATCCATTGCTCTGTGTCCGCTTCTCTGGAGCAGCAGAAAACAACCTTTCTCCCTCCTCTATGTGACATCCTTTTATATATTTGAACATGGCTATCATATCACCCCTTAACCTCTTCTTCTCCAGGCTAAACATGCCCAGCTCCCTTAGCCGTTCCTCATAAGGCATTGCTTTCGCTGAAGCCTGGAGAGCAAGAGGCGTCAGTGCGCACCCACCCCTCTCGCTCTCGGGGGTTCAGGGATAGCCGCCTGAATCTTTTGGAGCGCAGCGGGAACTCGCGCTGCGTTCGAAAGGCTTCGCAACCTTGCCACCGCTCCCGGACCTGTTCTGTTCCGCAGCTAAAAACGAAGCCAAGACAGCGAGTGGCATCCATCCCGCTCGCTGTCTTGGCTTCTTTGCTCTTTGGGGCTGGGGGGGGGGGGAAATAAGATTTTTTTTTATTGATTTCCCCCCCTAAAAACTAGGTGTGCCTTATGGTCCAGTGCGCCTTATCGAGCGAAAAATACGGTACCTCTTCCCTACCACTGAACTGTGGCCCTTTTCTAACCATCTCGATCCGTTTGTTCCCTCGAAGCTTGCTTTCCCCTCCATTCTTATGAATCATAACAACAGCAGTTCTTTCTTTTATATAAATTTTTATTAGCTTTTCAACATATCATTTTCAACAATAATTAAACATACTTTCATATCTTATACCATTTTTTTTTTACTTCCGTCAATCACATCTGAAAATTTTCCAGTCTACTCACTTAATATACATTTCTTACTTCCACTGTTACATTTGAATCTCATGACTAATATCTCTATTCTTTCTCTACATTGCAATGTTCCATACATGTCTCCTTACAAAACTTCTTGTAGTCCTACTCGCGTAATTTGTCGATTACAGTTGCTCTTCAAATAATTCGTATATTTCTTCCAATCTTCTGTGAATCTCTGGTCCCGCAGGCTTCGAATCCTTCCTGTCATTTTATCTAATTCTGCGTAGCCTATTAATTTTGTCTGTCATTCTTCTTCCGTCGGAAGACAACAGCAGTTCTTTGCCAGACATGCCTGAGCTGATCTCTCTCTCCGTGTTAAAGCCTTTAGCCCAGAACGTTCCAAACTGTGTCGTGACGTGTGTGCCGGCGGCAGTGTGCAAGTGTGTCCCCTCGTGCTCCTCCTGGGGGTGGAAAAGGGTTAGTTTGACATGGGGGAGTCCGAGCCCGAGTCCCAGGCCATCACAGCAGGTTGCTTCGCCTCTGACACTGAGTAAAAGAAGTATTGCCACCTGACCCCACCCCACTCACCATTCGCCCCTCCCTCTCTTTTCTCTCTAACCTCACTCTCTAGGCAACACTCATGTCTCACAACAAATGAAACTGATCTGTAGAAAACGCAGCTTGAAAAAAGAGACAACGAATGTGTTTTTGTAAACTAAGAAATACATGTGTGTGTGTTTTAAAAAGGAAAGGGGTTAGTTTAGCCTCTGGTTTGCTAATAAAAACGAATGACTGTGTCGTGAAATGATAAATAAATAAAAGTGCATCACCAACATGGAAAGCTTGGAAAGATCTGCTTTAGCCCTTCGCATGGAGATTTAAGGAATAGGATGTGCTTCATAGGTCAGGGGTCAGCTGTGGGCCAGTCCACCATCCCTCAGACCTTGTGGGGGGCCGGACTATATTTTTTGGGGAGAAATGAATGAATTCCTATGCCCCACAAATAACCCAGAGATGCATTTTAAATCAAAGGACACATTCTACTCATGTAAAAACTCACTGATTCCCAGAACATCCGCAGGCTGGATTGAGAAGGTGATTGGGCCGTGTCCGGCCCCTGGGCCTTAGTTTGCCTACCCCTGTCATAGGTGGACTCTCCTTCATCGAAGGCTTCTCAGAAGAGGTTAGACAGCCATCTGTCAGGGATTCTGTAGCTGTAGCTCCTGCATTGCAGAAGTTTATCGTTGTCCCTTGAGGTCCCTGCCAGCTCTACATTTCTACAATTCTATGCTTCATGGATCTGAAGTCCGTGATCTCCAGCCACCCTTCCCAAAGGGAAAAAAACCAAGGTCTTTGGAGGAGGAGCTGGCCATGGTACTGAATCTTCTTATTTTTCTTCTTTGGTGATCTCTTGTGGCCGAGTAAGATTGTCTTCCATAAACACGGTTTTAACAATGAGTCCGTAAGTGACTGTGGAGGCCAGTTCTGGATCCACACGTCCTTCCACAGTGGGGACATTGGTTTCCGGGCGGGAGTTGATCACGGTGTGGATTTGCCAAGCGTGCCTTCCTCTTAGCACGTTTCTCCCTTGCGTCCTGAGTTCGAGTGTCTTCAAAGCCCATTACACCTTTGGTAAAGGCTGTTCTCCAACTGGAGCGCTCGCAGGCCAGTGTTTCCCAGTTGTCGGTGTTTATACTACATCTTTTAAGATTTGCCTTGAGAGAATCTTTAAACCTCTTCTGTTGACCACCAGCATGACGCTTTCCATTTTTAAGTTGGGAATAGAGTAGTTGCTTTGGAAGACGATCATCAGGCGTCCGCACAACATGACCAGTCCAACGAAGTTGATGTTGAAGAATCATCGCTTTGACACCGGTGATCTTTGCTTCTTCCAGTACACTGGCATTAGTTCGCCTGTCTTCCCAAGTGATGTGTAAAAATTTTCGGAGACACCGTTGATGGACACTCGCTGGCACTGAATAGCAAAGTCCTGACCAACATACATAGGATGTTGCGTTATAACAAGTCAGACCACTGGTCGGTCTTGTCAACTCCTATGGTTCCCAAACCTTTTCGGCCCACTGCCCTTTGGTTCCACAAACTCATCCCTAGTGCTCACTATAAAAAGCCTTATTCAGAACAGTGGCTTGCATGACTCACTATGGAAGATAAAGGTAAAGGGACCTCTGACCATTAGGTCCAGTCGTGATCGACTCTGGGGTTGCAGCGCTCATCTTGCTTTATTGGCCGAAGGAGCTGGCGTACAGCTTCCAGGTCATGTGGCCAGCATGACTAAGCCGCTTCTGGCGAACCAGAGCAGCGCACGGAAACGCCATTTACCTTCCCGCCAGAGTGGTACCTATTTATCTACTTGCACTTTAACGTGCTTTCGAACTGATAGGTTGGCAGGAGCAGGGACCAAGCAACAGGAGCTCACCCTGTCGCAGGGATTCGAACCGCTGACCTTCTGATCGGCAAGTCCTAGGCTCTGTGGTTTAACCCACAGCACCACTCACACCCCACAGGAAGCGTTAAAGGTAAAGGGACCACTGACCATTAGGTCCAGTCGTGGACGACTCTGGGGTTGCGGCGCTCATCTTGCTTTATTGGCCGAGGGAGCCGGCGTACAGCTTATGGGTCATGTGGCCAGCATGACTAAGCCGCTTCTGGCGAACCAGAGCAGTGCACGGAAATGCCGTTTACCTTCCCACCAGAGCGGTACCTATTGATCTACTTGCACTTTGACGTGCTTTTGAACTGCTAGGACCGAGAAATGGGAGCTCACCCCGTCGCGGGGATTCGAACCGCCGACCTGATCGGCAAGTCCTAGGCTCTGTGGTTTAACCCACAGTGCCACCCGCGTCCCCACTATGGAAGATAGCAACACAATAATATTCAAAACAGTAGCAATTAATTGCATGCTTATTCAAAATCCAATCAAAACTATTTAGCTTAATTAATTCCACAAAACTGATGAACTGCATGTCCGAGATCTGCCTTTCCCCGAGCTGAGCTCCTGTTCGTGTCGACAGAAGGCCTCCAGAGATAGTGGCAGGTCCCCAGAAGAAGTGGACATCACACTTTGGCACATGGTAGAGCAGCCTCTTTATCTGTAAGGCCAGAAGCTCCTGTGTGTATTTTTAATTATGGATGGAAATAAATAGTGCATAATTAGCGCAAGCCGCATGAAATTTGTGCGAGGAGGCTGGACGTGTCGCACTTCCCCCTGCGATGCTGTTTTGCGCCGTTTCCAAGTGCGAGACGCGAAGCGACAGCTCTCCGGAATGCGATCACCTGTTAGCGGAGTCTTTAATTTGCACTTTTTAAGATTTGACAGCAGGGAAACGTGTCCTGACAAAATGAAGGTGCTGCTGTCAAGGAGGGAATTGCCCCCATCTGTGGGGCACAAAACTCGTGCCCATGTATTATTTTTTACTTATAAGATTCCTTCGCCATAAGGGGCAAGGGCGGGTTACAGCAGCACACAGAGAATCGTTGACATAGAAGGGACACCAAAGGACATCTAGTCCAACCCTGGCAATGCAGGAATCACAACCACTGACAGGTGGCTACCCAACCTTTGCTTAGAAACCTCCAAGGAAGAAGAGCCCATAGCCTTCTGAGGCAGTCTGCTCCGCAACCAAGCAGGTCTTACTGTCAGAAAATTATTCTTTTTTTAAAAAAAACAAAACATTTTTATTTGATTTTTCTAATACAAAGTTATAAAAATCCAAATGCAACTCTTCTTAACCTGAGGTACCACTTTAGTTAATGGGTCCTCCCTCTACCACCGCACGATTTCTGTTCTCATCCTGAAGCAAAGTTCTTAACCCGAGGTTCTATTTCTGGGTTAGCGGAGCCTGTAACCTGAAGCGTATGTAACCCGAGGTATCACTGTACAGAGATTTATCGGAATCTCAGGACGTCCCTCCACCCCTTCCCCGGAGTCCCGATTTAAATATTTAAAACTGCATCTTCTTCCAAACTCAAACTTTTACGTCAATCCGTATTGTCTGTGGTAATTGTTACACGACACGCGAAATCAAAATCCTGCCAATGTTTCCATCTACTTACAGTGATCTCTTCAATAACTGATAATTTTTTCCCCATTCTTCTATAAAGTTTTTGTCCTCTTGGTTCCGGAGTTTTCCAGTCAGCTTTGCCATAGTTCATCAGTTTGGTTTGCCACTCCTCTCTGGTCAGGGCTGTCTCTTCTTTCCATCTCTGGGTTAGTAGCATCCGTGCGGCTGTTGTTCCATACATAAAAAGTCTTTTCTGGACCTTTGGAATGTCTATACCTGTAATTCCTAATAAAAAAGCTTCTGGTTTTTTAAAACAAAAATTTTCAAAACATTTCTTTCATTTCATTATATGTCATCTCCCAGAAGGCTTTTACCACCTTACAGGTCCACCACGTATGAAAAAGGGTACTTTCTTTTTCTTTACATTTCCAGCAGGTTTTTTTTACTTGTCCTATACATTTTTGCCAAGTTTGTAGGAGTCAGATACCACCGGTACATCATTTTCATATAATTCTCTTCCAAAATATCAACATGCCGTGAACTTCAGGTCTGTTTTCCATAACTTTCCCCAATCTGCCATCTGGATATTATGCCCCAGATCCCTTGCCCGGTGTATCATTGACCTGTTCGTCCTTTGTACCGAAAATTATTCTTAATTATTATTCAGGAATCTACTTTGAATCCATCGATTGGGGACCTACCAGGGCTGTCTTTAGCATATGCGCCGCCGAGGTGCAAAAATCCACTCAGTGCTTATGTCAGACACCACGCTTATGCCTTATCTCTTGTTTACGAAATAAGGGAGGAAAAAGAAACAAGTTTTTTATTTGCTCATTTATTTACAATAAAATTATACTCGTTGAGTCTGACAAGCGCTGCCGTTGTGAATGGCAAGCGTTGCTGCTAATGCGGCGCATCTTTGGTAAATGAGCACACATTGTCGAAAGTCCTTTAGTGAAACAGTAGGCAAACATTTCAGTATTGTTGTTGTTGTTTAGTTGTGTCCGACTCTTCATGACCCCCTGGACCAGAGCATGCCAGGCACTCCTGTCTTCCACTGCCTCCCGCAGTTTGGTCAAACTCATTCTGGTAGCTTCGAGAACACTGTCCAGCCATCTTGTCCTCTTCCGTCCCCTTCTCCTTCTGCCCTCCATCTTTCCCAACATCAGGGTCTTCTGCAGGGAGTCTTCTCTTCTCCTGAGGTGGCCAAAGTCTTGGAGCCTCAGCTTCAGGATCTGTCCTTCCAGTGAGCACTCAGGGCTGATTTCCTTCAGAATGGAAACAAAAGACATATATACATAGGTAATACTGAAATGGATTTCCTTATCCATTCTTAAGGAAATCCATTTCAGTATTACCTACGTATATATATGTATTTTGTTTTTCTAGCTTGACCAAAATTATTTATTATTTCATAACAGGTAGATACAGTCATACCTCGGGTTACAGACGCTTCAGGTTGCATTTTGTCGGGTTACAGACATGCTGAAACCCGGAAGTACCGGAATGGGTTACTTCCGGGTTTCGGCGGATGCGCAGAAGCGCTAAATTGTGCTTTGTGCATGCGCAGAAGCACCGAATCGCAACCTGCACATGCGCAGACGCAGCACTGCGGGTTGCGAACATGCCTCCTGCACGGATCACGTTCGTAACCCAAGCATCCACTGTAGTTAAGAGCTTAGGAGGCTTGAGCGGTGGGCGCCTGGCGCCCCCCAGAATTCGGAACCCGGGTGCCCAGCACCCCTTGCACCCCAAGTAAAGACGGCCCTGGGTCCTACCCTCTGGAGCAGAGGAAACAAGCTTTCTCCATCTCCCATGTGATATTTGAAGACGGCTAAGCTTTTCTCCCTCTTCCTCAAAGCTGGAACGTGTGAACATCCCCTGAAGTTGACTATTGGACATGACAGAGAAAAGAAAGTCATTTTTCGCGCAGTTAGACTATGGAACTCCCTGCCACAGGAGGCAGTAAACCGAATGGGTTTAAAAGGGGAAATCCATGGAAGAAAAGGCTATCAGTGGCTGCTAGTCATGGTTGCTCCATTCTGTCACCACTCAGAGGCAGCATGGGAACCTCAAGTGGGCTGTTGTCCTCCTTGCGTCTCGTTGGCCACTGGGTAGGCCTTTGGCTTGATCTCCAGGGCTCTTTGTGTTTTTAACTCCCCAGTTCTTAACACCTGCTTTCGTTTTGCTGCCCGGTGTTCTGGGGGCGCAGTTAGAATTCGAATCCTGCCCTCGTAAGCTTTCGCAGCTCCTTTGCGGTTTTGGGTCACCCGCAAAGTCGGCGACACCCTCTTTTCCTCTCTAAAGCCAGAGGATGAAACTTGATTGCCCCACTTTGCAGATGCCTGGGACACGGTTGCTAGGGAACTGCCAGAAAGCTCATTAACAGCTGAGATTAAGCAGAGAGCCTGGAAGGAAGCAGAAAGAGAAAGAAAGAGAGAGGTGAAGAAAAAGAAAGAAGGTGTCGAGGTGAGGGAGGGTGCAGCAAGAGGAGAGAGGGAGAGAAAGAGGAGGGAGGGAGCTCTCACAAGCACTGAAGCTGCATTGGGGTCCTGACCAGTGCGTTTTATTTATTTGATTGCATTTATATCAGGCCTCCCCCCCCCCCCAAGGAGCTCAAAGTGGCATACATGGAGATGTTCAGATCTTGCCTGCAGGTTAGTCACTGTGAGAACTGGCCACTGGCACGATGCGCTGGCCTTCTTACGTTCCTCTCTGTGGCATGTGAGATGGCAAGCTGTAAACACCCTCCACGCATTTACGTGAGTGTGCACTCAAGGCCAGATGCGTCCGTTCCGCACGCAGAGGTTTTTATTTCCGAGCACAATTCAAAGTGTTGGTGTTGACCTTGAAAGCCCTAAACGGCCTCGGTCCAGTATACCTGAAGGAGCGTCTCCACCCCCATCGTTCAGCCCGGACACTGAGGTCCAGCACCAAGGGCCTTCTGGCGGTTCCCTCACTGTGAGAAGCGAAGCTACAGGGAACCAGGCAGAGGGCCTTCTCAGTGGTGGCGCCCGCCCTGTGGAACGCCCTCCTATCAGATGTCAAGGAAATAAACAACTATCTGACTTTTAGAAGACGTCTGAAGGCAGCCCTGTTCAGGGAAGTCTTTAATGTGTGACATTTTAATGGACTGTATTTTTCACTCTATAAGACGCACCAAACCACAAGACGCACCTAGTTTTTGGAGGGGAAAAACAAGGAAAAAAATATTCTGAATCTCAGAAGCCAGAACAACAAGAGGGTTCACTGCGCAGCGAAAGCAGCAATCCCCCTTGCTGTTCTGGCTTCTGGGATAGCTGCGCAGCCTGCATTCGCTCCATAAGGCACACACACATTTCCCCTTACTTTTTAGGAGTGTGTCTTATAGAGCAAAAAATACGGTATTTTCAGTCCTTGTTGGAAGCCGCCCAGAGTGGCTGGGGAAACCCAGCCAGATGGGCGGGGTACAAATAATAAATTACTATTACTATCTGTGGCATGTGAGATGGCAAACTGTAAACACCCTCCATAAAGAAGGCTGATCGCTGAAGAATTGATGCTTTTGAATTATGGTGCTGGAGAAGACTCTTGAGAGTCCCATGGACTGCAAGAAGATCAAACGCATCCATTCTTAAGGAAATCAGCCCTGAGTGCTCACTGGAAGGACAGATCCTGAAGCTGAGGCTCCAAGACTTTGGCCACCTCATGAGAAGAGAAGACTCCCTGGAAAAGACCCTGATGCTGGGAAAGATGGAGGGCACAAGGAGAAGGGGACGACAGAGGACGAGATGGTGGGACAGTGTTCTCAAAGCTACCAGCATGAGTTTGACCAAACTGCAGGAGGTAGTGGAGGACAGAGGTGCCTGGCGTGCTCTGGTCCAGGGGGTCACGAAGAGTCGGACACGACTAAATGACTAAACGACAACAACAACAAAACACCCTCCACACATTTACGTGAGTGTTCACTCAAGGCCAGATGCGTCTGTTCCGCACGCAGAGGTTTTTATTTCCCAAGATGCTCCGAGGAAACAGCAGGGCGCAGGAGCACTTGGAGTTTTTTATCATCTGCGGGTGGACAGCGGCTTTGGAGCGAAGAGTTTCCCAGACATCAAACAGGCTGCGTTCTGTACATCAAGCAGCGGGAGGTGGCGATGACTTGGCAAGCCCAGTTTGATCCTCAAAGCTGCTAGAGGATCAAAGTCACAAGGGACTGCCAAGTCATTGCAACTGATTCATCTGAGGGTTTGCTGTTGGCGCAGACCAAAAACCTGCAGGTGTAATCCGGGGATGTGGGCAGACCTGATGCAATTCTCTCACTGCCCTGGCGGGTTGCAGACGGAAGGCCTCTGGAATGCGGATTGGTTTTACCGCGTATCCCTTCAGAATATTTCTGTCCCACCTTTCTGCATCGAAATTTTGAAGAGGGCTCATAAGGGTACAATGAAAACAGCTGCAATGATACATGACAGAGACAGTGCTGTGCAGTGGTTAGAGTGCTGGACTATGCCTTGGGAGAGCAGGGTTCGAATTCCTGCTTAGCTCACTGGGTGGTGAGCCTAGCTGAGAAAGAAGGAAATGCCAAAAGCCAAATCCCTAATAAAACAGCAATAGAACAATTGAAGTGATTACTTTCTGGAATAACGTCTTTTTTTTAGACAACCAAGCAGAAATATTTTAGGTTCCAAGAAATAGCCTAACAAGAAATATGTTCCAACTTTTAACTTCTATCAAGATTATACCAGCTAATAATTGGTATGAGGAAGCATATCTCCTACTATATCTGAATAGATTGAGAAAATTTGGTGCACTGTTACTACCACTAAGCTAACTTATTGCAAAATAATTCATATCAACCAGCCTAACGCGCTTATGGGAAAATGGGCATTTTTGGGCAATATTTTGGAACAACAAGCTCAAGGAAAATGCCCAACCTTAAGTTGCTTCCAATCTGCCGCAACTGTATTTATTTATGTCCTTTTATCTTTGGTTTAAAGGGACGCAGGTGGTGCTGTGGGTTAAACCACAGAGCCTAGGACTTGCCGATCAGAAGGTCGGCGGTTCGAATCCCCACGACGGGGTGAGCTCCCGTTGCTCGGTCCCTGCTCCTGCCCACCTAGCAGTTCGAAAGCACGAAGTGCAAGTAGATAAATAGGTACCGCTCTGACGGGAAGGTAAATGGCGTTTCCGTGCACTGCTCTGGTTTTGCCAGAAGCGCCTTAGTCATGCTGGCCACATGACCCGGAAGCTGCACGCCGGCTCCCTTGGCCAATAAAGCGAGATGAGCGCCAAAACTCCAGAGTCGTCTCCGACTGGACCTAATGGTCAGGGGTCCCTTTACCTTTACTTTTATCTTTGGTTTATGCTGCTTATTAATGAACGAAATAACATAATTACAGCATACTCTCCAACATTCCACTGAAGAAAATCGGGACCCATGTCTATGGGCGCCATGCTGTTGTGCGAGTCGGCTGCCTCGCGTGGGGCCACGATGCCGAAAGTCGCGCAAGACTTGCACGAGAGCCTTGCACCACCGCAAGCAACCGCTGGCTGCCAGCTCATATTCCTCCCCAAGCTTGGCGGTTGGCGGGACATTCCAGGATCCTATGGGAAGCTGGGACGTTCTTCTGTAATTCAAGGATGCCCTGGGGAAATCGGGACGGTTGCAGGGCATGTTGCAGCAACCATCACGAGTAGAACAGGTCGTCTGCTTTAAGCATGGGTGGGAAAGCTCAGATCTGCAAGGCTGCTGGTGGCTGGTGCTGAAGCACGTGAACGTAAGCAGGTACTCTTTTGGCGTTAATAAGGAGCAGGCAGACTCAGCAATGGAGAATTAGAAGGTGAAGTTTATTGCCAGGCAATAAGGACCCAGTTTGGAATCTCTTCCAAAAGGAACTGGTACCCCGATTGCCAGAAATCCAGAGGTCTTTATACCTGAGCAGATCACAGCAAATCATAGATCATGAGACAACCGTGAGGCAGTCACGATATGGCCAGCGAAAATTAGCCAATTAGCAAGCTTCTTGCCACGCTACCAGCTCCTGGTCAAGCACTGGTCAAGCACAGAGTTCTAGTTCTGCTTTCCGTTGCTTGCAGTGACGCTCTGTCTAACCTTTCCCCTAGTTATGACAGGACCGGGAGTTTGGAGATTTTGTGGTTTTGCTCTTCCTGTTCTGTGGATTAATTTAGCCTGTATCTGAGGGGATTTTGTACCAGAATCTCTGATTCACGTCTTCCCCTTGTTCAGGGTACACGGATGTTTGTAGGGGAAAGGTCGGCTCCTAATTTTGCTGTTTCAAGCAGCATGCAGTTAGCTAAGGCACAGCTTCCCTTTGATTCAAAATGGATTATAAAATACTGTAAGCCCTGATTATGTGTGAGCATATATGAATATATTGATTACTGATAACTGATTATATATATATTTTTTAAAAATAAATTTTTATTAGTTTTTCACATATAAAATAAAAACAAACAAATCACAATACAAAAACACACAAACATATAAACATGTATAATTTCATCATCTTATTTTCTTAAACCTTATTTCTTGGACTTCCCCATACCACCCCTTTTCTGCATCCTTATTTCAAATTTTTTCAGCAACCCTTCCATCATCTAATTATTCAGGTCATTTCTTTTAGTTTTCTTCCTTAACTTATTAGTTACAGCTGTAATTCTTTATTTCCCATTTCCCTGACATCTTAACATTCATCAATTTTACAACAATTTTTAAGATATATCTTGAATTTCTTCCAGTCTTCTTCCACTGTCTCTTTCCCCTGGTCTCGGATTCTGCCAGTCATTTCCGCCAGTCCCATATAGTCTATCACCTTCGTCTGCCATTCTTCCAAAGTGGGTAGTTCTTGTGTCTTCCAATACTTTGCTATGAGGATCCTGATTACTGATAACTGATTATATGGATAGCATAGGGGTAGCCCTTCTTCCTTGCCTCAGTGCTACCAGCCATGCCATCTCCAGGGCAAACTTGGTGCTGAGCCTTGAAGCCGTGTTGTATCTCTGCGGCAGCTGCAGAGGGCAGCTTCGTTCTCCCATCCAAAGCCGCAGGTCTATGAATAGTGCAGTGGATTGCCATAAGGGCCCCTTTGTTCACCCCGGTGGCATGTGAGCTGCCTGGGGCTGCTTGCTCCCAGTAGCATCTGGGGTCCTGCGGATCCTTGATCTGCTGGGTTCCTCTATCAGGACGCCTGCTTCCTCGGACAGGGAGGAGAAAACACGGGTGGCTCCTTGCAGACAGGTAGTAACATAAGGCGGTGGAGGTCCTGTGTGAGTGTCTGGAGGCAGTTGGAGGATGGATGGTGGCTAACAGATTGAGGTTGAATCCTGACAAGACAGAAGAACTGTTTTGGGGGACAGGAGGCGGGCAGGTGTGGGGGATTCCCTGGTCCTGAATGGGGTCACTGTGCCCCTGAAGGACCAGGTGCGCAGCCTGGGAGTCATTTTGGACTCACAGCTGTCCATGGAGGCGCAGGTCAGTTCTGTGTCCAGGGCAGCTCCACCTGGTACGCAGGATGAGACCCTCCCTGCCCGCGGACTGCCTCGCCAGAGTGGTGCACTCTCTAGTTATCTCCCACTTGGACTACTGCAATGCGCTCTATGTGGGGCTACCTTTGAAGGTGACCCGGAAACTGCAACTAATCCAGAATGCGGCAGCTAGAATGGAGACTGGGAGTGGCCGCCAAGACCACATAACACCGGTCTTGAAAGACCTGCATTGGCTCCCAGTACGTTTCCGAGCACAATTCAAAGTGTTGGTGCTGACCTTGAAAAGCCTAAACAGCCTCAGTCCAGTTTAGGGGGGAAATCCATCCAATAAACATTAGATGATCCCCAGGGCTAGCTGGCTAAATTAGTCCTACTTGGGCCAGCGAGGAGACCAGGGGAGAATTAGCTGTGGGATCCCGGAGCGGGTAATCTTCATAAAAAGGGGAGGGGGAGGGAAGGAAGGGGAATAAAAGATCAGGCTAAGTTCAAATTGAAAGCCAGGTGGAATAGCTCTGTCTTAGAGGCCCTGCAGAAGGAAGTTAAATCCTGCAGGGTCCTTGTCTCATGAGACAGAGCATTCCACCAGGTCGGAGCCATCACTGAGAAGGCCCTGGCCCTGGTGGAGGATAATCTGACTTCCTTGGGGCCTGGGACCTCTAAACTATGGTTATTCATGGACCTTAAGGTCCTTTGTGGGGCATACTAGGAAAGGCGGTCCCGTAAATACGAGGGCCCTAAGCCACAAATGTGTGGGCTGTCAGTGGCTGGTAGCAACAACGGCTATATAGAAATCATATTTAGATTTGGAGGTGATGACTGCACTAAATCTGAACCAGGGTTCAAATCCCTGCTTGAAGTTCAGTTGCAGAAGGAAGTTAAATCCCGCAGGGCCCTGGTCTCATGGGACAGAGCATTCCACCAGGTCGGAGCCACCACTGAGAAGGCCCTGGCCCTGGTGGAGGATAATGTAACTTCCTGAGGGCACTTTGTGGTTGCAATGAGTCGGTGGTGTGGGAAAGGAACTCTTTGCATGTACAGGTGTCCTGTGCTGGCAGGAGTTGGCATTCAAAGAGCCGTAGCTTTTGGAAGGCTGGCCCAGATTAACCCCTTCCTCTCTTAACAGCTTTGGGCTCCATCCGTGAACCTATACTTGAGCACTTAATGCTCTGAGACCCTCCTCTCCCTCTCCCTCTCCCTCTCCTCTCTCTCTCTCTCTCTCTCTCTCTCTCTCTCTCTCTCTCTCTCGTGCTACCCATCCCATTGAAAACACAAGAGGGGGAGGATTGCAAAAGACAGATGTCGTCGCCCACCGCAGGGCGGAGTGGAGGGAATCGATTACCCAGTCTCTAAAGACTCAGGTCAAGTCTGGGGGCTGTCAGAGGTCGCCTTCCAGATGGCGAGACGTGTGTCTCGAGAAAAGAGGGGCGACTTGCTTTGTAAGGTGAGAAGGCGGCTCTCGAAGGAACTCCCCCTTCGAGGAGGCTCAATGAATCAAAGCACCGATCCCACCCAAAAACCCTCGCTCAGAAAAAAAGGGACGTCCTACAGAGCTCTATTGTACACTTCCCTGCTTGGGCGCTCTCTGCAGCGCTCAGCAAGCCCACCAGCCCAAAGGTTTATGGCAATGTATATTATCAAGCAGAAGAAAAAAACTGAGGGAAGGGGATACGATACGATATTGTCATTGTCCCATACAGAACAACGAAATTGAAAAAATCTACACCAGACATTCAAAAACCAACAAGCCAGCTATCCCAGCCTGGTTAGCGCCCTAAAAACTCTGATACCCCATAATTAAATACAATATCCTCCCATAGAGACTACCTTAAAGGTAAAGGAACCCCTGACCATTAGGTCCAGTCGTGGCCGACTCTGGGGTTGTGGCGCTCATCTCACTTTCTTGGCCGAGGGAGCCGGCGTCCAGCTTCCAGGTCATGTGGCCAGCATGACTAAGCCGCTTCTGGCGAGCCAGAGCAGCGCACGGAAACGCCGTTTACCGGGGATTCGAACCGCCGACCTTCTGATCGGCAAGTCCTAGGCTCTGTGGTTTAACCCACAGCGCCACCCGTGTCCCTGAAGCATAGTAGTGGTTGCATTAAAGAAAGCATCAAAGGACAAAGGGATGATGTGTGGATTGATCCAATATAAATCCACCGCTAATTATTGTGTCCATGAAAAAATGGCAAAGTATGTTCACACGAGCACACACAAAAAACCACACCAGCTGGGAGAGACAGCCTTGCACTATAGTGCAACAAAGCCTGGACCACACTTCTGTCTCTGCTCCCCAGTGGTGTAATTTTATTCCTTCTGCAACGGGGTCCCTCTCTTCAGTGCCCTAGAGCAGGCATCCCCAAACTCGGCCCTCCAGATGTTTTGGGACTACAACTCCCATCATCCCTAGCTAGCAGGACCGGTGGACAGGGATGATGGGAGTTGTAGTCCCAAAACATCTGGAGGGCCGAGTTTGCCTGTGCCTGCCCTAGAGTCACTCAAGTCATCACAGAAGGGGAGCTTTTCAGCCATGGTGTGGAGTATAGCTGTCAACTTACAGATTTGAAAATAAGGGACCAGCAGCCTCGAAAATAAGGGATCAGCAGCCAAAATAAGGGATCAACAATTACTTTGATAAAATACATATTTTGTTGCATGCAAATGGCTTTAGATACCTATTAGGTCCATAAATTACCATATAGCATATATTCAACACAAGAAAAGCAACAATTTGTTGTTGACAAAGCACAGCTGGACATAGAAAGGGCCCCATTACCTTCAGTAGCTTATTTAAGGGAAATCATCAATAAGGGACAGCAGCGGGACATGGCGCTGGGATAAGGGACTGTCCCGCCAAATAAGGGACGCTTGACAGCTATGGTTTGGAGTCAATCAGAGTGCAAGGAGGCGATTGGGCCGCTGAGGACAGGCTCCTGGGCTCCCTCGGAAGAAGGCATGAGCTGAAAACGCTGAGAAGTCATTCTGGATGTTCCAAAGCTAAGCGTTTAGGAATCCCGAAAGCACCAGGTGCTTCCGTTTTCAAGGGAACAGGGTTCGAATTCTGCTACGTGCAATGGGACAACTTACATTGCTCCAAAATAAGATATTAGAGCACTCAAAATCGCTTGCCCGTGGATGTGCACAGAGAATAGGAGATCCAGCTGAAAGGCAACTTCTGGGAATCTGCGCTGAGCGTTGCAATGCATCTTAAGTTACGATTGTTGTGTAATTATAAGGCGGTTGCATAATCTCTGCAGGGGTCTGGCTGGGACGAGGCGTCGCTGCAACTACGATTGTTTTATTATGCTCTTCTATTTGTTGGAAGCCACCCAGAGTGGCTGGGGCAAGTGGGCAGGGTACAAATAATAGAATTATTATTATTATTATTATTATTATTATTATTATTATTATTAATTATCCTGCAGCGCTTCTGAATTTGCTTCCAGACTGTTGCTGCCCCCTGGGCTTCCTCCTTCTCCCCGATCTTGAACCAAGTGGCAATTCACTTCCATCTTTCGATTTCGTTCCTCACCATTAAGGGCCGTTGGTCCACCCTGGTACTTAAAAAAATTAAAATAATAATAATAATAATCAACCTGCCTTGGGATGACACTTCCAGGTCCTCGCCTTCCAACATCCTGCTGCCATATTTGGACAGCAGGAAGAAGCATTTGGACCCAGTTGCCATGGTTCTCACTGAGTGCCCAGTTGCCGTGGCAACGGTTGGCCAGGAAGAGACGGGTTTAGACGTGGGTTAAAATGATCTGCTCCGTCTGCTGAGGGTGGGGGAGCGGATTCTCCACCGCAAGATGCGTTTTGGGATTTTAATATATTTTTAAAATTACATGTATATCACACCTTTTCTCTCCAAAGGAGCTCAAGGTGGGAAAAAACGGTTCTCTCACACACATCCCACCCCTATTTAATTCCCACAACAACCCTGTGAGGTTGGTTAGGCTGAGAGGCAGTGAGCCTCATGGCCGAGTGTGGATTCGGACCCTGGTCTTCTCCCAGGTCCTAGGCAGAGACTCTAACCACTATGCAGTACTGTCTATCTGCTGACTGGTCCTTCTTGGGTACCAACATCATGCTTAAGCAAGTAGTCCAGGGGTCGGCAAACTTTTTCAGCAGGGGGCCGGTCCACTGTCCCTCAGACCTTGTGGGGGACCGGACTATATTTTGAGGGGGGAAATGAGCTAATTCCTATGCCCCACAAATAACCCAGAGATGCATTTTAAATAAAAGGACACAGTCTACTCATGTGAAAACACGCTGATTCCCGGGCCGTCCGTGGGCCGGATCAGGCCCCTGGGCCTTAGTTTGCCTACCCATGTTGTAGTAGATCGACTTGGGACATCCCAGCTCCACCAGTGCCCCAAAGATGCTGAAACAAATATCCCCATGTTCAGGGCAACAGGCAGTAGGAGATCAGGACCTGTTTACCTGGCTCAGTTGGCAGAGCGTGAGACTCAAGGTCCTGGGTTCGAATCCTTCGTAGGGCAAAAGATTCCTGCATGGCAGGGGGTTTGGAGATTACCGTTGTGGTCCTTTCCAGCTCCATGATTCTATGATTTAATATCATTCAAAGCAAGTACCCTGCAGTGCAGACCTCCTTAATATAAACCAGGGTTTCCCAAACTTTTTTTTCAGGACAGGTTCCATAAATACATCCCAGTGCCTCCTACCCTACCCTACAAAAATACAGTGGTACCTCGGGTTAAGTACTTAATTCATTCCGGAGGTCCGTACTTAACCTGAAACTGTTCTTAACCTGAAGCACCACTTTAGCTAATGGGGCCTCCTGCTGCCGCCGCGCTATTTCTGTTCTCATCCTGAAGCAAAGTTCTTAACCTGAAGCACTATTTCTGGGTTAGCGGAGTCTGTAACCTGAAGCGTATGTAACCCGAGGTACCACTGTATAGCTGACAGATAAAGAAGGGGGGGGGGATGTAAATGGATATATTGATTGATAATCGGGTTGTATACACACACACACACACACACACACACACACACACACACATACAAAGACAATACGTAACATAATATTTTGATGTAAGAGTTCATTTCGCGTGCACAGCGTCGTCGTGAATGACAGGCGCCGTCGTGGAGTCAAGCGGCGCCTTTGTGAATGACAAGCGCTGGCGCGGCGCGGCTTTGGTAAATGAGCACACAAAGTCGAAAGTCCTATAGTGAAACAGTAGGTCTACATTTCGGTAATACCTAGGTATTTTGTTTTTCTAGCTTGATCAAAATTATTTATTATTGCATAACAAGGTAGATAGTTAAGAGCTTAGGCGGCTTCAGCGGTGGGCTCCTGGCGCCCCCCAGAATTCGGCGCCCGGGTGCCCCGCACCTCTTGCACCCCCGGGTAAAGATGGCCCTGACTTTAGGCCTCATTCTACCAGCTCCCCTATGCAGGAGTGCCAACTTGATCCCACATCTGTGGCCGTGGGTGCCCGGGGCTGTGGGTGCCATGCGGCGTGCATGGCCTTGGCATCAAAATTTGTGGGTGCCTGGCCCCTTCATGGGGAATTTTGTGGGTGCTCAGGCACCCAGGACCTCAGGGAGTTGGCACCTTTGGCCTCCGCGCACTCCAAATTTCCCCATTCATTCTTTTCATTGTCAATTCACACAAACGCCGTAACCCCGACTCCTATCTTCTCTGCACAACATAAGCTCTCCTGGTTGGGACCATTTTTCACCTGTTTTATGTGTTGTTGTGTCCTTCACCCTAAGGTGGGTTACGTTAAAACGCAACACTGAAAACAGTTTGGCGTAAGTACCATCTGATTCTCCGGCAGCAGGATCCGTCTCGTGGTTTGGGCTAGCAGGATAATAGTCAATAAAAGTGCTTTTTAAAGAAGCGGTTTGAAGCAACTTACAACCACAGAAATAAAGCGAGTCTTGAAAAGATTCGGCATTTGCCAGAAGCTGCAAAAGGCCACACTGTTAGGAGCTGGTGGAAGTTGGATGTCAGAAAAAGCCTGGAGGGCACCAGCTTGAGATTGCCAGTACCAGAACTGGCGCTGTTAATAGGTAAAGGGTAAAGGGACCCCTGACCATTAGGTCCAGTCGTGACCGACTCTGGGGTTGCGGTGCTCATCTTGCTTTATTGGCCGAAGGAGCTGGCGTACAGCTTCCGGGTCATGTGGCCAGCAGGACTAAGCCGCTTCTGGCGAACCAGAGCAGCGCACGGAAACGCCGTTTACCTTCACGCCGGAGTGGTACCTATTTATCTACTTGCACTTTGACGTGCTTTTGAACTGCTAGGTTGGCAGGAGCAGGGACTGAGCAACGGGAGCTCACCCCGTTGCGGGGATTCGAACCGCCGACCTTCTGATTGGCAAGTCCTAGGCTCTGTGGTTTAACCCACAGTGCCACCCGCGTCCCTGGCGCTGTTAATAGGTGTCACATAATCCCCGTTCTGCAATAGTAAGAAATTGATATTTTTGTTTATTTATTGCATTTACACCCAACCCTCTCTCCAGCACCCATACATTGGAACTCCCTTCACCATCCTCTTTTTGGAGCATGCTAAGAATTTTCTGGTTTTTTTAGGAAAGCCTACCCAGATATATAGACGTGGGTTTTAATCCTATGGGTTTCTTGGCCTATCCTTGATCTTATTCCCCGCCTGGCCAATATTTTAAATAATCTTTTTTAAAAACTGCTTTACTGATGATTTCATTTTTCCATTTCGTTGTTTTCATAAACTGCTTTGAGGTAGTTGGGTTTTTTTGCTGAGGTTCTTTTTTCCTCTCCTTTCGTCACAATCGAGCATTATATACTTTTTCCGAATAATTAAAAAAATGAAAGCACTTACTCAAGGGGCAGGGAGAATTGGGTCAGTATCTCCGCTCCTTCGCCTTCCAAATTCTGTTGGTAGGACAAGACTTCTGGTTCCCAAGAGCTCCACAAATCTCTTGTTTTTACGTTTGTGTTGTTGTTGTTTTAAGACATAATTTTTTTTATTGATTTTTACAGATGTTACAAATTTATTTATATTTCAATACACGTTTTTCTCAAAATTTTGACTTCCCATCCTTACTTTTATTCTTACCTTATACCCACTGCTTTATATGACATACTTTAATAGAATTATGCTCTATTTTGCTTATCGCTGTTTTCACTTCTTCTCGTAATTCGAACCCTGCCCACGTTTTCATTTGAATATAACGGTTCTTCAAATAGTCCGAAAAGGGTCTCCACTCTTCCATGAACAGTTCGTCCCTTTTGTCTCTTATTTTTCTGTAAATTTCACCATTTCGAAGCCATTCCTCTCCTCCTTACTCTGAATTTCTCCTTCTTTCTATTTTCTGCATATACAGGATTCTGGCTTCTGCTGTTGCAAACCTAAATAGTTTAACCATTTTTTTCTGAACCTCCCTTCCTATTATCCCTAGGAGAAACCTTTTGGGAATAACCAATTTGAACCTTTTTTTCCATTCATCATGTATCATTTCCCCAAAGCCTTTTTACGCGTCTGCCACATATGCAGGCATGGGCAAACTTGGCCCTCCAGATGTTTTGGGACTACAATTCCCATCATCCCTGACCACTGGTCCTCTTAGCTTGGGATGATGGGAGTTGTAGTCCCAAAACATCTGGAGGGCCAAGTTTGCCCATGCCTGACATATTTTGCTGGTCCTGGGGGGAGGTTACCGTGAGGCGTGGTCAGAGTCTGGTCCTGGGTCGCGGGTCTAGAGACTGTCCACCAAGGGTGAAGTGGGGTCCAAAGCGAGGAGCCGGGCAAGGTCAAGAACTTTGGAAGAACAGGTCTGGGTGCTGGCAGAAACAGGTATTCAACGACGTTGCTCCTGCGACCTGGAACCGGGCTGACTGGGCTTTATCTCCTCTGAGGCCAGGGGCGGTCCCGGCCCACAGGTGACTCGCCTCTCCTGGCCTTAAGGCGAGCACTCCTCCTGGGAGAACCCAGTTCCCTCCGCCTCTCTGCCCTGAGCCTCTGCAGCTCAGGAGAGGCTGGAGGGTTACTGGACCCAGGGGGAGACTCACCTTCCCCTGACAGGGCTGGGAGAGGAGCACCTGCAGGCAATGGGTCCTTGATCACCTCTGCCAGAGCAGATTCAGCTGGTGCCTGCACCTGAGGATCCAGCACAGGTGAGGGCCCTTCAGATTCAAGCCCCTGCCCCAGCTCAGCCGGCCCTGGAGGCGGGGACTCCTGTGCAGGCTGGGATTCCTCTGGTTCAGCCTCTGAATCAGATTCCCAGGCCATCACACATATGGGGGGGGGGGGGAATAAGGCCCTTCAGTATGTTTACACTTCCAAAATTTACTTAGTGCATTTTTATACTTCTTAGCCACTTTTTACATTTGTGTTTTAAAGACAGTTAACCTTTTCATATTTTCCGGGAAGCAGTTTGAGCTCCTATCAAGGGCCACCTCGACGCTCAGATTTTCGCTCTTCCTTTCCCATGTTTGCAGGACTAAGAGGGATCTCCGGGTGCAGGTCTCGGACTGCATTCAACTGAGCCTCCACGGACGAAAAAAATTGGTCTCCGTGGAGACGTGCGCAGAACAAGCCACGCCCGACTTCGCCAAGAGCCGTGATGGCTTCGTGCTTCTCTGGCCGAGGAGATAAACACTGGTCAATTTTGGAGGACAGGACTTCATCCTGACAGCCCCTCAACGGAGAGTAAAAATAATCATAAAGGCAGCTCTGTTTTAGAATCATGCAGCAAAGCATCGCTGCTTGGACTGCTAGTGTGGCGTAGGAACCCTATCAAACAAAAGGAAAGAAGTACCTAGCCTTAGATTCTTTCCTTCGTTCTCTCTTTTTTAAAAAAATACTTTATTGACAATCTTATGCAACGAATACAGTACAGTGGTACCTCGGGTTACATATGCTTCAGGTTACAGACTCCGCTAAATAGTACCTCGGGTTAAGAACTTTGCTTCAGGATGAGAACAGAAATTGGGCGGCAGCAGCGGAGGCCCCATTAGCCAAAGTGGTGCTTCAGGTTAAGAACAGTTTCAGGTTAAGAACAGACCTCCGGAACGAATTAAGTACGTAACCAGAGGTACCACTGTATACATCTTCTTTAAATCTTATAAATGAAACAACAACCATATACAAGTAATACCCCATTTGTCAACAAACAATAAACTTAATTTATATTTCTACTACCTCTTGTTTTCTTCTCTATTTATTAACATAGATTAAAAAACACATAAGGGGACTTCCTATCGTTTCTTTCGTTCTCTATGCTAATCTGCATGGTAAAACTTGAAAGCCTCACTGGACAGAGCAAGGAAGGTTACTCTGACACTCCTCCCGATGGTGACATCATTCCTCCTTGCTCGGGGGGGGGGGGTGGTGGAGGGAGAATCCTTAAGCCACGCTACCCTGTGTTTTCCCCTTCAGTACGCCATGGGAAAATGAGCCAGAATCTGCAGAGACCTGTGTGATGTGGATTACGAGAAAGGGAAGAGACCAAGTTGTGTTCCCTGGGGCTCCCTCAGCCTTCGGTCCAGTATACCTGAAGGAGCGTCTCCACCCCCATCGTTCTGCCCGGACACGGAGGTCCAGCGCCGAGGGCCTTCTGGCGGTTCCCTCCCTGCGAGAAGCCAAGTTACAGGGAACCAGGCAGAGGGCCTTCTCGGTGGTGGCGCCCGCCCTGTGGAACGCCCTCCCGTCAGGTGTCAAAGAGAAGAACAACTACCAGACTTTTAGAAGACATCTGAAGGCAGCCCTGTTTAGGCCCTGGCCGACCATGCATGCGCCCAGCCACAGAAGTGGGAAAGGGACGCGTCATTGTCGCGATGCAACTCAACCCCGCTCTGTTCCACTACACAGGCAGCGTCGAGTTCAGCTGGCATCTGAAGGCAGCCCTGTTTAGGGAAGCTTTTAATGTTTGATGCATTACGGTATTTTAATATTTTGTTGGAAGCCGCCCAAAGTGGCTGGGGAAGCCCAGCCAGATGGGCAGGGTAAAAATTAAAAATTATTATTATTATTATTATTATTATTATTATTATTATTATTGAGTGCTGCGGGAGGCCAGTTTGGGGAAAGCTGCTTTGCAGCGTTGGTTTCTTCTGGAGGCAAAAGCAAACTCTTGTCTGCTGCAGTGGTTCTCAAAGTGGGTGATAGCAACCGGGGGGGGGGGAGCAGGATTACCTGGGGGGGGGCGCTAAGAGGCAAGCGGGGAGGCAGGGAGGTACAGATGACGGTCAGACTTTGAAAACCTGGTCAGTTTTGTTGAGCCAATTAAACAGTTCTAATTGGATCTTAGGGACGCGGGTGGCGCTGTGGGTAAAAGCCTCAGCGCCTAGGGCTTGCCGATCGAAAGGTCGGCGGTTCGAATCCCAGCGGCGGGGTGCGCTCCCGTAGTTCGGTCCCAGCGCCTGCCAACCTAGCAGTTCGAAAGCACCCCTGGGTGCAAGTAGATAAATAGGGACCGCTTACCAGCGGGAAGGTAAACGGCGTTTCCGTGTGCTGCGCTGGCTCGCCAGAGCAGCAATGTCACGCTGGCCACGTGACCCGGAAGTGTCTCCGGACAGCGCTGGCCCCCGGCCTCTTGAGTGAGATGGACGCACAACCCTAGAGTCTGTCAAGACTGGTCCTTATGGGCAGGGGGTAATTGGATCTTGGCCAAATTTGCAATTAATTGTTACTGTTTTACATTTTGCTGCATTGTTATCATTCTTAGTGCTTTTTTAATGAGGTAGGAAAGGCAGCGCTGTGGGTGAGATCGTGGAACCAAGAGGCCACCCAAAGTTTGGGAACCACTGCTCTGTTGCGTCTCCTAGTAAATGTTGCAAATAAAAACTACAGAGCTGCAACCAGTTGTCTTTGTAATAAATGGTTTATTTACAAAATGTGTGGCTTGATCGGGCATTATTGGGGGTGTAAAGGTAAAGGGACCCCTGACCACTAGGTCCCGTCGTGACCGACTCTGGGGTTGCAGCGCTCATCTCGCTTTACTGGCCGAGGGAGCCGGCGTACAGCTTCCGGGTCATGTGGCCAGCATGACTAAGCCGCTTCTGGCGAACCAGAGCAGCGCACGGAAGCACTGTTTACCTTCCCGCCAGAGTGGTACCTATTTATCTACTTGCACTTTGATGTGCTTTTGAACTGCTAGGTGGGCAGGAGCAGGGACCGAGCAATGGGAGCTCACCCCGTTGCGGGGATTCGAACCGCCGACCTTCTGATCGGCAAGTCCTAGGCTCTGTGTTTTAACCCACAGCACCACCCACATCCCTTATTGGGGGTGTAAAAGGTAAAGGTAAAGGGACCCCTGACCATTAGGTCTAGTCATGGCCGACTCTGGGGTTGTGGCGCTCATCTTGCTTTATTGGCCGAGGGAGCCGGCGTACAGCTTCCGGGTCATGTGGCCAGCATGACTAACCAGAGCAGCGCACGGAAACCTATGGTACCTATTTATCTACTTGCACTTTGATGTGCTTTCGAACTGCTAGGTTGGCAGGAGCAAGGACTAAGCAATGGGAGCTCACCCTGTTACGGGAATTCGAACCGCCGACCTTCCGATTGGCAAGTCCTAGGCTCTGTGGTTTAACCCACAGCGCCACCTGTGTCCCTATATAGTTGGTGTAAGGTAAAGGTAAAGGTACCCCTGCCCGTACGGGCCAGTCTTGACAGACTCTAGGGTTGTGCGCCCATCTCACTCAAGAGGCCTGGGGCCAGCGCTGTCTGCAGACACTTCCGGGTCACGTGGCCAGCGTGACAAAGCTGCATCTGGTGAGCCAGCGCAGCACACGGAATTGCCCTTTACCTTCCCGCCAGTAAGCAGTCCCTATTTATCTACTTGCACTGGCCTGCTTTCGAACTGCTAGGTTGGCAGGCGCTGGGACCGAACAACAGGAGCGCACCCCGCCGCGGGGATTCGAACCGCCGACCTTTCGATCGGCAAGCCCTAGGCGCTGAGGCTTTTACCCACAGCGCCACCCGCATCTTATAGTTGGTGTAGAAGCAAGCAAAAAAAACATGAATAAAAGGAGCTGGTCTTTAAGCATAAAAATTGCATATTAAAATACGTGTCAGATTTACACGTCTGGGGAGGTTTATGTAAACAAATGTTTTGGGGGTGCATCAAAAACAGTACAGCGAACTGCCTGATATCAATTGGCAAGGAGTTCCACAGTGCGGAGTCAGGTGAGCATGAGACTCTTCATCTCAGGGTCATGGATTTGAGCCCCGTTTGGGGCAAAAGATTCCTGCATTTCAGGGGGTTGGACTAGATGATCCTTGTGGTCCCTTCAAACTCTTTAAGTCTATGATTCTACTCTCTTGCGTTCAGAAATGAAGGAGCGAGAAGCAGGCGGCAATGTTACTGTGGGTTGTTGCTTTTAATGTTATAGAACTGGAGCTCCTAAGAAGTCCAGGCAAAGTGAATCACCGAGAGCTGGAAATTGCCATTAACGACTACAGTACGTGAATTTTCTTGCCTTGCTGTGGGGTAGGAGAGGAGCTATTTTGTCGCAAAGCATCTCTGGCTGTGATGGTTGGACACACCTGTTGGCTGATTCCCCACCCCTAGAACGCCCTCCTCCGTACCAACCTGGTCTCATCCGTCAGAAATGACATGTACTTAGCAAGTGCGCCAGCCGATGACGGAAAGGTATGCGATGGCTCAGCTCGTCACAGATATGAGTCAATCGAGGTCGCTCGCTCTGGCTGTGAACGGCAACAAGGAAAGTGGGCGGGGAGAAACCCAGGAGCCCACATCTAAAGCACTAAGATGGAGCCCAGTGGGTTTATAGCCAAATGTGATCTACTTAGAGTAAAGGTAAAGGGACCCCTGACCATTAGGTCCAGTCGTGGCCGACTCTGGGGTTGCGGCGCTGATCTCGCTTTACTGGCTGAGGGAGCAGGTGTACAGCTTCTGGGTCATGTGGCTAGCATGACTAAGCCGCTTCTGGCAAACTAGAGCAGCGCACTGAAATGCTGTTTACCTTCCCGCCGGAGCGGTACCTATTTATCTACTTGCACTTTGACGTGCTTTCGAACTGCTAGGTGGGCAGGAGCAGGGCCCGAGCAACGGGAGCTCACCCCATCGCGGGGATTCGAACCACCGACCTTCTGATCGGCAAGTCCTAGGCTCTGTGGTTTAACCCACACGGTGTTTCCATGTGCTTCTCTGGTTCGTCAGAAGTGGCTTTGTCATGCTGGCCACATGATCCGGAAAAAACTGTCTGCGGACAAATGCCGGCTCCCTTGGGCCAGTAAAACGAGATGAGCGCGCAACCCCAGAGTCATCCGCAAGTGGACATAACAGTCAGGGGTCCCTTTACCTTTACCACACCCTGCAACTCCAGCAACCTTCCAAACCCCCAGTTCACACCACAGGGCAAATGGGGAGGCACAATTCTTTTGCTTTGCCAATAGCCCTCAGTGGCCCTGTATTATTTCTTAATGGCCCTATCTTGTCTTTTTGCCTAGGGTAGCCCAGGAATTCCTCTGCAGCTTCTATTTCTCCCTTCACATCCTGAATAATCAAAATCCTACCAGTTATTAATTTCTAGGGTTTAGGGCAGGGGTAGGCAAACTAAGGCCCCCGCGGGGGCCAGATCCGGCCCAATTGCCTTCTAAATTTGGTCCGCAGATGGTCCGGGAATCAGCGTGCTTTTACATGAGTAGAATGTGTCCTTTTATTTAAAATGCATCTCTGGGTTATTTGGGGGCATAGGAATTCATTCATATATATTTTTTTCCAAAATATAGTCCAGCCCCCCCCTCAAGGTCTTGGGAACAGTGACTGGCCCCCTGCTGAAAAAGTTTGCTGACCCCTAGTTTAAGGGGTGTCTCCCCCCCCCCCCCCCCGGAATCTATAACACCATTAGAGGAGACAAAAATCGTCCTCCATCCTTATCTCTGGGTATACAGTGGAAGTTCTCTTCTTGTTGCTAGGTAACCGCAGCCCACCCAAACGCTTCTGGGATGTGGAGAGATGAGGGCTTATAGCTCCAGAGCGCATGATTTTGAGGCGTGATGGGCCTTCTGGACTCCAGATTCTCAGATGCCATCCATCATTCCCACGATTGTCCTCCAGAGCCCGCTTGTATTCGCTCAGCGAGACGCATCCCGTCAAAACATGCTTGACCTTGGACGGGGAAAATATTAACTTATCAGCAGCGAAAAAATACCTCCCACTCCTGATGCGTGCGAATATTGCATCCTTGACGGAGACCTGTTCTTGTGGAGTCTATTGTTGGAAAGCATATCTCTCAGCCGTCAATCTCTCCGTCTTCCTTCCCCCTCGTCCTCCAGCCTTGGCACAACACATCCCTGGCAGGGCTTCTAAGGCTGAGCGCATCAGAACCAGGAAGGATGAGGAGACGTCTCTGGGTTTGCTGGCCCTAAGAAACAGCAGCCTCATCTGGTCCAGCGAGCACTGACTGGCAGCAGCGCTCCAGGGTTTCTCTTTTTTTAATTTTTTTTATTAATTTTCAACATATCATTTTCAACAGTAATTAAACGTACTTTCATTTCTTGCACCATTTTTTTTTACTTCCATCAATCACATCTGGAAATTTTCCAATCTATTCACTTAATATACATTTCATGCTTCCACTATTGCATTTAACTCTCAAAACTAATATCTCTCTTCTTTCTCTGCTTTGCAATGTTTCATATATTTCTCCTTACAAAACCTCTTGCAGTCCTACTAGTGTAATTTGTCGATTACAGTGGCTCTGCAAATAGTTCGTCTATTTCTTCCAATCTTCTGTGAATCTCTGGTCCCGCAGGTTTCGAATCCTTCCTGTCATTTTGTCCAATTCTGCATGTAACCTGAGGTACCACCGTACTGGATTTTTTTCTGCCACAGACTCTCCCAGCTCACTAAAACCTGTTATAGTGGTACCTCGGGTTACAGACGCTTCAGGTTACAGACTCTGCTAACTCAGAAATAGTGCTTCAGGTTAAGAACTTTGCTTCAGGATGAGAACAGAAATTGTGCTCTGGCGGCGTGGCAGCAGCAGGAGGCCCCATTAGCTAATGTGGTGCTTCAGGTTAAGAACAGTTTCAAGTTAAGAACAGACCTCCGAAATGAATTAAGTACCGTATTTTTCGCTCAATAAGAAGCACCAGACCACAAGACGCACCTAGTTTTTGGAGGAGGAAAACAAGAAAAAAAATATTCTGAATCTCAGAAGCCAGAACAGCAAGAGGGATCGCTGCACAGTGAAAGCAGCAATCCCTCTTGCTGTTCTGGCTTCTGGGATAGCTGCGCAGCCTGCATTCGCTCCGTAAGACGCACACACATTTCCCCTTACTTTTCAGGAGGGAAAAAGTGAGTCTTATAGAGCAAAAAATACGGTACTTAACTGACACCTCCTCTTTCCAGTCTTATCCCTCTTCTCCTTTTCTCTACTTATCGTTGTCCCGCCGCCCCCCCCCCGACTCTGCACCTTCTTCCCTTGGGGGTTCCCCAACCTGTTCCTTCCACCATTCCTCTGCGTCCAACCGTCCCGTGTTGCTACATTGCATAAGGTAAAGGTAAAGGTACCCCTGCCCGTACGGGCCAGTCGTGTCTGACTCTAGGGTTGTGCGCTCATCTCACTTAAGAGGCCGGGGGCCAGCGCTGTCCGGAGACACTTCCGGGTCACGTGGCCAGCATGACGAAGCTGCATCTGGCAAGCCAGCGCAGCACACGGAAACGCCATTTACCTTCCCGCCAGTAAGCGGTCCCTATTTATCTACTTGCACCCGGGGGTGCTTTCGAACTGCTATGTTGGCCGGTGCTGGGACCAAGCAACGGGAGCGCACCCCACCGCGGGGATTCGAACCGCCGACCTTTCGATCAGCAAGTCCTAGGCGCTGAGGCTTTAACCCACAGTGCCACCCGCGTCTCACCCGCATTGCATAAGGTAGCTTCCTACATTTCCTAAAACAACTACCACAGCCTGCCCCGAAGCTGGCGCTCCCAGCTTTGGACTACAACTCCCATCAGCTGTGCTGGCTGAGGATGCTGGGAGTTGTAGTCCCAAATACGCTGCTTCTGTTCTGGGTTGCTGAGAGGTCCCCCTCTCCCAGATGGTGGGTTGAGCTGATGTTTTGCGTTCCGATTGTGATGGCTTGGGACTGGGGCTCGGACTCGAAACCAGAGGTGTCTCAGTCTGCACCGGATCCTTTGCCTCGGGCATCATCTGAACCAAGTCTGGGGCCTGATCCTGAAGAGTCCCAGTCTGCACAGGTTCCCCTGCAACAAGCACCAGCTTGGCCGAGTCAGGGGCCTGAGCCTGCCCTGGCTCCAGATGCGGGGATGACCTCGTTGCCTCCAGCTGGGCCATCACTTATAGCTGCTCCACTACCGGTTTGGTCAGGGGAGGCTGAGGCGGCTCCTGGGTCTAGTAACCCACCGGCATCTCCCAAGCTGCAGAGACTAAGGTCTGAGAGAAGGAGAGGCCTGAGTACTCACAGAAGAAGAAGAAGAGGAGGAGGAGGAGTTTGGATTTGATATCCCACTTAATCACTACCCGAAGGACTCTCAAAGCGGCTAACAATCTCCTTTCCCTTCCTCCCCCACAACAAACACTCTGTGAGGTGAGTGAGGCTGAGAGACTTCAGAGAAGTGTGACTGGCCCAAGGTCACCCAGCAGCTGCATGTGGAGGAGCGGAGACGCGAACCCGGTTCACCAGATTACCAGACTATCGCACTTAACTGCTACACCACACTGGCAGGAGGAGTGCTCGCCTTCGGGCGAGACAGGGAGGTGAGTCACTGGGGGAGCAGGACCGGCCCGCTACCCCGACAAAGATTAAAGGCTGTCGGACCCTGCCCCAGGTTGCGGGAGCAACGTTGCTGTACGCCAGATCCTGCCTGAGATCCTGTACCTGTCCTTGCCTGGTTTCCTGCCTCGTGTCCTGCCTTGACCCTGTCGGACTGACTCCTAGCAGAACCTTTAGATTCTGGACCGGACCTGGACTGCGTTTCTCGGGTTACCCACGGACCCAGAACACTGATGGTTGTTCCAACCATCTCTTGCACGTTTCTCAACTCACTAGCACATCGCCTAGAGATTCAGGTGTCTCACTAAATAAGGAGATTCTGACTAAACACTAGGGAGAACCTTCTGACCCCGAGATCTGCTCAACAGTGGAACGGTCTCCCTTTGGAGGTGATGGACTGTCCTTTATTGGAGGTTTATAAGCACCTGTCAGGGATTCTTTTGTTATTGCTGGGGGATGGACTGGATGATCTCTGGGGTTCCCTTCCAACTCTACAATTCTATACTTCCCTGTTGACTTGTGGGTGTTGCTTTGGAGCAATCCACCCAAAAGCCCTGCCCCACAGCAAGAGCTGCCTTGTGGTTGTTGTTGTTTAGTCGTTTAGTCTTGTCCGCCTCTTCGTGACCCCCTGGACCAGAGCACGCCAGGCACTCCTGTCTTCCACTGCCTCCTGCAGTTTGGTCAAACTCATGCTGGTAGCTTCGAGAACACTGTCCCACCATCTCGTCCTCTGTCGTCCCCTTCTCCTTGTGCCCTCCATCTTTCCCAACATCAGGGTCTTTTCCAGGGAGCCTTCTCTTCTCATGAGGTGGCCGAAGTCTTGGAGCCTCAGCTTCAGGATCTGTCCTTCCAGTGAGCACTCAGGGCTGATTTCCTTCAGAATGGAGAGGTTTGATCTTCTTGCAGTCCATGGGACTCTCAAGAGTCTCCTCCAGCACCAGAATTCAAAAGCATCCATTCTTCGGCGAAGAAGGCTGATCGCCGAAGAATTGATACCTTGCGGTGACAGACATTAAATTCAGAAGAGATTTTTTTCATTTCTGGCATTCCATTTTCTTCTTTAAAAAAAACAACAGTTAACATTTCTTCTGATTTTATTTCATTTTGCATAAAGTGCCATGGTCAGCAATCACCACCCCTCCCCTCCCCGCCCCACAGAAATCTCCCCTTCCAGTTTGCTCCCCGCAGTTGATACAGGTCAATACAACGTAGAAATCAAACACTTAGGCAAGACTCAGATAGTAAATATCATACAAAGAGATTTCAAATGCCCTCTGGAAGAGGGTTGGGTTTGTTTTTCCAAAACTTTAAATATCTTTTGGGTTCCTCATTCAGCACAGGGCAGGCCTGGGATAGGCTAAACAGTCCTGGTTGTGTTTTGCAATCCAGCCTTCCTTGCAGTCTGGAAGCCACTGGCCGGCTAAAGAAGAAGAAGTTTTCCTTGCCCAAGTGGGCGAGGGGGCAGATTTTGAGGTCGAGTTTTTGTCCCCCAGGCTCCCCTCAACCCCCATTGAGAAAGTTGCTGAAAAAACCCCACCAGAGGAATCAATAGAGGTTTGAAAGAGCAATCGTTGCCTCGGTATTGAAAATAAACGTCCAGTCCTATTGCATCATGAAAAGGAACTGTTCTTGTCATCTTGGTGTCCTAGTCTCAGGCTGGAAAGCAGGAAGAATCCAGCACATTTTTTTTGCGGGAGGCTCCCCATCCTTTTAAAATTACAAAGCAAACCATTCCAAAAGAGCGGAAAAGGAACCACGGGGAGAGAAAGAAAGACGGAAATTAAATAGATACATCTCAACATGCACAATGTCCATTATCCCCACCCCACCCCCTTAGGAAAGCTATTTACATTATTATATCTACATATCAGCATTTCCACCGAAGGGGAACTTGCTGGGGGTTTTTAGCAGCAGATGAGTGGGATCAAAAATCTCCCAGAGGCCCAAGAGTTAAAAGAGTCCCTTTGGCGGGGTGTGCGTTTGTAGTCTCCAGGGGTTTACCCGACTGGCTTTTCCTGCTTTTTCGAGGATGGGGTTCTTCCCCCCAGTCCAAATCTGTAGGTTACAACCATAATGGCCCAGGCTGCATCCCGTGGCTAGGATGGGGCTAGTTTGAGCTATGCAATAGGGCTCCCTGTATTTTTCCCTTAAATAAAATAATAATAATATCCACATGTCACCATCAAATTATGTGCCAACCAACGAGGAATCCTGCAGCTTGTATCAACGATGCAAATTTGTAGGGGAAAGGACATGGGGCTCCTCTAGATGCAAGTGTGTCTTTCAAACCCATAAGGCAGAGAAACTTGGCTTTCGTAAGGGAACTGAGGTTCTTAAGAGGTTTAATTTGGTGCCCGTGGTTGATTTCTGTGCTTGCTTGGTCATGGAATACACACACGGGCTTGGCTGTCCAAATGGGTCACTTTCCACCACCTTGTTTAGGGAAGAAGTTATTCCCAGCTTTGCGCATCTGCCCCAGTTCTAGATCAGAGGTGTCGAGAAGCAGTTATCTGGATGAGCCCCGCGGTTGCAGAACCTGGATCTTTTATAAAAAGAAGTCAACAGCCGAAGCCCATTATTACAGATATCCTCGCTTATAAAAATATATGTGTACAGGTAGCAATACGGTTTGTGTGTGCCTCTATAATGTGAGGGTTTCTCTCTCTCATTCCTGCTTCTCTCTAGCTACGTAAATATCCTATACAGAAGGACCCGGCATGTGTGTGGCAGGGCTTGGGGGACAGAGCTCAGGGTTCAAACGCCTGTTTAAAGGGGTCAGATTCAGGTGGCTAGGAAAGATTCCCCTTCTCTTGCGGACCTGCTGTCAATCAGAGCAGGAGTCAAGAACCTGCGGTCGTGCAGGTGGTGTTGGATGCTGAACTCTGAACGGCCCCAGGTGGAGTCTAATAATAATAATAATAATAATAATAATAATAATAATAATAATAATTTATTATCTATACCCCACCCTTCTGGCCGGGCCTCCCCAGCCACTCTGGGTGGCTTCCAACAAAATATTAAAATACAGTAATGCATCAAACATTAAAAGCTTCCCTAAACAGGGCTGCCTTCAGGTGTCTTCTAAAAGTCTGGTAGTTGTTGTTCTCTTTTATATCTGGTGGGAGGGCATTCCACAGGGCGGGCGCCACCACCGAGAAGGCCCTCTGCCTGGTTCCCTGTAACTTGACTTCTTGCTATGAGGGAACTGCCAGAAGGCCCTCGGAGCTGGACCTCAGTGTCTGGGCTGAAACATGAGGGTGGAGATGCTCCTTCAGGTATACTGGACCAAGGCCGTTTAGGGCTTTCAAGGTCAGCAGCAACACTTTGAATTGTGTTCGGAAACGTACTGGGAGCCAATGTGGGTCTTTCAACACTGGGGTTTGACATCATCTGGGCAACGAGGTTCTCCACTGCCGGAGCCAGGACTTTTTTTCAGTCGGAACTCGCCGGAACTCAGTTATAATAATAATATTAATAATAATTTATTATTTATACCCCACCCATCTGGCTGGGTTTTCCCAGCCACTCTGGGCGGCTTCCAACAAAACACTAAAATACAATATCCCGGCACCTCTCAGGTGGACACCACTGTCGTTCTAAGAGAAAGACAGAGGTGTTCATGGCGAGTTCCAGCACCTCTTTTTCTAGAAAAATAAGCACTGCCTGGAGTAGACATTACTAGACTGGCCAGCAGTCTGGCTATGTTTAAGGCAGCTGGGTTTCATTTCTGTAAAGCTCTCATGTCAGCCTTCATCAACTGGGATGTTCCCCCATGGCAGATGTTTACGGACTCCAAATCCCATCGGTGTTGTGGTCCTGTTGTGCAGAGCTCGTTGGAGACAAGAGTCTCTGAGATGTGCTCAGCATATGAAGTTGGTAGAGCATGAGGCCCTTAGTCACAAAACCAAGGGTCCAGATGTGGAACAGGAAGCATCAAGGTAAGGCCAAGAACCACAGCATCCGAGAGCTCTGCTTAAGAAGGCAGAAGCCAGCTGGTTCTCATCAATGCCTTCTCCTCCGCTTCCTGGAAGGCTGATCAGCTACAGGTGAAGTCACTCTGCCTTCTCCCCCTTCAGGCTGCTGTTCAGCAGGTGAAGCTGACTACTGGCCTCTGACAATCAGCCCATTAGCCACTGATGGGCGTTGGAGTCCTAAACATCTGGCGGACACCAGGTTGACGAAGGCTGGGTTCGCCCTGCTTGTGGGGCCGTAAATGTGGCAAGCGCAGGAAACGCTGGGTGGGGGTTCTGTAGCCGTGATTCCTGCATTGCAGGCGGGGTTGGGCTGGATGACCTTGTGGGGTCCCTTTCAACTCTATGATTCTGCAACTCCCACCAGCCCCAGCATCAGGCCACACGGCTTGATGGGAGCTGTGGTCCAAAACATCTGGGGGGCACCAAGTTGGCGAAAGCTGTCTTACGTAACGCAGAGATTGGGGGCAGCTACCTTGGAACGAGTGACGCCTCTTGCAAAACCGGAAAGGGCTTGCTCTCCCTGCCTGCAAAAAACAGGCGATGGACAATTACAGAACTGGGATCACATAGCAACTGGGATTGCAGCCCTCTCGCCGGCGAGGAAATTCTGCAGGACTTTTGGCTAGCCAAAGCAGAGAGGGCAAATATTTCACGGCCTCGGGCTTCAGGGTTTTGCCAGGGTTTTGCTGAGATTGACAGGGAAGTTCAGGCGGCACATCGATGTGACCATCACACACACACACCTCTCTATCTTTCTCAACCTCCCCCTTCTCCACAGGCCCTGTTGAATCTAAGAAGTACGACCTGCAGCAAAAAGTTGCAGCGTGACACATTGTGCTCCGCATTCCTGTCGCCCCATTCCATTCCCCCCAGTGAGAATTTTGCAGCCACATATATGATCTTCTCTGGGATGTTTTGAGGGCAACCGCCCTCCCCAGATTTCTTTCCTTCTAACTTTTTTTTTTTTTTTTAATTATCTCTGGGAAACTTGGGGCTTCTTGAAGCCTGGCGATGGCTTTCTATTTGTGTGACGTTAGTTTGGGCTCCATCAAGACCCATCGTTTACAAAAGTTCACCATGAGCATATTTGTTTCCTCCTGCTATTCAATTCGAACTAAACAAACCCCTGTGTTGCAAAAGAGAACGTCGACAATGTTTAGGCAACACGATGACCATATACATACGTAATAGACAATCTTTATAGAATTCCTTCAAACAATAACAAGTTCAAAACGAAATCTTAGTCACAAAGTCTCTGGAAACCTTTAAATGAAGCGAGGTGCCAAACTGTGTACGGTGAAAGGTAAGCTGTGGAGTATTTGTATATTCAGCAAATATAATGTCCGACACTGAACAGAGATTCTGGATATTGACTGCTGTTTCGTAGATCTTCGTCAGCGTGGTGGGAGAATATAGAATTGTTTCATAAACCCATCTTATTTCGAATGAATATATGTGAATGAAAATATCAAATGCTGTGGAGCATTCATCTCTGTTCAGTGTTGGACATTATATTTGCTGAATACACAAAGCTCCACAGCTTATCTTTCATCGTACAAAGTTTGGCACCTCGCTTCATTGAAAGGTTTCCAGAGACTTTGTGACTAATATTTCATTTTGAACTTGTTATTCTTTGAAGGAATTCTATAAAGATCGTCTATTACAGATGTATGGAGGGACGTGGGTGGCGCTGTGGGTTAAACCACAGAGCCTAGGACTTGCCGATCAGAAGGGCGGCAGTTCGAATCCCCGTGAAGGGGTGAGCTCCCGTTGCTCGGTCCCTGCTCCTGCCAACCTAGCAGTTCGAAAGCACGTCAAGTGCAAGTAGATAAATAGGTACCGCTCTGGCAGGAAGGTAAACGGCGTTTCCGTGCGCTGCTCTGGTTCGCCAGAAGCGGCTTAGTCATGCTGGCCACATGACCCGGAAGCTGTACGCCGGCTCCCTCGGCCAATAAAGCAAGATGAGCACCGCAACCCCAGAGTCGTCCACGACTGGACCTAATGGTCAGGGGTCCCTTTACCTTTGTTACGTATGTATATGGTCATCGTGTTGCCTAAACATTGTTGACATTCAATTCGAACTAAACAGATCTGTTCAGATGGCGAGGAGGATGCAGGCTTCTTGAATTAAAATGCGGGCGACCGTGTTTGGTGCAGAAGGGCATGCTTCTGTGGCCTGGGGACAGCAGACAGACCTGATCCGTAGTCCTGGCAGAAGAATGACCTTACTAGATCAGACCAAAGACCCACAAAAAATGAAGTACTGGATCCCCACCCCCAATAAACATTTTACTGCAACTTTTTGTGGCATGCCACAGAACCCAAACTGCTTTTGCGTTTTAACATTTGAAGACAGGTGAATTTTTTCCTATTTAAGGTTGCATGTATTCTCTACAGACTCGGAAAACCACTGCAATTTGTGCTTAGAAAAAATAAAAATAAAGCAAGATTAGACTTCACTGTTCAATAAGGTGAGGGAAGGTGGCACACTGTTGCTGTTTTTACTGGGCCTCCCCTGTTGCACCCTCCTTTCCACAGTGACCAAACTGATGTTTGCAACAAGGGATAAGAACCCTATCCCTCTTGCGTCACTGCTTGCCAAACGGTTAAGAGTGTCGGAGCGAGACCTGAGAGGGACCAGGGTTCGAATCACCACTCAGCCATGAAGCTCACTGGGTAGTAAGTCCCTGCCTCTTAGCCAACACTACCTCGCAAGGTTGTTGCGTGCCCAGCTTTGGCTGGGGAGGGCGGGATATAAATAAAATATTATTATTATTATTATTATTATTATTATTATTATTATTATTAAATGAGGAGAGGGAGAGAACCACCTTGAGCTCCCTGGAGAAAAAGTTGGGGTATAGTTCAACGAAATAAATAACTTGGTTTTCCAGCAACTGGTAGTCAGAGGGATGCCCATCTCTTGAGACCAATGGTAGCCGCCATTTTGTCCCACAAATTGTTTCTAGACTCCTTTTAGATCTGGTGGCAGATTTTCCACCCCGGGTGACGCCAAAATTTGGCACCCAGCGCAGGCGAATGGTTTATGCCCCCCCAGTCCTAAATGGAGGTGTCGGCCAACACATTTCTCAGATGACCAATCGGAAGGGTCCGTGCTGCCTGCCAATCACAGGGCCTGATGTTGCTCCCACGAGGTTCCCAGTCCCTGGTCTCCATCCTCCCCTATATCGAATTGTGCTATTTAAAGAATAGCATCTGATTGCTTCCTGCCTCCCTTCGGTGACCTGCAAAAAAAGGAAAATTCTAGGGGGATTTACTGAAGGTTTCTATAGACAAGCAAGAGACCTTTTAGCATAAGACTAGGACTTCATACCACGAAAAAGAAAGGTTTTGTTCCTTAATAAAGGAGCCCTTTCATCGGGTGAAGGAGTTAAAGGCTTTTTTCTTTTCTTTTCTTAAAGAAAACTCTAGATTCTGACTCGAAACACACACGCAACCTCTCTCTGCTGGTGGTTCAGCTGCAACCTCCAAATTTTGCCAGTTGCCATGGAAATCAACAAGAGATAATGTTATATATATGTACACAGGGTTGTTTTTTTTAAAAAAAAAAGGGGGGAGGAAGAGGTCAAATTTTCTTTTCTCTCAAAATGCAGCAAACTAGTCGTGTGTCTGTGTATGAGAACTTTGATATTGTGTTTTATTTTATATTGTGTTTTTATGTTGCTAGCCGTCCTGAGATCTGCGCATGAAGGGCAGTATACAAATTTAAGTAATAATAATAATAATAATAGGCATACAGGAAGTCCCAGCTTCGGTCCTCTAAAGTGGAAGAGACTCCCTGTCTGAGCCCCTGCCGGACCGTGAGGACAATATTGGGCTCCCTCAGCCTCCGCCAACCTGGTGCCCTCCAGATCTTTGGCAGCTGCAAAACATCTGGGGGCGCCAAGTTGGCAAAGGCTGGGCCTGACTCGGCTAGCTGGACCAGTTGCCCGACTCCTTGCAAGGCGGCTTCCTCTGTCCAACTACAATTCCCAGGGTTCCTTGGGGCAGGAGCTACAGGTGACCAGGTGCCACACACAAATTGGGTTCCTGGGTCTTTATTCAGGCAGCAGATGGGAACATCTGGGCCTGTCTGCTTCTTCCCATCCCGGTTGCCATGATGCTGTTGCTACGTGGGATGAGATGCTGACAAAAAGGCTGGTCACCTGACCAGGGGCTGGGAGACGGGCAGGCCAACCGGCCAATCCAGGCCATTCTTGCCACCAGGGCACCCGACTGCCATGTCTCCTTATAAGGGGGCTCTGAGGAGAGCCAGGGTGGCCTAGTGGTTAGAGCGTCGGCCCAGGACCTGGGGAGACGCAGGTTCGAATCCACACATGACCATGAAGCTGGGTGACGCTCGCCGCTGCTCAGGCTCGCCTACTTTACAGGGTTGTTGTGGCGATAAATTGGGGAGGGGGTGAAGAGCTATGTATGCCCCCTTGATATCTTTGGAGGAAAAGGTATAAACCTAATACATATCTCAAAGTTTGCCACTTCCCGAAATGGCAGTTTGGGAGGGGGGCGAGCCTCCATCTTGGAGCCCGAAGGCACAGACTGGGAGTGGGGGAGAATATAATAATTTAATAATTTGTTATTTATACCCCGCCCTTCTGGCTGGGCTTCCCCAGCCACTCTGGGCGGCTTCCAACAAAATATTAAAATACCGTAATACATCAGACATTAAAAGCTTCCCTAAACAGGGCTGCCTTCAGATGTCTTCTAAAAGTTTGGTAGAATAATAATATGAGGGGTCCACTTGCAAACTGGGGAGCAACTGAGGTTGAGCGAGAGAAAAGGCAGACCATCTTCCGCCATGTTAGCTTGCCTGCCTTCTGGTGGGTTGGAGAAGGCCAGGCTGGTTAATACTGGCTATAAATAATACCTTTGGGGTGTCAGCTCTGTTCCTGATCTCCACATCAACATGCCATGAAGGTCAGACAACAGACAGCATGAACTGGCCAACACCACTGTGACTTCCTTCCAACTATATCTTATGCCAGCCTTTGCCAAATGGGCTGCTTCGAACTACAACTCCCATGATGCTCTGCTCACCTGCTTGGCAATTTCCGTGAGGATTCCATCAGGGCAAACCCAAACATATCCTGTTGTCAAATTTCTCAAACGGCAGGCAAATAACAAAGGGAATCTGCCCTGCTGATTTCTTCCACTTATCCATCAGGCTAATTATTTGCATCCCAGCTAGTTGTTACAAAAACTGGTTGCCGGAATTAGCTTTTTTTCTTCCTCCTCCCTCCTCCTCCTCCAACTCTTTTTCCTTTTGTGCTGTGTCCATCAGACTATAATCTTGCAGCAGGACTGGGCTTTTTTAAATCTCCCTGTAAACATCGTCCTCTCCCTAGGGAACGGCAGCCCTGTGATGGCCAGCAGGGAATTTCCAGTAGCTTCAAAAAACTAAGTTTTCCAGGAGTCATTTGAGGAAGAAGCAACCGCTAAACGGGTTCGAAACGGGTGTGGCCTTGTATGCACACCCAGGGAATTTACATTTCCATGTGGAAATAGCAGGAAATGTCCAAGCTATTGCCAGAGGCAGATATAAGGCAGAGCAAATGGTTTCACAGCACAGCAAGTATGACATAGTGAATTGAGCAAAAGGGAAGGTGAGAGGCGGGGAGGGAAGGGTACCAATTTTTGGCCTCGCAGAGAGCATCGCTAAAATTTGAAAGACCGAAGTCGTCCCCCCGCAGATGTACAACCCAACAAAGGCACATTGACCCTCAGCGCATTGCAAAGGATCTTGGGGTGCCTTTCCGGGGTCTCACACTGCTTCTGTGGCATCCCTGATAATACTGCAGCCTGCAAGCGATCGCTTTGGTCATCTGTGTGGCCATCCCAGCTGTGACAACACATCCTAAGGTAAAGGTAAAGGGACCCCTGACCATTAGGTCCAGTCATGGCCGACTCTGGGGTTGCGGCACTCATCTCGCTTTACTGGCCAAGGGAGCCGGCGTACAGCTTCCGGGTCATGTGGCCAGCAGGACTAAGCCGCTTCTGGCGAAACAGAGCAGCGCACGGAAACGCAGTTAACCTTCCCGCCGGAGTGGTACCTATTTATCTACTTGCACTTTGACGTGCTTTCGAACTGCTAGGTTGGCAGGAGCTGGGACCGAGCAACGGGAGCTCACCCCATAGCGGGGATTCGAACCGCCGACCTTCTGATCGGCAAGTCCTAGGCTCTGTGGTTTAACCCACAGCGCCACCCGCGTCCCATACAACACATCCTAGAAGGTTTTAAAAGAGGGCTGGACCAAATCACAGGAAGAGGAGAGGGCTATCGATGGCTACTAGACTCAGCCCCCAGAGGCAGCAATGATTCTGAATACCAGGTGCTAGAAACCGCAGGAAGGGAGATCGCTCCTGTGTTCGAATCCTGCTCGCAGGCTTCCCACAGGCATCTGGGAGAACAGGATGCTGGACTAAACACGCCATTGGTCTGATCCAGCAAGCTCTCCTTATGTACTCACCCTACTTTGCAAATAATTCTGCCCTTAATTAAGGGTCCCCCGCATAAACTGCCAGCACAAGGGACTCCACTGGGACCCCCCTGTGAGGGTTAGGGGACTGTGACCTTCGCTGTGGTCGCAATCCAGATTCAGGGCCTGGAGTTTGTAGTTTGCAGGGCAAAGGAGAGGTCCCATGGAAACATGAGAGGCCTCCTCTTTTTGCAATGTAAAGTGCAGGCACAGGGAGCTCAGTTCTGGAACTGCAGTGGGTCCTGTTCCCCTTGTGTCGGAGACACTGATCCTGATCAGACCCTATTGGCTGTCTTCGGCGGCGGGGGGGGGGGGGGAGAGAGACAGTGACCCTGAACTTAAGAAGCAGATTGATGCAGATCAGGTGATGTGCAATGTGGCCCTTACTCAGAATTCACTGTGTGGCTCCTCAATTTCCCCACCTCTTTCCCCCCTCTGCCTCCCACCGCAGAACTAAACCCCAAAGAGTAGCCAAAGCCCAAGGGTCAGGCCGGCGTCTTCCACTCCTGCCTCGAAGGATCCCTTTCCCCATCCTTTTGCACAAGCAACACACCCGATTCGACTCCAGGAGGGCAAGAGGCGGCCATTCTAATGAGGACGGGAGAATTCTAGCAGCGGTTGCAAACGGACTTGGTGCTGAGGGCAGAGCTGAGAGCTGAGGGAGGGCGACAGGACCCCCAGAGCCAAAAAATGGGGTCTGGAAATGCGGGGGAAGGAGCTAGCCTCGTTAAAAAAATAAAAATAAACTTAGTACAAATAGTGGCACCTCCATACTTAATTAGTGCCCAAGGCGGACGGGCAGATCTGCAGACTCGCTTCTCGCCTCTTAGACCCAACCCAATTTTCAAAAATTATTTTCCTGTTCCCCAGATCTTTCCGCTCACCCACCCCACCCAAAGCTTTTTGGGAAGTTCAAAAAAATAATAATTCAGAATAAATGACACCAAGGGGTGTAGGAAACCCCTTCTGGCCTTTTCAAAAAACAGTGGCAGAGGTCCAGATACCTTTGTGGGTTCCTCCCTCGTTGCTTTATATTAAAAAAAAAAAAACAGCTCTGACAGACAGACGGATAGATTTCTGAGCATTCCACCTCCACCCACCTCGTCCAACACCTTCCTTGAGCCCGTCTGACTCACTGCAGCAAGCAGAGAAAGCAGTTGTGTGTTTTGGCAAAGGCCTGGCCTCAGAAGGAGACCTCCGGGCCACCAAGCATCCATTGCCCTCCAGGGACCAGGAAGGAACAGGTGAATCCAGCCAGGTCCCTGGTCCTCGCCAGGAGAACCAGTCACCGGTCCAGGATGCGAGCAAAGTCTTCCCTCTTGGCGTTGCCCTCGTTCTTGAGGTCGGCGAAGACCTGGGTGAAGTAGTGTGGGTCGGCGTTGATCCGAAGCATCTTGGCGCTCATGGCGTTGATGATGCGCAGGCAGCGGTTCCAGAAGACATCTTTGGAGGCCTCCACCAGGAAGGGCTTCAGCGGGTAGGAGATCTCGTTGCCCATGTAGGAGTAGGACAGGTAGAGGCAGGTGAGCAGGGCGGCCTGCAGCTCGTGTTCACTGGCCACCGTGTCCCCGTCGATCATCTCGCGGCACAGCAGGTAGACGAAGACCACGTTGGCCGGGGTGACGAAGGCCTGGTCTTGCCAACCCTGCAACAGCAGGGAGCGGTCCACGCTGCGCAGCCACAGGATGGGCTCGGTGGGCGACAGGTGCTTCAGGCGGAAGCAGCGGCGGCACAGGAACTCGCCCAGGCACTTCAGCAGTTCGCTGGTGGATGCCTGGACAATCACCCGCCGGGGGGACGATGCGGTGCCTCCTCCGACCACGCCGGGCTTGAGCGTGCCGGAGGAGCGCTTGGAGCTGAGGGGTGCCAGCGGCGGCTCGGCCCCGTCGAAGCTGGCGAGGTTGGCGCAGGAGAGGGACTTTTTGACGTTCTCGTGGTTCAGCTGGGCCACGTCCTTGGCGTGGCCGTAGTTGCCATTGTTCTTCGAGGGGCCCTTGCTGCCGCCCCCGCCGCCCCGCGACCCCTTTTTCTTGGTCGAGGCCACTAGCCGCTTCCAGGTCAAAGCCGGGATGAACATGGAGTGTCTCTTGAGCCCCTTCTCGGCCTTCTGCCCACCGCCGCCGCTGCCCTTGGCACCCGCCAGGCCGGGGTAGTGCGCCAGCGAGCTGGAGGAGCCGTCGTCGTAAAGGCTGGTTTTCCGCAGGCCCGGAGAGAGGGACAGCACCGTCCCCATGGCGTCAGAGGGAAGGGAAGGGGAAAGAGGGGGCGCTGGGACGGAGCAGGCGGGCGAGGGGCAGAGTCAAAGCACCCCAGGCCCACTACAAGCGACCACCCGCAGGAGCCCAGGCCTCATGGCCGGATTCTGCCTCGGTGGGGGTGTTCTCGCCTGGACTGGCCTCTGGAAGCAAAGTCACCTCCTGCTTGCCAAGGGATGGGCTGCCAGACCAACGTGGCCAAACACACCTAGCCGGGGTGGGGGTGGGGAGACTTATCGGTGTTGCACCAGCGTCGTGGCCTCAGTGCCTGTGGCGCTTCTCATCCTGCAACTGCTGCTCCAGTCCACCCATTTGCAAACTTGCACGCTCGGTTTCCAGTGCGCACCTCTGCTGCGCCCTGGGAATAATTCCGGGTTTTGCAACTCAGTTTCCAGCCGCTGCAAAAAGCGCCGGCGCTCCTCTGACGGCCAGGCGGATTGCAAAGCTTGCAGGTGTCGTGTGTGTGAGGGAGGGGGTGCCTCCTGCCCCCCCAGATGGGGGAAATCCTTGCTGGTCAAAGCTGGTGGTTGGAGACAGGGCGCGCGCAGACGTCGCCAAGCGTTGCTGCGGAAAGGTGCTGTTGCAAAACCCCAGCTGCATCTGGGGATCCCGGTGGGAATCGATTCCCTTCCCCCCCACCCCCACTGACCTCTTTTTAAAAAAACCTAGATCCTGTCCGATCGGTCCCCAGACGGACTCCTCCCGTCGCCGCCGGGGGGCGCCATGCCGATTTCCTTCTCCTTAGTCCCTGGAAGAAGGCGCTTGTGCTGCACCCCTGGGGCTGCGTGTGGGGGGCTCCCCGTTTTTCCTCCCTCGTCTTCCTTGCAAACGGCGGATGGGGCCCCCGGGGCGGTCAGATCCTGCGCTCTCCCGACCACCACGACGCTGCTGCTGCTGCTGCCGCAATCGCGCCCGGCCGCCCCCTCTCCGGTGCCATCCGAGAGGAGCGATGGGGGCTCTTGTGGGGCGGAGAGGAAAATCCGGATTTTCCCCAGGAGAGCTGCTGCTGCTGGTGGGGTTTAAGTGGGGGGGGGGGGAGCGTGCAGATGCGCAGAGGCTCCGCCGCAGGAAGGATGCTGAGAGCCAAACGCCGGTTCGAAAGGAGAGCGCGCTGTGCAACCCGGGATCCTCTTCCAGCAGTGCGGATGGTCCGTGTTATTTTTGGGATGCGGGGCTGCGGAGCCTGGATGCGACCGATCTCCCTCCGGGGCTCCTCGCCGGCGGCTGCCTTTGGACTCGCCGCCTGTCTGGCAGCGTCGGATGGGGATGAAGCAATGAGATGCAAAAAGGGGGGGGGGGGAGGGAAAAGGAGGAGGAGGAAGAGGAGGAGGAGAGGGATGGTCCAGGGATGCTGAGCGCCCAAGATGCCAAACGCGCAGGCAAAGAGGATGGAGGCAGCCTCGTCTCTCGGGCTCCCCCCGCTGGCCCACCGCGGGAATTGCAAGGGAGCAGCCCGGAATGCCGAGTCACAGCGCCGGCCCGTCCTTCTTAGAAGGGCAGGGGCACCCCAAGGGTCATCTAGTCCAACCCGCTGCAATGCAGGAATCTCAGCTGAATGATAATGGAATTGTAGAATCGGAAGGGCCCCTTAAGGGTCATCTAGTTCAATCCCTTGCAATGCAGGAATCTCAATGCAAGCATCTGTGTCGGATGGCTGCTTAATAATAATAATAATAATATAATTTATTATTTGTGCCCCGCCCATCTGGCTGGGTTTCCCCAGCCACTTTGGGCAGCTTCCAAGAAAGTATTAAAAATACATCAAAATGTCACACATTAAAAACTTCCCTAATCAGGGCTGCCTTCAGATGTCTTCTAAATGTCAGGTAGTTGTTTATGTCTTTGACATCTGGTGGGAGGGCGTTCCACAGGGCGGGTGCCACCACCGAGAAGGCCCTCTGACTGGTTCCCTGCAGCTTTGCTTCTCGCAATGAGGGAACCGCCTGAAGCCCCTCAGAGCTGGACCTCAGTGTCCAGGCTGAACAATGGAGTTGGAGACGCTCCTTCAGGTCTACTGGGCCTTTGAGGCCCTTTAGGGCTTTAAAGGTCAACACCAACACTTTGCATTGTCCTGGGAAATAGACTGGGAGCCAATGTAGGTCTTTCAAGACCGGTGTTATATGGTCTCGGCAGCCACTTCCAGTCACCAGTTTAGCTGCCGCATTCTGGATTAATTGTAGTTTCCAGGTCACCTTCAAAGGTAGCCCCACGGAGAGCGCATTGCAGTAGTCCAAGCAGGAGATAACCAGAGCATGTGCCACTCTGGCAAGAGAGAGTGGGCAGGGAGGGTCTCATCCTGCGTACCAGATGGAGCTGGCAGACAGCTGCCCTGGACACAGAATTGGCCTGCGCCTCCATGGACAGCTGTGAGTCCCAAAAACCTCCAGCGAAGGGGAGTCTGCCACCTCCCAGGGGAGTCCTTCCATGCCACTGCCTTAGCTGGCACTGCACTGCCCAAGAGGCAGTCTGAGCATGTGCAGAGTTGGTTTTTGGGACACGTGTCCTGTGCTGCTGCAGGGGGCGCCGCAACAATGCTGTAGAACAGAGCAAGAGAGATGGGGAGGCACCCAATTTTTGTGCTGTCCAGGGCGCGGCTGGAATTTGAAAGTCCAAAGCCTGCATGTGGTGTGCGCATCGGGCAGAGCTTTCCAAACTTTTCATGTTGGTGGCACACTTTGTAGACACGCGTCATTTCACGACACAGTAATTCAGTTTTACTAGCAAACCAGAGGTTAAACTAACCCCTTTTATGCGACACACCTACACACTGCAGCCGACACACTAACATGCCATGACACACAGTTTGGAAAGCTCTGGCTTAGGGTAAAGCAGGGAGACGCGCCGCCTAAGAGGGAAGCAGCATTGGTGCAGTGGTAGGAGTGCGAGACTAGAATTGCAGAGAATTGCTGAAAAAGATCTTTTCAGCAGACCCCAAAAAGAGTGCATCTGCCTGATGTCAACAGGCAGGGAGTTCCACAGTTTTCCAGTGGTGATGATGATGGTGATGATGATTTATTTATACCCTGCCCATCTGGCTGGGCATCCCCAGCCACTCTGGGCGGCTTCCAACAAAATATTAAAATATAGTGGTACCTTGGGTTACATACACCTTGGGTTACAGACTCCGCTAACCCAGAAATATTACCTCGGGTTAGGAACTTTGCTTCAGGATAAGAACAGCAGCAGCAGCAGCAGGAGGCCCCATTAGCTAAAGTGGTGCTTCAGGTTAAGAACAGTTTCAGGTTAAGAACGGACCTCCGGAACAAATTAAGTACTTAACCCGAGGTACCACTGTACAGTAATGCATCAAACATTAAAAGCTTCCCTAAACAGGGCCGCCTTCAGATGTCTTCTAAAAGTCAGTTAGTTGTTCTTCTCTTTGACATCTGGTGGGAGGGCGTTCCACTGGGCGGGCGCCACCACCGAGAAGGCCCTCTGCCTGGTTCCCCGTACCTTGGTTGTGTTCATAAACACCCTGCAAAGCAATCGGTCTGAATGTTCAACAACCAGGTTGTCTGGAAGCGACCTGGCTATAAATGGAACATTTAAATCTCCTTCTGCCTCCTTCTTTCCAGCCCTGGGTGATCTATTCTAGAAGGATCAGCACCAGGAAGGTGATATTTGGAAGTAATTAACTCTTTTTGGGGGGGGAGGGGGAGAGAAGAAGGAAAAAAAACCTCTTCCGCAGTAAAAATAGGCTCCTGCCTTCTGCTTGATTTTTCTATTTTGGTGGCGCCTTTGTCAGCCAGGAGAAGAAAGGGGAGGGAAGGAGCTGACGATATAAACAAGAAAACAAGCCCTTTCCCTTTTAATGCTAAAAGAGACGGTATATATCTAAAAGAGGACATTTCAGGACTAGGAGCGAGTTGCATAATCGCATGTGGGCTGGCCAGATGAGGGATAATTGCATGGGAGGAAAAGAGGGAGAGCAGCGAAGAGTCCCAAACCATTTTTAGAGGATGTATTGGTGAGAAAGGGCAAAGGTGATGGGCGGGCGAAGGGGGCAAGAGAATCAATAGGGGGAGATGGTCCTACAAAACAGTGCAGTGGCAAATTGGGAAGTGCTGCAAGATCGCTTTGTGACAGTCGAAGCCAAGCCCCCTTGCAGCCTCCCTACCGTCTAAGATTATAACACCCTTTTCAGATTATGTAATAATCTTACACTTATATGACAACAGTGATGGGGTGCATTGCAACAATCAAGGCAGAGCTCCATGTTCAGCTAGATCTTCCGTTTTCTCTCTATGTACATAGATGGGCAAATCACGGCTGTAGTCTACGATGAATGGTGGTATACAAATTTAGAAAATAATAATAATGGTGATGATTTGCGGTGCTCCCATATCTTCTTTCAGAGGGACTTAAGTTGTGTTTTCAGTGCTGTTTATCCATTTATTTATTGCATTTATAGTTTTACGTGGGGCTACCTTTGAAGGTAAGGGACGCAGGGGGCGCTGTGGGTTAAACCACAGAGCCTAGGGCTTGCCGATCAGGTCGGTGGTTCTAATCCCCACGACGAGGTGAGCTCCCATTGCTCGGTCCTGGCTCCTGCCAACCTAGCAGTTCAAAAGCACGTCAAAGTGCAAGTAGATAAATAGATACCGCTGCGGCGGGAAGGTAAACAGCGTTTCCGTGCGCTGCTCTGGTTCGCCAGAAGCGGCTTAGTCATGCTGGCCACATGACCCGGAAGCTGTACGCCGGCTCCCTTGGCCAATAAAGCGAGATGAGCACCGCAACCCCAGAGTCGTCCGCGACTGGACCTAATGGTCAGGGGTCCCTTTACCTTTACCTTTGAAGGTGACTTGGAAACTGCAATTACGGTAATCCAGAATGCGGCAGCTAGATTGGTGACTGGGAGCGGCCGCCGAGACCACATAACACCGTTCCTGAAACATTGGCTTCCAGTACATTCCGAGCACAATTCAAAGTGTTGGTGCTGACCTTTAAAGCCCTAAACGGCCTCGGCCCAGTATACCTGAAGGAGCGTCTCCACCCCCATCGTTCTGCCTGGACACTGAGGTCCAGCTCTGAGGGCCTTCTAGCGGTTCCCTCATTGCGAGAAGTAAGGTTACAGGGAACCAGGCAGACGGCCTTCTCAGTATTGGCACCCACCCTGTGGAACGCCCTCCCACCAGATGTCAATAAACAATTATTATACTTTTAAAAGACAACTGAAGGTGGCCCTGTTTAGGGAAGCTTTTAATGTCTGATACTGTATTGTTTTCAATATTCAGTTGGAAGCCGCCCAGAGTGGCTGGGGAAACCCAGCCAGATGGGCGGGGTATAAATGATAAATTATTATTATTATTATTTTATATCCTACCCTACCGATAGGGACGCGGGTGGCGCTGTGGGTAAAACCACAGTGCCTAGGACTTGCCGATCGTATGGTCGGTGGTTCGAATCCCCGCGACGGGGTGAGCTCCCGTCTTTCGGTCCCAGCTCCTGCCCACCTAGCAGTTCGAAAGCACCCTTAAAGTGCAAGTAGATAAATAGGTACCGCTTTATAGCGGGAAGGTAAACGGCGTTCCGTGTGCTGCGCAGGTGCAGGCTCGCCAGAGCAGTGATGTCACACTGGCCACGTGACCCGGAAGTGTCTGCGGACAGCACTGGCTCCCGGCCTCTAGAGTGAGATGAGCGCACAACCCTAGAGTCTGACAAGACTGGCCCGTATGGGCAGGGGTACCATTACCTTTACCTTTACCCTACCGATAGTGGGTCCAATGAGGCGGGTTCTGCACATGCTGTAGACGGACATGAGGGCCAGATGGGGCTTCTCAATCTGGGAAGCGAACCCCTCTAGGAGAAGGAAGACTCTGATCCTGAACCTCCACAGCCTTGTGGCTATATACTTGTTTGGGAGTAAACCCCCAAGGAAAAATCCATACCCACTGCCTTGAGGGATATATTTGGGAGAACAAAAGGCTTGGAAGTAAACCCTACACAAATCTGGAATGGAGTCCCTAAAACGGTTAGATGGTGCCTTCTGCCCCTCCTTCCAGCAACTCCTGCAGCCAAGCCAGTGCCAAACGTCCTGTTCTGCTTTCCTTTGGACCCCATCAGTGAGGCTGAGAGGGGGGTCTTGTCGTCTGGGCAGTCCAGGACCTCCAGACACACCGGCCAGGCTTGTGCCCCAGGGATGGGCACTTCGGTGCTGTTAACACAGCAAGAACAACACAGGAGGCAGCAGTTACCAGTTTGACCCCTTGTAAAGGTAAAGGGGTATAGGGGACCCCTGACCATTAGGTCCAGTCGTGGCCGACTCTGGGGTTGCCACGCTCATCTCACTTTATTGGCCGAGGGAGCTGGCGTACAGCTTCCGGGTCATGTGGCCAGCATGACTAAGCCGCTTCTGGCGAACCAGAGCAGCGCACGGAAACACTGTTTACACCCCGCCGCAGGGATTCGAACCGCTGGCCATGCGATTGGCAAGCCCTAGGCGCTGAGGATTTACCCACAGCGCCACCCGCGTCCCTGGTTTTTACATGAGTAGCATCTTACAAAGCAGAGACATCACCTTGCCGACAAAGGTCCGCATAGTTCAAGCTCTGGTTTTCCCACTAGTGATGTATGGAAGTAAGAGCTTGACCATAAAGAAGGCTGATCACAGAAGAATGGATGCTTTTGAATTATGGTGCTGGAGGAGACTCTTGAGAGTCCCATGGACTGCAAGAAGATCAAACCGATCCATTCTGAAGGAAATCAGCCCTGAGTGCTCACTGGAAGGACAGATCCTGAAGCTGAGGCTCCAAGACTTTGGCCACCTCATGAGAAGAGAAGACTCCCTGGAGAAGACCCTGATGTTGGGAAAGATGGAGGGCACAAGGAGAAGGGGATGACAGAGGACGAGATGGCTGGACAGTGTTCTCGAAGCTACCAGCATGAGTTTGACCAAACTGCGAAAGGCAGTGGAAGACAGGAGTGCCTGGCGTGCTCTGGTCCAGGGGGTCACGAAGAGTCGGACACAACTAAACGACTAAACAACAAGAATGTGTCCTTTTATTTAAAATGCATCTCTGGGTTATTTGTGGGGCATAGGAATTCTTTCTTTCTTTCTTTTCAAAATATAGTCCGCCCCCCCACAAGGTCTGAGGGAGAGTGGACCGGCCCCCTGCTGAAAACGTTTCCTGACCCCTGTTAAACCCACCAACTGTTGCACCACCCAATACTTATCCCAAGAGTATTATTTTAATATCATATACAGCACGGCAATAAAAGAACATGCAGTTAAGAGAATGAACACCTTCGGAAGGTATCTTAGGTTTTAACCACAGAGGTATTGTATCTAAAATACAGTGCTACCTCCGGTTAAGTACTTAATTCGTTCCGGACTTCCATTCTTAACCTGAAACTGTTCTTAACCTGAAGCACCACTTTAGCTAATGGGGCCTCCTGCTGCCGCCGCGCCACCGGAGCACGATTTCTGTTCTCATCCTGAAGCTAAGTTCTTAACCTGAGGTACTATTTCTGGGTTAGCGGAGTCTGTAACCTGAAGCGTATGTAACCTGAAGCGTCTGTAACCTGAGGTACCACTGTATACTAAATTTTCCAAGGGCTACATGGCACTTGGTTGCTTTTGTTGCAATAGAGTCATATGACTGGTGCTTCCCTTCTGCATCCAAGCCCCGGGATCCCAAACATTTTTATCACCCGCAAGTCTGGACCAAACCTCAGGGTGCTCAGTTGAAATTGAGGATCTCCATTGCCACCTGCTGATCTACCAAGATCACTGCACCGTTAATGGCATTCCCTGAAGTTGCTGTTGGCATTGGTCTATCGCAGATTTATTAGAATCGTAGAATCACATCCCCTCCAACCTTTCCCCGATGGAAATAGGGGCATCCTAAGGAAAAGTGAGGGAAGCGGGTGGTGCTGTGGGTTAAACCAGAGCCTAGGGCTTGCCGGATCAGAAGGTCGGCGGTTCAAATCCCCACAACGGGGTGAGCTCCCGTTGCTCGGTCCCTGCTCCTGCCAACCTAGCAGTTCAAAAGCACGTCAAAGCGCAAGTAGATAAATAGGTACCGCTCTGCCGGGAAGGTAAACGGCGTTTCCGTGCGCTGCTCTGGTTCGCCAGAAGCGGCTTAGTCATGCTGGCCCCATGACCCAGAAGCTGGACGCCAGTTCCCTGGGCCAATAAAGCGAGATGAGCGCCGCAACCCCAGAGTCGGTCACAACTGGACCTAATGATCAGGGGTCCCTTTACCTTTAAGGAAAAGTGGGACATTCCGGGATAAAATCAGAAACCAGTATTGGGCTTCTGTAAATCCGGGACTGTCCCTGGAAAATAGGGGCTGACAATGCGAAAAATTTAGAGACGACATAAAAAAGCCAGAAGAAGGAAGGAGCAAAGTCAGCTCTTAAGAGCAAGTGTAAAATGGAATGGAATGTGTGTATGTGTAGTATGTACAGTGGTAACGTAAAGGTAAAGGGACCCCTGACCATTAGGTCCAGTCGTTTCCAACTCGGGGGTTGCAGAGCTCATCTCGCTTTACTGGCCGAGGGAGCCGGCATACAGCTTCCGCGTCATGTGGCCAGCATGACTAAGCCGCTTCTGGCGAACCAGAGCAGTGCACGGAAACGCCGTTTACCTTCCCACCGGAGCGGTACCTATTTATCTAATTGCACTTTGACGTGCTTTCGAACTGCTAGGTTGGCAGGAGCAGGGACCGAGCAACGGGAGCTCACCCCATGGCGGGGATTCGAACCACCGACCTTCTGATCGGCAAGTCCTAGGCTCTGTGGTTTAACCCACAGCGCCACCCGCGTCCATATACAGTGGTACCTCTGGTTAAGTACTTCATTCGTTCCGGAGGTCCGTTCTTAACCTGAAACTGTTCTTAACCTTGAGCACCACTTTAGCTAATGGGGCCTCCCGCTGCGCCGCCAGAGCATGATTTCTGTTCTCATCCTGAAGCAAAGTTCTTAATCCAAGGTACTATTTCTGGGTTAGCGGAGTCTGTAACCTGAAGCGTCTGTAACCCGAGGTACCACTGTACTTATAAAACTAATAAAGATTGCCATGGGGGTAAAAAAAAAAGGAAAATAGTTGCTGGAATCCCAGAAAGGGACCCCTGAGGGTCATCTAGTCCAACCCCGCCCTGCATTGCAGGAATCCTGCGCACAGCTGTCCAGATGCGCTCCCTCAACACCTGCGCGCCCTTCCGCGGTTGCCGAACTACAACTCCCATCAGCCCCTAGCAAGCGTGGCCGGCGGCCGGGGCTTCTGGGAGTTGTAGTCCCCCGAGCGCCTTTCGCGCCCTCTTGGTGGCGTCCCCGGGAGCCGGAACTCCGCTTCCCGTCAGGCGCCGCGGCTTCCGGCGGGGAGTGGGCGGGGCGCCGGAAGTCGGGCCGGGCCGGAGGAGCCCCCTCAGCCGCCGCCGCCGCGTCCTCTTCCTTCTCCTGCTGCTGCTGCTGCTTGTCGGGCCGGGCCGGGCTTGGGGGGGCCTCCTGGCAGGGGCCGGGCTGGTGCTGCGCCGCGTCGGGGCCCGGGGGGCGACGAGGCCGGCGGGATGGAGGCCGTGCCCCGCATGCCCATGATCTGGCTGGACCTCAAGGAGGCGGGAGAGTTCGGCTTCCACCAGGCCGTCAAGAAGGTGGGAGGCGCGCGGGGGGGGGAGGGGCAGGGGGCACTATTGCAGTGTTATTATTATTATTATCCCAGTGGGGGAGGGGCAGAGGACTAAGGGGGAGGGGCGGGCAGCAGCATGATTATTATTATTATTATCATTACTACTACTAATACTATTAGCCTAGTGGGGAGGGGGGGCAGAGGACTGGGGGGGGGGCAGACAGCACTATTATTATTATTATTACTATCAGCCTAGTGGGGGAGGGGAGGGGCAGAGGCATAAGCGGGAGGGGCAGGCAGCATTATTATTATTATTATTAGCCTAGTGGGAAGTGGAGGGGCAGAGGCCTAAGGGGGGATAGACAGCATTATTATTATTATTATTATTATTATTATTATTATTATTATTATTATTATCCCAGTGGGGGAGGGGCAGAGGCATAAGCGGGAGGGGCAGGCAGCAGCATTGTTATTATTACTATCAGCCTAGTGGGGGAGGGGAGGGGCAGAGGCCTAAGGGGGGATAGACAGCATTATTATTATCCCAGTGGGGGAGGGGCAGAGGCCTATGGGGGAGGGGGTAGAGGAAGGCAGCATCATCATTATTATTATCATTATTATTACTATTAGCCTAGTGGGGAAGGGGAGGGGCAGAGGTGTAAGGGGGAGGGGAGACAGCATTATCATTATTATTATTAGCCTAGTGGGGGCGGGATGGGGAAGAGGCAGAGGCCTAGGAGGTAGGGGCAGGCATAATAATAATAATAATAATAATAATGCCTAGTGGTTCTCAAACCTTTCCCCCTGCTCTGAGGCCACACTTTCGAACCAACAATTTTGCTTGCCAATTTTTTTTATTATAGATAAGGAACACCTTGGAAAACGGGGGTGGGGGGGTGGGGAGCAACTCTGAGTGGTGCTTGATTTATAACATAGAACACAACTACTTTAGATTATTATCCCAGGACATCCAGGAAGCATAGAGCAACGCACAAGCGGCACAAATCTTTCCCAAAGTATAATTATATGTTATATGCAGTACAATGTTTTAACAGTTTCCTGGATTGCCCTTGGATCTTCCTGCCCTGCCACACCCTTTGAGAAGTCTTCAAGCCGAAGGTCCCAGGGTGGGTTAGCAACACAGCACCAAAAGGGGGGGAAGGTTCAGAACAACTCCCAGTTATTTGGTGGGTCTTAAAAACATACCCCATAGATGCTAAGGTATGGTTCTAGGGAGGAGGCTGAGCACCGTATTTTTCGCTCTATAAGACGCACCAGGCCATAAGACGCACCTTGTTTTTGGAGAAGGAAAACAAGGGAAAAAATATCCTGAATTCCAGAAGCCAGAACAGCAAGAGGGATCGCTGTGCAGCGAAAGCAGCAATCCCTCTTGCTGTTCTGGCTTCTGGGATAGCTGCGCAGCCTGCATTCGCCCCATAAGACGCAGACACATTTCCCCTTACTTTTTAGGAGGGAAAAGTGGGTCTTATAGAGCAAAAAATACGGTATTTTCTTGATGTGGAGCCCTGAGCATAAGAAGCTGGGGCTTATTATTATTGTTGTTGTTGTTTGTTTATTGCTTGCATGTGGGGACCTCTCTGCGTGCTGTTGTGGAGCAGGCGGTTGGCGGTGGTTTGGGGAGCAGAAAGTTGAGTGCAATCTCAAAACCTGAGATTCGCTGGGCTGAGGGGTTTCTGACCTAAACGAAGGAAATGAGTGTGCTCCCTTGATGTGATGGTTGATCAGTGAAGAGCGTTCTTGAGAAATCAAGGTCAAGAAATTGGGAGCAGGCCTTGAAGTGCAGTTTGGTGAGAGGGGAATAATAATAATAATAATAATAATAATAATAATAATAATAATAATAATAAATCACTGCAGATGGTGACAGCAGTCACGAAATTAAAAGACGCCTGCTCCTTGGGAGAAAGGCGATGGCAAACCTAGACAGCATCTTAAAAAGCAGAGGCATCACCTTACCAACAAAGGTCCGTATAGTTAAAGCCATGGTTTTCCCAGTACAGTGGTACCTCGCAAGACGAATGCCTCGCAAGACAAAAAACTCGCTAGACGAAAGGGTTTTTTGTTTTTTGAGCTGCTTTTTGAGCAAGTTTGTTTCCTTTTTCTTAACACCGTTAATACAGTTGCGACTTGACTTCGAGGAGCAACTCATAGAACGCGGTGTGGTAGACTTTTTTGAGGTTTTTAAAGACTTTGGTGATTTTTGAAGCTTTTCCAAAACTTTCCCGACACCGTGCTTCGCAAGACAAAAAAAATCGCAAGACGACAAAACTCGCGGAATGAATTAATTTCGTCTTGCAAGGCACCACTGTAGTGATGTATGGAAGTGAGAGCTGGACCATAAAGAAGGCTGATTGCCGAAGAATTGATGCTTTTGAATTATGGTGCTGAAGGAGACTCTTGAGAGTCCCATGGACTGCAAGAAGATCAAACTGATCCATATGAAGGAAATCAGCCCTGAGTGCTCACTGGAAGGACAGATCCTGAAGCTGAGGCTCCAAGACTTTGGCCACCTCATGAGAAGAGAAGACTCCCTGGAAAAGACCCTGATGTTGGGAAAGATGGAGGGCGCAAGGAGAAGGGGACGACAGAGGACGAGATGGCAGGACAGTGTTCTCGAAGCTACCAGCATGAGTTTGACCAAACTGCGGGAAGTAGTGGAAGACAGGAGTGCCTGGCGTGCTCTGGTCCATGAGGTCACGAAGAGTCGGACACGATAAAATAATAATAATAATAATTTATTTGTGCCCCGCCCATCTGGCTGGGTTTCCCACTCTGGGCAGCCTCCAACAAAAATTTAAAATACATCAAAGGGGAAGGCTCATCGGGATAGGAAGGAAGGTTGCGAGGCGTGACGGGTGATGACGTGAGAGTGTGGGAGAAAATGTGGGTGTATTTAGGGCCTTTAGTCTCGACAAACAATCTCCAGGCTCATCTTCTGAACTCCTGACTCAGTCTCTTTAATTGGGCTGCTCTTCTGCCCCCAATGAATGACTTAGCACACTTCGTGCCTGCCATTCTCTTTGTCTCCATATCTGCCTAGATCCAAATTATATTCAGTTGCTCTGTCACATACACTTTCCTTGCCACATCCAATTAATACTCTTGTGCACCTGGTAGCCTCTTCAGGTTGGCAGTGGCCTGATGCACGTAGCCCCTGGGCCAGCCTCCCCTGGCCTTTGTTGTTTAGGCGTTTAGTCGTGTCTGACTCTTCGTGACCCCCGGGACCAGAGCACGCCAGGCACTCCTGTCTTCCACTGCCTCCCGCAGTTTGGTCGAACTCATGCTGGCAGCTTCGAGAACACTGTCCAACCATCTCGTCCTCCGTCATCCCCTTCTCCTTGTGCCCTCAATCTTTCCCAACATCAGGGTCTTTTCCAGGGAGTCTTCTCTTCTCATGAAGTGGCCAAAGTTTTGGAGCCTCAGCTTCGACTGCCTTCCATTTTTGGGGGACTACAGTTATGCCTGCTGGGGCTGATGGGAGTTGTAGTCCTAGGGAACAGAAGTTCATTAAATGGATGAACTCTCTTGCGCAGGCATCCCCAAACTCGGCCCTCCAGATGTTTTGGGACTACAACTCCCATGATCCCTAGCTAACAGGACCAGTGGTCAGGGATGATGGGAATTGTAGTCCCAAAACATCTGGAGAGCCGAGTTTAGGGATGCCTGCTTTTGTGCCATTGAAGCAGCACCTTGTGCTTAGGGAAGAGAATTTTAAAAAGGAACCCACAATGGGTGCCTTAGGTTCTGACAGAGTGACTCTTGGCAAGTGTTCTTCAAAATGTCTCAAGTCTCTGGATGTTGATGTACTGCTGACTTCAAGATCAAAAATGAGCCGTGTAAGGTGTATTTGTAATAACCTGAGGTTATAGGGCGGTATACAAATTTAATAAAATAATCATAATAGGCTTGACGGCTAGTCAGCCACCAACTGTTGAGCAAATAGGATTTCGGGCCATCAATATAGTAAAATAAAATGGAGGGTGACGTAGCCAGGCAAAAGTCATACAAATAGGAGACGGAGCGAGAGCACCTTCTGCTTGCCATTATTAAGCATATTGGCATCAAGGACCACTTTGAGGTTTTCGACAGTCAGGTGGCATATACCGTATTTTTCGCTCTATAAGACGCACCAGACCACAAGACGCACCTAGTTTTTGGAGGAGGAAAACAAGAAAAAAAATATTCTGAATCTCAGGAGCCAGAACAGCAAGAGGGATCGCTGCGAAGTGAAAGCAGCAATCCCTCTTGCTGTTCTGGCTTCTGTGATAGCTGCGCAGCCTGCATTCGCTCCATAAGACGCACACACATTTCCCCTTGCTTTTTAGGAGGGAAAAAGTGAGTCTTAGAGAGCAAAAAATACGGTAAATGCTATGAAATGAACATTGCTCTTCTTTCTGGAAAATGGGCTTCAGTCTGATAGTAACCCCAAGATTCTTTGGGAAAAGCTGAAGCAGTTAAGAGATTTATGTGGTGCCTTCCAATGCCATTCAAATAACAGTCACCTTCCTGTAATGGCACCAGTAATTGGCACCAGTAATTGGGAAATGTTGGGGATCCTATGGGACAAGGAAGTACAAGCAAAATACCCAATTAATTCCTTCCTGTTGTTCTTACCTGCTCTCTAGTCAGAGTCTATTCGGTAGGGTTTCCCACTTTTGCTTTTGGGCATCTCCAACTGCAATGCCTTTCGGAGCTGCTTGGTTGCTGTTCTTATATCCATGCTATGGGAGAGGGACCCACACCTATCGTGGCGCAAGCAAGCGCGGCGAAACCCATAAGTATATACTTCCGGGTTTGCAGCGTTCACAACCCAAAAGTTACGTTACCTTCACTGTATTACATCAGGAGTGTTCTTGGTAATCTACCGTATTTTTTGCTCTATAAGACTCACTTTTTCCCTCCTAAAAAGCAAGGGGAAATGTGTGTGCGTCTTATGGGGCGAATGCAGGCTGCGCAGCTATCCCAGAAGCCAGAACAGCAAGAGGGATCGCTGCTTTCGCTGCGCAGAGACCCCTCTGGCTGTTCTGGCTTCTGAGATTCAGAATATTTTTTTTCTTGTTTTCCTCCTCCAAAAACTAAGTTCGTCTTATGGTCTGGGGCGTCTTATAGAGCGAAAAATACGGTATTCCTTTCTCGTGTTTATTCTGCTTTCCTACCCTTGGAAAGCTCCTAACGCAGCCTCCCCAGAAGTTGTGCTGTAATAAAAGCGATAATTGAAAAACGGCTTCAAGCAGTAAAATTCCCCGGGCATCTCTGATGGGCCTGGATCTGCCTGTGTTGTCACTTCTGCTCAGAAGGAAAGGGGCTGAGTCATAGTCTGCTGATGGCTGGTCCTGAGGTTTCTGTTTCTCACTGTGGAAAATGACTGTGTGTGCATGCATGTGCATAGGAGGCAGAGATCACACAGGGTGCAAAGTCTCTGAGCCAGGAAAATGCTTTGTACAGTGATACCTCGGGTTAAGTACTGAATTCGTTCTGGAGGTCCGTTCTTAACCTGAAACTGTTCTTAACCTGAAGCACCACTTTAGCTAATGTGGCCTCCTGCTGCTGCTGTGCCGCGGGAGCATAATATCTGTTCTCATACTGAAGCAAAGTTCTTAACCCGAGGTACTATTTCTGGCTTAGCGGAGTCTGTAACCTGAAGCGTCTGTAACCCGAGGTACCACTGTACTTAAAACAAAATTTTAAAAATCCTTCCAGTAGCACCTTAGAGACCAACTAAGTTTGTTACTGTTATGAGCTTTCGTGTGCATGTACACTTCTTCAGATACACTGAAACAGATGTCACCAGACCCTTATATATAGTGAGATGGTGGGGAGGGGTATTACTCAGAAGGGTGGTGGGAAAGCTCATACCAATAACATGCTTAAAGGTAAAGGGAACCCTGACCATTAGGTCCAGTCGTGGCCGACTCTGGGGTTGCGGCGCTCATCTTGCTTTATTGGCCGAGGGAGCTGGCATACAGCTTCCGGGTCATGTGGCCAGCATGACTAAGCCGCTTCTGGCAAACCAGAGCAGTGCACGGAAACGCTGTTTACCTTCCCGCTGGAGCAGTACCTATTGATCTACTTGCACTTTGACGTGCTTTTGAACTGCTAGGTTGGCAGGAGCAGGGACCGAGAAACGGGATCTCACCCCGTCGCGGGGATTCGAACTGCCGACCTTTTAATCGACAAGTCCTAGGCTCTGTGGTTTAACCCACAGCGCCACCCGCGATCCATTTAATAACAAACTTAGTTGGTCTCTAATGTGCTACTGGAAGGATTTTTTAAATTTTGACTATGGCAGACCAACACGGCTACCTGCTTTGTACTTGAGAGGGAGGAGTGGTCTCCTGGCTGGCCGCTGTGAGACCAAGATGCTTGTATAATCCAACTATGGGGCTCATATCCACATGCAAATCTCCCTTGGCTGTGGATCACAGTGACTTTGTTCCAGCCTTGGTTATCCCAGCTGCGAAAAGGGTGTAAGAGGGATTTGTTATACTCGGTGGAGGTCAGGATGAAGTTCATTGCAAATCAAAGGTCCTGCATAAGGCAGGCAGCTTCCCTGGACGCCTGAGTTGACTCTTTCCCCCCCAACATGATGAGGCCTCTTTTCTGGACTGCAGTACACCTGTTCCCTGAGCAAAGAATGTGGCTTTTCTGGCCTGACCTGTTGGGATCTGGTGTTGACAGAGCAAGGAACGGTCTCCGGGAAGCTGTGAGGACGGTAAATGTGTATGAGGACAAGATCTGTAGTTTGGATTTTATTCATTTTACATTTGTATCTCACCTTTTCTGCAAGGAGCTCTAAGTGGCACACATATTTCTTCCCCCTATCTCAGTTTATCCCTACAACAACCCCATGAGGTTGGCTACGCTGAGGATGAGTGACTGGCCCAAGGGCACACCCAGTGAGCGTCACATGGGGATTTGATTTATTCATTGATTTATTTTATTGGAATTTTATTTACAACATAACACAACCCCCACCCTCAATACACATTAAACGTGAACATAACATACATTGAACATAAGTAAAGGTAAAGGTATCCCTGCCCGTATGGGCCAGTCTTGATAGACTCTAGGGTTGTGCGCCCATCTCACTTAAGAGGCCAGGGGCCAGCGCTGTCCGGAGACACTTCCGGGTCACGTGGCCAGCGTGACAAAGCTGCATCTGGCGAGCCAGAGCAGCGCACGGAAACGCCGTTTACCTTCCCGCTAGAAAGCGGTCCCTATTTATCTACTTGCACCCGGGGGTGCTTTTGAACTGCTAGGTTGGCAGGCGCTGGGATCGAGCAACAGGAGCGCACCCCGCCGCGGGGATTTGAACCGCCGACCTTTCGATCGGCAAGCCCTAGGCGCTGAGGCTTTTACCCACAGCGCCACCCGCGTCCCTACATTGAACATAACATACAACAATACAAACAACCAAATAAAAGACTTCCTTTATCCTGTATCCGGCCTCCTTATTTACTTCTTATAAACTGTGTCCTTTATGAATAGTTATTAAGGTTTTTCTAATTATAACTTAAATATCCTCAAAGTCTCCTGCAGACATTAATCGAAACAAGTCCAGGTATGTATTTTAGGGCACTTCACATGGGGATTTGAACCCCAGTCTCCCAGTCCCTAGCCCAGGGGTCAGCAAACTTTATCAGCAGTGGGCTGGTCCACTGTCCCTCAGACTCTGTGGGGGGCCGGGCTATATTTTGAAAAAATAATAATGAATGAATTCCTATGCCCCACAAATAACCCAGAGATGCATTTTAAATAAAAGCACACATTCTGTTGTTGTTTAGTCGTTCAGTCGTGTCCACCTCTTCATAACCCCCTGGACCAGAGCACGCCAGGCACTCCTGTCTTCCACTGCCTCCCGCAGTTTGGTCAAACTTATGCTGGTACCTTCGAGAACACTGTCCCACCATCTCGTCCTCTGTCGCCCCCTTCTCCTTGTGCCCTCCATCTTTCCCAACATCAGGGTCTTTTCCAGGGAGTCTTCTCTTCTCATGAGGTGGGCAAAGTATTGGAGCCTCAGCTTCAGGATCCGTCCTTCCAGTGAGCACTCAGGGCTGATTTCCTTCAGAATGGAGAGCTTTGATCTTCTTGCAGTCCATGGGGCTCTCAAGAGTCTCCTCCAGCACCAGAATTCAAAAGCATCCATTCTTCAGCGATCAGCCTTCTTGATGGTCCAGCTCTCACTTCCACATTCTACTCATGTAAAAACATGCTGATTCCTGGACCGTCCGCAGGCCAGATTTAGAAGGCGATTGGGCCGGATCCGGCCCCTGGGCCTTAGTTTGCCTAGCCATGCCCTAGCCTGATGCTCTAACCACACCACAGTGGCTTTCAGTACCCTCGGCCTCAGGTGGCCCTAGGGAGCTTGAAACACCTCTCAAACTTACCCAGATATTTCCTGTACTCCGATCTTCAAATGCCAGTGTTTGCTTTGTACACTGCTTGGTTGTGTTTCTAATATGCAGTTGTATTGTGTTCCTTAATCTTGCTTTCATCTTGTTTTGCTTTGGAAAATTTTACTGAATGTTGTTGGTATTACAGTGGACGCTCAGGGTCCCTGCGGGATGCACGTTCGCAACCCGTAGTGGCGCGTCTGCGAATGCCGGGTTGCGATTTGGCGTATCTGCGCATGCGCAACCGCTGAAACCCGGAAGTAACCTGTTCCGGTATTTCCGGGTTTCAGCGGTCCGTAAGCTGGAAAAACTCAACCTGAAGCTTCTGTAGCCTGAGGTTTGACTGTAACTTACCGTATTTTTTGCTCTATAAGACTCACTTTTCCCCCTCCTAAAAAGTAAGGGGAAATGTGTGTGCGTCTTATGGAGCGAATGCAGGCTGCACAGCTATCCCAGAAGCCAGAACAGCAAGAGGGATTGCTGTTTTCACTGCGCAGCGATCCCTCTTGCTGTTCTGGCTTCTGAAATTCAGAATATATATTTTTTCTTGATTTCCTCCTCCAAAAGCTAGGTGCGTCTTGTGGTCTGGTGCGTCTTATAGAACGAAAAATACGGTATATAAACTGCTTAGAGAGGTTTACTATATTAAATATTCAGTGAATAAATGAATACATTTCCTTCCCTCCCCCCTATGCTAGTTTGTCCTGAAGAACTATGGTGAAAATCCAGAGAACTACAATGAAGAGTTGAAGAAGCTGGAGCAGCTGAGGCAGGTGAGGACATAAGTGGTTCTCCTCCTCCTCCTCCTCCTCTCGGGGATGGTGACGTGGGTTTACTTGGTTCACATGATGCAGTGCTGCCCACCAGGACCTTCAGGAGTCTGTAAGAGGGGAAACTGAGGCAGAGAGAAGCGGATTGGGGAGGCAGTCTTGCTTTAAAATCTTCATTTCTTTTAAAATACTTACATGCCACTTTTCTTCTGACTTGTTATTTATTGAATTTATTAGCCACTTTTTTTTTTCTACCAAGGTAACACAGAACAATTCACAATAAACAACAACAAAAAACCCCACAGGACAAAGAAAACTCCAAAAGGCTGTCTTGTTTTTAAAAGGCTGGATTAGAACATCCCACCCTCTCAAAGAGGCCACAGATAGTTAAAAACTGAAGGCCTGGAGAAAAAGAAATGTTTTTCCTTAGTGCCTAAAGATATGTAATGATGGTGCCAGGGGAAACTCCCTGGGGAATGCTTTCCACAAGCAGGGAGCCACCACAGAAAAGGCCCTGTTCTCATGTTGCTATCCTCCGCATGGCACATGAAGAAGGACCTCATGAGCTCCCGGTATATTTCCAAGCACAGTTCAAAGTGTTGATGCTGACCTTGAAAGCCCTAAACGGCCTTGGTCCAGTATACCTGAAGGAGCGTCTCCATCCCCATCGTTCAGCCCGGACACTGAGGTCCAGCTCCGAGGGCCTTCTTGCGGTTCCCTCCCTGCGAGAAGTGAGATTACAGGGAACCAGGCAGGGGGCCTTCTCGGTAGTGGCACCCTCCCTGTGGAACGCCCTCCCATCAGATGTCAAGGAAATAAACAACTATCTGACTTTCAGAAGACATCTGAGGGCAGCCCTGTTTAGGGAAGTTTTTTAAGTTTGATGTTGGCTGAGTTTTTATTACATTGGAAGCCACCCAGAGTGGCTGGGGCAACCCAGCCAGATGGGCACAGTACAAATAATAAAATTATTATTATTATAAAAGTAAAGGTAAAGGACCCCTGACAGTTAAGTCCAGCCGCGGACGGCTCTGGGGTTGCGATGCTCATCTCGCTTTACTGGCCGAGGGAGCTGACGTTTGTCCAAAGACAGTTTTTCTGGGTCATGTGGCCAGCATGACTAAGCCGCTTCTGGTGAATCCAGAGCAGCACATGGAAACGCCATTTGCCTTCCTGCCGGAGCAGTACCTATTTATCTACTTGTACTTTGAAGTGCGTTCGAACTGCTAGGTTGGCAGGAGCAGGGACCGAGCAGTTATTATTATAGGTGGGGTTAATAATATTATATTATTATAATGTTTTATATACTTATTATATAATAATACTGCATTATTGTTGCTGTTATTTAGTCCAATCTCCTGCAATGCAGGAGTCAAAGCTACCTGGCCCCTGAAGCTGCCTTGAGGTGAGATCAGTTTGAAGGCGTTTAGCATAGGAAATTTTTAGCCACTGCGGTGCTCATGCAATAGGACTATACCAGAGTTGTGCTTCCCAGGCAGAGCTTTGCACTGTGTGCGCATGGTTTTTATTTTTGAAATGTGATCATGCTTCCCGAAGGGATAGTGGTCACTATCGGCCGTTATCTTGTGACCTCAGGACAGCTTGCTGTCCGGAGCCCTCAACCTTTCCGAGCACAATTCAGAGTGTTGGTGCTGACCTTGAAAGCCCTAAACGGCCTCAGTCCAATGTACCTGAAGGAGCGTCTCCACCCCCATCGTTCTGCCCGGACACTGAGGTCCAGCACCGAGGGCCTTCTGGCGGTTCCCTCATTGCGGGAAGCAAAGCTACAGGGAACCAGGCAGAGGGCCTTCTCGGTGGTGGCGCCCGCCCCGTGGAACGCTTTCCCATCAGATGTCAAAGCGATAAACAACTACCTGACATTCAGAAGACATCTGAAGGCAGCCCTGTTCAGGGAAGTTTTTAATGTGTGACATTTTAGTGTATTTTTGGTTTCTGTGGAAGCCGCCCAGAGTGGCTGGGGAAACCCAGCCAGATGGGCGGGGTACAAATAATAAATTATTATTATTTTTATTATTAACCTGACTCCTGTCCCTTTCCTCTCCCCTCCCAGAACGCCGTCAACGTGCCCAGGGACTTCGAAGGCTGCAGCATCCTGCGCAAGTACTTTGGGCAGCTGCACTACCTGCAGAGCCGCATCCCGATGGGAGCAGAGCATGAAGCAGCTGTCCCCATTACCTGGTGAGCCAGCTGCAGGGGGGAGAGGCGATGGCTGAGGAGCTGAGCCTTGCCACTCAGCAGAGCTGGCTTTGAGGTTACGCCAAGACTGGAACAAGTGGGGTTGGGGCTTCACCCGCTCTGCGCATGGACCGCGGAGGGGACCCTCCACCGCAGTGTTTCTCAAACCTGGGTCTCCAGCTGCTGCTGGACTGCAACTCCCATCTTCCCTGACCACTGGTCCTGCTGGCTAGGGATGATGGGAGTTGTAGTCCATAAGAATAGCTGGTGACCCAACACTGCTCTGCAACTTGGGCGCTCCCTGAAATGTAACACATTCTCTCCACTGGGTATTTCTTTCTATTTTGGAAGGGGAGCACAAAGGGGAGTGTGTAATGAAGCAATAGCAGAAATGGAGGACCAGGAAGGCTTGTTGGTTATGCCCCACCTCTGTGGCTAGAGGCAGTAATTCACCTTGGTTGCAGTTTCTGGAAACCGCAGAAGCGGAGAGTTGCTCTTGTGTTCGAATCCTGCTTGCGGGTCACTCACAGGCATCTGATTGGCCACTGTGAGAAGAGGATGCTGGACTCATTATTGAGGGGAAGTGCGTGGAACAGGTCTCGGTGTTTCAATTTCTGGGAATGGAGCTGAGAGATGCCCTAACCTGGGGAGAAAACAGCAAAGACCTGATGAAGAGAGCACAGCAGAGGTTATATTTTCTGAGAATCCTCCGGAAAAACAATCTCTCAAAGGACCTGTTGATGGCATTTTACCATTGTACTGTGGAGAGTGTATTAACTTAGAGTCTCTGTGTGTGGTTTGGGAGCTGCACGGTCAGGGGGGAAAACAATGCTGTCCAGGGCTGCAAAGACTGCGGAGAGAATAATTGGGTGCACTCTTCCCACCTTGGATCAAATCTACGCTTCCAGGTGCCATAAGAAAGCTGCAGAGATAGTGCAGGATAGTGCGCACCCCGGAAATGTTCTCTTTCAGCTTCTGCCTTCTGGAAGAAGGTCCAGGGTTATAAAGACTAGGGCTAGCTGCCTGAGAAACAGTTTCTATCCAAATGCGATTTTGGTTTTAAACGCAGTGTAAGGTAGTCTCTATGTGAGTATATTGTATTCAATTATAGGGTATCAGAATTTTTAGGGGGCTAACCAGGCTGGGATAGCAGGCTTATGGGTTTTTGAATGTCTGATGTAGATTTTTTCAGTTTCGTTGTTCTGTATGGGACAATGACAACAAAGATTATCGTATCGTAGAGGGGCCAATCGCCTGATCCAGCACAGTTCTTGTCAAGCTGTGACCTTCTTGTTTGGCGACAGACAGCTTGGGGGAATCAGCCTGTTGAGATTCATGAAAGAGTTTGCAGGAGAACTGGGATTTCAGAAGGGGGAAGGATGAGTGAATGGCTAGAGATGTGGAGGCTGTTGAAAAGAATAAGCTAGCAAGGTTGCAGTCTTAAAGACAGGAGTGGGGACACCAGCCTCTGTCCGGACTAGGAGCTTGAAGGAGATTTGAGAAGTGATAGGGATCAACTGCAGAGATTTGGGAAGTGGGAATCGGTGGTGGGTGCGAGACGAAGCAGCATGTTTTCTTATTCCTCCTCCGGGTAGTTGGCAAGCACAGCAGCTCTGAGTTGTGTTCACGCTGGAGATGTGGCCCTTTTATGAGTCATGCGCCATCAGCCCAAAGGGGGCCCGTCCAGTTCGGCATCCTGTCCTCACAGTGGCCAACTAGATGCCTGTGCAAAACTCGCATGCGGTACCCGAGCACAAGATCCACTCTTCTCTCCTATGGCTGCCAACTCCAGCTCCATACACTCCAAGCAGGAGGGTGTTTTGTTGGGCTGGGCCTCTGGGCATCTGTTCAGTGCCCCAAGTGGGCGCTTTGCTGGAAAAAGGCCCGTGCATTGAGACACTTTCCGCTCAGCCCCCGCAATGGCCCCCTCTGTTTGCAGGACTGAGATCTTCTCCGGCAAGACGGTGACGCACGAGGACATCAAATATGAGCAGGCCTGCATCCTGTATAATCTGGGTAAGGGCCGTTCGGCCAGCTGGACCTGCGACTGCATCTCTGTTTCCAGGAGGCGAAAGGGGCTTCAGGGGAGGAATTGTTGGGATGTGTCCGAGGGAACGGGGGCATTTTGCAGGCCCCCAGCTGGCTCCAGCCCACCGGCCGGCAGCCGGACGAACTCTGGTCCTTTGGAACAGCATCAAACAGCGACTCACAGCTTGAGCACGCCTTAACCAGCAGAGTGAATAACACACAACAGAAGTGGCGGACAGAGGCATATGTAAAGCATATTTACAAGCAGTTTATTCAGCGTAGTTCAGGACAAAGAAAACATGTCTGCTCTCTTTCATGTCCAAGAGCAGGGAGCATAAGCAAAAGCTATACACGGAAGTTCCCAGCAAGCTGTGCTGGAGAGTAAACAGTCATGTGACATACAACAATCATGTCTGTTCCTTTTAAGGTGGAACGGAACATCAGTATCCTAACAGGAATGACTAAAGGATCATTCCAGCAAAAAGTATATTCACAGCAGCCGCCAAGGATGTTTTGCTGGCAAATAATCGGCAAGTCTTTCTTGGCTGATGGGGCGACAGCCGTGTCTGCCTTTGCATCCACGAGTCTAGGCTCCTTCTGCGTTCTCTGCCTCAGCCTTCCCCCAAGAAGGTGCCTTCCAGATGTTTTGGACTGTGACACCCGTGAGCCCCAGGCAGCACAGCTGTTACGGGGGTAAAGATGGCTGCTTTAATGAAATTACTCTCAAAGAGAGGCTGGAGGCAGGAGCTAGTAGCGAGCCTCTTTTCGTCACTGCCTCTGGCTTCCCTTGTCATTCCCCAAGTCCTCTGGCACGTGGAGAGGGCTTGGGAGAAGGCAAAGGTTGCTCCGACTTGCTCTCCTAACGACAGCGAAAGTGGGAGGGTGTTGGGGTGTCCCCCTTGCCAGAAGGCTGGAAGTGGATTTGTGGGTGCTTGGCTGCACCTTAGGAGCGCTGGACCTCTGGAGCACATCGACTCCCCATGCTGCAGCATCTGTGCTAGGTTTTGTGTGACTAGCACAGGAATTGTGGTTCAGCGCTGTGTCCTTTTGTCTGCAGAGACTGGTTCAAAATGTGTGAGTGGCGTAGGGTGGAAGCTGAGAATCTTAAGGGCATTTCCAGTGGCTGGAAGGGAACGCTCTGTGTTTAATTTACACGATTTATGCAGGCCAGAGAACAGCTCCTCCGGCTGCAGAACGTGGGTTACCATAGCGCAGAATTGGTGTGTGCTTCTGCTTTTCTCAGAAGACCACTTGCCAGTGGTCAGCAAATATTTTATCCAGGAGACCACCTGTCCCAGCCCCAAATGAAAGATGGGCTCATTTCTGACCTTGTGCTAAGCTTTGGAAGCACTGAAATTGTCGCCTTATTGGAGTTCACCGATTGGGTCTGCGTTGCTCCCGGACAGGAGGAAGGGAGTCAAATGACACCAAGGGTTGGTTCAGAGAAAGAGTTCTTTATTTCTGCTCTCCGGAACAGCAGAAAGGCACCTGCGTGGTGTGTCCACAGCAAGTCCAAAGAAATGAGAAATTTCATGCAGTATCCTCCAGGCACCCTCTCACCCTTCCCCAGGAATCCAGCCACATCAGCTTGTCCACGCAGGTTGACATCACAGATGTTCCTGCTCCGGCACTCTTAACCATAAAAGGGATTTCCTTCCTGTACTCCTGACCATAAAAGGGTTTTCCTTCCTACACTCTTATCTTGGAGCAAGAGGTCACCAACTCCAAGAACACATTCTGGCGCTGTTCCCAGACTAGGTCTGTGCGTCAGTGTGGTCAGGACGTAAGATAAGACCTAGACGTGTCATCCCTGTTCTACTGGAGCAGCCAAGGTCATCCTTGCCATCATGAACTGATAAAGGAGAGGGCTCTGAGCACTTGCTTATACAACCGGGTTTTTGTTTATACATTGACTCAGAGCTCAAGTTAATGGATTTTAGCTAAGGAAAAAAAGGGTTTTTGGTGCCTGTTTTAAACTGCCTGCACAGTCAGTTTTGGGTTTGGGAAACCCATTCCTTCAAAATCAGGGTGATGACCACAATCTTTGGCTGACTGCTAAGGCAAGTTAAAATATAAGGATGGGTTTTTAGGGGGTGGGTGTTGCTCTGCTCTAAGAAGCCACATTGTGCTGTCTAATGCAGTGATTTCCTTGTCCCAGCTCGATCGTTTCTGATTTGCTTTGGATTTCTGTGCAATTCTGACATTCCTCACCTGGTTGAAGAGTAGCGCAGGCTAAAAAAACATGACCTTCAGATCCCACAGATGCACCAGTGCTTTCTTACTGCCTGAGCCTCCTGCTCTGACGGTCCACGTTGCATTGCTTCATGGAAGCTTGGCTGCTTTGCGCCGGCCTGTCTGCAACCAATGCGACTTCAAAGCAGCCTTTTGCCACCCTGGTGCATTCCAGACGTTTTCGACCACAGCTCCCCTCAGCCCCAGCCATCCTTGGAAGTCGTGGTCCATAAGATCTGGAGGGCGCTGTTAGGTTATACCGTATTTTTCGCTCTATAGGACGCACATTTCCCCCTCCATAAATGAAGGGGAAATGTATGTGCGTCCTATGGAGCGAATGCAGGCTTTCGCTGAAGCCTGGAGCGCACTGACCCCTCTCGCTCTCCAGGCTTCAGGAAGCTATCTGCAAGCCTTCGGAGCCTGGTGGGAGTTCCTGCCGGGCTCTCCAGGCTTGCGGATAGCAGCAAGCTCCGGGAGCGCACAACCTCGCCGCCGCTCCCAGACCCGTTCTGGGTTCGGGGGAAGCTCGGGCTTCCCCCACCCCAGCCCTGTGGCTAAAAAGGAAGCCAAGACAGCGAGCGGGATCCATCCCACTCGCTGTCTTGGCTTCTTTGCCTTTTGGGGATGGGGGGGGGGGAATAATATTTTTTCTTTATTTCCCCCCCCCCCAAAAAAAAAACTAGGCGCGCCCTATGGTCCGGTGCGCCCTATGGAGCGAAAAATACGGTAGTTCCGTTCCACTGTTCCACCCTAAAAGGGAACAGGCTGTTGTGTGTCACATGCCTGTTTACTTCCAGCACTCGCTGGGAACTTCCGTTTGTATATAGCTTTTGTGTTAACTGCTGTTTTGCTGGAGACGAAGGGAAGCAGACATGTTCTCCTTTGTTCTGGAACTACAGTGGTGCCCCGCAAGACGAATGCTCCGCAAGACGAAAGGGTTTTCCGTCGCGGAGGCGCTTCGCAAGACGAATTTCCCTATTTTTGCTCCCCCCCCCCCTTTTTCAAAGCCGCTAAGCCGTTAATAGGCTTTTATTTATTTATTTATTTATTTATTTATAATATTTATTCAAGATTTTAGACATTATCACCAAACACATATAAACCCATTCCCAAAATACAATAAACAAAGAAAAACACACAGAAAAGAAAAACATACAACATCAAAATCAAATCCTTAATATCCATACTTTCTTCACCTTTTTAGACTTCCTCACGTCTCTCGTTCCTGCATTCCAAATTTATAAAGTTCTAAACAGCAAATTATCACCTTGTTTCAATTCTTATTTTGTATTATTCCAATATTATGTCTCTAGTTTTAACTACATTAACCAAAAGCTTAAATATTTAATTTAGGCATAATATTAACTCCAAATTTAACTTTTTCTGAGATTTCACCTATTCTCAAATTCCTTTCAACTAGCTTACTGATGCCACATTTATTTTTATTCTTGCATCTTTCTTAACACTCATACAATTTACAATGTTTTTGTAGGTAATCCTTGAATTTCTTCCAATCCTCTTCCACCGTTAATAGGCTTTTAACAGCTTAGCCGCTAATAGCGCTAAATCGCTAATAGCGCTAATCCGCCAATGGGGTTGCTTCGCAAGACGAAAAAACCGCTAGATGAAAAGAATCGCGGAACGGATTCTTTTCGTCTTGCGAGGCACCACTGTATGCTCAATAACATGCTGTACATTATGCTTGCACATCTCTCTGTCTGCCTCTGTGAGGTGATTTACACACTCTGCTGACAGAGCATGCACGAGTCTCAAAACATATCCGAGGCTCGTGTCGCTGTTTGATGCTGTTCCAAGAGAGACCGGCTGCCGGCCGGTGGCTGGAGCCAGCTGGGGGCCTGCCGATGCCCCCGTCTTCCCGGCAGTATCCCAACAGCCACGAGGTTGGCAAACGCTGCTTCAATAAGTATCTTCGCATGTTTCTGTGTTTTGTTTTATTGCCTGGACTGAACCTTCCAGGACTGGGCAGGTTGGAAATGTAAAGGGCGATACTTTGAGACTCTCATCTAACGGGGTGGGAAGAGGCACCAAAATATTTAGAAGCACCCTTCTGGACACCCGTGTGCTTTTCTGGCCTTGCCACGTGCTTGCTGGGAAAGGTCTGAGCTGGGTTTTAGGGAGCTTTTTGTGTAGCTCTGGGAGACAATAGAGGCCCTGTTCTTCTGGCTGCGGCAGATCGTGGGCATGTCAGCTCGCTCATCCCTTGCAGTGGGAATTGCCTGGTGGGAGGAGGGTACAAGAAGCAGCTGCCTCTTGCCGTGTCTGCCTGGAGGGGAAGATTGGCCAAGGAGTCTGCTCTGAAAAGGTGTGTCTCTATTCCCAGCTCCTTTGCCCAATCTGCAAGGGCTTGAGAGCAGCCTCATTCCAAGATTTACCATATTTTTTGCTCTATAAGACTCACTTTTTCCCTCCTAAAAAGTAAGGGGAAATGTGTGTGTGTCTTATGGAGCGAATGCAGGCTGCGCAGCTATCCCAGAAGCCACAACAGCAAGAGGGATTGCTGCTTTCGCTGCGCAGAGACCCCTCTTGCTGTTCTGGCTTCTGGGATTCAGAATATTTTTTTCCTTGTTTACCTTCTCCAAAAACTAGGTGCGTCTTATGGTCTGGTGCATCTTATAGAGCGAAAAATACGGTATTTTCGGGTTGCGCGCTGCGGAGACCCAGAAGAAGCGAAGCGTGTTACTTCGGACCACAAGACGCACCTAGTTTTTAGAGGGGGAAATCAAGAAAGCTTCTCGGGGCTGCGGGGGAAGCCCGGGTCCCCCCCCCCTGCCCCAAAGAGCAAAGAAGCCAAGACAGTGAGCGGGATCCATAGCTGCGCAACCTCTCCAGCTGGGAGCTAAACCTCTCCAGCGCGGCTAAAGAAGCGTGGCTAAAGAAGCCAAGGCAGCGAGCGCAATCTATCCTGCTCGCTTCCTTGGCTTCTGCCATAGCCGGGCGCAACTTCTCCCAGCTGGAGAGGCTGCGCGCGGCTATGGCAATTCCCCCACCTCCCACAAAAGCCCACAGGAGCCGCGCACCCTTTAAGGAGCGCGCGGCTCCTGTGGGCTTTTCTATGAGGAGGGAGGAGGGACTGACTGGCCACGTCAGTCCCTTCTCCCTCCTGGGGAAAAGCCCGCAAGAGCCGTGCGAAGCTTGTGTGTGGCTCTGGGGGGCTTTTCCTGCCTGCCTCCCGCCTGCATTCGCTCCATAGGACGCACAGACTTTTCCCCTTTGTTTTTAAGAGGGAAGAAGTGCGTCCTACGGAGCGAAAAATACGGTAAATCTCTCAACCATCAGAGCAACTGGGTACTTGGTCAATTTTCATTGGGGGTCAGGTCCCCTGACATTTCTGGAAAGATGGCCTCTTTCGCCTTTAGGACCACAGTTTTGAGGAGGAACGTTGAGTTAAATTCTTCAGGGAAACAAATTTTTATTGGGCAGAATGCCTAGTTTCAATAATCATGTTAACAGGGCAAAGTGTTTTATTCTGTTGGATGTATCTTGCTCTTTTACGGCTTCTGGCTGTGCAAATGAATAATAAAACACTCTCCATAGTAGTAGGCGGGGAGAGACTGCCTGGGGAGCCGCTGCCTATCGGACGATGCCGCCACTCACCCTTTCCCTCTCTCCTCCTCCAGGCGCATTGCATTCCATGCTCGGAGCAATGGACAAAAGGGTATCCGAGGAGGTAAGGCTTTGGGCTTTCAGTTCCCCTCCTCGCCAGGTTAATAGCATCAAAGGCACCTCCAATTAGTATTTTGGGGCTTTAAAAAAAATAATCTGGTTTTTTAAAGAGCTTAGTTAAAAGTCTCACCATCGTCAGCAGGGTTGCTTCCTATGAGCCCGCTGCGTGTGGTAGTGCATTTATTTGCTTATTTATGTACGGTAATTTATTATTTTGCCGCCTTTGTTGTTGTGCCTTTTTTGTAAACCTCTTTGATTTTCTACAAGCAAACGGTATATAGATAGATAGATAGATAGATAGATAGATAGATAGATAGATAGATATAGATGTTTGCTTTCGTAGATTTTCACGGGTACAGGAATGCAGGTTTTGGTGTCCTCGGGTGTCTTCCCGTGTAAAAGTTGGGGTGTCTAGGCGACGTTTCGACGAGGTCTCACTCGTCATCTTCAGGCTGGTGCTTTCGGCTTCTTGTTACTGGAACAGAGCAGGATCTCAGTGTTTGAGTTCCTATAAATACTGTTGAGGAGGTGTGGCCTCTAATGTTCTTGGGCAGAGAGGAAGTTCCCAGGCTAGTGTGCCTTTTCTTCTTTTGTTTCTTAATTACTTGAGGGATATCTTGAGTGATTTCTTGAGTTGTATCCTGAGTACCACTTAGGTGGGTCATTAGGTGTGGATTAGTTGCTAAAGCCTTTGTGTCTTGACCTCTTGAACTTTGTGAAGAGTTTTCCTGGGAAGATGGTTGTACTGCATTTTGTTGTGCTCTGGCTTGGCTTCGTGTATAGGGGCGAGCTGTGGTTTTCTGGTCTGTGCCAGCCAGATCTGTGTAGGGATTGCAGGGGGGTGCAGCATCCGGAGGTGCCACCATGGTTTGGCTACTGGATGGTATCTGTAATTCATCTGTGGAGAGGGTCTGGGTTTGGGTCTGGTGTGGTTGATTGGTGATGGCGTTCTGTGTGCCTCTGGCTCTGGTGTCAGTTTTTGTGGGGAGGGCTAATTTCCAGATGTCTGGCAAGCGGGATGTGTCGTCACGCTTGTTCATGTTGTGAGGGTGTTTCTCTATCTCGATGGCTTCCATGATTATTCTCTTGTGGTGATGTTCCATGTTAAAGAGCAATTTGGAATCTGCAAAATTAATTTCGTGTCCTGTTTCTTTCATGTGTTGGAAAAGAGAGGAAGTTTTTTCTTCTTTTTTGACGGCATTCTTGTGTTCTGCGATACGTGCATTTATTCGTCTGTTAGTTTGTCCAATGTACGTGGCTGGGCAGACTTTGCAGGGTATTTCATAGACCCCTTGGTTTTCCAACTGGATTTTATCCTTGGGGTTTCTGAGGATATTGGCTATTTTTTGGTTGGTGCAAAAGGCTGTTTTGATATTGTGTTTATGGAGGATTTTGCTAATTTTATCTGTAGTGCCCTTGATATAAGGAAGGAGGGCCATGCCATTGTTTTCTTCTGTGTCTTGGTTTTTGGGGGGTGTTTCTTTTTGGATTAGCTTCGTAACCCTGTTTTGCTGGTATCCATTGGCAATTAACACATTTGAGAGATTCTGTAACTCAGTTGTCAAGTGGTTTTTGTCAGCCAGGCGTTTGGTTCTGGAGATGAGAGTCTTGGCTACGGAGTTTATTTGTGCAGGGTGGTGGTGTGATTGTGCATGTAAGTAGCGGTTGGTGTGTGTTTTTTTCCGGTAGATAGTGTGTCCTAGGGAGCCATCAGGTTTTTTGTAGATTAGGACGTCAAGGAAGGGAAGTTGGTTGTTGGCTTCTATTTCCATAGTGAATTGTATTTTGGGGTGTAGGCTGTTGAGATGTGTGAGGAAGCTATCCAGTTTTTCCTTCCCGTGTGGCCAAATTACAAAGGTGTCGTCAACATATCTGAGCCAAAGTTTGGGTTTGTGTTCTGACTTGTCTAAGGCATTGGTTTCAAAGTGTTCCATGTACAGGTTTGCGATGACCGGTGAGAGGGGTGATCCCATAGGTGCTCCTTCTATCTGTTTGTATCTTTGTCCATTGTGGATGAAGTACGTGTTGGTTAGGCAGTGCTTGGTCAGGTCCAAGATGTATTCGGGGGGATTGTATTTGTTTTGAATGGCTGTCAAGGCTTCATTAATGGGCACTTGTGTGAAGAGAGATACAACATCGAAGCTCACAAGTAGGTCATTGGGATGTAGGTTTTGCTTCTTTATTGTTTCTATGAACTGGAAGGAGTTTGGAACGTGTGAAGAGATGGATTCTGCATAGGGCTGAAGTTGCTTGGCGAGAAATTTAGCGAGATTTTGTAGAGGTGAGCCTATGGAGCTGACTATTGGTCTGAGTGGTGTTCCTTCTTTGTGTATCTTGGGGAGGCCGTAGAGTTTGGGGCATCTGGATGATTTTTCTCTGGGGATGATTCTTAGCTGGATTTCTTCACTGATAGGAGAGGCTTTTATTTGTCCTAATCTACAAAAAACCTGATGGCTCCCTAGGACACACTATCTACCGGAAAAAAACACACACCAACCGCTACTTACATGCACAATCACACCACCACCCTGCACAAATAAACTCCGTAGCCAAGACTCTCATCTCCAGAACCAAACGCCTGGCTGACAAAAACCACTTGACAACTGAGTTACAGAATCTCTCAAATGTGTTAATTGCCAATGGATACCAGCAAAACAGGGTTACGAAGCTAATCCAAAAAGAAACACCCCCCAAAAACCAAGACACAGAAGAAAACAATGGCATGGCCCTCCTTCCTTATATCAAGGGCACTACAGATAAAATTAGCAAAATCCTCCATAAACACAATATCAAAACAGCCTTTTGCACCAACCAAAAAATAGCCAATATCCTCAGAAACCCCAAGGATAAAATCCAGTTGGAAAACCAAGGGGTCTATGAAATACCCTGCAAAGTCTGCCCAGCCACGTACATTGGACAAACTAACAGACGAATAAATGCACGTATCGCAGAACACAAGAATGCCGTCAAAAAAGAAGAAAAAACTTCCTCTCTTTTCCAACACATGAAAGAAACAGGACACGAAATTAATTTTGCAGATTCCAAATTGCTCTTTAACATGGAACATCACCACAAGAGAATAATCATGGAAGCCATCGAGATAGAGAAACACCCTCACAACATGAACAAGCGTGACGACACATCCCGCTTGCCAGACATCTGGAAATTAGCCCTCCCCACAAAAACTGACACCAGAGCCAGAGGCACACAGAACGCCATCACCAATCAACCACACCAGACCCAAACCCAGACCCTCTCCACAGATGAATTACAGATACCATCCAGTAGCCAAACCATGGTGGCACCTCCGGATGCTGCACCCCCCTGCAATCCCTACACAGATCTGGCTGGCACAGACCAGAAAACCACAGCTCGCCCCTATACACGAAGCCAAGCCAGAGCACAACAAAATGCAGTACAACCATCTTCCCAGGAAAACTCTTCACAAAGTTCAAGAGGTCAAGACACAAAGGCTTTAGCAACTAATCCACACCTAATGACCCACCTAAGTGGTACTCAGGATACAACTCAAGAAATCACTCAAGATATCCCTCAAGTAATTAAGAAACAAAAGAAGAAAAGGCACACTAGCCTGGGAACTTCCTCTCTGCCCAAGAACATTAGAGGCCACACCTCCTCAACAGTATTTATAGGAACTCAAACACTGAGATCCTGCTCTGTTCCAGTAACAAGAAGCCGAAAGCACCAGCCTGAAGATGACGAGTGAGACCTCGTCGAAACGTCGCCTAGACACCCCAACTTTTACACGGGAAGACACCCGAGGACACCAAAACCTGCATAGATATAGATATATATATAGAGAGAGAGAAATTCAGTCTGTGTGCCTTTGGGCTGATCTTCCTTGGGGGTCTTCTAGCTGGGCTTGTTGAAAATGCAACTCCCCCCCCCCCAAAAAAAAACCCATTCTGTCTTGCAGGGCATGAAGGTCTCCTGTACCCATTTCCAGTGTGCAGCGGGGGCGTTCGCTTACCTCCGGGACCACTTCCCTCATTCCTACAGCGTAGACATGAGCCATCAGATCCTTAACCTCAATATCAACCTCATGCTGGTAAGAGCTGGGGGGGGGGGCGAGGGGAAGTTCCTCTGGCCTGCTCTGCCCCTTGGCGAAGGTGCTGAGAACGGAAGGAGAGCCTGGCTGGACCAGCCTAAGGGCCAACTAGTCCACTTGCAATGGCCAACCAGAAGCCCTAATAGGAAACCAGCAAGCAGGATTCGAACACAAGACCCTCTTTCTCCCCTCCTGTGGCTTCCACTAACTGGTACCCAGAAGCACTTGCTGCTTCCAACTGTGGAGGCTGGAACCGAGCCTTCGTGGCTAGTGGCCACTGACAGCTCTCTCCTCCATGTATTTCCAAAGCAAAGGGCAGAGCAGAGCGACTCATTGTTGTAACTGGGCTGGGCGATTTTAAAATGTGCTTTCTAGAGGTGATCTCCGCTCATGCGACAGTAGGTGCAGTAGAGGTCACCTGCAGCCTTGCGTCCAAGGCTGTAGAACACTGTAAATGAGAGCATCTTGTATGCCCCGCAGAGGACCTTAAGGTCCATGAATAATCATAGTTTAGAGGTCCTCGGCCCTAAGGAAGTCAGACTATCCTCCACCAGGGCCAGGGCCTTCTCAGTGGTGGCTCCGATCTGGTGGAATGCTCTGTCCCAGGAGACCAGGGCCCTGCAGAATTTAACTTCCTTCTGCAGGGCCTCTAAGACAGAGCTATTCCACCTGGCTTTCAGCTTTAACTTAGCCTGATCTTTTATTCCCCTTCCTTCCCTCCCTCTCCCCTTTTTATGAAGATTACCCGCTCTGGGATCCCACAGCTAATTCTCCCCTGGTCTCCTCGCTGGCCCAAATAGGACTCATTTAGCCAGCTAGCCCTGGTGATCATCTGATGTTTATTGGATGGATTTCCCCCCAAATTGATTTTTGAATTCTGAATTTATTGTTATTCGCGTCTTATACTGCATTTCATGATGTTTTTTGTTGCATCAATTAAGTGTTTTAAATTTGTTGTTAACCTCCCTGAGCCCGGTTTTCTGAACTGGGAGGGGCGGCATATAACTAAAAATTTATTATTTTTATTATTTTTATTATTTATTTCTTCGTCGCCTGCATGTCTAAAGGGCCAAGCCCAGGAGTGCCTTCTGGAGAAGTCGATGCTGGACAACCGGAAGAGCTTCCTTGTGGCCAGGATCAGTGCCCAGGTGAGCAGTTTGGGGAGCCTTGAACTTGGGTGACCAGTGCCTGAAAAGTGGCCTCCCCCTGAGCCTGGGGCAGGTTAGAGGCCTTCCTCTAAAGCAGCCAGGTGCATTTTTTGCTGTGCAGTTAGGTTTGCTTGACAGGGCTGTCCCACATGCCCTCCCCGATAGAGCTGTAGAATCAGACGAGACCCCCAAAGGCCATCTAGCCCAACCCCTTGCAATGCAGGAATCATAGCTCAAGAATCCCCGACAGATGGCCATCCAAATTCTGCATAAAAACCTCCAGTGAAGGAGAGTCCACTTACCTTTAGAAAGTTATTCTAATGTTCAGTTAGGTTCTCCTTTCTTGTGATACGCATCCGTCGGTTCGGCTCCTGCAGTGGGGAAAATTTGTCAGCGTCTAAAGCAGTAATCACTCAGAACCTTTCCTGCCCTCCCAAATTCCCTTCCCAAGGTGGTGGATTACTACAAAGAAGCGTGTCGAGCTTTGGAGAACTCTGAAACAGCCTCCCTGCTGGGGAAGATTCAGAAGGACTGGAAGAAGCTGGTGCAGATGAAGATCTACTATTTCGCTGCCGTGGCCCATGTGAGTATCCTGGGGGGACCCTGCTCCGGTGAGCTGGGCTTCACCCAACATGACCTCCCCACACTTCATCCTTTGGTTAGATAAAAGTAAAGGGACCCCTGACCATTAGGTCCAGTTGTGGCCGACTCTGGCGTTGCATCGCTCATCTCGCTTTATTGGCCGAGGGAGTACAGCTTCCGGGTCAAGTGGCCAGCAGGACTAAGCTGCTTCTGGCGAACCAGAGCAGCGCACGGAAACACCGTTTACCTTCCTGCCAGAGTGGTACCTATTTATCTACTTGCACTGGTGTGATTTCGAACTGCTAGGTTGGCAGGAGCAGGGACTGAGCAGCGGGAGCTCACCCCATCGCGGGGATTCAAACCGCCGACCTTCTGATCGGCAAGTCCTAGGCTCTGTGGTTTAACCCACAGCACCACCCGCGTCCCTTGGTTAGATAAGATAAAACTTTATTCGCATTAGCCAATGGCCATAGCAACAGTAAAACATTACAGTATACGCAGAAAAGGAAGTTTGATATAAGAGCACATTTCAAAGTCCTGAGTCAACCGTCAGTTAGTGGCCCTTATTCTGATTGCCCCTGCTATGAACCTAGCAACCTTTGCTGTTATCTGCTCATGTTGATCTGATAGAAGAACAAACATTGTGGCAGCGGTTGAGTGCCCTTGGATGGTTAGTACGAGTGGGGTGGTGATCTCGTTCCTCAGGTCTTTGTAGAGAGCACAAGACAGGAGGGCGTGTGCCGCTGTTTTGGTGCTACCATCTCCACAGGGGTAAAAACGTTTCTCAGGTGGGATCTTTTGGAATCGACCCCCAAGTACTGCAGATGGCAAAACACCCAGTCTTGCAAGTGTAAAAGCATGTCTGGATTTTGGGATAACAAGTTTGTGCAGATATGGGGCCAGAGAATCAAAATGGGGAGGGGGAAAATAAACATACCCTCCCTGCCCACAGACTGCCTCACCAGAGTGATGCATGCTCTGGTTATCTCTTGCTGGGACTACTGCAATGCGCTCTACATGGGGCTACCTTTGAAGGTGACCCGGAAACTACAACTAATCCAGAATGCGGCAGCTAGACTGGTGACTGGGAGCAGCCGCCGAGACCACATTGAAAGACCTACATTGGCTCCCAGTACGTTTCCGGGCACAATTCCAAGTGTGGGCGCTGACCTTTAAAGCCCTAAACGGCCTCGGTCCAGTATACCTGAAGGAGCGTCTCCACCCGCATCATTCTGCCCGGACAGTGAGGTCCAGCTCCAAGGGCCTTCTGGTGGTTCCCTCCCTGCGAGAAGTGAGGTTACAGGGAACCAGGCAGAGGGCCTTCTCGGTGGTGGCGCCCTCCCTGTGGAACGCCCTCCCACCAGATGTCAAAGAGAACAACAACTACCAGACTTTTAGAAGACATCTGAAGGCGGCCCTGTTTAGGGAAGCTTTTAATGTTTGATGCATTACTGTATTTTAATATTTTGTTGGAAGCCGCCCAGAGTGGCTGGGGAAGCCTAGCCAGATGGGCGGGGTATAAATAATAAATTATTATTATTATTTTTATCCTTTGGTTTGTGTTGGAACCTGAAGGCTGTTATTGGCTCACCGGGATGGGAGCACTGGAATGATTCTTTATGGGAAGAACGAGCCTGTCTGTTCCTCCAAACCCTTCTGTCTATGGGGTTTTGCGTGTGGGTTGAGCTTTTGATTTCAGCTTCCTGCGTGATGGATGAGGGTTTGTGGGGCGGATGGAGGCGATGCCAGATTGTGAGGTGGTGCCTGGGACCAACCCAGGGGTGCTGTGTCTGGCAGGCTGCTACAATAACTGTGATTCTTCTCTGTCTTTCAGTTGCACATGGGGAAGCAGGCGGAGGAGCAGCAGAAGTACGGCGAGAGGGTAAGCCTGTTTGCTTCCAAAGTTCTGGGGTGGGTGGAGAGGTGGAGAACTCACAGACTGCTTGCCGCTGTCGATCTCCTGGATGATAAGAGGTGAAAAATATCCATCTTCAAATACCTGAAGGGCTCTCACGTGTACGATGGGGCAAGCTTGTTTCCCGCTGCTCCAGAGAGTGGGAGCGGAACCAGCAGTTTCAAATTACGAGGAAGGAGATTCCGACTCAATATTAGGAAGAATTGACAGCAGGAGCTGTTTGAAAGTGGAACGGGCTCCTTCGGAAAGTGGTGGGCTCTCCTCCTTTGGAGGTCTTTAAAGGGAGATTGGCTGGCCATCTGTCAGGGATTTTAAGCTGTGGTCCCTGCATTGCAAGGGGTTGGACTAGATGTCCTTTGGGGTGCCTTCCGATTCTACAATTCCATGATTCTGCAATAGGTGTGGGGTAGAGAGGCTGGGGCAGGTTTTGCGCTGTCCATGGTGCTGAACCTTGTAATACGGGCATATATATAGATATGGATCACACACACACACACAGTGGTACCTCGGGTTACATTCGTTTCAGGTTACAGATGCTTCAGGTTACAGACTCCACTAACCCAGAAATATTACTTTGGGTTAAGAACTTTGCTTCAGGATGAGAACAGAAATCATCCTCCAGCGGCATGGCGGCACCAGGAGGCCCCATTAACTAAAGTGGTGCTTGAGGTTAAGAACAGTTTCAGGTTAAGAACGGACTCCGGAACGAATTAAGTACTTAACCTGAGGTACCACTGTGTGTGTGTGTGTGTGTGTGTGTGTGTGTGTGTGTGTTTTAACATACCATTTTCAACAGTAATTAAACATACTTTTACATCTTATTCAATTTTTTTGACTTCCATCAGTCCTGTCTGAAAATTTTCTAATCTAATCTCTTAGTATGCATTTCTTATTTTCCATACTACATTTCAAACTCATAACCAATATCTCTACCGTTTTCTACTTTGTAACACGTTGTATATTTCTCCTCACAAAACTTCTTGTAGTCCTACTAGTGTAATTTGTCGATTGCAGCTGCTCTTCAAATAGTTCACATATTTATTCCAATCTTCTGTAAATCTCTGGTCCCGCAGGTTTCGAATCCTTCCTGTCATTTTGTCCAATTCTGCATAGTCCATTAATTTCGCCTTCCATTCTCCTTTCGTCGGAATTTCTTCATAGCTTCCATTTCTGGGCTAACAGTACTCTTGCCGCTGTTGTTGCATATAAGAACAATTTAACATCTTGGCTATTAATGTCTTGGCCTTGTAATACAGGCTTCTAACTGACCACAGCTGTCGCTTGCTCCAAACAGCGAAACCTTCAGCCTTGCCCTTGTACTGTTGATGTTACAATAACTGAAGGACAGCTGTGGTTGGGAGATGGGGTTAGAAGGGGAGGAGGCAGAGGGGAGAGCGAGGAAGCCCAACCTTCTCTTCCTGACGCAGACCTCCCTTTGAAGCCCTTGCCAGGATGAGTCCAGAAGGAGCTTCTTCTGTTCCCTCGCCACGTCTATGACTACCCAAGGCACTAGTCCTCACACGTGGCCAGTGTGGCGGAAGCCCTGCGAATGGACTTCAGGCTGCAAATAGGGCTTCTTGTGATGAGATGAGCCTCTGTTATGGCACTCCCTGCATGCAAGTTCTCTACCTGCAGGGAATTTGTGTGTGTTATAAGAAAGACTGCCTTATGGGGAATTCCAGATCCCATATAAAGTCCTTAAGTGGGTTCCCTATTGGTAGGAGAAAGTAACAGGGGCCAACCTGAGTATATTGAGAAGCAAAGCGGCTAGTAAGCCTGATCTTTATTCAGGGAACTGTTGCAACAGGGTCCCCACTCATCACACGCAGGAGGGAGGAGAACCTTGAACAGTGGTGCACAAGCCCCTATATAGACCTTTGAAATTGCCCACCCTGTAGCCCAAGACCGGCCCCCTGAAACATCATACATACATCGCGGAAGGGAGGCGGTCTCCCGCAGAAATCCTGTCTTCCAGGATACTAATAATGGTCACTGGTTGCATTACCTGGGCAGTCTAGCCTATTCATACACAAATACGTCCTTAAGACAGGATTTGCAAGCAAAAAGGCAGTGGGAAGGCTTTCCCCATTTGCCTCCCTTACTGCAATGGACTATTTGAGGTCACTGGGAGAATCAAAACGGCTCCGGGATTGCTCTCCCATACTATTTCAGACATGCGGTTCATATATTTAGATATGCGTGCATTTATGAATATTTATTCTAAGTTTGAGACCTTAAAATTCTTTTAACGTGTGTGAGAGAAAGGCTCAGTTTTAATAGAAAGCATAGCCAGTTTGACAGTGGACTTTGGTTGTCTGAATCTCTGCTCCCTTTGCAGGTCATCTACTTCCAGAGTGCCCTGGACAAGCTCAATGAAGCCATCAAACTGGCCAAGGTACACCTTTCTTCCTACCCCCTTCCCTAAAGTGGCTTGAAACGTTATTTAGTTAAACTGTGGAGGCAATGATGGCCCCCAACTTGGATGGCTTTAAAAGAAGATTGGACCAATTGATGGAGGAGAGGGCTGTTGATGGCTGCGCCCCCTCCCCGCTGCCCCCCTTGCCTCTTAGCTTCCCCCTAGAGAATCCCCCCAAGGGACACGGGTGGCGCTGTGGGCTAAACCACAGAGCCTAGGACTTGCCGATCAGAAGGTTGGCGGTTCGAATCCCCGCGATGGGGTGAGCTCCCGTCACTTGGCCCCTGCTCCTGCCCACCTAGCAGTTCGAAAGCACGTCAAAGTGCAAGTAGATAAATAGGTACCGCTCCGGTGGGAAGGTAAACGGGGTTTCCGTGCGCTGCTCTGGTTCGCCAGAAGCGGCTTAGTCATCCTGGCCACATGACCCGGAAGCTGTATGCCGGCTCCCTCGGCCAATAAAGCGAGATGAGCACCGCAACCCCAGAGTTGGTCACGACTGGACTAGGTCAGGGGTCCCTTTACCTTTACCTAGAGAATCCCCCCAGTGGCTGCTACTGCCTACTTTTGGATTTGTTGGTGTACCCCTATTCTGCCCCCTGCCATTTCTGCCTGCAGACCACCTGCTTATTATGGGTATGTTTTGAACCTGACAATTCTTCTTGCAGGGTCAGCCTGAGACGGTACAGGAAGCCTTGAGGTTCACCATGGATGTCATTGGAGGAAAGTGAGTCGCTGCTACCTGTTAACTCTTTGCGTGCCTGGGTCCCTGGCACACCAGTTCCCTTCCCTAATCTCTGCTCTGCACCAAGAGAACCTGCCTGGTGCAGAGAGAGACAGCGAGAGAGAGAGCGAGAGCACTCCTGTCTGGAAATTGGGAGAGCCATTGCCAGTCAGAAGTCAGATGTTGACGGGTCTGATGGTCTCACCCGTAGACCTTTGCTTTGTTCAGATCTGTTCTTCCAGTCATTTCCCCTCGTATTTTTGTGATTCTGTGAAACCATGAGGACTAGAAAACCTTTTTTTTAAAAAAACCACTAATAATAATAATAATAATAATAATAATAATAATATTATTAATACCCTGCCCTCCCCGGCCAGAGCTGGGCTCAGGGCAGCTAACACCAATAGAATCAAAGTAAAAACATAATAGGGGGGGGGAAAGAAAATGAAAATAAAATACAGGTTAAAATGCAATTTAAAATGCAGCCTTATTTTAAAAGTAGCCGATAAATCAAGACCGTAAGGGGAGGGAAACATGAGGGTCAGACTGAGTCCAAACCAAAGGCCAGGCGGAACAGCTCCGTCTTGCAGGCCCTGCAGAAAGATGTCAAGTCCCGCAGGGCCCTGGTCTCTTGGGACAGAGCGTTCCACCAACTTGGGGCCAGTACTGAAAAGGCCCTGGCCCTAGTTGAGACCAATCTAACCACCTTGCGACCTGGGACCTCCAAAGTGTTGTCATTTGTGGGCCATGCGTTTGGATTCCTGAGTTACTCTACATAATGAATTCAAGAAACGCGTGCATGGGAGAAGAACGAGTTGCTTCCAGGTGAGAGCTGGGAGCGTCCACCCCGTTTTTATGTGAGACAAGGGTTAATTGAGATCTCCCTCTGACAAAGGGCTTTGTGTTATTTTCTTCCTCTTTTTCCTTTATTTACTTTCCCCATTTTAATTCAGATTCATCTGGTTCTTTATTGTATTCTATCTTGGGAAAGTTTCAATTGAAAAAGAAAGAAATGCACACAGATTTGCAAGTTTTCACTTTGGGCTTGGGAAGCAAGGAGTTACTAACCAGAACACCCCCACCTCCTTCCATCTTTCCAAGTTTGGATTTTACCTAGTATTCCCCACATTTCTGGAGGCACCCCCCCCCCAAAAAAAAGTCCCACTATCTGTAGTTGTAGTTCCTCTGACTTTGGGTGTGGGGTATCCGTAATCATAACACCCTTTGAAAATGTACATCTATTGATATTGGTTGCTTTCTTGGAACTGTACTCGGAGCGGAAATATGTGATACTTCTTCCTGGGCATCTGCCCCCAAAGAGCCCCCCCCCCTCCAGCAGCAACGCCCTTCAAGCCTCTTGTCGTTTTGCAGGTACAACTCTGCCAAAAAGGACAACGACTTCATCTACCACGAGGCTGTCCCTGCTCTGGATACCTTGCAGTCGGTGAAAGGTAAAGTCAAGACACTCTGTTTTCACAGAATTGTAAAGTTAGATGGGGCCCCCAGCAGTCAGGAGTTCGGCCTACACGTGAGTAGGACCCTGGCAGAGACACATGCCCGACTGGCATGTTCTCTCCCTCCTTGAGAGCCAGTGTGGTGTAGCAGTTAAGAGCAGTAGACTCGTAATCTGGTGAACCGGGTTCGCGCCTCCGCTCCTCCACATGCAGCTGCTGGGTGACCTTGGGCCAGTCACACTTCTTGAAGTTTCTCAGCCCCACTCACCTCACAGAGTGTTTGTTGTGGGGGAGGAAGGGAAAGGAGAATGTTAGCCGCTTTGAGACTCCTTCGGGTAGTGATAAAGCGGGATATCAAATCCAAACTCTTCTTCTTCTTCTTCTGGTTGATCGTTGGGGAGCTTCATAAGCTTTCTTCAGCCCGAACATCACAGCGACTGATGCCAACCGACACTGGCACACTTAGGGATCTGCAGAGTCTTTGCAGCTTGTGTGACAGGACCCCAGCAACTCAGCATTTAGGCTAATTTACTTTATTTACATATAAACACACACGGAGCACTGCCACATGGCTCCCTCTCTCTCTAGCATCAGACAGCAAAGAGAAAAAGGAACAAAGGACAACAGTCCCACTTCATGGAACACAGTAACACAAACATCCTGTCTCCGTCACTTCCCGCTCTGTGGAGTCAAAACATACACCGTCATGTGAAAGACAACAATCCCATGACTGCAATCCCGGAGCAGGAATTCTAACAATCTAGCCCAACCCGCTGCAATGCAGGAATATCTTCCCCGATGTGTGACTCAAACCCACAACCCTGAAATTAAGAGTCTCACGCTCTATGAGCTGAGCTTTCCCAGCTTTGGAGCAAGCCCTATCGCCTTCTCTGCCTCCTGGTCTTGGGTAGGGCAGAAGGAGCCCATCCTTCCCCAACCAGGCACCCTCCAGATGTTTTGGACTACAACTCCCATCATGCATTTTTTCTCAACATCCATCATATCTGGTGCAGCTTAGGGCTACCCAAAGCATAAATGTGCAGTGGGTGGTTTTGAAAGCTGATCGGCATCACTTTTGGCCGCCTTTTGGTGACGATCAAAAACTTTCTTATTCTCCCAGGCTTTGAGCGGAGGCTGTTGGGGGATCTTACGTCAGATGTTTCCTGCTGACGCCATGATATTGGGGAAGGTTTTGCTGCATCTTGATGGGCTGGGCTTTTGTGGCAGTGATTGGCCACTGTCTTACTGTCTTTTGTTGTGGGCTGTTCAGATTTCTTTACAACTTGTTAAATCCCTACCCACAAAAGTGAGGAAGGCTGGGATATAAACATAGTCGTAACAATAAAAGCCAAATAAGCATGCAGGACTGGGTAAACTCAAACATTTACAGAAGCTACAAGATTATCAGCACTCTATGGGTCCGGTGTGGCCTAGGTATCACCTCTAGGGACGCGGGTGGTGCCGTGGTCTAAACCACTGAGCCTCTTGGGCTTGCTGATCGGGAGGTCAGCGGTTTGAATCCCCATGACAGAGTGAGCTCCCGTTGCTCTGTCCCAGCTTCTGCCAATCTAGCAGTTCAAAAGCACACCAGTGCAAGTAGATAAATAGATACCACTCCAGCGGGAAGATAAACGGCATTTCCGTGCGCTCTGGTTTCCATCACGGTGTTCTGGTGCGCCAGAAGCAGTTGCTGCTGGCCACATGACCCGGAAAACTGTTTGCGGACAAACACCGGCTCCCTTGGCCTGAAAGCGAGATGAGCGCCACAACCCCGTAGTCGCCTTTGACTGGACTTAACCGTCCAGGGGTCCTTTACCTTTACCTTTTTAAGGAATCAACTCTCTGTCCTCAAGTTCTTTATTAACCCAATATTACTTCATCTGCAGGTGCACCTCTGGTGAAAGCCCTTCCCGTCAACCCCACAGATCCGGCTGTCACAGGCCCTGACATTTTTGCCAAGCTGGTTCCAATGGCTGCCCATGAGGCCTCCTCGCTCTACAGGTGAGCAGCTGCTTTGCATTCTGTGAGACTGTTTGGCCTGCCAGTTCCGGGGGGGGGGGGGGGGCTGCAGGAAAACAGGTGGGGATTAAAGGGTCGAGATGGGAGGCTTGATAACAAGAAGAAGGAGAAGAAATTATTATTTAGAAGAAGAAGAAGAAGAATTTATACCCTGCCCATCTGGCTGGGCTTACCCAGCCACTCTAGGTGGCTCCCAACAGAATATTAAAAACAGAATAAAACAGCAAAAATTAAGAACCCTAAACAGGAAGAGGGTGGGAGTATTGTGGGTCAAGAATTGACATGTGCCTAGATTCTAACTGCTGGGAGAAACTTTGGAAAAGCAACCTGAAATTTACTGCATTTTATTCATTGAAAGAGAATTATTTGAAAAGGATCCATAGATGGTAATTAACTAGGTTGGCTAAGATATATAAAACAGAATCAGATATGTGTTGGAAGTGTAAAGAAGCAGAGGGAATCTTTTTTTCATATGTGGCGGACATGCAAAAAGTTAAAAGTGTATTGGGAAATGATTTATAATGAACTGGAAAAAAAGTTCAAAATTACTTTAAAAAACAAATAAACCCCAGAGCCCTTTTTATTGGGAATAAGCCAGACAGAAATTCCTAGGTGTCAGAAAAGATTATTTATCTATGCAACAACTGAGGCCCATGTTTTTTTAGCCCCAAAATGGAAAGTGAGCGAGGTCCCAACTGAAGGAAGAATGGCAATTTAAGTTGACAGAATATGCAGAACTTGCAGATTTAACACACAGAATAAGAGAGCAAGAAGAACGTATATTTAAAGAAGGAAAACGTTTATTGAGTACATACAGCTGAAAACTCTGGCAGCATTAAGATAAATTCAACAAATGATTTTTGATGTTAAAGCAGAAAACTGATTTGAATGGTTATAGTAAAATACGCAGGAATGTGTGATATGTAAAATGAACCATGGATGGAGAAGAAGGGCAGTCATTGGATATTTTAAAGTTTGTAAAATGTTTTGGGTCTTTTTTGAAATGTAAAATTGAAAACAATGAAAATTATTATCTATAAGAGAGAGTTGATATGTGCCATGATAGGGCAGGAGAGATTGTCTCACTCCTTACATCCCCAGTCGATCACTGCGGTCTGTAGGCGAGGATCTCCTTCAGGCACCAACAGGAGGTGTGTTCATCACAATGTAGGAACCAGACCTTTAATGCAGTTGCCCTACCCTGTAGAATTCCCTCCCTTTGAATAATCATATTAATAATAATCAGGGACGCGGGTGGCGCTGTGGGTAAAAGCCTCAGCCCCTAGGGCTTGCTGATCAGAAGGTCAGCGGTTCGAATCCCCGTGGCGGGGTGAGCTCCCATCTTTCATTCCCAGCTCCTGCCCACCTAGCAGTTCGAAAGCACCCCTAAGTGCAAGTAGATAAATAGGGACCTCTTACTGGCGGGAAGGTAAACGGCGTTTCCGTGTGCTGCGCTGGTGCTGGCTCGCCAGAGCAGCTTTGTCACGCTGGCCACGTGACCCGGAAGTGTCTCCGGACAGCGCTGGCCCCCGGCCTCTTGAGTGAGATGGGCGCACAACCCTAGAGTCTGTCAAGACTGGCCCGTACGGGCAGGGGTACCTTTACCTTTACCTTTATTAATAATAATAAATATGCTGCCCATCTGACTGCTACTAAGCCTCTGTGTTTCTCTTTTTTCCTAGGATTTTTATTAAATTTTCTGTTTTACATTTTAGAATATTCATTTAAACAACCTTAAAATACCAATGACTTCCCTTCTTCTCTTTCCATGGTTCATTTTGCATAACATAAATCCCTGCATATTTTACATAAACTAAACCATTCAGTATTCCATATTACACCCATCAAAACTTATTTACACAGTTGGATTTTTCTTAATGCTGCCGACGTTTTCAAGTGCGCACAATTCCCCCCCCCCCCATATATTCAATAAACATTTTCCAGTCTTCTTTAAACGTATGTTCTTGTTCTCTTATTCTACAAGTGCTGGAGATGCAGTGAAGATGAAGGTACGTTCTATCGTATGTTGTGGACCTGTTAAAGGGTAAAATAGCATTGGGAAAAAATGTTTAAAAGTACTTTCAAAACAAAAAAACAAAAAACCAGAGTCCTTTTAGAATAGAATCATAGAGTTGGAAGAGACCACAAGGGCCATCAAGTCCCACCCCCTGCCAAGCAGGAAACACCATCAGAGCACTCCTGACATATGGTTGTCAAGCCTCTGCTTAAAGACCTCCAAAGAAGGAGACTCCACCACACTCCTTGGCAGCAAATTCCACTGTCGAACAGCTCTTACTGTCAGGAGGTTCTTCCTAATGTTTAGGTGGAATCTTCTTTCTTGTAGTTTGGATCCATTGCTCCGTGTCCGCTTCTCTGGAGCAGCAGAAAACAGCCTTTCTCCCTCCTCTATGTGACATCCTTTTATATATTTGAACATGGCTATCATATCACCCCTTAACCTCCTCTTCTCCAGGCTAAACATGCCCAGCTCCCTTAGCCGTTCCTCATAAGGCATCGTTTCCAGGCCTTTGACCATTTTGGTTGCCCTCCTCTGGACACGTTCCAGTTTGTCAGTGTCCTTCTTTCCACCTTTTCGTTGGGGATAATTCAGACAGAAATCTCCAGGTGTCAAAAAAGGTTATTTATGTATGCCACTACTGCGGCCTGTGTTTTGTTAGCCCCAAAATGGAAAACGAGCGAGGTCCCAACCAAAGAAGAATGGCAACTTAAGCTGATGAAATACATGCAGCTTGCGGACCGAAAATATAGTCGTTCCTCGTTTTGCGGCCAGGATCCGTTCCGGAGCCCCGGCCTCTAGCCGAAAAGGACACAGGGCAAAGCGGTTTGTGCCTCTGCGCATGCGCGAGTGGCAAACCCGGAAATAACCCGTTCTGGTACTTCTGGGTTTACCACGGACGTTCGCCAGAATGGACGCTAGAAAAGGTGGATGTTGACGGAGATATTGCTGTATAGAATAAGCCTCTGCGTTTCCCTTGCAGCGAAGAGAAGGCCAAGCTGCTGAGAGAAGTGATGGCCAAGATCGACGCCAAAAACGAAGTCCTGGAGTACGTATTTAAGGCTCTCGGGATCTGGGACCCTGAAGTTGGGACTGGGGGAAGCCACCGTGGAGGGTGGGGTGAGGAGGGCTGCCTCTTTGCTCATGGGTCACAGGGGTCGTCTCGCCGCATCATCATCATCATCCTAATACATTTTTATTTATATCCCGCCCTCCCCAGCCGAAGCCGGGCTCAGAGCAGCTAACAATAAAAGTAACACAACATTCTAAAATCAGTTCAAAATCAAATTCATGGTAGCCATTGGGCTAGAGTTTTGTGAGGATTACCAAAGGAGGGGGTCAGACTGTGCCTTGGCCAAAGGCCTGGTGGAACAGCTCTGTCTCGCAGGTCCTGCGGAAAGATGTCAAGTCCCGCAGGGCCCTAGTCTCTTGTGACAGAGCGTTACACCAGATCAGGGCCATGGCCGAAAAAGCCCTGGCTCTGGCTGAGGCCAGCCTAACCTCCCTGTGGCCCGGGACTTCCAAGATGTTTTTGTTTGAAGACCGTAAGGTCCTCCGTGGGACGTACCAGGAGAGGCGGTCCTGTAGGTACGAGGGTCCTAGGCCGTATAGGGCTTTAAAGGTTAAAACCAGCACCTTGAATCTGATCCTGTACTCCACCGGGAGCCAGTGCAGCTGGTATAGCACCGGGTGAATGTGATCCCGCAGTGAGGACCCCATAAGGAGTCTTGCCGCGGCATTCTGCACCCGCTGGAGTTTCTTATATTCAGGCCAATATGGTAATCAAAATGGCGCCAGAAGATGTCATATTTGGAATTTGCTGGAATTTCCCCTCTGAGAACGCAAAGTTCCTGGGTCAGTTTCTCCGATGTGGCTATAAATAAGGCTTTTAAAAACCAGTTTGTGTTATAGCATGTACCCCCAAACTCCAGATGTTTTGGGACTACAGTTCCCATCATCCCTGACCACTGATCGTGTTAGCTAGGGATGATGGGAGTTGTAGTCCTAAAACATCTGGAGGACCGAGTTTGGGGGTGCCTGTTGATTTCCAGTCCTTCTGAGGCTCCGCCTAGGGATGGGATAATCCAAGCTCTGCCGTGTGACCCCTCCTGTCACGCTTCTCTCTTTGTAGACAATTCATGGACTCGTTGCAGCTGGACCCTGAGACCGTTGACAACCTGGACATGTACAACCACATCCCGCCCGTCTTGATGGAGAAATGCGCAGCGCTCAGCGTGCGCCCAGAGACCGTGAAAAACCTTGTTCAGTCCATGCAGGGTAAGTTTATGGGACTGGGGATGAGGTGTGTATGTCCGTGCAAGGAAGAGACCACTCAGGTTTTTTTCAGTGATGGAGAACTTGTGATGGAGTTGCTGAGGGACTAGCTGCTTGTTTAAACTTATACAGTAATTGACTGTAAGCTTTTGTGTTGGAACACGTAGCACAACAATGTTATACACTGGGGTTGGGAAGCTGCAGCCTCTGGGCCAGTCTTGGCCTGCAAGGCCATTTCCCCCAAACCATGCCCATCAGCTGATGTCTTTGGCGATGTCAGCCGATGGGTGGAGGACAGGATTTTAATCCTGGTTTGCAAGAGTGCACAGCCAAGGCAGCAGGATTTAATCCTTGCTGTTCCACTGAGCGGGACGCGGGGGGCACTGTGGGTTAAACCACAGAGCCTAGGACTTGCCAATCAGAAGGTCAGCGGTTCGAATCCCCGCGACGGGGTGAGCTCCCGTTGCTCGGTCCCTGCTCCTGCCAACCTAGCAGTTCAAAAGCACGTCAAAGTGCAAGTAGATAAATAGGTACCGCTCCGGCGGGAAGGTAAACGGCGTTTCTGTGCGCTGCTCTGGTTCGCCAGAAGCGGCTTAGTCATGCTGGCCACATGACCCGGAAGCTGTACGCTGGCTCCCTTGGCCAGTAAAGCGAGATGAGCGCCGCAACCCCCGAGTCGCTCACGACTGGACCTAATGGCCAGGGGTTCCTTTACCTTTACCTATTCCACTGAGCAGCGATCACAGCTGTGCGCAAAAGCGCCCTTTGAAGCAGCTCACAGGCAGGAGCGAGCTATTTCAAAGAGGCCTTTGCAAAGGCTCCTGATCTTCCTTCTTGAGCTTCCGGAGGAGAAGTTGGAAAAGGGCTGCCAAAACGATCAAGGGGATTCAGCAACTCCCCTATACAGAAAGGTGGCAGTGTTTGGGATTTTTTAGTTTGGAGGAAAGGTGAGAGGTGGCTCGATAGCGGTTTATGAAATCAGACATGGCATGGAGAAAGGGGATAGATAAAAGCTTTATCTCCCTCTCTGCACTACGCTAAAACTCGTAGATGTTCAGTGAAGCTGAATGTTGGAAGATTAGGGACAGAGAAAAGAAAGGAATTCTTCACACAGAAGCACGGATAAACTGTGGAACTCCCTGCCACAGGAGACAGCGACGGCCACCATTCTAGATGGCTTTAAAAGAGGATGAGGCAAATTCATGGAGTATAGGGCTATCAATAGCTACTAGCAACGATGCGGGCTTTGCTCTGCCCCAACAGCAATGCTTCCGAATGCCAGTTCCTGGAAACTGCAGGAGGGGAGAGGGCTCCTGTGTTCGAATCCTGCTTGCTGGTTTCCCACAGGCATCTTGTTGGCCCCTGTGAGAACAGGATGGTGGACTAGCTGGTCCACTGGCCTGATCCAATAGGCTGTTCTTCTGTTCTCCTCCAGGTCTCTTTTCCTTTAAGTCCCCTGTCTTGTAGGCTTAAGAAGGAAGCTTTGGGATCCTTAAATTACCTGTCTATATGTTACCAATACAGTGGTACCTCGGGTTAAGAACTTAATTCGTTCCGGAGGTCCGTACTTAACCTGAAGCTGTTCTTAACCTGAAGCACCACTTTAGCTAATGGGGCCTCCTGCTGCTGCCGCGCTGCCGGAGCACGATTTCTGTTCTCATCCTGAAGCAAAGTTCTTAACCTGAAGCACTATTTCTGGGTTAGCGGAGTCTGTAACCTGAAGCGTCTGTAACCTGAGGTACCACTGTAATAAATTTGTGTTTGTTTCTTCAAAACCTGCCAAGGAGCCCAGTTCATTTTGTTGTTTCTTTTAAGTACTTCGTAAAAGGTTCCCATTCTCCTTTAAAGTCACAGTGGTCCTTATCACAGAGTTTGTGCGTCAGTTTCGCCAGTTCCACATAGTCCATCAATTTCCCTTGCCCACAGTTCTTTTGTCAATATGCAGAGAATAACATGTGCTGAAAAACCAGAGAGAGGAGCTGAGGGAAGTCTGGGCCGGAGTGAGAAGGTGGGCTTTTCTTGGGGAGGGGGGAGGGAAAAATAGGGGGGGGTGCAAAATGAGGATGATATGTCTTTGATAAATTGTTCTGCTGAAATTCTTAATAAAAGTTATATATATATATAAAAGGAAGCATTGGGAGACTTGGAAAAGGTCCTGTTCCCCCCTTTAAGCCTCTGAGATCAGGGGCTTAAAAGTTTGGAGCGTGGGGAGACTTGCAAAGGCGGAAGGGATTTGGACGGATGGGCAGCCCCGCCAATGGTGCGGCGTCTCAAAATCTCTCCCTCTGCCCCCCTCCAGTGCTCTCTGGCGTTTTCACGGACGTCGAAGCGTCTCTGAAGGAGATCAAGGACCTTCTGGACGAGGACGAGGTCCAGGAACAGAAGCTGCGGGAGGCGCTGGGGGGGAAGCTGCCCCCGCAGCAGGGCTCCCCTCCCACCCCGCCCTCCTCCGGGCTGGCGGAAGTAGCCAAGGAATGGGCCAAGTACATGGAGGTGCACGAGAAGGCCAGCTTCACCAACACGGAGCTCCACAAGGCCATGAACCTGCACATCAGCAACCTGCGGCTGCTCAGCGGCCCCCTGGAGCAAGTGAGGGCCGCCTTGCCCACCCCCAGCCTGACGGAAGGTGAGGAGGACAAGGAAGGCGGTTGCCGCCGTCTCTGCTCTGTTACGGCTTCCTGCCGGTTGAGCCCATGGGCGCCGCGAATCATGGATTCTTTAGCTGCGGTCTCCGCATTGCAGGGGGTTGGTCTGGATGACCCTTGGGGGTCCCGACTCTACAATTCTGTGATTCTACACTCTCTGAAATATGGGGGAAGCCCCTGCTGCATTCCCCTCCTCTGCTAAACAGAGCTGTGTAAAGACCAGGGATGCGGGTGGCGCTGTGGTCTAAACCACTAAGACACTTGGGATTGCCGATCAGAAGGTCGGCGGTTCGAATCCGCACAACGGGGTGAGCTCCCGTTGCTCGGTCCCTGCTCCTGCCAACCTAGCAGTTCGAAAGCATGCCAGTGCAAGTAGATAAATAGGTACCGATGCGGCGGGAGGGTAAACGGCGTTTCCGTGTGCTCTGGTTTCCGTCACACTGTTCTGTTGTGCCGGAAGCGGTTTAGTCCTGCTGGCCACATGACCCAGAAAGCTGTCTGTGGACAAACGCCCAGCTCCCTTGCCTGAAAGCGAGATGAGCGCTGCAACCCCAGAGTTGCCTTTGACTGGACTTAACCATCCAGGGGTCCTTTACCTTTACCTATATAATGACCATTATTACATATATGTCCTGTCTTTCCTCCAAGGAGTTGAAGGTGGTGTGCTCGATTCTCCATTTTATCCTCACACCCACCCTTATAATTATTTCATTTCATTTCATTATTTCATTTCATTTCAATTTGCTGCCATCGGGCATTAAAAAACTCCCAATACAGGGCAGCCTTCAGATGTCTTCTAAATGTCAGATAGTTGTTTATCTCCTTGACATCTTATGGAAGGGCATTCCACAGGGCAGGCACCACCACCGAGAAGGCCCTCTGCCTGGTTCCCTGTAACCTCACTTCTCGCAGGGAGGGGACTGCTAGAAGGCCCTCGGAGCTGGACCTCAGTGTCCGGGCTGAACGATGGGGGTGGAGACGCTCCTTCAGGTCTACAGGGCCAAGTCCAAGCGGCGAGCTTCATGGCAGCTTTGGGTGATGTTTCAGGATCTGCAGAGACTGATTTCTAGCGCAGTTTCCTTCCAAACATACATTTGGGGGAACCTGCTTCTTAAAGTTTTTATCTCTCTCTTTACCCTGATGATAGGGCTGCTGTTGTTACACACCTGAAATCAGGTTGTCACCCAGTTGTGGGTCCCAGCTCACTGGTTGTAGGCCATTGGACTGCGGGGCCACCCTTTCGGTAGAAGGAATCATTCAACGTCTGTTTTTAAAAATGCAGGCCAGAGTATGGGAACAGGTCCACTTTGTGGAATCTAGGTAGATGGCAGAATTAATCCTGGTGCAGTCATTGAAATCCTGCACCTTGAAAAAAAGAAAAAAAGAAATTAAAACCGGTCTTTGCCATCCTGCTGCCCTGGAGATGTCTTTTGGACTACAAATCCCATCAGCCCCTTTCTGCCTCTTTCCTCCCCAGACGACCAGCAGGCAATGCAGACCTTGAAGAGGATCCTGGCCAAAGTGCAGGAGATGAAGGACCAGCGGGTCTCCCTGGAGCAGCAGCTGCGCGAGATGATCCAGAAGGACGACATCACCACCTCGCTGGTGACGACGGACCGGTCTGAGATGAAGGTGGGCGGCTGGGAGGGAGGGAGGGAGGCAGGGTGTCCGGTCGGCCGTTCTGCACCCCCATAGCCACCCAGTTCCTCCTGAAGCTGATGGGAAAGCGAATCACAAGAATATAAGAGCCCCCCCCGGAAAATAGATGGGGAAGTTATGGCCACAAACCGCATGACGTTCAAAGAGGATTAGTCAAAATCACAAAGGAGAGGGCTGTTGGCTGTTGTCGGCTGTGCTCTGCCTCCATGGTCGTCATGTTGTTGTTTAGTGGTGTCCGACTCTTCGTGACCCTCTGGACCACAGCACGCCAGGCCCTCCTGTCTTCCACTGCCTCCCGCAGTTTGGTCAAACTCATGCTGGTAGCTTCAAGAACACCATCCAACCATCTCGTCCTCTGTCGTCCCCTTCTCCTTGTGCCCTCCATCTTCCCCAACATCATGGTCTTTCCCAGGGAGTCTTCTCTTCTCATGAGGTGGCCCAATTCTTGGAGCCTCAGCTTCAGGATCTGTCCTTCCAGTGAGCACTCAGGGCTGATTTCCTTAAGAATGGAGAGGTTTGATCTTCTTGCAGTCCATGGGACTCTCAAGAGTCTCCTCCAGCACCAGAATTCAAAAGCATCCATTCTTTGGCGATCAGCCTTCTTTATGGTCCAGCTCTCACTTCCATACATCACTACTGGGAAAACCATAGCTTTTACTATACGGACCTTTGTTGGCAAGGTGATGTCTCTACTTTTTAAGGTGCTGTTTAGGTTTGTCATTGCTTTTCTCCCAAGAAAAGCAATGGTAATAATAATAATAATTAATAATAATAATTTATACCCCGCCCTCCCCAGCCAAGACCGGGCTCAGGGTGGCTAACACCATGTATAAAAACAAGATTAAAATACAACATTAAAATGCAGCCTCATTTCAGTAGGAACTCAAATCAAAAACTTTGGGGATGAAAACGTCAAATCTTCACCAAGGCCAACTATCCAGACTGGTCCTACGTGGGCCAGAAACAAGCCAGGGAAGTCCCCAAATAGGAGTTCCATCACAGAAGGAGAAAGGAGAAAGGAAAGAGTGGAAAGCGATCAAGTTGATTCCAAGCCAAAGGCCAGGCGGAACGACTCTGTCTTACAGGACCTGCGGAAAGAAATCAGATCCTGCAGGGCCCTGGTCTCCTGAGACAGAGCGTTCCTTCCTGGAAACCACAGGAGGGGAGAGAGTGCTCTCGTGCTCAGGTTTACTAGAAAAGGCTTCTGGTTGGCCACTGGCCTGATCCGGCAGGCTCTGTTATGTTCAGAGTAGCGAAATGCAGCAGGAGCAACCTTTCTGGCGAAGGCACAGGCCCCTCTCCCAATTCCCTCTTCCCTGCCTTTCTCACAGATCCGTCTCCAGTTTATACAAAGCCTGGCACTTCTCTCTCTTGCCTCAGTAGGGAGATCAATTGGGGAGGCAGCTAAGGCAACGTTTGGGGGCTTGTTATTCTTTTCTGCACACATCAGAATGAAAGTCTAATCAGAAGAGGGTGTTGAATTTTTCTAGGAACCCTCCAGGCACTCTAGGAATTCAGACAGGGTTTTCTCCCAGCCTTACCTGGAGTTGCCCTTTGGACTTGAACCCAGGACCACCTGCTGGCCAGGCAGACCCTCTTCCACTGAGCTGTGGCCCTTTCTCCGCACCTCCGATAACCCAAAGGCCTAAAAGATGCTCTGGTGTGCATTTCACGCGCCCCACCGGCCTCCTCTCCCTGCCGCAACCAATTCCCAGAACCCCCTCCTCCTTCCTCCCCAGCCTATTGTAGCTTTGCTTTGACTTCTCCTCCGTCTCTCTCCAGAAACTCTTCGAGGAGCAGCTGAAGAAATATGACCAGATCAAGGTCTACTTAGAACAGAACTTGACCGCCCAGGAGAACATCCTCAAAGCCCTGACGGACGCCAACGTCAAGTACGCGGCCGTGCGCAAGGTCCTGGCAGAGGTGGAACACAAGTGAGTGGCCGGGGGGGGGGGGGGAGAGAGAAGCAGTTTTTGGATTTTTGGTGTCCAAAACCTGAGGAATGGTTGGTGGGAGGCTTGGCAGCCTGGCAAAAGTTTGATGTTCTGCCAGCTAGATGCCAGCAGGGAGGCAGCAGCCAGAGATTATTGGTGCAACGAGAACGGTGGATTAAATTGCACAGTGCTTGGGCTCCTGTATTAAGAAGTGTGTGTGTGTGTGTGTGCAAAGGGGTGTGTGTGCAAAGGTTGCCTTTGGCACTGGCCCGACTCCCCTGAGCTCTGGGACCTCCCAGATCCCTCCAGGTGCCCCTGGAGAGCCAGTGTGGTGTAGTGGTTTAGAGTGGTAGTCTCGTACAGTGGTGCCCCGCAAGACGAATGCCTCGCAAGACGGAAAACTCGCAAGACGAAAGGGTTTTCCGTTTTTGAGTTGCTTCGCAAGACGATTTTCCCTATGGGCTTGCTTCGCAAGACGAAACGTCTTGCTAGTCTTGCAATTTTCCCCCCCACTCCCCCCCCCTTTTTCTAAGCCGCTAAGCCGCTAATAGCCTTTTAGCAGCTAAGCCGCTAAGCCTTTAATAGCCGCTAAACTGCTAATAGCGCTAATCCACTTAGCCGCTAATAGGGTTGCTTCGCAAGACGAGAAAACCGCTAGACGAAGAGAATCGCGGAACGGATTCTTTTCGTCTTGCGAGGCACCACTGTAATCTGGGGAACCGGGTTCGCGTCTCCGCTCCTCCACATGCAGCTGCTGGGTGACCTTGGGCTAGTCACACTTCTCTGAAGTCTCTCAGCCCCACTCACCTCACAGAGTGTTTGTTGCGGGGGAGGAAGGGAAAGGAGAATGTTAGCCGCTTTGAGACTCCTTAAAGGGAGTGAAAGGTGGGATATCAAATCCAAACTCTTCTTCTTCTTCTTCTACACTTGTCGATTGGTACAGCTCAGCCCTTGTGCCCAGGCATGTGTGAATGCCTCTCCTGGCTCTGCGTGCTTTCTGGGTGGTCCTGCAAACGCCCCTCTTCCTAATCCTAACCCTTCTTTCCTGCCGTCCCCCCAGGTGGAACACCTCTTTGCAGACACTGGTGGCCTCTTATGAGGCATACGAGGACCTGATGAAGAAATCCCAGGAAGGGAAGGATTTCTACGCCGACTTGGAGAGCAAAGTGGCCAAACTGCTGGAGAAATCCCGGGCTGCTTGCAAGGGAGCCGAGGTGGCTAGGCAGCAGCTCCTGGAGAGGTAAGGTGGCTTGGCTCCGAGTTCAAGTGGGTGGGTGTGGAGGCAGAGCAGAGACATCCTGGCTAGTAGCCATTGTTGGCCTCCTCCTCTGTGAATTTGCCCCTCCTTCCTTTAAAGCCATCCATCTTGGTGGCCATCGCTGCCTCCTGTGGCAGGGAGTTCCAAAGTTGAACTGCCAACTGTAAAATGTGACGTTAAAACGGGGGTAATCCGGGATGATGGGAATTGTATTCCAACACTATCCAGGCACACAAGATTGAGAAAGGCTGGTTTAGGTGATGATCAGAACACCAGGTTTTTACAAAATATATACAGACACCTGGGGTTTTAATAATAATAATAAATTTATTTATAACCCGTCCTCCCTGGTTCAAAAACAGGGCTTAGGGTGGCTAACAACAAATTTAAAACACAATTATAAAAGCAGCATAAAATACAGTATAAAAACATGAATAACCATAAAATTCATAAATCAATTAGATAATCCCCAGGGCTAGCTGGCTGCATTGGTCCTACTTGGGCCAGCGAGGAGGCCAGGGGAGAATTAGCTGTGGGGTCTCAGAGCTTCATAAAAGGGGAGGGGGAGGGAAGGGAAATAAAAGATCAGGCTGAATTCAAATTAAAGGCCAGGCGGAATAGCTCTGTCTTACAGGCCCGACAGAAGGAGGTTAACTCCTGAAGGGCCCTAGTCTCATGGAACAGCATTCCACCAGGTTGGAGCCATCACTGAAAAGGCCCTGGCCCTGGTGGAAGATAGTCTGGCTTCTTTAGGGCCTGGGACCTCTAAACTATGATTATTCATGGACCTTAAGGTCCTCTGCGGGGCAGACCAGGAGAGGCAGTCCCGTAAATACGAGGGCCCTAAGTCACAAAGGGCTTTAAACGTCAAAACCAGCACGTTGAACCTGACCCTGTACTCTACCAGGAGCCAGTGCAACTGGTAAAGCACTGGATGAATATGCTCCCATGGCAGAGACCCCATGAGGAGCCTCGCTGCAGAATTCTGCACCCGCTGGAGTTTGTCAGTAGTCCCTGCACAGGGGCCCTTTGAGGGCAAAAGGGTGCTTGGGCGTGGGTGCCCATCTCATGCGGCTTCTCTGTGGCCTTGCCTTGGCAGGGAACTGAAGAAGAGGCCTCCTGCCAGGCCCACCACCCCCAAGCCGGCGCTCCAGAAGAAGACCTCCGACCTTGAGCTGCCCGACCCCCTGCCCCTCGGCTCCCTCTCCCTGGCCGACCTCCCGGAGGAGCTCCGCAGCCTGCCCCCTGAAGTCCTGGGGGCTCACCTGGCACAGCTGCCGCCGGACGCCTTGGCCGCCCTGGGTCTGGACCCCGCCTTCCCCCACGCCGGCCTGCGAGCGCCCCCTGGCCAGGAAGCCTTCTCAGCCCCCCAGCCGGGCCGGGCCAGGCTTCCCTTCAGCCCAGGCCAGATGGGGGCCCAAGGTGCCCCACAAAGGCACTACCCACCGCCCAGACTCCCGGCCAGCTCTGCACAAGCCCCTTACCCGCCGGCCTCCCACCAGATGCCACCTTCTGCCCCCCAAGCAGCCCTGCCACCGATGAGCTCTGCCCCCTCCTCAGCTGCCTACCCACCCAGCGCCAGTGTCATGCGGGGCCCAGCTGCGCAGCCCGCCTACCCTCTGCCCCCTCAACACACCTCCCCGCAGCACCTCCCCATGCCCGTCTCCGCTCCCTCAGGGGGCATGGTTTACGGCATGGGGCAGCTGGCCCCCAACAGCGGGGCCTTCCCGGCCAGCCACTCCACCCCTCTGGCAGTTAGGCCCCCCGCTCCCTCCCCACACCAGTATGGCGTTGGCGGCTTCCCGCCGGGGGTCCGGCCGGCCACCACCACTGTCGACAGCATCCAGGCCCCCATCTCGAGCTGCGCGGCCCCCAGGGGCATGGCCGGACCGCTCCCCCAGTGGGCAGGGCCTCCTCCTCCTGCCCAGGGGGGCTTTGCAGGACCTCAAGGGACCCCCAACGCTCAGTTCCCCTACCCGCAGCCTTGTGGGCCCCCTTTCATGCAGCAGGTCCTGCCGCCTTACTCCTCTGCTCAACCTCCGCAGGCCTTCTCCCCCCACCGGCCCCTCCAGCCCCCGATGGACCGGCAGGTCCGCCCTCAGCCCCTCGGCCCGCCCCCTCAGCAGTACACACCCCAGTTCCTGGCCCAGGCCCAAATGCCCCAGCAGCAGCCACCCTTCCAGCACCCCTTTCCGGCTCAGGTCTGCGCCCCGCAAGCCGTCCTCGGACAGGGCCACCCCGTCCAACTGGGAGCCCAACACTATCAGCTTGGGCCAGCCCACGACAAGCTGCCTCGGGGCCACACCCTGCCTCCCCACTCCTTGACCTACCCCACGGCTGTGTCGCACGGCCCTAACATTTCCATGGGCATGATGGGGCCCGGGCAGCAGCAGCAGCAACAACAGCAGCTGCCCCTTCGCCCGTCACTCGCTTCCATCCAGCCCTTGCCTGCCGGATCGCCAGCCCAGGTTGCCTTTGGCGCTGGCCCAACACCCCTGGGCCCTGGGACCTCCCAGATCCCTCCAGGTGCCCCTATGCCCTTGGGTGGGCAGCCCCAGCCCGTCAGCCAGGCCCTCCCGCACCACGTCCCTCCCGCACCCAGCCCGGCCCTGGCACAGTTGCCCGGCGCAGCAGTGGTGCCGGGCGCTGCTTTGCCCTCGCCGGCGCCCTCGCCGCAGCCTTCCCTGACCCTGCCGGCTCCCTCCCTCCTGCCCCCCTCGGGGCCTCTCCCGCAGCTGCCCCCCTCCTCTCTGGCGCCCGGCGGGGCCGCCCCACTTGCGCAGGGCCCCTCCGACGCCTCCCGCTTCCCCCGTCAGAACTCGTCCACCGACGACCTCCTGTCCTCCAGCCCCGAGAGCCAGCACGGGGGCACCAAGGCCTCAGTGGGCCACCCCCTCCTGCAGCCCACCAAGGCCGACGCCAAGGACGGGCTGAAGCCGAAAGCCGTGCAGCTGATCGAGAAGGACCCCTACGAGAAGCCCGAACACATCCGGCGGCTCCTGTCGGAGCTGGAGCGCTTCCAGGACGTGGTGGGCGGCCTGGAGAAGCCGGCGCCTTCCTCGGGGAGCGCCAGCGAGCTGGACGGCGTCTGGAAGGAGCTGCAGGACGCCCAGGAGAAAGACGCCCGCCAGCTGTCCATCGCCATCGCCCGCTGCTACTCCATGAAGAACCGCCACCAGGACATCATGCCCTACGACAAGAACCGCATCGTCCTGCAGTCGGGCAAGGACGACTACATCAACGCCAGCCGCGTCGAAGACCTCTCCTCCTACTGCCCCACCATCATCGCCACCCAGGCCCCCCTGGTGGGCACCGCCTCCGACTTCTGGCTCATGATCTACGAGCAGAAAGTGTCCGTCGTCGTCATGCTGGTTTCCGAGCAGGAAATCGAGAAGGTAAGGAGCAAGGGGGGGGACGAGGGTTTGTCACAAGTCGAGTGTACTTTGATGATGATGATGATGATGATAATAGTAGAATTAGCCAAATTGACAGACATGAGACAAAAACCAAAAAGTGAAGTAAAAAAAGGAATGGGATTGCCTAAATTAATACCTCAAAAGTCAAGGTTCGAGGACAGAAATCTGGCTGAGTCTGGAATAACCTTGTGAAGTGAAAGGATAAGAAAGAGGGATTTATATCTAGATGCTAGGATGGAGATGATAAGGAAAACTGGAAGACGCAACGAGAGATAAAGGAGATTGGTGGAAGTCAATGTTTTGTTGTTTTGTAGTGCTTATATTATTAACTTGTAAGATATGGATTTTTTGTTGTTGTTTAGTTGCTGTTGCTTTTTTAGTTTTTCGAATGTTGGTTTTTGTGTGTTGTTTGTTATTTTTGGATGTTGTGTGGAAAATACTAATAAATTTTATTTAATAATAAAAATATAACAACAACAACAAAACAAAACAACTAATAATAATAATTATTATTATTATTTATACCCTGCCCATCTGGCTGGGCCTCCCCAGCTACTCTGGGCGGCCTCCAGCAAAGCACTAAAATACAGTAGTCTGTTAAACATTAAAAGCTTCCCTAAAGAGGGCTGCCTTCAGATGTCTTCCAGAAGTCTGGTAGTTGTTCTTCTCTTTGATATCTGGTGGGAGGGCGTTCCACAGGGAGGGTGCCACCACCGAGAAGGCCCTCTGCCTGGTTCCCTATAACCGCACTTCTCACAGCGAGGGAACCGCCAGAAGGCCCTTGGCGCTGGATCTCAGTGTCCGGGCAGAACGATGGGGGTGGAGACGCTCCTTCAGGTATACTGAACTGAGGCCGTTTAGGGCTTTAAAGGTCAACACCAACACTTTGAATTGTGCTCGGAAACGTACTGGGAGCCAATGTAGGTCTTTCTCTGGTTTAAACATACTTTCTCAGGTTTTAGGGGCAACTCAGGTGGTCTTAGAATCATAGAGTTGGACTAGACCACAAGGGCCATCGAGTCCAACCCCCTGCCAAGCAGGAAACACCATCAGAGCACTCCTGACATGTGGTTGTCAAGCCTCTGCTTAAAGACCTCCAAAGAAGGAGACTCCACCACACTCCTTGGCAGCAAATTCCACTGTCGAACAGCTCTTACTGTCAGGAAGTTCTTCCTAATGTTGAGGTGGAATCTTCTTTCTTGTAGTTTGGATCCATTGCTCCGTGTCCGCTTCTCTGGAGCAGCAGAAAACAACCTTTCTCCCTCCTCTATGTGACATCCTTTTATATATTTGAACATGGCTATCATATCACCCCTTAACCTCCTCTTCTCCAGGCTAAACATGCCCAGCTCCCTAGCCATTCCTCATAAGGCATCGTTTCCAGGCCTTTGACCATTTTGGTTGCCCTTCTCTGGACACGTTCCAGTTTGTCAGTGTCCTTCTTGAACTGTCTCTTGTCTGAGGCAGGCCTGTCTGCTTTATTGGGATCATGTTGAGGGTGATTCCCCCCCCCCCCCCATGGATTGCACTCAGATCTCCACAGATGTTCCCTGCACTTTTATGTTCTTTTCTGCCCAGCCCTGGGGACTAGTAACTTGCTGTTGTTTTTTTAAAGCAACCTGAGAGTCTCCGGCTTCTGACCTGTGCACCAGATCCTGTGATTGCAGCTTGGGGGGAAGGAGAGAGGGAGACACTCAAATGCTTTATCCTCCTCTAATGTAATGTGTATTGCATATTGACCACAAAAAAAAGTGACTTGTGTTCCTAAGGAGGCGCATGCTTAGAATTTGCCTACAGCTCAGGCTTCATCATCAAAGCCTTATGGGCATAAACTGTTAAATCCCTAAATAGAATACCACAGGTGTTTACATCATGCTAAGCCATAGTTTAAAGCTAAAGGGACCCCTGACCATTAGGTCCAGTCGTGGCCGACTCTGGGGTTGCGGAGCTCATGACTAAGCCACTTACCATCCCGCCAGAGCCGTACCTATTTATCCACTTGCACTGGTGTGATTTCGAACTGCTAGGTTGGCCGGAGCAGGGACCGAGCAACGGGAGCGCACCCTGTTGCAGGGATTTGAACCTTCTGATCAGCAAGTCCTAGGCTCTGTGGTTTAACCCACAGCGCCACCTGCGTCCTAAGCCATAGTTTAGTATGAAATCAGGCATTCCCGATCTCAGCCCTCCAGCTGTTTTGGGACTACAATTCCCATCATCCCTGACCACTGGCCCTGTTAGCTAGTGATCATGGGAGTTGTAATCCCAAAACATCTGGAGGGCTGAGTTTGGGGGTGCCTTATATAAATTAACCACAGTTTGCCTTGAGGCACACACACGGCCAGAAGAATTTGAGACTTTTCGGCTTTTGCTTAACTGCGGTTCATCGAATGTAAATGCGTTGTAGTTTTAGGTTGTGAGCCACCTTGAGATCTGCAGATGTAGGGTGGTATACAGATTTAATAAATGAAAGAAATGTGGCTTCCCCATAACCCCAACAGCAGGATCCTAGAGCACGGCTAGTGGGGAGATTACCTGGGGTGGGGGAGGTAAATGACCTTGGAACAGCTGCTATCCCAGGATCAAGTTCATTCAGTTTTTTGAAACAGTTTTAATTGGATTTTGAATAGACATGCAATTCATTTTTACCCTTTTGAATTGTGTTGTGGTATCTTCCTTAGCGGGGTCAGGCAAAACCACTATTCTGAACAATGCTTTTCGTAGCAGAGGGCAGGCAGACGAATTAATGGAACCACGAAACAAAAAGTTTGGGGAGCCGAAGTTGTTTTCTCTAACTGATGGCAGCTCCCCAGGATCTCAGGCTTGCAGTGGGGGGCCCTTTCCCCTCCCTGCTGCCTTCTAACCATGGGGGGGGGGGCAAGGCCAAAATGTTAGCACTGGAGGTGTTCTGCCTTGGTCCTCCTTTTCTCCTCCTGACATCCCCCCGTTTCTCTTTCTCTCCTGCAGCAAAAGGTTGTCCGCTACTTCCCCACGGAGCGGGGCCAGCCCATGGTCCACGGCCTCCTCACTCTGGTCCTCACCAGCGTGAAGGCCACCCCGACCCACGTGGAACGCATGATCACGCTGCAGTTCCGAGACCAGAGCTTGAAGCGCACCGTTATCCACCTCCAGTTCTCCTCCTGGCCAGAGCTGTATGTGAATTTTGTCCCACGCGAGGAGGGCGGTGGGGAGAGGCTGAGGATGAGGGGTGGGCCTGGCTGTGCCTCGCTTGCCTGGCCCAGCTAGAACTGTGCTTCTCAAACTTGGGTCGCCAGCTGTCATTGGGACTACAACTCCCATCATCCCTAACTAGCAGGGCCAGGGATGATGGGAGTTGTAGTCCAGCAATGTCACGGACTGGTTGGACACAGGGGGATGGTGGGAGGAACCAGCTGGGGAGGCTCAGAGCCTAGGGAGTGGTGGCGGGACGACCATGAGTGGTCCGCGTCAAAAGCTGAAGAGGTAACAGGGCATAGTGAGCAGGGAGAGTCTGTGATAGAGAGAAGTCCAGAATTGGAGGCCAAAGCTGAAGCAGGAGGGTGGGAAGACAAAGGCAGAAATGAGTCAGGCTGGTGGAGAGTCATGGGTGTCTCCCACTTCTGCTGTGACAAGCTCCCCTTCTCTGCTTGTCTCCCAGGACTAGGGGAGGCATGAAGTGAGAGGATCAAAGGCCAGGTGCACTGGCATAGTCTCAGATTGCTTGGGAAAAGCCCTGGAGAGCAGGAGCTATGTTGCGGTGGGGATTTTCTGTCTCCGCAACTGCTTCATGGGGGCCAGACCTACCGGAGATGGTCTCTTCTCTTTATTAGATAATACATAGGAAAAAGGGAACAGAAAACCTACAATAAACAAATAAACAGACGTAAATCAGAAATACATAGAAATATTTGACAGTACATAAGTACACACACACTCCACCCATGACTCCCCTCCACCACGTCTCAATTCCTGACCACTGGTCCTGTGAGCTAGGGATCATGGGAGTTGTAGGCCAAAAACATCTGGGGACCCAAGGTTGAGAACCACTGCTTTATGTGTTATATTAAATATATTAAATATTTGCATTGCATTCCTTAGAGGGTACAGCTCTTATATCCAATTCAAAATCTCTCTCTCTTATATTCTACAACCTTAATCTATGCATAGCAACACACTCTTTTCTGAACAGTGTTTTTCCACGTTTTCTTTGAAGCATTGCCATTCTAGTTTTAATATTTGGCTTGACTGTAATCTTATGCCTGCTGTTAGTTTTGCCAACTGTACATATTCACTCATTTTACATATCCAATTATCCTTGGAAGGGGTTGTTTCAGCTTTCCATTTACTCATTAGCCCTGGTGCTCCTGTGCAGGTCCTGTTTTTGCTAGGTAAAGATAAAAGGAGCCCTGACCATTAGGTCCAGTCGTGTCCGACTCTGGGGTTGCAGCACTCATCTCGCTTTATTGGCCGAGGGAGCCGGCGTACAGCTTCCAGGTCATGTGGCCAGTATGACTAAGCCGCTTCTGGCGAACCAGAGCAGCGCACGGAAACGCCATTTACCTTCCCGCCGGAGCGGTACCTATTTATCTACTTGCACTTTAACGTGCTTTTGAACTGCTAGGTTGGCGGGAGCAGGGACCGAGCAACAGGAGCTCACCCTGTTGTGGGGATTCGAACCGCCAACCTTCTGATCGGGAAGCCCTAGGCTCTGTGGTTTAGACCACAGTGCCACCCACTTTCCTTGCGCCACCCGCGTCCCTTCTGTACACCCATCCCTCCTGTGCAGGTCCTGTTTTTGCTAATAAGGCATTAACTCCAACTTGCAAGGCATGATTTACTGCTGGCTGGCTCCTGCAAATGACAGCCGGGGACCCAAGTTCGAGAAAGACTGAAGTAGAGGAACAGGGATCATCCGGGAGGATGGCGGTGGAGCTGGCAAGCGGCAGCAAAATCCTTTTTGCAAAGATGCTTGCTCCATTTTTCTTTCTCTCTCTCTCCCTCCTTCCCCTTCCTTCCTTCAGTGGCCTCCCGGACAGCAAAGGGGACCTTCTTCGCTTCATTCAGGAGGTGCACAGCCATTACCTCCACCAGCGGCCGCTCCACACCCCCATCGTCGTCCATTGCAGGTGAGTAACAGCCAGACTTGGAAAGCAGACTCGGAGCCTCGCAGTGCGTCAGACCAATAACCCGTCGAGCCCAAAAGTGGCAGCTATGGGGCCCCTCTGCCACGATGGCTTCGTTGCAAGTGGCCGTGTATTGTTGCCTGTGCCCTGCCACCTGATAATTGTAGCTGGAGTGCCTGAAAAAGCAGTAAGGTAAAGGGACCCCTGACCATTAGATCCAGTCGCGGACGACTTTGGGGTTGCGGCGCTCATCTGGCTTTATTGGCCGAGGGAGCCGGCATACAGCTTCTGGGTCATGTGGCCAGCATCACAAAGCCACTTCTGGCGAACCAGAGCAGCGCACAGAAACACCGTTCACCTTCCCGCCGGAGTGGTACCTATTTATCTACTTGCACTTTGATGTGCTTTCAAACTGCTAGGTTGGCAGGAGCAGGGACCGAGCAACGGGAGCTCACCCCGTCGCAGAGATTCAAACCACCGACCTTCTGATCGGCAAGTCCTAGGTTCTGTGGTTTAACCCACAGCGCCACCCACATCCAGTACAGTGATACCTCAGGTTAAGTACTTAATTCGTTCCGGAGGTGCATTCTTAACCTGAAACTGTTCTTAACCTGAAGTACCACTTTAGCTAATGGGGCCTCCTGCTGCTGCCACGCTGCTGGAGCATGATTTCTGTTCTCATCCTGAAGCAAAGTTCTTAACCTGAAGCACTATTTCTGCGTTAGCAGAGTCTGTAACCTGAAGCGTCTGTAACTCGAGGTACCACTGTATCAAAAAGGAAATTGTAGGGTTGGAAAAGGTTTCAGAAAAGGGTGAGCAAAATGATCGAGGGAACAGAGGAACAATTGCAGCGCTTGGGACTTTCCAGAGCAGCGGTTCTTAAGCTGTGGGTCCCCAGATGTTGTTGGACTACAACTCCCATCATCCCTGAGCTCTGGCCTTGCTAGCTAGGGGTGATGGGAGTTGTAGTTCAACAACATGGTTGAGAAAGGCTGTTCTAGAAGAAAGGCAAGAAAGAGGCAACACGACAAGACGTTTGTAAAAATTATGCCCTGCATGGAGAAAGCCCATAGTTTCTCAAACTTGGGTCTGTAGCTGTTGCTGGACTTGTTCCTCTTCTGTTCCTCTTCTGCACCTTGTTCATCTTCTGCATCCCCCACAGCTCTGGCGTGGGCCGCACCGGCGCCTTCTGCCTCTTGTACGCCGCCATGCAGGAAGTGGAGGCCGGCAACAGCATCCCAGACTTGCCCCAGCTGGTGAAGAAGATCCGCCAGCAGAGGAAGCACATGCTGCAGGAGAAGGTACGGGGCGTGGGGTGCGGGTGGAGCTGCAGTGGGTGACACGCATGAGCCTTGGGTCACCTAAAAGATCTTGGCTGGGTGCTAAGACCCTTGGGTGTGAGCCTTGTCCAGGTCACCCAGTTTGAGGCCCAGTTGCTTGGTAAGACGAGAGTGAACCTTTTCTGTGACTGTTCCCATATTGGCAATTCCCTCCCAAGAGAGGTCTGACTGGCTCCCTCCTTGTGATCTTTCCCCCCAAGTAGGTATAAGACCTCCCTATTTAGAAAGACCTTCAAAACAAGTGCGCACCATGTTGACAACTGGCCTGCAATTGGTCTCTCAATTGCTGGCTCTGAATGTGTTTTATTGTGCTGTAAAGGTAAAGGTTAGGGGACGCGGGTGGCGCTGGGGGTAAATCCTCAGCGCCTAGGGCTTGCCGATCGCATGGTCGGCGGTTCGAATCCCCGCAGCAGGGTGAGCTCCCGTCTTTCGGTCCCAGCTCCTGCCCACCTAGCAGTTCGAAAGCACCCCTAAAAGTGCAAGTAGATAAATAGGTACCACTTTAAAGCGGGAAGGTAAACGGCGTTCCGTATGCTGCGCTGGTGCAGGCTCGCCAGAGCAGCGATGTCACACTGGCCACGTGACCCGGAAGTGTCTGCAGACGGCCTCTAGAATGAGATGAGCGCACAACCCTAGAGTCTGTCAAGACTGGCTCGTACAGGCAGGGGTACCTTTACCTTTAAAGGTAAAGGGACTCCTGACCATTAGGTCCAGTTGCAGACGACTCTGGGGTTGCGGTCCTCATCTCGCTTTATTGGCCAAGGGAGCCGGCGTACAGCTTCCGGGTCATGTGGCCAGCATGACTAAGCCGCTTCTGGCAAACCAGAGCAGCGCACGGAAATGCCGTTTACCTTCCCACCAGAGTGGTACCTATTTATCTACTTGCACTTTGATGTGCTTTCGAACTGCTAGGTTGGCAGGAGCTGGGACCGAGCAACGGGAGCTCACCCCGTCGCAGGGATTCGGACCGCCAACCTTCTGATCGGCAAGTCCTAGGCTCTGTGGTTTAACCCACAGCACCACCCACGTCCCAGTAGGTTTAAGACCTCCCTATTTAGACAGGCCTTCAAAAACAAGCGCAGACCATGCGGACAACTGGCCTGCAATTGGTCTCTCAATTGCTGGCTCTGAATGTGTTTTATTGTGCTGTAAACCACTCTTTTTAACTGGGTTTTGCATTTTACAATGATGTTTCTCATGGAATCGGGGAACTGTAGCATGGGACCAGGGACCCAAAGGGTCATCCAGCCCAACCCCTTGCAATGAGGTTTTTCCCGAATGCCGTAAGCCGCCTTGAGAAAAAGGCGGGATCCAAATGCATTTAGGTGAAATGTCTGGCCCTCAATCCTGTCTGCTCCTCCTCTTCCAGCTCCACCTCAAGTTCTGCTACGAGTCTCTCCTGAAGCATGCCAAGCAGGTGCTGCAGAGACACGGGGTCACGGCGCCCTCCGCCAGCAAGCCTGCCAGCAGCGCTGCCCAGAAGGTAGGGTGCATCCGAGGGCAGGCGTGGGTGGAGAGTCCTTCCGCTAGCACAGAAACAGGAGTGGGGTGGCGAAATGTCATAGGAGAGCGTTAAAAGAGGAGGTTTCTGGCCATGTGCAGAGCGTCTTTTCTTTGCTCCTGTGCCCTCGCAGCTGTCTCTCCTGTATCTGGGATGACTCGGGCATAGTGCTCTCTCTCAGAAAAATCTCGCTTGGGCTCGGCTGGATTAATTCTGGCAAGGGGGTGCAGCAGCAGCCGTCCCTGCCGTTTTGAAAGCCCATGTTTGGTCAATGGTTAGAAATTTTAAATAGTAGGAGAGGCTGTCTTATCAAATGCATCCCATGACACAAGAAATTGCATCTCTTTTTGGAAGACAGACTGGAAATAGTAATAGTAGTAGTAGTAGTAATAATAATAATAATAATAATAATAATAATAATAATTTATTATTTGTACCCCGCCCATCTGGCTGGGTTTCCCCAGCCACTCTGGGCGGCTTCCAACAAAAATTAAGAAGACATTAAAATGACACACATTAACTTCCCTAAACAGGGCCGCCTTCCGTTGTCTTTTAAAAGTAGAATAGTTGTTGTCTTGACATCTGCTGGAAGGGCGTTCCACAGGGCGGGTGCCACCACCGAGAAGGCCCTCTGCCTGGTTCCCTGTAGCTTTGCTTCTTGCAAGGATGGAACCGCCAGAAGGCCCTCGGAGCTGGACCTCAGTGTCCGGCTGAACGATGGGGGTGGAGACGCTCCTTCAGGTCTACTGGACTGAGGCCGTTTAGGGCTTGAAAGGTCAGCACCAACACTTTGCATTGTGCTTGGAAACGTACTGGGAGCCGACGGAGGTCTTTCAAGACCAGTGTTATGTGGTCTCGGCAGCTGCCCTCAGTCACCAGTCATTGCATTCACTTTTGTTACTTTATATTTTGTGCGTTTTTAATGTACGGTGTGAATGCAACTTGTGTGAGGACTACGTGCCCAGAAGTTGCGCATAAAGGCAAACTCGCAAAGGCTGAGAGCTTAAAAGCGCTTTCTGCAGTGAGAATACCCTTCGCAGAGCTTCCAGGCTCTGGAGTCCTCCTTTCAAGCTCCTCCAGAGCTCAGTAAGCAAGGCTGTCCCTCTCTCCCCATTTATTTCCTCCCCAATAAGGCATTTGGCCAATTGATATATAATGCCTTTTTAAAATGTGCTCCGGGAGAGAGATTTTGGGTTTGTTCTGTTCATATTTTTATTATGCATTTTGTGGGTTTTTTTATTGTTATTTTTATATTGTGAACTGCCCTAAGATCTACAGATGTAGGGTGGCATACAAATTTAATAAATAGTAATATTATTTACTGACGATCTGCATGAAGCTGCTATCGTGCGAGTAAAATCAGTGTTGCATCCTACTGTATTTTAAGTCGCCATAACCTGCCCTGGGACCTTAGGGTGAAAGAGAGGTGAATAATCATAATTTTATTAGTTGCACTCCCACCCCTCTGACTGGGTTGCCCCAACCACTCTGGGCCATAGCTGTCAACTTTCCCCTTTTCTTGCGAGGAATCCTATTCGGAATAAGGGAATTTCCGTTTAAAAAAGGGAAGCATATGCTCTGGGCATCTCCCAGCAGATATAAAGGCGTAAAGATCGCCCCCACCCCACAGGGCCTTGTCAAGGGACACTTGCTGTGCCCACTAAGCTGCTCTTCCTTTCCCTCTAGCCCTATATCCACCAGGACCCCCAGGATCTGGTCCTGGGTGCCGACATGCCCATCAGCTCCATCCAGGCCACCATCGCCAAGCTCAGCATCCGGCCTCCCTTGGGAGTGGCAGAGCCCTCGTCCGCCAACGGGCAACAGCCGGAGCCCCTGCCCTTGGCCGTCCCAGCGCCCCCTGCCGGCCCCCCTCAGACCGCCTTTGCCGATCTCGGCTGCCCCGTTACCAGCACAGAGCCGGCCCCCGCGCTCTCCCCGCCAGCCACCCCTGCCCCCGCGGCGCCCGAGGCTGCTGGGTGCTGCGCGGCAGAGAACAGCAACCATCTGGAAGAGGAGAGTCAGGAAGAGAGCGAAGTCCCGCCGGCGCCTCCTGGCGCAGAGCCCTCCGCCGCTCCGGCCACGGCCCCGTCGTCCTCGTCCCTGGAGCTCCTGGCCTCGCTGACCCCTGAGGCCTTCACGCTGGACAGTAGCCTCAAGGGCAGGCACAAGGTCAGCAAGCAGAGCTTCCTCCATCCCCAGAACGGGGAAGGCCTGCGCGGCACCCGCCCCAGCGACGACCCCCTCAGCATGCTTGACCCGCTGTGGACACTCAACAAGACATGAGAGGAAGGAGGGCGTCACATCGACCCGGGACTCTGCTGCTGCTGCTGCTAACACCACCACCGACGCATTTTGAGGACTAGGAACTTGGGAGGGCGAGGGAGGAAAGGTGGCTGGTTCCCACTCTCCTCAGCAAGCAGCTTTTCCAGCTCGAGGCTGGCCACAGCCAGGAAGCCTCTGCTGCGCCAGGAGCCACGCAGTGCCCGCTCGACTCGCGTCCTTTCCCCCCCTCTCCCGCCACTTCAGTTTCCCACCGGCTGTGTCTGAACGGCTGGAGGCGTGCAGCAGGATTTTTCTGAGCCGGTTGTTCCTTTCTCCCGCTTTGTGCCTGCCTCCAAGTGCCATGGGAAGGACGGAATCTGTAAGTTGGCCTTTGGAGGGGCAGGAATCACGGGAGGCGGTTTGGACGGAGCGGGACATGCGGTTTGATTTTCACTGCAGACATAGGTGGTTACCCAGCTGGAGAAGCCCCCCGAGGTGATTTTCCCGACCAGAGGAAGGTTTTGAAACACAGCCAAGGTAACCCTGTCCTAGGTGGACTAGTTCCTGGCATCGTCAGCTAAAGGGCTTCGACTCCCACCCCCTGCTGCCACCCTTGGTGTCCCCAAGGCTTTGAGATGTAGCACTTCAGGCCTCCTACGTCCTCCTCTGCTCCTTAAACTGCCTCTGGCAAGACCCCCTTTTGCTCCCGTCTACTGACCTCCACTCTGGATGGGGTATCCAAGACCCAACCAACCCTCTTTGAGCTGGCGAGAGCCCATTTGGGACCAAGCAGCTACCTTTGATCGGCTTGCATGAAAGGTGCGTGGAGTGTCTTTTTAGCTGCTAGGCGAAGGTGCAGGAGACGTGCTTTCTCAGCAGCAGCCTCCAAAGCTGCTCCCATGTCTTGCCGGCTCCACCTTCCATTTCTTGTTTGGCCAGGCCGGTTGCATTTTGTTGCCCTTACATTCCAGCGAGGGATCCCTGTCTTAGCTCAGAGGCCGTGTCAAGTCACCCAGCAGCCTTGGGGTGGTGATTGACAAGACTGAGCGGTTCCAAATAGTTCACCCAAAAACGCAGAAGCCCCTTTATGTGGTTAATTTGGATCATCAGTGTGCCTGATGGTCTTTTACAAAGGGGCAAGAGCTGTGTCTCCTGTGCCCAAAAGACAGGTGAGGGCATCAAAAATAAGGAGTAACCCTGCAACACTATGGGCAGTAAAGGAGGACTGTGTGTTAACTGAGCCAGCTTGGGTCCTTGCAAGGGTGTGCTTCCTTAACAATGCTGCCCAACTGTGGCCATATGAAGGCAGATCATTAAATGAATGGGAATGCTTAAATGTCCATTTCCCCCCCTAAACATTTGCTCTTTCCATCAGCTCCCTCGGTTTAAAGGACCATCTTCATGAAGGCAGGAGGGTTAAGGCGGGAGAGGGGCCAGGTCTTGGTGGGTTTCTGGGTTGTTTTTTGCTTTGTACAAATGTAACATTGTCGTCCTGTTTCGACTTACTCTGTAATTTAGAACCAACTTTTTTCAGCTCTTTGCTACTAAAATAAATAAACGGGAGCATTGCAGATGGATCCATTGTTAAGATTTTTGTCAAAAGCAGCAGAGGGGGCTGCATTTCAGTTTGCAAGTATCTGAATATAGCAAAAGGAGTGTGTAACTTTTTGGCATTAAGATAATTAATTTGCAGAAGTGTTTGATGATGAGAAGGTTTTTTTTGGGTGGTGGGGGTTGAGCAGCTGTTGGGCCTTAAGATACGTTAGCAGCAAGCAATAGAAAGCAATGCCTTTTCTCTCATATCTATTTTGGTTTTTTTTAAAAAAACTTAAGTTGCCCACAAAAATTGTATGCAAGGTATATCACTTGCTTTTTATAAGGTTTGCATTAAAGTCAGCTACACAAAGAGAACCGTTTGCTCAATAGATCATGCCAACTTCTTTAATGTGCTTAGTCAGGGTCTTCATGTGAGTGGTGTTCTGCTGCAGTGCAAGTGAGATTTGTGGGGTGAGTCTAGTAGTGTGTTCTTCACAGGTGGGGCAGAAACAGCTCCCCCAACAGCTCTGTTTTGCAGACAGCCTGTGATCGGTGCAAACGACAGTGATTTGAAAAGAAAAACAGAAAACAAAATTCTACGTCCAGTAGTCGTCTTGACTGGGGTCAACCCTTTGCAGCGGGGTCTCAAAAGATTCCAAGTGTGAGCTATTGCAAAGGACAACACACCAAAAAGAGGCCTCACTGTGGTCAGTTCTGGGCTTGCCGTATGGCAGGTTCCCCCTCCCGCCCCGCCCCCCAATCTTATGTTTTGGTTAAGGTAAAGGTACCCCTGCCCGTACGGGCCAGTCTTGCCAGACTCTGGGGTTGTGCGCCCATCTCATTCAAGAGGCCGGGGGCCAGTGCTGTCCAGAGACACTTTCCGGGTCACGTGGCTAGCGTGACATCGCTGCTCTGGCGAGCCAGAGCTGCACACAGAAATGCCATTTACCTTCCCGCTAGTAAGCTAGTAACTTGCACCCGGGGGTGCTTTCGAACTGCTAGGTTGGCAGGCGCTGGGACCGAGCGACGGGAGCTCACCCCGCCGCGGGGATTCGAACCGCCGACCTTTCGATCAGCAAGCCCTAGGCGCTGAGGCTTTTACCCACAGCGCCACCCGCGTCCCCTATGTTTTGGTTACGGCTTGCTAATTTGGGGCTAGATTCCCTTTCCCTGCTACTCCGCAAAACACACAGGAGAGGCATTAAGTTAGTTCTGTTTAATGTGTCTGTCTCTGTACACATTATAAAACACAATCTGGTACAAAAGCAGCTGCCGCTGTACAGTCCAAAGAGCACAGCAGAGCTAAGGCCACCTGAGGCATGGTGTGGACACGGACGACGACCCAAGAGGAAGCAGCAGGCGCAAGGGGGCCGGGGGGGGGGTGCTTTGAGGCCCTGAATGGGCCTCCACTGGCCAGCATTGCAAAGTAGTCTCTTGCCCCTGCCAAGCTTGGGGCAGTGGGACAAACAGAATACAGCAGGTTAATCCCCCCCCCCCAGCTCCCTTGAGTAGCGTACAGTGCACAGGGCTCCTACGGCAGGAGATGCTAAAGTAAAAACATCGTGAACTAGACAGTCAATTAATGGTATTACCGTTTCAAAAGCGTTGCTTGTTCCAGCAGCTCTTCCTCCATTTTTCTGTGTCTCTGCTACCTCTGTTCCTTCCCTTGCTCTTTCGCTTTCTTTCCTCCCAGAGCTGCAGCCCAGCGCACCCAAAAATAAAAGTTGCGCACTCTGCTGTGGATTTAGGGGGGTGCTGCAACTATTACGCAGAATGGAAGGCAAGGGAAGTCTGAATTTTGGCGCTGGAAAGGGCACCACTGAAATTTGAGACTCCAAGGTCTGCCACTGGCCCCGAAGCTGCAGCCATTGCTGCTCTGGCAAACCGTTCATCTATCTCCCTCTTGGAGTTGTGTAAAAAGCAGGGATATTCTGGCAGGCTGGGACACGAGAGGAGGCGGAGACGCCCACCTCAGTGTTGGGTGCAGAAGCCTGCCCCCCACTTTCTCTCCACAGTACAAAGCTAGCTCTAGCCGTTGCAGAACAGCCGCCTGCAGCCCCTTCACTGGCCCAATCCTGGCTGATGCAGAGGGAGGGGACGTGAGCAGGTGGTGCAGAGGCCTTCCGCTCCTGGGAGTTCAAGCTTCCCCACTCCCCTCACGCTTGCATGCCAGAATAAATAACTATGTACAGCACATCAATAAATATGGCAGGTAGCGCAGTATGCCTACCCTTTCCCCTAGCAGGCCGGAGGAGGAGGAGGCTGCCACGAGGACTGTGGCATCGGTAGGACAGCTATCCCAGGGCTACTGCAGCTGGAGAGGCCTCACAGGCTCTCGGTGTGCCAGCTCTCTTTCCCTCTAGGAAAACAGCTTCCCAAAAATCCTACCCGCCCACCTCCACCTGCCCAGGGGTTGGAGTCCCAGCACAGCAGCCAGCCCAGTTTTTTCTCCTTCAAAGTGTGGGACAGAAGCAGTGCCTGCCAGAGGGAGGAAGGATGGAGCTCAGGAAGGAGGAGGGTGGTGTGTGTGGAGCAATAGCACTGAAGCAGCTGTTCCTTGCTATCGCTGCGCCTCAGGAGGCCACACACGAACACATCCCGTCCAGCAGGAGCTCTCACGGGCATGTGCAAAGAGCTCCTGCAGCGACAGACCTTCGAGGGAGGCGTTGGGCACAGCAGCCAGAGCAAAAGACTTATTGGGGGTGCAGCCCCGTCCTCACACACCCCTCTCCCTTTTATAGATTGCAAGTTGGAGGCGGGGCTTTGACGGAGGGTCTTTCCCTCAGCCCACAATCTCTCAGCGCTTGCTCACACCCAACCACAGCAGGGTATTCTACCTCCACAGTCCTCTGGTGCTGGGTTCTTCTTAGCTTATTGTGAGCATGGAGAAAACCACCCCCTTGCTCAAACCCTGCGGATGTCAGCCGCCTTCTCTTCCACCCCGTTAAAATCCAGACCGGGGAAAGAAAAAGGAAGATGCTGGGAGATGGGGAGAGGCAGCGGCTCTCTCTGCTCCCCAAGAGACTGCCCTGATCCCTGCCCCTCCTAATTAGAAAATCGGAAGGTTGAGGGGGTCATTTCTGGCCTGTCCGCAAGATCTTGCTTCAGTCTCGCTTCTCCAGGACTGACGGGACGTAGACCAGGCTGAGTTCGCTGCCAAAGTTACAGACGATGGCCGCGTTTTCCAGGACCAGGATCTGCCGGGCGGGCTGCGATTCGTTGCTCTTGCCCAGGTAGACTGTCTGCAGGAGGTCTCCGTAGCCGATGTCCCAGAAAGAAACGCAGCCCTGGCCTCCGGTCACCAGCAGGTTGTCAGAGATCACTCCCAGGCTGGCCCCGCATCCCATATCCTGTGCAGAGAGCAAATGGAAAGAGGGTGAGAAGGGGAGGTGGGGCTGAACGGAGCCAGGTTAAAAACAGACTTCCAGAATGAATTAAGTTCTTAACCCGAGGTACCACTGTAAGAGCTTCCTGGGTCAGGCCAATGGCCCACCTAGTCCAGCATCCTGTTCTCACAGTGGCCAACCAACTGATTCTGTGCAACAAGCAAGCAGGGACCCAAGCACAAGGGCATTTCTCCCCTCCTGTGGTTTCCAGCAACTAGTATTCAGAAGCATTGCTGCCTCCAACTGTGGAAGCAGAGGAAGGTCATCGTGGCTAGGAGCCAATGACAGCCCGCTCCTCCTTCCCTAGACATGACTATGGCACTTGGCTCTCTTTGAAAACCAGGAGCCAGGCCTAAAATACAACTGAAAGAAAAATCAAAGGAGAAATAAAGTAATAACACTACAGCTATTTTTTTCAATTGTAGATACATTCCGAAACAGAAAACCACCAAGACTTTAAAATGGCAATCAAAATGTGTTTCGTTCTACATTGTAAAAAGGTAAAGGACCCCTGACTGTTAGGTCCAGTCGCAGATGACTCTGGGGTTGCGGCAATCATCTTGCTTTACAGGCTGAGGGAGCCGGCGTTTGTCCACAGTTTTTTTGAGCCACGTGGCCAGCATGACTAAGCCGCTTCTGGCGAAACCAGAGCAGCGCACGGAAACGCCGTTTAGCTTCCCGCTGGAGCAGTACCTATTTATCTACTTGCACCTTGACGTGCTTTCGAAGTGCTAGGTTGGCAGGAGCAGGGACCGAGCAACGGGAGCTCACCCTGTCGCAGGGATTCAAACCGCCGACCTTCCGATCGGCAAGCCCAAGAGGCTCAGGGGTTTAGACCACAGCGCCACCGTGTTCTAAATTGTAACACTCACTAATTTGACTTTCTGTCACATCCATGACATACTTGGGCATGCCTGAAGATTAAAAGACTGCTTTAAAAAGGTCTAAACGAGGCTTTCTCGAAGCTACCAACATGAGTCTGACCAAACTGCTGGAGGCAGTGGAAGATAGAAGTGCCTGTCGTGCTCTGGTCCAGGGGGTCATGAAGAGTTGGACACAACTAAATAACTAAACAACAACAAAGCAGGCTTCCTCAACCTCGGTCCTCCAGATGTTTTGGGACTACAACTCCCATCATCCCTAGCTAGCAGGACCAGTGGTCAGGGATGCTGGGAATTGTATTCTCAAAACATCTGGAGGGCCGAGGTTGAGGAAGCCTGGTCTAAGCTAATTCTAAGGAGACCTGGGTATGTCTAGTGTGGAGTCCGCAACTGCAGGGCTGATCCTGAAAGAGCCCTAGCAGCCACTGTGGATAATCTGGCAAAGGGGCATCTGCAAGCAGGTCTCACTGGCAAACTTCAGTGAACAGGCACAAATATAAAGGGAGGGAACACAACTCTCCTTCCGTTAACCTGGATCTACAGTGGTGCCCCGCAAGACGGAAAACCCGCTAGACGAAAGGGTTTTCCATTTTGGAGGTGCTTCGCAAAACGAATTTCCTATGGGCTTGCTTCGCAAGACGAAAATGTCTTGCGAGTTCCTGCAGGGTTTTTTCCCTCCCCACCCACTTTTTCCCAAGCCGCTAAGCCGCTTATCAGCTGATCCGCTAAGCCGCTTATCAGCTGATCCGCTAAGCCGCTAAACAGCTGATCGCCAAGCCGCTTATCAGCTGATCCGCTAAGCCCGCTAAGCCGCTAATAGCGCTAAACCGCTAAGACGCTAATGGGCTTGCTTCGCAAGACGAAAAAACTGCAAGACGAAGAGAATCGCGGAACGGATTCTTTTCGTCTTGTGAGGCACCACTGTATTACGACTACATTTTTCAGACTTTAAAGAACAGAAAAATGTCGAACAATGAACACTAAATACACAAAGCACCACCGCAGGAGGCAGCTTTATGACCTGGGTAAACCAAAAGGTCTTTGCCTGGGGCCTAAAGACTGACAAGCATTCCACAGACAGGAGGCCACCACTGAAAAGGCCACTCTCTGCACCCCACTCGGGTGGGGCACCCACAGAAGGGCCCCTGATGAAGACCAGCAGGGTCTGGGATGCTTCACGCAGGGAGAGGTGGTCCTTGAGATAACGTGGTCGTGAGCCACACGGGGCTTTAAAGGTCAAAACCAGCATTTGGATCTGAACCCATGAACTACTCCACAGCCAGTGTAGTCAGGCCAGAACTGGTGTAATATGTTCAGAGCTTCTGGTCTCAGTTAAAAGTCTGGCTGCCGGATCCTGCTGTAGCTGTAAGTATCAGAACGGTCTTCAAAAGACAGCCCCACATATTGCAGCACTCCAACCTGGATGGTAACGCAGCCTAGACAACTGCAGCTAAATTATCCATGCCCACACAGGGTTACAGCTGAGCCACCAGCTCAAACTGATGGAAGAACTTTGTGCAGATGAGCCCACTTGTGTTTTGAGCGACAGAAGCGGACCCAGAAGTGCCCCACGCTGCACACCTCATGCTATGGGGGAAGCCAGTCTAGGGACCCAACCACGAGCAGTGCCTTGTTTCAGCTTCAGTATCTTAAGGTCCATAAATAGCAACACCCTAGAGGTCCCGGGCCCTAAGGAAGTCAGATTAGCCTCAACAAGGGCCAGGGCCTTTTCAACAGCGGCTCTGGCCTGGTGGAACGCTCTGTCTCATGAGACCAGGGCCCTGCGGGATCTGATTTCTTTCCGCAGGGCCTGTAAGACAGAGTTGTTCCGCCTGGCCTTTGGCTTGGAATCAATTTGATTCCCTCCCCCTCTTTCTTTTTTCCTTTCTCCTCCTATGATGATGCTGCATTTTAATGTTTTAATGTTGTATTTTAACCTGGTTTTTTTGGTTGTATTTCAATCAACTTGTTTTTATTATTGGTTGTTAGCCACCCGGAGCCTGGTCTTGGCTGGGGAGTGTGGGGTATAAATAAAATTTACTATTTTTATTATTATTAACGGTTCTCATCCAGCCTATTATAGAACAAACACCACCCCAGAGTTGTGGAGAAACAAAGAAAGGAGAACAGAGCTGTGAGCCACCAGCGCACTGATTACTCAACACACTCCAAATCTCTGGGTGATCTGGGCCATACAAAGTCTTTAAAAGGCCCTGTGCCTTGAATCTAGGTAAGAAACAAATTGGCAACAGGCAGAACCCCCATCACAGAGCCATTAAAAAAGCTTCTGCGCCATCTTCAAAGGCAGCCCCACATTCAGCACATTACTGCAGAGTGGTTGGGAGGTTGCCAGGACAACAGGAGTGCTACTGGACCTCGCTGCCTCATCCAAGGAGCGCAGCCTAATTGCCACCACTGTTCTTCCCGGCAGCCGGCAGAGAGATTTAAAAAAAAAGCCGTATCTGAAGAAGGGTCCCCCAGCTGCACACCTGCTGAATGGAATAGTGCTTGATCCCGGAGCTTCGGTCCCAGATGCTGATGACGTCGTCCAGGCCGCTGCTGATGACGCAGGAGGTAGTGCAAGTCAGGGAGGTGACATCCCCGCGGTGGGCAAACATGTGGCTCACCCTGCTGCCCGTCAGCACATCCCAGAGGCAGATGGCCCCATCCTGGCCCCCGCTGGCTAGCACCATCGTCTGAAAGGAAACAAGGGCCAAGTCACTAGGGTCACCCCAAGTTCTTCTTCCTCAGGCCTCCACCCGTAGGTGAGGGTTAGGCTGGAGAACTAAGGCTGAAAGCTTCTACCAAGTCTGCTGGATGAAGATGAGCAAAAGGAGATGGGGCCCAAGCTGTGCAGAAGGAAGCCCTGCCTCGCAGAAGATGGACAGAGGCACACCCTTAAAGGCGTTTGCCCTCACAAGTAAAGGTAAAGGGACCCCTGACCATTAGGTCCAGTCGTGGCCGACTCTGGGGTTGCGGCGCTCATCTCGCTTTACTGGCCGAGGGAGCCGGTGTACAGCTTCCAGGTCATGTGGCCAGCATGACTAAGCCGCTTCTGGCGAACCAGAGCAGCGTACGGAAACGCTGTTTACCTTCCCGCCAGAGTGGTACCTATTTATCTACTTGCACTTTGACATGCTTTCGAACTGCTAGGTTGGCAGGAGCAGGGACCGAGCAACGGGAGCTCACCCCGTCGCGGGGATTCGAACCACCCGGAGACACATGCCCGACCTTCTGATCAGCAAGTCCTAAGCTCTGTGATTTAACTCCCAGCGCCACCCAAACCCTCCACCAAAGCTCCCCTCTCCATTCCAAGCATGAGCAGGGATGGCCTGAACAAGCGGGGAATGCAATGTTAGGATCCTTGCTCCATGTTTGCAGTCATGAGATTGTTGTCTATCACATGATGATGTATGTTTTCATTCCACAGTGTGGGAAGTGACAGAGACAGGATGTTTATGTTACTGTGTTCCGTGAAGTGGGACTATTGTCCTTTGTTTCTTTCTCTTTGCTGTCTGATGAGAAAGAGGAAGGAGCTAAGTCAGAATGCTCCGGGTGCATTATATGTAAAGTAGATAAGCCAAAACGCTGTGCTACTGAGATCTGTTACACAAACTGCAAATACTCTGCAGAGTTGTAAGTGTGGCTGGTGTTTCTTGGTATCAGTCGCTGTGATGTTCGGGCTGGAGAAAGCTTTTGAAGCTCCCGAACGATCGACCAGGAGGAAGAGAAAATGCCAGTCGGGCATGTGTCTCCACCAGGGTCCTACACAAGAGTAGGACAATCCTAACATGCAATGCCATTGTGGTGCCAGGTCTTACAGGTGGGGCAATCCAAACGGGAGATTGAAATATTTTACATCTTGGCGTGAAATCAAGGCCATTTGTACTGTGGCCTTATTCCTAAGAGGCACCTCCAGCTAAGTGTGTTCAACTGGAATCGAGGCAAAGCTGGACCTTCCATGAATTCATTTATTCTCAGAAGCCATTTTGGCTCTGGTGCCATATGGAAAAATCATACTCCAGATGTCCAAACCAATGAACAGGACAGAGAGTGACCGTTCCTTGTGTGGTTTAAATCCCAAATTGTGCCCTATAACCTCAAAAAGGCACCTTTATTGATGCTCAGCAAATATGAAGATCTGTTTATAATTAAAATTTAATAGGAAGATAAAGATTGAGTGATCCTGCAAGGCCCTATCCAGAGGTTTATCAGGGGAGGCTGTCAAAACTGCATGGCTATTCTCATTCTCATTCTATAAAGACTGAAAAGGTGTTCTGGGCACATCCAACCTCACTGTTCTTCACTGCCCACCTTCAAAAAAATCCTAGTCCTCATCGTTTTGAAGGAAACACTGAAAGCATTACATATCTTTAAGTGCCAGGCAGAAACATTCCTCTTCTTCCAGGCCTTTGGTTAAGTAAACTATCTATTGCCTTTTAAACTTGGAGGGGATTGTCTTTGTTTGTTAACATGCTATGCATTTTTGTGTTTTTATATCGTAAACTGCTCAGTGGCCCTAGGATGAAGGCTGGTACAGAAATTTAATAAATAATAATAAATAACACTGGTGGGCTGGTTGGCCTTATTTTGCCTGTTCCCCCTGCCTTTCTCCACCTGTGCCCTCCTCCTCGCTCTTCTCCTACAGCTGCAACCGTGTCCTGGGCCCTGTGAGTTCCCTCCTACCTGGTCAACGTAGACGGCCGTGATGGCTCCTGAGTGGCCCTGCAGCGTGAAGAGGCAGCAGGAATCTTCCAGGCGGTACACCTGAATGGGGAAGAAGTGGTGTCACCAGCAGTGGAAGAGGGGCCTGTGCAGGAGGGGCTCCTCTCTCTCTCTCTCTCTCACACACACACACACACACACACACACACACACACTCTTTATTCTCCCCACTGCAAGTGGGCAACCCCTGGCCTGTGCAGACATAGACCTGTAAGGGGAGCTCAAGGGGCAGAAGACACACACACAGGGGCTGACAAACCACATGCCTGCCCTTCCTTTGGGCCAAGCCTGGCATGAAAAGCCACAGAAGCTGTTGGACGTTGTGGTCTCAAGCACTGCTGGTCTTGGACAAGACTGGTAATAGTAGTAGTAGTAGTAGTAGTAGTAGTAGTAGTAGTAGTAGTAGTAATAATAATAATAATAATAATAATATATTATTTATACTCGACCCATCTGGCTGGGTTTCCCTAGCCACTCTGGGCGGCTTCCAACAGAACACTAAAATACAATGACCTATTAAACATTAAAAGCTTCCCTGAACAGGGCTGAACAGTCTTCTAAGAGTCTGGTAGTTGTTCTTCTCTTTGACATCTGATGGGAGGGTGTTCCACAGGGCGGGCGCCACCACCGAGAAGGCCCTCTGCCTGGTTCCCTGTAACTTGGCATCTCCTTTCCCTCCTTGCTTGCTCCTGGGCATGTCCAGCTGCTGCCTATTGCAGGGCTGGAGTAAAGAAACATGTACCACCTGCCACCTCTCAAACGCTCACAGTCAGGCAAGCAACCTAACTGGGGGGTCGGGCAGAATGGAGAAAAGGGCGCAAGAACCTGGGAAGACCCTGCTGGATCAGGGCAAAGTTCCACCTGGCCCAGAATCCTCTTCTTGCAGTGACAAACGAGATGTCCTAATCCTGAAAGCAGGAATCGAGCTTTAAGAGCCCTCCTGCGGTTTCTGCCTCCAGTTGCTGAAGGCACAGCATGTCAAGTAGCTTGTTCTTCTCCAGTCTGCCCTCAAAAGCTTCCTCCGGGAAGTGGGAGAGCGCTCACAAAACAACACGGGCGAGCTCCATCTTGGCCAGCCTCGTTGGCCCTACCTAAAGGCACCTTCTCTTGAGCCGCCACACGCCTCAGCCTGCCGCTTGAAGGCTCCATCCCTGGCTGGCACCACCAATATGTCATGGAACGGCAGCCAGGCCACGGGCAAGGCATGGGCAATGTGAAACAGAAGCTGGAACGAAGAGGTTCTGCAGCCAACGCCACCCCACAGCACGTTTGCCGGCCCCCAGTTACTCACCCTTAGTGTATGATCCTGGCTCCCTGTGACCAGACGCCCTGCTGCAGCCTTCAGGGCTGTAATAGGCTTCTGGTGAGCACAAGTCACCGTGTGGGTCAGCTGACACGTGATGACATCGTTGCTGCTGTACATGGGAGAGGATGGGAGGCTGCTCCTGCTGGGTGTTCCTGGGGGAAAGATGGTTTGGTCAGGCCTCTTCCTACTCAGTGGACAGGGGAAAGAAAGTCCCTCCTCACGCAGCACACAGATAAGCTATGGACCTCGCTCCCAAAGGCAGCAGGGATGGCTGCCAACCCAGACGGCTTTGAAAGAGGATTTGACAAATTCATGGAAGAGGAGGATGGCTCTGCTGTGTCTCCACAGGGGGATGCGGCAGTGCTTTTGAAGGGGAGGGGGCTTTCGTGCTCAGATCCTGCTGGCAGGTTTCCCACAGGCACCTGGTGGCCACTGTGAGAATGGGATGCTGTGCCAGATGGGCCACTGTCCAGGGCTGCTGTTTATTAGCTCCATCTGGTATGCAGGATGAGACCCTCCCTGCCCGCAGACTGTCTCTCCATAGTGGAGCATGCTCTAGTTATCTCTGGCTTGGACTACTGCAATGCGCTCTACGTGGGGCTACCTTTGAAGGTGACCTGGAAACTACAACTAATCCAGAATGGGGCAGCTAGACTGGTGACTGGGAGCGGCCGCTGAGACCACATAACACCGGTCTTGAAAGACCTACATTGGCTCCCAGTACGTTTCCGAGCACAATTGAAAGTGTTGGTGCTGACCTTTAAAGCCCTAAACGGCCCAGTATACCTGAAGGAGCGTCTCCACCTCCATCGTTCTGCCCGGACACTGAGGTCCAGCTCCGAGGGCCTTCTGGCAGTTCCCTCACTGCAAGACGCCAAGTTACAGGGAACCAGGCAGAGGGCCTTCTCGGTGGTGGCCCCCGCCCTGTGGAACACCCTCCCACCAGATGTCAAAGAGAACAACAACTACTTTTAATTTTAAATAGATTATTGTATTTTAATATTCTGTTGAAAGCCACCCAGAGTGGCTGGGAAAACCCAGCCAAATGGGTGGGGATATAAATAATAAATTATTATTATTATTATTATTATTATTATTATTATTATTATTATTATTATTATGCTGCAGGCTCTTCTTATGTACCCAGGGGAACTCGAGGGAAAACCATCTATATATATATTTTTTTTTAAATTCTTTTTATTGAATTCCTTGTTACCGCACAAAAAGAAAAAACAAACACATTCAAACTATAAAGAAAAAGTGAAAAAAGAGTGAAAAAAGAAAAAAAGAGAAATAAGAAGAAAGGACAAGAAAAAAAAACTACAACCAAAAAACATAAAAACCATACCTTCCTTCCCTACTGATTACGGGTATTTACTTTCAGTAGTTTCATTTTTCCGCTGGTATACAAAAGATTTTTTCCTAACTTACACATCGGAGATTTTATAACAAACCTGCTGTATTTGGTAAGTTTTTAAAATTGCCTTCAAAATAAACCATAAACTTGTTCCAATCCTCTTTTATCTTTGTATTTCTGTGATTTCTAATCCTTTGTGTCATCTTTGCCAGTTCAATAAAGTCGTATAATTTTAATTGCCAATCCCTCAACGTTGGAAGATTTGTGCTTTTCCAATTTTGAGCGATTAGCATCCTGGCCGCTGCTGTTGAATATTGAAATAGAGTTTTATCTTTGTCCTGGATTTCTTTCCCAACCATCCCTAGTAGAAAGGCCTCTGGGTTTTTGGGGAATGTGTATCTAAATATCTTTTTTAGCTCATTATATATCTGGTCCCAAAACTTTTTGATTTCATCGCATGTCCACCACATATGTATAAAATTACCCTCTTTTATTTTACATTTCCAGCAAGCCTTGTCTGCAGTCTTGTACATTCTACTCAATTTTTCTGGTGTTAGGTACCATCTATAAATCATCTTTTCCAAATTTTCCCTAATTGCCGCGCTTGCCGTAAATTTTAATCCTTCATTCCACAATTTTGACCATTTTTCGTATTCTATGGTGTGCCCCAAATCTATCGCCCATTTAACCATAACTTCTTTGATCTCTTCATCTTTTGTTTCCCATTCCAATAGTATATTGTACATCTTAGATAATACCTTTGATTTACTTTCGATTACTTCAATTTGAAATTTGGACTTCTTTTCATTCATTCCTGTTTTTTTATCTTCTGTCCATTTTGCATTGATTTGATGATACTGTAGCCAGCCCTCCAACTTCTCCTTTAATTCTTCATATGGTCTTAGCTTCCAGCTGTCTTGGGATCTTACTAATAGATCTTCGTATGTCAGTTTTCGCTCTTCCATGTTCCTTCTTTTTATGGACACGATATCTGTTGGGGATAGCCACCAAGGTGTTCTCCATTCCAGCAGTTTCTTATTTTTTTCCCAGACTTCATACAGAGGTCCTCTAATAATATGGCTCGAGAACCCTTTGTGTACTTTTTCTTTATTAGACCAGAGGTAGGCATGCCAGTTAAATCTATTGTCGGCCCCTTCCAGGTCTAATAAGTCCGTGTCTTCTAAGGTTATCCAGTCTTTAACCCAGCAGAGACAAGCCGCTTCAAAGTATAATTTTAGATCAGGAACCGCCAGTCCTCCTCTCTCCTTTCGATCTGTTAGTAATTTATATCTGATCCTTGGCCTTCTTCCCTGCCATATGAATCTTGAAAGGGTCTTCTGCCAGTTCTTAAATACTTTAGTCCCTCTGATGATAGGTATATTTTGAAATAGGAACAGCATCTTAGGGAGTATGTTCATTTTTATCACTTCCATCCTGCCTAGCCACGAAAGATTCACTCTATTCCAAACATCCAAGTCCTTTTTCACTTTATTCCATGTTGGCGTGTAGTTGTCTTCAATTAGGTTTATATTTTTGTGTGTAAGCCAGATTCCTAAATATTTTAATCTCTTAGCCACTTTGATTCCATATTGTCTCTCTAGTCTCTCCTTCGCGTCGTTACTCAGGTTCTTCGTCAACATTTTTGTTTTGGTTTTATTCAACTTGAAACCTGATATTTTGCCATACTCCTCCATGATCTCTAATACTTTGCCCATGCTTTCTTGCGGCTCTTCTAGGGATAGCATCAGGTCGTCCGCATAAGCTTTTAATTTATACTCTTTAAATCCTATTTTAATCCCTTTTATCTCCATTTCTGACCTTATTTTATTCGCCAGGACTTCCAAAGCTAAGATGAACAAGAGCGGGGAGAGGGGGCATCCCTGCCTTGTTCCTTTCTCTATTTTAAATCTATTCGTGAGGTTGTTGTTTATTATCAATTTGGCGTGTTGGTTTGAGTATATTGCTTGTATACCTTTCAAGTATTCACCCTCGATCCCTGCCTTTTCCATCGATTTTAGTAGAAACCTCCAGGAGACGTTGTCGAACGCCTTTTCTGCGTCTATAAAAATCAGGGACGCCGGTATATTGTTGTTAAGCTCCAAATATTCAATTAAATTAATGACGTGCCTCACATTATCTTTCAGGTATCTGTTTGGGAGGAAACCCGCTTGGTCTTTGTGGATTAACTTTGTTAAACATTTTTTCAATCTGTTGGCCATTATATCCGCATATATTTTATAATCGTTATTTAACAGCGATATTGGCCTGTAGTTCTTCATGTTTAATTTATCCGTATCTGGTTTAAGGATTACAGTTATAAAGGCTTCCTTCCATGAATCGGGTATTTTCCCTCCTCTTAGGATGCTATTCATGGTTTCACAGAGTGCTTGTGCTAATTGACCTCCCAAAAAATATAGATTTTATAAATATAGAAAACCATCTATATTTTTAGAGTTTTCCACTTCTACTGCCAAGATCCAGGTTCTTCAGAAATCTGAAGATGGAGGTTATGTATAAAAAGAAAAACAAATTCTAACTGTGTGGGGAAATGGAAGGCAAATTAAGTCCATCAAGCGCATGGAAGCCGTAGGTGCAGGAAGCTAGCCAGGACCTGCCGCTGGGGGAGGAATTATCTGCCAGCTCTTCCACTATTGGATCCTGGGCAGATCCAGAGGAAAGCAGAGCAGAGAGCAGCCTGAACCTGGAGGGGCAGTGACCACAGCAGGCCAAGAAGCTTCTGCTTCCACCTGGGGGATGTGGGGAGCACAATACTCACCTTTGAGCTGGGAGTGATCCAAAGAGGTGTGCGTCCTCAAGGAATAGAAATCCAGGGAGCCATTCAGCCTAGCAGCAACAATCCTATCCAAGGGGTACAGAAGGAAAAAGTAACATGAGCACTCCCTCTTCACACAGGCCCAGCCAACATTTGTCCCTGTGGCCTGAGGCAGGGGAGGAGGAGAAGAGGAGGAGGAGTTTGGATTTGATATCCCGCTTTATCACTCCCCTAAGGAGTCTCGAATCCCCGCGACGGGGTGAGCTCCCGTTGCTCAGGCCCTGCTCCTGCCAACCCAGCAGTTCGAAAGCACGTCAAAGTGCAAGTAGATAAATAGGTACCGCTCTGGCGGGAAGGTAAACAGCGTTTCCGTGCGCTGCTCTGGTTTCACCAGAAGCGGCTTAGTCATGCTGGCCACATGACCCGGAAAAACTGTCTGCGGACAAACGCCAGCTCCCTTGGCCTGTAAAGCGAGATGAGCACCGCAACCCGAGTCGTCCGCGACTGGACCTAACAGTCAGGGGTCCTTTACCTAAGGAGTCTCAAAGCAGCTAACAATCTCCTTTCCCTTCCTCCCCCACAACAAACACTCTGTGAGGTGAGTGAGGCTGAGAGACTTCAGAGAAGTGTGACTAGTCCTTACGAGTCCACCGCTCTTAACCACTACACCACACTGGCTCTCTCTTGCCCCTGTGGGCTTGTGCAGGTTATTGGGAGAGGAGGGCACATAAGGAAATGAGTGCACAGCTCTGGGGCTGAGGAGCTGCCCTGGAAGTCACACAAGAAAGGCAATCAAAGCTGCATGGACTGGCTGGCAAAGGGTGGGGAGAGGGGAAGAGTCTACACAGGAGACCCAAGGATCATCACGTGCCTTGTGGAAAGCCAAGCGAGGCCTGGAGACTCTGCTTGAGGGCTGAACGCAAGGAGGAGCTCCTCCTGGGATAAGGCAGGTCAAAAGCCTCACCCTCCTGAGAGCTGAAGAATACAGTGGTACCTCGGGTTAAGTACTTAATTCGTTCCGGAGGTCTGTTCTTAACCTGAAACTGTTCTTAACCTGAAGCACCATTTTAGCTAATGGGGCCTCCCGCTGCCGCCGGAGCACGATTTCTGTTCTCATCCTGAAGCAAAGTTCTTAACCCGAGGTAATATTTCTGGGTTAGCGGAGTCTGTAACCTGAAGCGTATGTAACCCGAGGTACCACTGTATCCCTGCAATCAGGAGAGGTGAGAAGTTGTGGTCACTTGGGAAAGGCAGGCATGGTGGAGCAGCAGCAGGGGGTCAAGGCAGACTCCTAAATATAGCTGGTCCATCAGCTGGACATGACAAACCATCAGCTACTGTGAGATGCTCTGGGCATGGAGGAGTCGGGCTGCTTACCTGCTGTTCAGGAAGACAAGGGCAGTGATGCCTGACTGGCCATCTTCGTTACTGCAATGCAGAGTGCCCTCGATGGCATCCCACACCTGCAACACAAGAGGTCGAGAGAGAGAGAGATGTTTTGGGATACAACTCCCACCAGTCCGGACAGCAGGCAAATGAAGAACTTGGGGGGGGGGGGGACTTGGTTATCTTTCAGTTGCTTGTCATCCCCCGCCCCCATCAGAGTCTGGAGACAGCATGCAGGCTGGGTGCAGATAGATTCTCTTGGGGGAACCTCTTGGCATATACAGTGGACGCTTGGGTTGCGAACGTGATCTGTGCGGGATGCACGTTCGCAACCCGCAGCATCCACAACCCGCGTCTGCGCAGGTTGCGATTTGGCACTTCTGCGCATGCACAAAGTGCAATTTAGCGCTTCTGCGCATGTGCAACCGCCGAAATCCAGAAGTAACCCATTCCGGTACTTCTGGGTTTCTGCAGTCCGCAACCTGAAAAAACACAACCTGAAGTGTCTGTAACCCAAGGTATGACTGTACTAGTCTTTCTGAAGCCAGAAGGCATTCTGCAGAACTAGGGGTATTTGGGGATGTAAGGAAAAGAGAGTGACCATTCCATGCCAGGTGAGGATGCGTGTTACATCAGTTGGCCTCTGTCTCATTGGCTTCCCATTTCCCCTTGCCCTTGCTCAAGACAGATTGGGCTGTGGCACCTTCTGAGACAGTCATAGAATCATAGAATCATAGAGTTGGAAGAGACCACAAGGGCCATCGAGTCCAACCCCCTGCCAAGCAGGAAACACCATCAGAGCACTCCTGACATATGGTTGTCAAGCCTCTGCTTAAAGACCTCCAAAGAAGGAGACTCCACCACACTCCTTGGCAGCAAATTCCACTGTCGAACAGCTCTTACTGTCAGGAAGTTCTTCCTAATGTTTAGGTGGAATCTTCTTTCTTGTAGTTTGGATCCATTGCTCTGTGTCCGCTTCTCTGGAGCAGCAGAAAACAGCCTTTCTCCCTCCTCTATGTGACATCCTTTTATATATTTGTACATGGCTATCATATCACCCCGTAACCTCCTCTTCTCCAGGCTAAACATGCCCAGCTCCCTTAGCCGTTCCTCATAAGGCATCGTTCCCAGGCCTTTGACCATTTTGGTTGCCCTCCTCTGGACACGTTCGAGTTTGTCAGTGTCCTTCTTGAACAGTGATGGGAACCGGATCTGGTTGGCAGGCTAGATCTACAACTGACCGCCCCCCCCCGCCCCCAGGGACATGCGCCTCTCAATACCAGGTATCAAGTGACTGCAGCCACTGCATGAAAGCAGTGTTCGAAATTAGGCACATTTGTACCTGAATATTGGCCACTTGTGACCAAGTGAAGATGCCTTTAAGTTCTCTAATTCTTAACCTAGCTCACGACTGAGAAATAAGGCTTTAGATCTGTCTTGCCCCAAAACGGCAACTACGCATTCCATTTTGGCGACTGTAACCTTGGTTTAAGGAACCATTTGGCGCCTAGCTTATATAGCTGAGTTTCTAACACTGCTAGATAGCATGGGAGCAATAAGAAATGGGGAGCCTTTAGACTGCGCTCTCAATTCCTTCTTTTGCCACTGTAATCGGTGGGCTTTAAGGTACGAATTCTAAAAGCACTGAACTACAACTGGAAAGGAAGGTGCTGGAGCACACTTAGGTTACGGTTCTGATTCTTTTCCATTTGGCCCCGTGGGTTTACAATCCCACAGCCAACAGTAGGTGGCGGAGAAGTGGGAGAGCCAAATAAGGTGGGCCTGATCGGGCCCAGGGGCCAAAAGCTCCAGAGCAGTGCTAAGCTGTCATGGGCTTGGTGTGTGTGCGTGTGCACATGGCTTTGTGTGCAACAGCCTCAGGGCAGAGAGCTGATGCCTCCCTTGATGTCCTTTGCAATCAAAACCTAAAGGAGTTCTTCCTTTCTGGCGGCGCGCGGGGGGGGGGGGGGGGGGGACTCTGCAACCAAACAAGCACAACTATGGAAGGTTCTGCTTCCCCCAAGCCCCAAAAGCCCAAGGCCAACAAGACCCAGCCTCCTTCCTTACCTCCAGCCTCCCGTTGCTCCGGCCAGCCACAATGAGGTTCCCTTGCAGCTCCAGGCTCCAGATGGAGCTTTCAAAGTCACCGCCCAAAGAGGGAAGGGGGGGCATCTTCTCCAGCCCAGCATAGGGCTCATCCCCAAGGCTGCTCCTGCGGGCTACGCAGTCCCCTTCCTCGCCCCCGCACCCTGGGGATCTGGACCCACTGCCAGCCTGGGGGCTGAAGGCCACCTGTCCGTAGGGGGCAGAGAAGCCCAAGAAGTTCACGCAGTTGGAGGGGTTCTGTTCCTCGCAGACCTTCTCCACCAGGCTGCTGAAGTCGTAGCCAGACTCCTGCCGGCCGCAGGTGGCCCGGTGGCGGGGCTCTGGGGCAGTTGCGGCCTTGGCTTGCTCAGAGAAGTTGGTGTCAATGAGGGAGGTGAGGTCCGGTTGGTCGCTGAACAGGAGGGGCTGCGGGGGGCTGCGGGCCCTCTTGAAGGGGCGGCGGCAGCTGCTGTCAGAGCCATCATCTAGTCCACTCTTGCTATCGAGGCGGTTGGGGTCCCAGCAGTCCTGGTAATCAAAGATGCCGCTGTTCTCTCGACGCAGCCTGGAAGGCAGCCAAGAAGAGGAGGACGTGGGGTGAGGGGTCAAGCAGAGGACAGAGAGGGATATGGCCACCTTGGAATTAAGCAGACCCCCACCCTAAGCCACTCCAGCAGCTCATTTCTTCTGCAAGTTTGTGACTGGGTGTGCAAAAAACGAGAGATTACAGTGGAAGCTCGGAATGCGAACGGGATCCATTCCTGATCCCTGTTTGCATCCTGAATGGAATGTAAGACGCGATGGCGCGTCTGTGCGTGCGCGGGTTGTGTTTTGCCGCTTCCGCGCATGCACATGACGTTTTGAGCATCTGTGCATGCGTGAGTGGTGAAACCCGGAAGTAACACGCTCCGTTGAGCGCAACCTGAAAGCGCTCAACCTGAAGCACATTCAACCCGAGGTATGACTGCATAGAGACTTTCTAGGTCAAAGCCAGGTCTTTGAATTGGGCCCAGAAATCAACTGGTGCTCAGTGGAATCAGCCTGGGATTGTTGTTTTGTGGTCAGAGCACCTTGCCCCAGCAAGCAACCTGGCTGCTGCAGCTTCCAAACCATCTTCAAAGGCAGCCCCGCATATAACACACTGCAGAAGTCTAACCTAGAGACTACCAGAGAACAGACAACAGACGTTTGGGGTGCAGCTTGACCACCCGTTGAAGCTGATGCAACACACCTTGCACCATTAAGCAACTTCAGCCAGAAGTAGAATTTTCCTTCAGAGACCACTGGCAACATTTTCTCAAGGGATGTCAGGCAGCCCTTTGTGGTAGACAACACACTCGTCAGTAGATTATTGATATCTACCCTTTGTGAAACTGAGGCTGAGAGCAGGGAAACCCAGAGATTTAGACTGCACATGGATTTGAACCCAGGTCCGCAATAAGGACTGGAGCATGCTGGATTGGCAACTCCAATAGGGACATGGCAAAAAAATGGCTAAGTAAACAATTTAGGGACGCGGGTGGTGCTGTGTGTTAAACCATAGAGCCTATGGTTTGCCAGTTCGAATCCCCGTGACGGGGTGAGCTCCCGTTGCTCGGTCCCTGCTCCTGCCAACCTAGCAGTTCGAAAGCACATCCAAGTGCAAGTAGATAAATAGGTACCACTCCAGCGGGAAGGTAAACATCATTTCAGTGCGCTGCTCTAGTTTGCCAAAAGCGGCTTAGTCATGCTGGCCACATGACCTGGAAGCTCTACGCCGGCTCCCTCGGCCAGTAAAGCAAGATGAGCGCCGCAACCCCAGAGTCGGCCACAACTGGACATAATGGTCAGGGGTCCCTTTACCTTTACCTAAACAATCTATTGCCTTTTAAACTGGGGCATCATCTATAGCCAGCAATTGACAACCAAGCAAGGACTTGCACACATTTCCATGAGGAGCCATTGAAGCTAGCAGCCCATCAGCTGAACAACCGGTCGGCAGCAGGAAGCCAAACCTACCCTTGCTTCGGAATGACCGTGAGGCAGTCGCCCGTCTGAGCGTCCCACACGCGGATCTGGCCCACCAAGCAGCAGCTCACAAGCAGCATCCCGTCACTAGCCAGGCACTCAATGTCCTGCAATAAAGAAATAAAAAATAAAACAGGTCAAATGCTGAACAACTGATGCAATGCAGGAAGGATCGTGCCCTCAGGACAAGGGGACTCCAGTGTATGCCTCCCGGCTTGCCTCCTTAAAAGTCTGGCTGCTGGATCAGACCAGAGCGAATCCATCCAGTTTGGCACCCTCTTTCCTATCCTTCCACCCCTTTCTTTTCTTTTTTATTGGTTTTCACATTTGTTGTTGTTGTTTAGTCGTTTAGTCGTGTCCGACTCTTCGTGACCCCATGGACCAGAGCACGCCAGGCACCTCTGTCCTCCACTACCTCCCGCAGTTTGGTCAAACTCATGCTGGTAACCTCGAAAACACTATCCAACCATCTCGTCCTCTGTCGCCCCTTTTTCCTCCAGGGAGTCTTCTCTTCTCATGAGGTGACCAAAGTACTGGAGCCTCAGCTTCAGGATCTGTCCTTCCAAGTGAGCACTCAGGTCTGATTTCCTTAAGAATGGATGCATTTGATCTTCTTGCCGTCCATGGGACTCTCAAGAGTCTTCTCCAGCACCATAATTCAAAAGCATCAATTCTTTGGCGATCAGCCTTCTTTATGGTCCAGCTCTCACTTCCATACATCACTACTGGGAAAACCATGGCTTTAACTATACGGACCTTTGTCGGCAAGGTGACGTCTCTACTTCTCAAGATGCTGTCTAGGCCTGTCATTGCCCTTCTCCCAAGAAGCAGGCGTCTTTTAATTTCGTGGCTGCTGTCACCATCTGCAGTGATCATGGAGCCCAATAAAGTAAAATCTCTCACTGCCTCCTTTTCTTCCCCTTCTATTTGCCAGGAGGTGATGGGACCAGTGGCCATGATCTTCGTTTTTTTTATGTTGAGCTTCAGACCATATTTTGCGCTCTCCTCTTTCACCCTCATTAAAAGGTTCTTTAATTCCTCCTCACTTTCTGCCATCAAGGTTGTGTCATCTGCATATCTGAGGTTGTTGATATTTCTTCCGGTTTTCACATATTACATTACAATACAAATGTACCAAAGCCAACACCATTTCCTCCCCATCCCCCAATACATTTACATTTATATTTCCTCAATCCATCACATTATTCTTTTCTCCTTCCTCCCACTTCCCTCCGCCCCCACTCGATTTCCTGCACATTACACATTTTACAATAATCTTTGCATTCTACAGTCTTCTCAAATCATCTATATATTCTTACTGTCTTTCCTTACTAATTTTTCTTCCATCCAGTACTTCGCATTTTAATCTAGGCATATTAGTGTATCTTTTTTTGAGCAATATTTTGCCATATATTCATCAAAACATTTTCACTCCTTACTTAATTTTTGATTTGACTGATTTCTTATTATAGCGGTTAATTTTGCCAAAATTAAATATTCATTTAGTTTACAAATCCATTCCTCCTTTGCGGGTATCGTTTGTGACTTCCACCTAACAGCAATCACTATTCTAGCAGCTGTACTTGCATATAGATAAATTCCCCCCCCCATGGTATCTCTTCATCTATCACTCCTCTTTCCTATCCTTTCAATAGTGGCAAACCAGGGATCTCCAAGAAGTGAACATGCAGGGAAGGAAGGCAAAATCCCTGTCTCTCTCTTTGAAAGCTTATGGGCACTGACTGGCGAAGACTAGGTCTTTTGGGAAAGATTCCCAGGGGCCAGGCAACTGGGAAAGGGTGCTTTGTGCCCCACAGTTCCTTGCCCCCCCCCCGTTAGCGTTTCTTGCCCCCACAGCATCCCCTTCTGTGACCCCACCCAGCATCGAGCTGTCAAAAAACACAGCCTTTAAAAATTCTGCAAAATATTGGAAGACACAAGATTTGCCCACACTGGAAGAATGGCAAACGCAACTGATAGACTACATGGAGCTGGCTGAGATGACTGGCAGAATTCAAGACCTGGGAAGAGAGGTGGTGGAAGAGGACTGGAAGAAGTTCAAAGATTATTTACAAAAACTTTATAAACTGTATGAATGTTAAGAAAATGCATGAAAGGAAATAATATGGCATCAGTAGCCTAGATGAGAAATATATGAGAATAAGTGGAATGATAAAGATGAGATTCGAAGTAATGTTATGCCTAAATTAAGTAGCTAAATATTTGATGGAAACATTTAAAATTAGAAGCATAAAATTAGAGGCAAAATGTATGAGAACTCGAATATAAGAATTGGAATAAGGTAATAAATTGCGGATTATAATCCTTTTATAGAGAACGCAGGAAAGGGAGGCGTGAGGAAGCCTAGACAGTTATGGAAAAAATGTATGAAAGGTTGTGATTTTTTCTTCTTTCTTTGTTTTATGTTCTATATCTTTGTTTATCTGTATCTTTTTTGTTTGTTGTTCAGTGGTGATGGTGTTTCATATGTTTGGTGATTTTCCTTTGCAATAAAATATTTTTTAAAAAAATTAAAAAATTCTGCAACGGCATTATGTTTAGATGTGCCTCCTCTACGTGGTTTCGCCTCTGCTCTAGTCAGGATGGAGAAGCTGAGGGTGAGATGCATTCGCTGCATCAAGGTCTTGCCTCTTACCATCAGGTGGCCCCTGAGGACCAGAGGGATGATCTCTGTCTCCGGCGGAGAGTAGCCATAGTCATCGCAGGGGAGGTCTCCTCTTCTACGCCGGCTGTGGGAGAGCCCGTTCTGGCCATAGTTTTTGGGACACAGGATTTTGTACAGGCAGAAGAGCAGGAGGACCAAGAGGATCCCAGACGCCAGTCCCAAAGCAGCGACCCTGAGGTGGTTCGTGGAAAATGGAGAGGTCAGTCACAAATACCTTTGGCTCCAATCCCATCATTTCAAGTACACTGAGACCATCTGCAGGAGCACGGCTGGTCGTTCCCCGAGTTGGTGAGGCTCACTGGACAACAAGGAACCAAGTCTGCAGTGTCACTGGACCAGTCCTGTGGAACTCCCTGCCACTAGAGATTCAGCAGGAGCCTTCTGTGCCAACTTCCAATAATTTGCTTAAAGCTTTTCTATTCTGCCAGGCCTTTGCAGGCAATTAAGAATGCACCCTTCCACAAGGGGTAGTTGATGTCTGCTTTTAACTTCTTTATTGCATGGTTTTATTGCTGCAAACTGCTTTGATATATCTTTTTATGACATGGCATAAAATATTTCTATAAATAAAGGGAAAGAATACAACAGATCCAAACAGGTGCCCATGGCTACAGCAGGGTCATCTAGCGCTTGAGCCAGTGCCGCTGAGAGAGAACACAGGGCTATGCTCTGTTATAAGAAGTTTAAGGTGCACACACATCTTGGATAAATTGTGTGGGATAAAAGCAGATCTTTCACCCAACTCACTACCCTGTTTCCCCGAAAATAAGACAGTGTCTTATATTAATTTTTGGTCCCAAAGATGTGCTAGGTTTTATTTTCAGGGGATGTCTTATTTTTCCATGAAGAAGAATACGGTAAATAATAATAATAATAATAATAATAATAATAATAATAATAATTATTATTATTATTATTATTATTATTATTATTATTATTATTATTTATACCCCGCCCATCCAGCTGGGCCTCCCCAGCCACTCTGGGCGGCTTCCCAAAAAAAATATTTAAACACTGCAATACATCGAACATTAAAAGCTTCCCTAAACAGGGCTGCCTTCGGATGTCTTCTGAATGTCAGGTAGTTGTTGTTCTCTTTGACATCTGGTGGGAGGGCGTTCCACAGGGAGGGCGCCACTACCGAGAAGGCCCTCTGCCTGATTCCCTGTAACCTGACTTCTCGCAGTGAGGGAACCACCAGAAGGCCCTTGGCGCTGGACCTCAGTGTCCGGGTAAAACAATTGGGGTGGAGATGCTCCTTCAGGTATACTGGACCGAGGCCATTTAGGGCTTTCAAGGTCAGAACCAGCACTTTGAATTGTGCTCGGAAACGTACTGGGAGCCAATGTAGGTCTTTCAAGACCGGTGTTATGTGGTCTCGGCGGCCGCTCCCAGTCCCCAGTCTAGCTGCCGCATTCTGGATTAGTTGTAGTTTCCGGGTCACCTTCAAAGGTAGACCCACGTAGAGCGCATTGCAGTAGTCCAAGCGGGAGATAACCAGAGCATGCACCACTCTGGCGAGACAGTCCGTGGGCAATTATCTAATTGTGAGTCAGCCAGACTCCGTCCGGGCAGAGCAAGCAGCAGGCGGCAGCTTGTCCAGGCAGCGGCACGGGCTCTCTGATTTAAAGAGACCTCGCACTGCCTGAACAGCTCCGGCTGCGCTGCAGCCAATCAGTGAGCTGCGTGGCAGCACCCGCTGCTACGGTCCAGAGGAGTCAGACGCCTTCCGGTAGCTCCAGGGGCCTTATATTCCGGGGAGGCCTTATGTTCGGGTGAGGCCTTATTATCGGGGGAGGTCTTATTTTCGGGGGGGGGGGGATGCCTTATATTACAGCGAGAGGCAAAACTGGAAGTAGGTCTTATTTTGGGGGGATCAGTGGCGTAGCGTAGGGGGTGCAGGGGGGGCCGGCCACACCGGGCACAACATCTGGGGGGGGGGCGAAGAAGAGACTCGAGTGCTAAAATCCACGGGTTAGGGGGTGCAAATTACTTGCCTTGCCCCGGGTGCTGACAACCCACGCTACGCCACTGGGGGGGGTGTCTTACTTTTGGGGAAACAGGGTAGTTTCTGTTCGGCAAGATACTGAGAAACCAGCCACTCTCAAGCAGGAGAGTGGCATGCCATGCCCGGCAAAGGCTTAGAAACCAGTGGGTGTCTTAATGGCCCCCCTCAGCTCTCCCTCTTCCCTCCCCACCCCTCACTTTGGCAGCATCTCCCCCCCACGATCAGCTCTCTTACTTGTACAGCGTGACGTCTTGGTGCCCTTGCATTTTGGGCACACCTTCCGCCACCTGCTCCGACTTCTCGCTGCTGGGTGAGAAGAATGGGTAGTATCGATTTGCCTCGTGAGGGTGGCGTGCCTCCAAGGCCTCCTGCGGGTTCAGGTACAGCGTGACTGGGATCACTGGAAGGATGCTGATGTACCTGCAAGAGCAGTAAGGGAAGCGATAATGACAGGACTGACCGGCCAACATAGAAAAAGCAGGGACAAGAGGCAGAAAGGCCTTCTCAGGGGACACCATTCACTCAGCTCATGGCTTTTTCGCTGCCTGCATTTCTTAGCTCGATGCAATGTCCAGTACAGTGGTGCCTCGCAAGACGAAATTAATTCGTTCCGTGAGTTTTGTCGCCTTGCGATTTTTTTCGTCTTGCGAAGCACAGTGTCGGAAAAGGTTCGGAAAAGCTTCAAAAATCACCAAAGTCTTTAAAAACCTCAAAAAAGGCTACCACACCGCGTTCTATGAGTTGCTCCTCGAAGTCAAGTCGCAACTGGATTAATGGTGTTAAGAAAAAGGAAACAAACCTGCAAGACGTTTCCGTCTTGCGAAGAAAGCCCATAGGGAAAATCGTCTTGTGAAGCAGCTCAAAAAACAAAAAACCCTTTCGTCTTGCGGGTTTTTTGTCTTGCGAGGCATTCGTATTGCGAGGTACCACTGTACTGTGTGAATAAGCCAGAAGGCAGCTTTTAGCTCCTTTTTTTTTTTTTTTTTTGTAGATTATCAAAAACAAAACTGGGGTATGGCACTGGGGGTGCCTCCATTAGTAAGAGTTCCTGACCCAGCGAGGTTTGCCTGTCCATTTCCCTCTCTTCCTTCAGAAGGTGGCAGGCACAGGCTAGGCTGCCCTAAGCTGGAGCACATGAGCCTTAACAGGATCTTTTTTCACTACAGTGGAACCTCAGTTTTCGAACGTAATCCATTCCGGAAAGCTGTTTGACTTCCAAAACGTTTCAAAACCAAGGATCAAAGGCCTGTTGGCAAATGGGGGGGGGGGGAATGAGAAACATGCTTCAGAAACCATTTGACTTCTGAGTCACGTTTGAAAACAGAAGCATTCACTTCCGGGTTTTTGGCATTTGGCTTCCGAAATGTTCAAAAACTGAGGTTCCACTGCACCTGCTGTTCTTTCTGAATCTTTGCTAATTCTCTCCCAGGTGTCAATGCTTTTACCCCCACCCTTTGTTGTTGAGTTCTGGTTTTTTTCATAAAATACTACTGCTACTTTGAGAACACGGACGAGGAAGCAGTGTGCAAGTAAACAAAACAAATGAAGTAATTCCAAAATGCATGGCCGGAGGGGAAAAGAAGAGCACGCCGTGTTATCAGAGGATACAAGAGCAAAGAACATAAGAGGATCCTGCTGGATCCGGACAATGGCCAATCTAGTTCTGCATCTTGTTCTCACAGCAGCCAACCAAATGGCTGTGGAACACCCACAAACAGGATTTGAGCACAAGAGCCTTGGCATTCGGAATCATTGCTGCCTCTAACTGCGGAGGCAGACCGTAGGCTCCATCACGGCTAGTAGCCGTCAACAGCCCTCTCTTCCTCCATAAATTTGTCCGATCCTCTTTCAAAGCCAAGCTGGTGGCCATCACTGCCTCCTGTTGGAATGAGTTCCACAGTTTTTGTAGTGATCAGGTGGGATTGCTATGAGGAATTATAAAAAATATGGAGCAAGCCATTTGTGTCTGCGATGAAAGCATTGCGTTGACTGGGTTTGAGCCATTTTGATATGATTTCTGATCAATCCATGTCTCTGCATCTCTGTCCTATTTCTCTGCCTGACAGGCACGTATAAGCATTCTGAAACACAGGCCAGTTGCTTCATCAGGCATCCTCAGTACATTAAGATAGTAGGTTACTTTGATCTTTTGATAGATCTAAGGGCCAGGAAGAGAGTTCACAGGGAGATGGTAAATACTATTTACTGCTGTTTATGACTTCCGGGTTTTCCTAAAAGCATTGCTTCCTATTTTATTTACTCTGGACTACTATGCATGCTCAAGTAGGAAATAGTTTCTTTGTAGTTAAAAGAATTTCTTCTGATCTAACTTTGTCCCCATGTGGGGTTTTTTGAAATGCTCAGAGGAAATCTGATTGGTTCTTACGAACACTGTGTAAAAAGTTCTTTTGTGAATAAAACGACCTGGGCCGAGGGGTGGACAGGAATTATTATTGGCACCTCTCCCAGAGTCTTGCTGGTCAATCTATTAATCAGAGTCCAATCCTTCCTTTGCTTTGGGAATGCCACAGTTTTAACAGGAAGAAGCCAGCCGTACACCCAGAGCTCAAGGGGCCAGAAGACTCCACACCAACTTTGGAGGCCAATATCCAAGTACACAAGCCTCCTGACATACAGGGAAGACTCTGGCCACTGACATTCCCTCCCTGTGCTTAACCAACGTAGTCCACAGGTGCAGCAGAGAGACTTTGTGAGCTTTCTGCCCTGGCAGAAACATCAGGGCTGTCTTCTTGCCACTCACCGTTTGGCCAGCGTGATGTTGTAGTAGCTGAACAGAGAAGGCCAGTGCCGGAAGGAGAGCTTCCTCCAGATCTCCTCATCTTCCACTCCCCATGTCACTTCTGCCTTGGGGCCCAGATCCGGCTGCCCGCTGCTCCCCCGGCTCTCCTGCTCTTCAGCCTTGGCACGGTGGCTCGATTCTTGCCTGCTCAGCGAATCCAGCGTCTGGTTCTCCGACAGCTGCTGGATGGGGTCCGAAGCGAAGACAGAGAGGGACAGCTTGGCGTCGCCGGTGGGAAGGACCTCCCCAGGAACCGGCATGGCGGGCAGCCCTGCCTCACCCAGTGGGCTCTGCTCCGTGACTTGAGAGGCCAGGTAAGGGCGGAGGCCGGCCGGGTCGGTGTAAAACAAGATGCCAATCCACACCATGGTCCCCGTCTGCAGAAAAAGAAGAGTTTGGATTTGATATCCCACTTTATCACTACCCAAAGGAGTCTCAAAGCGGCTAACATTCTCCTTTCCCTTCCTCCCCCACTCTGTGAGGTGAGTGGGGCTGAGAGACTTCAAAGAAGTGTGACTGGCCCAAGGTCACCCAGCAGCTGCAGGTGGAGGAGTGGAGACGCGAACCCGGTTTCCCAGATTACGAGTCTACCGCTCTTAACCACTACACCACACTGGCTCTCACAGAACCCTGCTTTCCCTGACACAAAAGTCTCCCAGAACCAAAAATCCATGTGTTCTAAGCAAAGGAGCCTTTGTGGACCTCAGAAATCCACAGCCCTCTTCTGGATTGAGGCCACTCCCCAATTTGTTTCACTTCCCTGCCCCCGTCTGTTGATGGAAGAGCCAGAAGCAGCGTAAGGGAAACCAAAGAGGTGTAGTTCTCCATGCAGATGGGGAACCCAAGACACTCCAGCTACTTTTGGACCCAGTCGACATGACCAATGGTCAAACATCCTTCTGTGTGCTGTTCATGAGCCAGAAACAGCAGCCAACTCTAAACACTGCTTAAGGACTCATCTATCCCACAAGATTTATCACACTGTCATGCTGAGTATTGATATTTAACTGAATGTTTTGTTGATGGCTTCTCTGTATTTTCTGATGTCGTTCTTTGTATTTTTGGTTTTAAACATTAATATACTTTATTTTTAAAAAGCTTACTGTGTTTTACATAAACCACTTAGGGATCTTGCATATTAAGTGGTATAAAAATACTACTGATGATTATCTGCCCCTCCAGAATCCCAGTCCTTAGGCATGGCCTGGGCAAGTGCACCAACATCCATCCTCCCAGCTGACTAGGCTACCTCAAGTACTGCTAATATATAACATTCATATGCCACTTTTAAGCCATAAAGAGATTTACAATCTCTGTAAATTTTAGCCCGCAAAATAAAATAAAATAAAATAAAATAAAATAATAATAATAATAATAATAATAATAATAATAATCTTTTATTTATACCCCGCCCTTCCTGGTTCAAAAACCGGGCTCAGGGTAGCTAACAACAAATTTAAAACACTTTAAAACACTTAATTATAAAAGCAGCATAAAATACAGCATAAAAACATGAATAACAATAAAATTCAAAAATCAATTAGATAATCCCCAGGGCTAGCTAGCTGAATTGGTCCTACTTGGGCCAGCGAGGAGACCACGGGAGAATTAGCTGTGGGATCCCAGAGCGGGTAATCTTCATAAAAAGTGGAGAGGGAGGGAAGAGAAGGGAAATAAAAGATCAGGCTGAATTCAAATTAAAGGCCAGGCGGAATAGCTCTGTCTTACAGGCCCGACGGAAGGAGGTTAAAAGAAGCAGCAGTGAGGTCACCATGATTTCAGAGACGGGGGGGGGGGGGAGGACGAGGCCTCCTGTCAACTCTCCACCCTCTGGCTCATGCCATTGTTCCAGAACCCAAAGACACCAACCCAGGCAGATGATGGGTAGAAGGAGCCAGCCATGCTAGCCAGCTACAGCCTTGGCTCTTGCTACCTCTTTGTGCTCCGCCTCCCAGCCCTGCCCTCAGCCCAGCAGGGCTTTTCTGCTCCACTCCCCAGCTGACAACAGCCCTGCCTGTTCCTCCCACTGGAAGCATCCCACATCCTGCAGCTGCTCCAGCGGAGGGCCTACCATAATGAGTCTCTGCGCCAGCCGGGTCCTGGCGAAGAAGTAGATGACCCGCAGGCGCTTCGGCAGGCGCAGGTTCCTGAAGGAGGAGGGCTGCAGGGTGATGGTGTGCGGGGTGGCAGGCCGCATGGCAGGCTGCCGCTCATACCGCTGGGAGCGGCTCGCCGGTTTGGTGGAAGAGGGCATGCAGGCTTCGGCCGGGAGGCGCCTGTTCAGATCCGCAAGCTGCCAAGAGAAGGAAAGTGGTGGGGTCAGAAACAGAAAGACAACAGCAAACTTAACCATAATAATAATAATAAATATTATTTATACCCCACCCTCCCCGGCCAGAGCTGGGCTCAGGGCGGCTAACACCAATAAAATCACAGTAAAAACATAATGGGGGGAAAGGGGGGGGAAGCCAATTTAAAATACAAGTTAAAATGCAATTTAAAATGCAGCCTCATTTTAAAGTAGCTGATAAATCAAGACCATAAGGGGACAGAAACATAAGGGTCAGACTGAGGCCAAACCAAAGGCCAGGCGGAACAGCTCCATTTTGCAGGCCCTGCGGAAAGATGTTAAATCCCGCAGGGCCCTAGTCTCTTGTGACAGAGCGTTCCACCATGTTGGGGCCAGTGCTGAAAAGGCCCTGGCCCTAGTTGAAACCAATCTAACCTCCTTGAGGCTCGGGACCTCCAAAGTGTTGTTATTTGTGGACCTTAAGGTCCATCGCAGGGCATATCAGGAGAGGCGGTCCCGTAGGTACGTGGCCTGAAACACAGGGTTGCCAGAGAAGCTGGCCATTGGCATCCCACACTGCGGCACACAGAATCCCGAATCTGTGCCCCGAATCTGTGTTCAGCGAATTGCCTCCAATGACAAGTGCCAGTTTAAGTCATCCATGTACAGCTGACTTGAACCTCTGTATTCAGAAGTGCCTGATCTTGTAATCCCTGCTCCTCTCAGCTCATGAGACACCCAGCCAAGCACACAAGGGTTAGCCCACCCCCCTTTGACTCCGTAAACTCATCCCCGGTGCCCCCTCCCCTACAAAAAGCATTTTTCAGAACATTTTGCACAACCAAACAAGGAAGATAACAACACAATAAAATTCAAAACAGTGGCAATGATTTGCACGTTTTTTCAAAATCCAATTATAATTACCTAGTTCACTTCATTTGATGGTATTGATAAACCTGATTCAGTGATGGTCGGATAGTCATTTATACTTCCAGCACCCCCTGCCTCCCCTCTAGAGAATCCCACGGCCCCCTCTGGGAACCACTGCAAGTAATAAACAATTATGTTATACGACCTTTCGTTAGACATCTGAAGGCAGCCCAGTATCAGGAGGCTTTTAATGTCTGATGTATTGTGTGTTTGTGTTTATACGACCTTTCGTTAGACATCTGAAGGCAGCCCAGTATCAGGAGGCTTTTAATGTCTGATGTATTGTGTTACAGATTGTGTTACAGATGTACTGTGTGTTTGTGTGGGGCGACCCTGTCAGGTAGGCAGGGCACAAGTGATAAATAATAATTATTATTACTGCCTTCTTTTACCTCCATGCGGCGGATGTCAATGGACAGGACGGTGGTGAAGAAGAGCATCTGGAGGAAGAAGTCGGACACCAAGCCCACCACAGCAAAAAGGCAGAATTCCTGCAAGGCACAAGAGAGGAGGGTGTTTGTTAGCTGCTGTACTAAGCTCCCAGCAGGGAGAGTCACCCCAGAGCAGGCAGCAAATGCAGATCTTTGTGCAGCAAGAAACAGTGTGCAGCTGGGAGCTGGTTGTGCCAGACATGAGAACTCAGCAGTTCTCACTCAACAACAGGAGCAGCAGTTCCAGGATCTTTTTTTTTAAATATAATTTTTATTCATTTTCTCATCAAACAATATTTTCACTTTACATCACCAATCCAATCTTTCCGCACTCTGCCGAGCACAAAACTTCCTTCCCCAAACCCCCTTCAACAAGCTTTCTATTACAAATCTGTATCTCGCATTTATAACTTAAAGTCCACGTCGTAGGAAACATTTCAGTCCTGCTAGTGTCTTCAAACTTTCGCAATGATTATTAACATAATCGATAAATTTACTCCAGTCTCTCTGGAATTTTGAGTCCTCCTGGTTCCTGATTCTGAAAGTCAGTTTTGCCAGTTCTACATAGTCCATCATTTTCGTCTGCCACTCCGCAATCGTTGGTATTTCCTGTAATTTCCACTTTGGGGCTAATAAAGTTCTTGCCGCAACTGTGGCGTACAAAAAATAGTCTTTGGTCCACTTTCGCAATTTCTTCCCCCATCAACCCCAGCAAAAATGCTTCTGGTTTTTTGGGGGGGAAGGTGTATTTAGGATCTGTTTCAGGATCTGTGCTGCCCAGTGCTGGGAGCAGGGAGGAGGTAAGGGTATGTGTGAACATGTGCGTTCCCACATCTCTCGACAAAACGGGTCACCTGTTTGAGGGACCAATTCTACCTCCGGAGAGCAAGAGGAGCGCCAAGGCTGAGTAGGCTAAACCCAGGGGGTAATGAGTGCAAAGTATTGGAAGACACAAGAATTACCCACACTGGAAGAGTGGCAGACCAAGGTGATAGACTATATGGAATTGGCAGAAATGACTGGCAGAATCCGAGACCTGGGAGAAGAGTCGGTGGAAGAAGATTGGAAGAAATTTAAAGACTACCTGCAGAAATACTGTAAAATTAATGAATGCTAAAATGATGTTGGATTGAAAATAAGTGGCATTGGCAACAAGAGTAATAAGAATATGTAAATACGGATTGATAATGGTTGAAAACATATTGTTATAATAGGTTAAGATCAAAAGTTAAGATAAATGAAAGAAGGCAAGGATTTGCTGAATCAATTATATAAATGGGAATACAAAAAGGGGAGGTGTGAGGAAGTCAAGAAAATAAGCAAATGAGTTTATAAATATTGAAATCTGGATTGAAAACTTTTTTCTTTTTAGCTATTTTGTCTTTTTTGTATTTTCTATGTATTTTTTTTTAATAATATCTGTATTTTATTTTTTTAGCTCTTTTCTATTTTCTATGTTTTTTTCTTTAACTTTGTAATTCTTTGTTCTTATTTTTTCTACTTTGCAAATTTATGTCTTTCTTTGGAAAAAGCTTAATAAATATCTTATAAAAATAAAAATAAACCCAGGGGGTAATGAGGTACATGTCCTTAGCCAAAGAGTGCAGCACCAGACCTCAAGCGAACGGGGCGAGGGTCAAAAGCACATGAAGCCTGTGGCAACTTGGCTCCCTATTGCCAGGATTCCTTGGACTCTGTGACAAGCACACTGAGCATTATCTCTTCTGCGTCCTTCACGTTCAGGGCCAAAGATAAGGGGCAGACAAGCAGACCTGTTCCAGGCACCATTATTGCAAAGATGCAGAAATCAGGGCTGGAATGTTTGGATTTCAGCCACCAGAATCTGCCGCCATTCTGCTGCTACAGCACAGGAGGCATAAAGGTTCTGCCTATCAGCTCTTCCTATCAGCTCAAAATACGCTTTCTATCCCATCAAAAGGATCTTAACGATATTTAATCTATGAACTGTGGAGAAGGGAACAGAGACAAGCAACCCTTTCAGGCCACGACAAGCTTCCAAGAGGAAGTCCCGCCAGGAACAGACCCAGTTCAGGGAGTGGACTATTATGAAGCAGCCTTCAATAGGCCTCACAATGGTAGTGACAGAAAGCATTCCCTGAGACATATGCAAGTCTCAACACACTGAGCGGCTTTCAAGGTAAAATGTGAGTTACATTATGGGAGGGCTGTTTCAAGCCCTGCAAGAAGCTGTTGCAGGAGAGGGACTGTGAGCAACGTCATAGGGACCAAGGAGAACTCCCTTGTTATGTTTTGCTATGGGATGCTGGCTGTTGTTTATGTAATCTTGTTATATTTACAGTACTGAAACATGGTTGTTTTGTTTTTTGCATGTTACTACATTTGCTACTGTGTCATTTTGGTCTGTTGTTATGAAATTGCTTTTGCGCTGCTTGGTTTTGAAACACGTTCCCTTTTTCTTTGTTGTAAGCTGCTTTGAGCATGATTTTTTGGGAGGGAAAGTGGCATATGAATGAATGAATGAATGAATGGAATGCTGCACTCTCCCCCATCTGAACTGCATCTAGAACAGCCTTTCTCAACCAGTGGGTCCCCAGATGTTGTTGAACTACAACTCCCATCACCCCTAACTAGCAAGGCCAGAGCTCAGGGATGATGGGAGTTGTAGTCCCACAACAGGTTGAGAACCGCTGATCTAGAAGGTAGAAAGATGGCAACATGGATGGCTGAGGCGCCCCCAACAGCCAAGCTCCATCTAGACTTGTATCGTCAAGGCAGTCTTCAAGGGGGACCCCACTAGGGAAGTGTCTCAGGGCTACAGAAACACAACTGACTGTTGCCAGATGAAAACACGGTGACATATGAGCTGGTAGATTGAACTGACTGAAAATTTTGGCAACTGTGAACTGCAAGAAGAGGGTTGGCAGATGGCACAAGATGCTGTGGACTAACATGGGATGGCAACACAGGAGGTCTGAGAAGAAGGGTAGGAGCACAAGCCCTACTATGTCCAAGGATGCTCTGCAGGTGGTGGGTAATTGCCAGGCTAAACCAACCCCCCACCCCAAGCAGGGCTTTTGCCCCACGAGAACCCACCAAGTACCTGGATAGCCGGGACAAAGGTGAAGTAGCCAATCAGAATGATCCCCAGCTCTGTAGCCATGTTCTTCATAATTGACCAACTCTCGTTGCTCAAACCTGGGGAAGAAGAAGAGTTTGGATTTGATATCCCGCTTTATCACTACCCGAAGGAGTCTCAAAGCGGCTACCATTCTCCTCTCCCTTCCTCCCCCACAACAAACACTCTGTGAGGTGAGTGGGGCTGAGAGACTTCAGAGAAGTGTGACTGGCCCAAGGTCACCCAGCAGCTGCATGTGGAGGAATGGAGACGCGAACCCGGTTCCCCAGATTATGAGTCCACTGCTCTTAACCACTACACCACACTGGCTCTCTGGGGAAAAGGGACACATGCAGACGTAAGGTTAAGGTGGGTGATTGGAGGCTGGGGGCCTGCTTGACCTGCAGCGACTGCCCAACGCACAAACATTTTAAGAGGGCAGCGGCACTGATTTACAACAGGGGAGACTTGTTGGCCTAGGGGGCCAGGTCTTTATCTCCCCTGCCACTTGGTCCAACTTTGGTAGCTGGGTGGGACCACCCACTCGCCAATCATCTAATGTAACAATGTCATGTGAGTGGCAGTCACCAAGAAGGGCTGAGCCCCCTGCACAACAGCTGCTTTTTGCAGGAGAAGCAGCTGTGTCTCCTAAGCGCTCCACAGCAGGCATCACATATGGAGACAGGTGAACGTAGTTTGAGGAAACCGCCTCATAAGCCAAATGGGGAGGCCTGACGTTGGTCCGCAGGACAGGGGCTCCCCACCCCTTCTTCAAAATGACAAAAATTATTAACAGAACAAAAGTCATACGCAACATGCAAAAACAAAGGGTTGCTGAACTCCCAATGCTCTTCTGGAGGGACAGGTAACTTCACACTTCAGTTTCGTGCCTCTGTTGTCAGGAACCAGCCAGCATACTTGACACGTAAGGGGAAGCTGGAGAAGTGGCTGGAGAATGCAACTGGCTTTGCTACTTTTGAGACATTTGGTGCTCCTGGGTCAACCACACTACTAAAATTCAATGAGAGGAGGAACAGTTCCTTACTCGGTTTTGTGCAAATTGTTACCTTCACTGAAAGTGAAGCAGCAATTTACTACCTCCACTGATAAGTGTGTCCCTGCCAGTTGCTGGAAACTACAGGAGGGGAGTTTACTCTTGTGCAACTTGATCCAGCGGGCTCTTTTTAGGACATACGTTATTAAAATAAGCTTAAATCAACCTCTACACACACACACACACACACACACACACACACACACAACAAAGATATCAAACTGCTTGCTTTGTAATCGGGTCTTCTGTGCTCCTTTAGCTATGCATATTGAGACTGGATTGCAAAGCAAGATTGCTAGGTTCCTCCTGTATTTCCTAATGAGTGTCATGCAGTAATCTCGGTGTGTTTAATCTGGTGTCAACTGAGCAACAGGCTTCGGTCTGTCATGGGGCCTGTCCCCCAGGGTGCTCTGACCCATTCCAATATACTCCCCCGTGCCTTTTAAGACCCAGAGTGACTGCTGGAGCATGGATTGCCACAGAGGAAAGATCACAGCTCAGCAACAGAGGGATTACTTTGCAAGCACTGATCTCAGGTGCCAGGTGTGGGAAAGACCTTGTCAAGCCACTGCCGATCAGAACAGATTGGGAGCCAGTGTGGCATAGTGGTTAAGAGCGGTAGTCTCGTAATCTGGGGAACCGGGTTCGCGTCTCCGCTCCTCCACATGCAGCTGCTGTGTGACCTTGGGCTAGTCACACTTCTCTGAAGTCTCTCGGCCTCACTCACCTCACAGAGTGTTTGTTGTGGGGGAGGAAGGGAAAGGAGATTGTTAACCGCTTTGAGACTCCTTAAGGGGAGTGAAAGGTGGGATATCAAGTCTCTCCCTCCCCCCCCAAAAAAAAAACCCAGACCAGAGATGGGCCAATGGTCTGGCAGAACTTGCCGTCTTCGTTCCACGTACCTTGCGCAATCCTCAACTTCACTTCCAGGTCGACGGGCGTGGAAACGACAGATTTCGTGAGGACCAGCACATTCTCTAGGCCAATCACTACCACCAGGTAAGGGAAAATCTCCCTGGAGGAAAAACGGAGGGTAAACATATAGAAAGTGGAATTGCCTGGCCTAAGTAACCAGAGCAAGTCTCATTCTCAGAAGAGAATGGCTGAAGCTCACTGGGTGGCCTTGGGCAGATCACTATCTCCCAGGCTATCCGACCTCACAGGGTTGTTGTGGGGATTAAATAAGAAGTGGGGGTACCACCTTGAGCTCTGGGGGTGGGGTGGGGGAGGTAGGCAGTATAGAATGAGGTCAAACAATCCTTTAAAAGATTGTGTAGTAGTAGTAGTAGTAGTAGTAATAATAATAATAATAATAATAATAATAATAATTAATTATTATTATTATTATTATTATTATTATTATTATTATTATTATTTTATATGCCACCCATCTGGCTGGGTGCATGTAGTCCATCAAACATTAAAAGCTTCCCTAAACAGGGCTACCTTCAGATGTCTTCTAAAAGTCTAGTAGTTGTTTATTTCTTTGACATCTGATGGGAGGGTGGGTGCCACTACAGATAAGGCCCTCTGCCTGGTTCCCTGTAACTTGGCTTCTCACAGTGACATAACCACCAGAAGGCCCTTGGCGCTGGACCTCAGTGTCCAGGCAGAATGTTGGGAGTGGAGACGCTCCTTCAGGTCTACTGGACCAAGGCCATTTAGGGCCTTAAAGGTCAGCACCAACACTTTGAATTGTGCTGGGAAACGTACTGGGAGCCAATGTAGGTTTTTCAAGACCGGTGTTATGTGGTCTTGGCGGCCGCTCCCAGTTTCCAGTGTAGCTGCCACATTCTGGATTAGTTGTAGTTTCTGGGTCACCTGCAAAGGTAGCCCCACATAGAGCGCATTGCAGTAGTCCAAGTGGAAGATAACTAGAGCATGCGCCACTCTGGCGAGGCAGTCCACAGACAGATAGGGTCTCAGCCTGCGTACCAGATGGAGCTGGTAAACAGCTGCCCTGGACACAGAATTGACCTACGCCTCCATGGACAGCTGCGAGTCCAAAACGACTCCCAGGATGCGCACCTGGTCCTTCAGGGGTACAGTTAGGGGGGCTAATGGAAAATAGGAGCTACTGGAAAATAAATATCTTTAGGAAGGCAGGCAATACTATTTACTATGAACACATCTGACAAAGCATACTTCAGATGCCGGCATTTACCATTCCCCCACATTCAACGAGAAGAGCAAACAAGGCAGCTGGGCTCTCAGATCAACTTGGCATGGATCCAAAGTGACCGTCCAGTTAAGGGAAGCCTGGCTCTCCTATCAGAGACAGCGGTGTTGTGGTGCTACAAGGGGAAGGTCACGGGGAGAGATGTGGTAATGCTCTTCTGTTTGCGTGGGAAGATGATGCAAGACTCCGACAAAGGGCAGGCAGGGGAAAGGAAAGACTGAGTGCATCTCAAGGCCCCGCAAGAGAGATACTGGTCCCTAATTCCTGGGCGCGTGGGTGGGGGTCATCCTCTTCCCGTCAACTCTTAGCTTTGTGTGATAAATAGCAAATCCATGGGGCAGAATATGTTAAACTTGATGAAATGATTTCTGCTGCTTTCCAACGTTGTGATGCATGATTAAGCTAATCACCCCAGCCACGGGAGCGAGAAAATTGCTCTACAAAACTGCTCCATGGGGGCTAGAAAATTTCAAATGCTAAAACATGGGAGACTGAAGAAGGTACTAAATGGGCTTCTTGGTACAGAATCCACATTCAACAGTTTGCAGGTGTAATTGCTGAAGGAATTATACCCCTGGTAATATATTGTATTTGATATTAAAGTTCCATGATCTACAAGATCTGGTTGTCCTGTGTCTGCATAAAAGCTAGCTCTGGCCTGTAGGAAATTATTTATGCAGGATGCAGTTTTTGTCAAGCACACAAGGTTTAAAACATCTGGATTTATACCGGAGAGCTACCTTGTTACAAGAGGTTATTCTGTGGCTTCCAAAGATTACTGTTGTTTTGGCGAGAGCCAGTGGAGCTACTGGTTTCTATTGGGACATTTTCTGGCAAAAAATGTCAGGTTAGAACAGGTGCTTCTATCAATTTATGACGTGTCTCTTAATCTTAATCTGGTAGGCATTGGGGTGTGTTTGTTCTAATAATGTGTCCACCTCTGAGCCAATTCACCTGCCAGAAAGACACAGGTAAAATCCCAGTTCTGATTCATGTTTGGTGTAGATGAAGGTGTTTGCAAATGAATTTGTTGTACTCATATTGTGCATTTTTAGGTATCCACCTAACGGAGCTCATCTCAGCAGAAGGATAATACAGTTTGCTCAGGCAGGCATGAGACATTGTTTGGAAAGGAGATCATTAATACGGCAGCTATAGGGAGGAACTAAAGGAGAGCAGCAGCTCTTTTACAACCATCTTAGAATCATAGAATCATAGAATATTAGAGTTGGAATAGACCACAAGGGCCATCGAGTCCAACCCCCTGCCAAGCAGGAAACACCATCAGAGCACTCCTGACATATGGTTGTCAAGCCTCTGCTTAAAGACCTCCAAAGAAGGAGACTCCACCACACTCCTTGGCAGCAAATTCCACTGTCGAACAGCTCTTACTGTCAGGAAGTTCTTCCTAATGTTTAGGTGGAATCTTAACCAGCTCCTGCCAGTTAGATTAATTTAGATGCTTACCCTCCATTGAGCGTAGGTGTCAGGCCAAAGAGTGTGCACAATCCAACCGACATGAGCAGAGAACTCAGGACCGTCACAACCGCAGCCAGAGCCAAGCCCCATTTTGATTTCACCATGTCAATCTTCCCTGAGGGAGAGAAAGCAAAGCCTCCAGAACCGTCGGATGAAAGTAAGACACAGAAACAAAGCCGTGGAGGCAGGACACACGCATTCGCTAACCAGACCATGGGAAAGGCAGAAAAGGTGCCATCCACAGATTGATGTGCAAATGTGCAAGCGGGTCTGCATGTCTCTCAACTCACAACACAATCCATCACTCTAAAATGAGGTTCACGCCAGGGCGTGCAAAAGTAGCACCTTGAAGGATGGGACACAACAAGAAATGCCACCTATCCCAAAACAGTGTTTCTTTTTCTTAAGGTTCCAGAAAGTGTCTCTGTCTCTCTGTCTCTCACACACAATACCAAGTACAGTGGTACCTCTGGTTACGTGTTTAATTTGTTCCGGAGGTCCGTTCTTAACCTGAAACTGTTCTTAACCTGAAGCACCACTTGAGCTAATGGGGCCTCCCGCTGCCGCCGCAGACCGATTTCTGTTCTCATCCTGAAGCAAAGTTCTTAACCCGAGGTACTATTTCTGGGTTAGCGGAGTCTGTAGCCTGAAGCGTATGTAACCTGAAGCGTATGTAACCCAAGGTACCACTGTACTGCTCTGGCTATTAAATAAAGGGTGCTGCATTTATTACCCTTTCCCCCTAGCAAGAGACACAAGAGGTGCGGAGCCTTTAGAGTTGTGTCTCTGCTCAGAGACACAACTTGAACAGCTCTGCGCCTCTCTATTGCTGCGTTAAAACCAGGGGTGGGGGGCAGCACACATGGTCCCTTGAGCCCCCCTCCTCGCAATGCCCTAATCTGCCCTTCACACTTACGCGTAGAGAAGTAGATGTAGGCAAACAGGATGATGTAGGTGGTCACAAGGGGAATGAGTTCAGCGATGCCGATCTCTTCCTTGAAGTGGACGTGGGTGATGTGCTCTTCCCGCAGGGTGCAGTTGGGGCTGGGGTGCAGCGCCTTGAGGCGGGAGCGGAGGCTGGCAAGGAACCTGCCGTGGAAAGCACAAGGGCAACTCACAGCTCCTACAAAGCACATGCATGCAGTGCTCATTGTCTTAAAAGAGAAAAACCAGCTTTCACATAAGTTACAGGGCACACAGCAAAGTTGCCCTGTTTTTGTAACCTGTGTAGCAGCCGTAAGAGGCTCAGTGTTTCACAACCACGGCTACTATTCTAATCCGCTGGTTCTCAATTGTGCCTCGGTATTTGCATAGGCAAAGGAAGGTTTTGCATAAAGGCTTTGCCAGTGTATGGAGCGTACAAAAGAGATGTTAACGTGACATTTTGACATGCGATCATTCAGGGGAGAAAACGACATGGATTTAACAATCCCTGTTAGGAAAACATGCTAAAGGCAGCCTTGAGAAAACGAAAAACAGTCCTGGATTATGAACAACACATGGAATAAGGGAGAAGCATTTTCCAAAGCCGTAGGCGACTGTTTCACCATCTTCTGGATGAAATCGCGAAATACCTGGAATCATAGCGCTGAAGACCCAGGGTAATGGTGTAGGTTACCACTCGCTTCCGGTTATATAGGTTCACCCCGCTGTACTTCCCTGGGACTCCGAACAGCAGGTCTGAGGAAAGAAGAGGGACGCATGAGGTTTCAAAGTCGCACAACCGGGAAGCAAATGAGGCTCCCCAAGCTTAATGAAGACTGTCACACACTGCTCCAGTTGCCACATCCCCAAAAAGAAACAATACAACAGGGCTGGGAAAAGCATCAAAAAGGGCAATTAAATCAAACTAGGAACTGTAGCATGTTCCTTATGACAGACAACTTAAAAGATTTGTATCTTTTTAAGTACAAAAAAGGGCAATTAAATCAAGCTAGGAACTGTAGCATGTTCCTTATGACAGACAGCTTAAAAGATTTGTATCATGCTACCTCCAGGGTCAGAGGCATCATGTCTTTGAATACCAGGTGCTGGGGAATAACAGCAACAGGGGAGGGTGGCTGCCCTCACGTCCTGCTGATCAGCTTTCCATGGGCATCTGGTTGGCGACTGTGGATCAGCTTTTGGTCAGATCCAAAAATGCTCTCCTTTTAGCTGATGTCAAAACTCTCTTCCTGGCTCTGACATGGCAGAACAGCTGTTCTCCAATATTCAGGCCAGCCTCCCAACACCTGATCAAGGACAAGCTAGATACAGTGGTACCTCGGAAGACGAATGCCTCGCAAGATGGAAAACTCGCAAGACGAAAGGGTTTTTTGTTTTTTGAGTTGCTTCGCAAGACGATTTTCCCTATGGGCTTGCTTCGCAAGACGGAAACGTCTTGCAAGTTTGTTTCCTTTTTCTTAAAACCGTTAATACAGTTGCGACTTGACTTCGAGGAGCAACTCATAGCACGCGGTGTGGTAGCCTTTTTTGAGGTTTTTGAAGACTTTGGTGATTTTTGAAGCTTTTCCAAAACTTTTCCGAAACCGTGCTTCGCAAGAAGAAAAAATCGCAAGACGAAAAAACTCGCGGAACGAATTAATTTCGTCTTGCGAGGCACCACTGTACCATTATGTAAGAAAGCTGAGGGCAAACCTATTCCATTTCACTATGGCATTGTTGTTGTTGTTTTCCACGTAGTTTTTTTTTTCATTAATTCTCCAAAGATATTTCAAAGCAGTTTTTTAAAAACATATTTTCTTCTTGACTTCCCACCCCATCTCTTCTGGGGTTTTTTTTTAACTCCTTTTTATTCGTTGTCCTATACAGTAGAAGAGGGACGCAGGTGGCGCTGTGGGTTAAAGCCTCAGCACCTAGGACTTGCTGATCAAAAGGTCGGCGGTTCGAATCCCTGCGGCGGGGTGCGCTCCTGTCGTTCGGTCCCAGCGCCTGCCAACCTAGCAGTTCGAAAGCACCCCCGGGTGCAAGTAGATAAATAGGGACCGCTTACTAGCGGGAAGGTAAACGGTGTTTCCGTGTGCGGCTCTGGCTCGCCAGAGCAGCGATGTCACGCTGGCCACGTGACCCGGAAGTGTCTGCGGACAGCACCGGCTCCCGGCCTATAGAGTGAGATGAGCGCACAACCCTAGAGTCTGGCAAGACTGGCCCGTACGGGCAGGGGTACCTTTACCTTTTATACAGTAGAACCTCGACTTACCACCGCCCCTACTCGTGAACAATTTGACTCGTGACCGCGGCCAACCCGCAAGTAAATACCGGGTTTGCTGTGATTCACGCACGCACAGAAGCAGCTTCTGCCATCTGCACATGCGCAGAACGGTGCTGCCGCCAAATGCGCACACACAGAACTGCGCTTCTACCAGTGACCCGGATTGACTCATGAACAGACCTTTGGAACGGATTCCGTACGTGAGTAGAGGTTCCACTGTATTACGTATGTTTTTGCTGCCTAAACACCAAATCACTGGTTCTTTCAATAATCCACTGTTTATACTTCGAATCCTGCCTGCGACTTCATGTATGGGTGATAGTTTGACTTGTAACCCATCCATGATCTCCGTTCCTCCTTAAACGTTTCATCATTATGTCCTCTTAATTTAACAATTTCGCCATTTCAGCATAGTCCATCAGTTTTAGAAGCTGGTTGGTGATCCTTCATTCCACTTCTGTGCATATTAAGTTCCAGCTGCCTGTTGTCACATTATTCCTAGTGAAAAGGCTTTGGCTTTTTTAGGGATTGTCAGTTTAAACATCCTTTTCACAGGACCACCACATGTAGCATTGCTAAGCTGGTTGTCAGGGGAGACATGAGTCGGGCCCATTGGATGTTCCACAAGTAATTCCCCTACTAATCTCTTCTCATGCAAGATCTCATACCTTTGGGGGTAGCCGATGTCTGTAACGTCTTTGGTTCATGCTGGTGGATCGTTCTGATGACATCCGGGTCAGCACTGAAGAGTTCCTGGTCATTCTGCCAGAAGTTTCCTGGGGACAGCAGCAGGCAGCCATGTTCAGGAAGCAAGCCTCGAAGCTTCTTTAAATTGGGAAGGAGATCTGTTACCTGAAGGCAGATTTCTTCCAGACTTTTGATTCTGGAGCTGAAGGGGGGGGGGGGGAGAGAGAAAAGCCAAGAGTTGCAGCAGATCAAGAGTATCCGCAAATAGTCAAAGCAGAAAGGGACACTGCAATTCCACTGATTATTCATCCCAGTGATTCAGAAAGTGGTCACAGATATCAAATTCATTTTTGCAAGTATCCATCAGTTCTCTGAAGTGGCAAATTGCCTGTGGGCTCTCTTATGCCTATGGTTATTTTATATTCATATGCTCTACTGTTAAAAATTATGGTCTGGGCTCTGGTGGTTTTCCTTTCAGAGATATTCCCTTTCTATGGTCATTCCAAAACACCTTAGCCAAAGTCATTTTTCCTCTTCTCCTGCTGTCACCATCACTTCTGCATTACACAGTGGTACCTCGGGTTAAGTACTTAATTCATTCCGGAGGTCCGTTCTTAACCTGAAACTGTTCTTAACCTGAAGCACCACTTTAGCTAATGGGGCCTGCTGCTGCTGCCGCGCCACCAGAGCACAATTTCTGTTCTCATCCTGAAGCAACGTTCTTAACCCGAGGTACTATTTCTGGGTTAGCGGAGACTGTAACCTGAAGCGTATGTAACCTGAAGCGTATGTAACCCGAGGTACCACTGTACTATCTACATTGTCCTCAAGCTCCCAGCCCTTACGTTTGAGGTACTCCACCTCTTCCATCTCTCACTGTTCCTATTCCTTGCAACTCTGCTCTGCAGACAAGAAAAACTGCCACCAAGGGACTCATGGTCAGTTAACAGCTTCAAAAGCAGGTAGGTCTACCCAAAACAAGGGGAAGGAATCAGCAATCCAAATCCAAGTTTTGCATCCAGCACAAATACAGGATATGTGGATTGACCATACAGAAGCTAAGATACATGGTTCCAAATATCTCCAGGAACAGAAGGTGCAAACAGAATCAAGGCTCTTGGAGCTTTGAGTCAAAGAACGTTCATATTTATTGCTTTTGATTATTATTATCATTACTATTATTTATTACACTTATCTACTGCCCTTCATCTGAAGATCTCAGGATTGTTCACAAGATAAAGATACTTCGTATACAGTAGGAATGCTGGCTCCCTGCACCAGCACACACCAACCAACGTGATCAAGAGCATATTAGGAGAACAACTTGGGTTCTGTAGCAGACCGTGAAGACTAGGTTTAGTTTATATAATTTACAGTTCAAGTATTTTGAAGAGATGGTGAATCAGTTGGCATCAGATTAACCGCCTAGAAAAGAGAGCCAGGACAAGGGAGTAAAGCCTCTGAACAAGAGAAACTCTCCACAAATACAAAGGTCAAGAGATCCCTCTGAAAAGCCAGGAAATCAGCAAGTCTCAGGCTGCCCAATTTTGGATCCAATATTATATGTTCTACCAGCATGATGAAGCTCCTCACATACAGTATTTTTCGCTCCATAAGACGCACCTGACCATAAGACGCATCTGGTTTTTAGAGGAGGAAAGGGGGAAAGCCCCATTTTTTGAGGATCAGCTCACAGTTGTGCAGCTTCTTTTGCAAAGGAGAAAAGCCTGTAATACTGTAATAAAAATACTGTAAACCGCTCTCTGGTCCTCTGATAAAGGTGGCATATAAATTTAATAACAAACAAACGAATCATTGAGGTCCACCTACCCGTCTTGCAGGGCATGGTTTCTGATTTCCTCCACTAGCTGGAAGACACGGGAGAGCGGGGACCGAAACACGTCAACAGCCAGGAATGTCTTGGGCCATGGAGAGACAGTGGCTTTCACCAGGACCTGCTGAATGTAGGCTACAGGAGCGCCTGTGTACTGGGAGGGAGAAAATGAGATGAGACAAATTTATGAGAGGAGACCAAAGTTGCAGCAAAGTACTCTTCCACCAGCTCCTTTCTCTATGTGCCATTTGTTTAGCTAACTGTACCCAAGCCTCTTCGTGCGGCAGCTCTTTTGCTACAAGGGTGGAACAGAAGCTCAATGCAAGAACAGATGCTTCAGAGCTATTCTGGGCCTTAGAAATATGAAAGTTAGTGAAAGGCAATACCGACAAAAATATAAAAACGGTGGCTGTGTTTTCTCTGCCTGTGTTTTCTCTGAGCTACGCCACCCCAAATGCTACCAGGCTCCTCCTCTTCATGCGTGCTCATTGCACACACTGTGGTAGTAGAAATAGTAACAGTACCCAGTCAGGCCTCTCGCTCGGCTCTCCTTGCTGGTGGGTTGGGTAGGCTGGAGGCTGCGCGTAGTCCTTCACAGGGGTGGTGTATTCAACAGGTCCAGTGCCGGGCAATGGGAGTTTCAGCAGTGGGTAGCTGCAAGGCAGAAAACAGGCAGCGAAACAATTTTAGGCAAGCCCAAGCGATGAAATAAAAGAAATGGGCAAAGCCTTTACGTCCTTTCTCCCACCCTGAAACTGAACATCCATGACAAATGCCAGAAGAGAAGTCATGCGCAGAAGGCACAAGAAGCAGCCCTGTGGTGCTTTAAAAGACCTGCACATTTTTAAAAAGCAGCATGAGCTTTTGCAGGCAAGAACATTGCTCAGGCCTCAAAGCAAACAGATTCCACTTCAAGGCAGCCACGTCCCATTGCCACACAACTCTCACAGATACAAAATTTTCCTCTGACCTTCAGCTACTTCTGCACTTCCAACATTTCCTTCAACTGTGAACTAGCGAAAATTGCCAAGGCCTTTTCTAAACAGAACGCAGTATTGCTCTGTATGATTTTAAATACAGGGAATACAGACTCTGGGAACTCTGGGAACACACTCCCCACCCACCCTCAAATTCCTTCCCCTCAAATAGTTCCTTCAGAGTGCAACAGCAGAAGTAGCTATGGCCGAAATTTTAACCAGTTTGAGAAAACAGACTTTCTGTTAAAAGAAAATTAATTCTGGCTGCATCTCTTCTGTGTCTCTTCTCTTACATCGGTTTTCCATATGAAAGAGAACATGATGTTTTCTCTTGCTGCCAAGTCCTATGGCAAGGTCACAATTCTGTTTATTAGTGACCAATACCTTCTTACACTCATGCCAAATGTTTCATAGCAGCAAGACACCGTTGCTATAACACTGCCAGCCACATGACTACCTAGTCTGGCATTGCAAAGGCACTCCAGGACTAAAGGAGACAAAGGGAGCAGGAAAAAGTTTGGACAGAATAAAATATTTCTTCCTCTTTGAAAGTTAATGGAAACGGGAGTATATCCCACACAGCTTCAGAGCCTTACTAAGCAGCCAAGCCTACACAGTGATGAAAGAATAGCCCTTTCATGTCAGACATTTTAGCCCACTACTGCAATCCGGCACCTCTCAAAAGATCTGCTAACCCAAACCACAAGTACAGTGGTACCTTGGGTTAAATACTTAATTCGTTCTGGAGGTCTGTTCTTAACCTGAAACTGTTCTTAACCTGAAGCACCACTTTAGCTAATGGGGCCTCCCACTGCCACTGCACGATTTCTGTTCTTATCCTGAAGCAAAGTTCTTAACCCGAGGTAATATTTCTGGGTTAGTGGAGTCTGTAACCTGAAGCATATGTAACCTGAAGCGTATGTAACCCGAGGTACCACTGTATTGGTGCATTTAGTCAAAGGTATCTAAACTTGCTCCGTCTGGGTGTTCTTTGCAGAAATGCAACTGTTTCCTCCTGGGCCCTTTGGCCTCTCCTCAATACTTTCACAGCGTTTTTGAAATGAAAATGCACAACCACGTGGTCCACTTGAAGACAAGGCACACATGGATGGATACTGCGGAAGAGAGACTTTACCAGCAGGCCAGGACACAGAGGCCGGTGAAAAGGATGATAGGGATGGGGCAGGAAGCACACAGCAGCCCGTGGTTGTAGAACGCCCGTGATATCTTCTCCCGCAGTCTGTCAGTCAAGGTCATTCTCAGCTGTCCATCAGCTAACTGCCATCCCGGAATGTATTAGGGCAGTTTCATCAGAGCCCACCATGGGTGGCACTTCAGAAAAGGCACGGCATGCAAAACAGAATTCTGGAAGGGAGAGAAGAGAAGGCAGCAGCTGGTCAGTGCAATGGGCAAACCGTCACCTAGGGGTACAGATATTCCTTTCCCACATTAACAGTCCCATCCTGTGCATGTTTACTCAGAAGGAAGGCCCACACTGTTCAGTGAGACACATGCGCAAAGAAAGGTGCACACAAGACTGCAGACAAAGAGCACTTCTGCAGGGAACTCTCATGCCTGACTTAAAAACCTTTTATGTCTTGGCAAAACCCTCTCATTCACAGAAAATGGCGCATGAATCAAACATCTGTGTACTACATATTAGGTACAAGCTCCAGTGGCTTACAACAGACAGTGGTGCTCAAACACAGGACTCAAACCACACATAAGATACCTGGATTTATCAAGTTTTCTAAACTTATTCTGATTTTGCAACCTTTCTTTCCTTGATTTTTCTTCCAGATCTCTCTTACAGCCCTTCTCAGAATTATTTTCAATTTTTTCCTCAGTGGCCTTCTGGATTTATGATTCCCGAAACGGGAAAACACATGTGTCAGGTGAGGGAGGATTCCCAGAAGGGGGCGCCTGTGGTCAGGCCAAGGGGAGTCACAGGGGGGACTCGTCAGGAGCAGGGGACCAGCGGGGGAACCCAAAGTGGGAGCTGGGAGTCGGGACCGGCTTCTCCGCCAGAGCGCAGTGAAGGGGGTGGAGATTCCAGAGTGACAGGAGAAGCAGGTCCGAAAGCAGAGAGGGAGGGGAGATCGGAACAAGACATCCTCCCGGAAGGGGAGGGGAGTAGTGCAGGGAGTAGTGTAACTGTCAAGAGGAAGGTTAGCGGTTGCGAACGCGCGCCAAGTTCAAATGTGGAGGCGCGCGGAAGAACAAGGAGCCCGGAGGAGGAGCCAGGTCCCAAAGCACGCAGGAGGGGGGAAGAGCTGTCTGGGGATTCCGCGTCAGGGGAATCCAGGAGGGGCGAAACCCCAGGGGGCAGGAAGACCCTGCGGAAAAGGAAGGAAAGGAAGAGGTGGAGCAGCACAGCCCTCTTAAACTGGTGCAGAGGAGGGACTGACTCAGAGGGGACTTCAGCGGTCTAAACGTAACAGACGTGGGGCTGCGCGCCTCGGTTGTGGAGCGTACAATGGACTTCAATAAACATTTTTGTATATAAACTGGATTTGGCGTTGGTCTCTTGTGAGCTGGGACCTGAGGCAGCCCTGACAACATGATTTCTTGTAAGTGATCCTGGGACCTTTGGTGTGTGCGGCAGGTCTAACAGCAACAACAACTTTGGAGGAGCTGTGTCTGCCTGTTTGATTGGGCTGCCAACAAACCCAGGAGGAGGAAAGGCATTAGCTGGGCTGGTCTAGTTCACCTGACACCAGCAAAGGCAACATGGAGCAACTAACCCTTGATTGCTAAGCAGGTCAGTTGAAACACTGAACTTTCCCATAAGCTCAACCTCGGAAAATAGCTGTGCCATCTGACTCTTGTGATCATCATAGTCTTCAGCCTTGAATGCAGTGTATTTGCCACCAATTGTAACAGAAATGGCATTGAAATACCAACCAGAAAGAGGAGGAAAAGCAAAGACAAAGGAGACAAAGACAAAGCCTTGAAGAGAATGCCAAGGATTCCAGGAGGAGAGCCCTTGGGTGCCAACATCTGAAGCACACTGCTCATTGGCTCGCTACCTGTAATTGATTAAGATAGCAGGTAGCAAAGACCAGGAAGCAGATGGCATCATCCACATACTCTCCTTCACAACACATGCTGATTATCTATGAAACCACTAACGAGCCGGGCTGTATGAGAGATGACAGAGACAACAGTTTGGCAGAACAGCTATAGTTGAAATTATTTGTGCTTTGCCATGTACACGACTACCAAGTCAAACACAGGTGCGAGGAGAAGTATATTTCCCACTCCCTCCACTTTAAAACAAAAACAAAAAACCATAGCACGCTACAGTACGCTTCCAAGCACAATTCAAAGTGTTGGTGCTGACCTTTAAAGCCCTATACGGCCTCGGTCCTGTATACCTGAAGGAGCAACTCCACCCCCATCATCCAGCCTGGACACTGAGGTCCAGCGGCGAGGGCCTTCTGGCGGTTCCCTCGCTGCGAGAAGTGAGGTTACAGAGAACCAGGCAGAGGGCCTTCTCGGTAGTGGCACCTGCCCTGTGGAACGCCCTTCCAGCAGATGTCAAGACAACAACTATTCTACTTTTAAAAGACAACGGAAGGCGGCCCTGTTTAGGGAAGTTTTTAATGTCTGATGCTGTATTGTTTTTAATATTCAGTTGGAAGCCGCCCAGAGTGGCTGGGGAAACCCAGCCAGATGGGCAGGGTATAAATAATAAATTATATTACATGTTAGTAAGCATATTGTATTTTCAGATAGTGTAAGCACACAAAGGAACATTTCCACCATCATATTCTGATAGGGTGTTAATTCCGCGTGAAGCAACATCACACAAACATGGTAACACCCCAGTCATATAACAAGGTTGTAAAATGAACCAGAAAGAGAATTCAGAAACGAAGCACCCCCTTATTTGTCAACACATTTGCTGTTCCTATGTTTGTTGTGTAGATCTGAAAGACCCTGAAAGTAACAAGTTGTACATACATGTAGAGCTGGATGAAGCCAAAGAACTTTAGATAATATTCACAGCGGCGCCTTGAGTACCTCTGAAGGCCAGCTGGTGAGGAAGCCATACGTCAGTGGTGCCCCAGGCCTTGATTCCCAGAAACTCAAGTTTAAAGTATTCTGGGAAACATATTCCTCTGCTCCCACTCAGAGTCAATGACCCTGGGCTGGGCATGCCAATGGTCTGACTCAGCAGAAAGCAGCTTTTATTTTAGAATTATTATTATTATTAGAATAAACCTGGACAAGGTCAGGGATCAAGAGGTCAATTTGAGGTTTTTGGGACATGGGTAATGAAGGTGTTGATTTTTCCAGTTTCTACTAGGCTACATTTAGACAAGGTATTGTCAAGGATATTACATGTGTGGCCTTTTACCTGGGTCTTAAAAGGCTCAGCGTCTTAACAGCTTATGAACGGATTACCCAGCAGAAGAACTGAAACCAAACCAGCCAATGATGCAACAACACAATAGTGTGATTTGGTGCTTAGTGCTGAAACAGCCTTGATTATAGATCTCATCAAGAGTACTACTTGTTCCCCCTCTGTTATCAAACAGCAATTGCTACTCCCAAGACGACAGAAACTGAGAGCTTGCCTCTCCAAAAGGGTGAATGCGATGATAACGATCAATACCAAGATGAAGGTCTAACATGCTTGTGTGTTGAGCTCACTGCTTTTTGGGCAACCTGCCGGGAGCAAAGCCTTCCACATGCGCTGTGTTAGACAGATTTGAGGCTTCACATGGCAGGACAGCGTCTCAAATAGAGATGCGCTCTCCCAAGTCCACATTTCCAGCATGTTCGCATTCCTGTCTTAGTGACATCTATGTCAGCTTGCTGATGTCCACAGAATGGGAAATGGCAGGATCCTGGAAGACGTGTTCTATCAGGAGCTGGCCTCAGGCACCAGGCCCACTGGCAGACCAGCTCTGTGTTACAAAGGGGTCACCAAACGTTACATGAAGGCTGACAACGTCAACTGTGCCATGTAGAAATCCCTTTCAGACAACCACAGTGCCTGGAGATAATCAGTCAGGTCCTGTATCCATAGCAGTGACCAGAGGAGGAATGACCGCTGGGAGGAGCGCAGAAATGCCATGGTATGCCTGCGTCAGCACAACCTGACACCTTCCTCTGCCCCACCTGCAACTAAACATGTCTCTCCCATATCAGTCTCTTCAGCCACAGCAGGCGCTGTGTATCTCTGACGATTTGACTTCACCCCCAAAGGCACACTCCTCCATTGTCTCCCAAGACAAGATGCCAACCCACAAGCTATGGAGACCAGTGAGTATCTCGTAACATTACTCCAATACCACCAAGCAAACCTGTAATTCCTAAGCAAATGTGTTACATTTTCTGTGAAAAATACTGACTGACTGTAAAGACAGATGGGATTAAAAGCCTGGGAGAAGAGAACAGGCTATATAATACAGGAGGCCTGAGAATACAGCTGGGTGAAATTCAGGCTTGTGAGATCCACTTGTCACTGGAATCCCAAGGTCCACCAACCAAAGTTAGACAATTCACAGGATGCTTCTGAGCACATCCTCAGCCCAGGAATTTGTTTTCAATCCCAGAACCGAGCTCACAGCACTTTCCCCATGCTTTCTTCATTTCAGCAGACTGATCTGGAAAGACGGGAGCCTTTTAACTGTCCCTACTGAAAAATGAGTGGGCATTTGAGAACGTTGTCGTATCCAGCGAAAGTCATGCAGATCTGCCTTCTGCACACTCCACCCTTAGAATAAAGGGGCAGAACACCACCTAAGACAGGATGCAAAACAATGCCCACTCTTACACACAATGAATAAGAAGTCCCTTTGAGCTCAGGAGGTCTTCTCCCAAGTAAGGAAGCTTCAGATCACAGCTAAAATGCAGCCAATAGCTCCCTGCAAGCTAAATGGCCTGTGAACAGCAGCTAGTCGATCACACATCATATACAAACAAAGCAAGGTAATAAAAACAGTTGTTCTCATTGGCTGCACCCTTGGCTCCTGCCCTTTGGAAGTCTATTAAATTTGGCCTTTGGATGCCTCAAGGGACCTGAGGTGGGTATTTTTTTATTATTATTATTATTATTATTATTATTATTATTATTATTATTATTATTAAAGCACTATATAGTTAGGCTATGAACCACTCTATCAATGGGGAAATGGCAGGTGTAAGTAGAATACCCCTAACCAATCCTAAATACAGTTGAAGTTGTCATGCTTGTGGTCTGGCACCAAATTTCTGCATGGTCTGAAAAACTATGGCTTGCAAGAGCCAACTTTATTATTATTATTTTTTTATAATAATGTTTATTAAAGATTTCCAGAAAAAGTTAACAACCCAACAAAGAAAACCACAAGAAAAACAACAGCGAACAAACATCAAAAAATCCCAATAGAAAAAACACCCAAGAAAAAGAAAAATACAACAAAAAAGTTTAGTATAAAAAGAACACTCTTTCATTTTGATAACTTTCAATACCTTATTCTCATTTACTTCCACCCGCCTTCCCTTCTTGTATTCCAATTTAAAAATTAGTTCAGCAAGATCATTAACTGTTCATCTTAAGCCTTTATCCTTCTCTTTATAATCTATTTATCTTGACCACTTAAACCCCTTCATTTCATTTTTAATGCCCTCAGCATTCATAAATTTTACAATGTTTTTGTAGATAAACTTTAAACTTCTTCCAGTCCTCTTCCATCTGCTCCTCTCCTTGATCTCGGATTCTGCCGGTCATTTCAGCCAGTTCCATATAGTCTATTACTTGCATCTGCCATTCTTCCAGAGTGGGTAGATCTTGCGTCTTCCAATGCTTTGCAATAAGTATTCTTGCTGCTGCTGTAGCATACATAAAAAAGGTTCTATCCTTCTTTGGCACCAATTGGCCGACTATGCCCAGGAGAAAGGCCTCTGGTTTCTTCAAGAAAGTATACTTAAATACTTTTTTCAGTTCATTATAGATCATTTCCCAGAACGCCTTAATCCTTGGGCACGTCCACCAAAGGTGAAAGAATGTTCCTTCAGTTTCTTTACATTTCCAACACTTGTTATCGGGCAAATGGTAAATTTTTGCAAGCTTGACTGGTGTCATGTACCACCTATAGATCATTTTCATAATATTTTCTCTTAAGGCACTGCATGCCGTAAATTTCATACCGGTGGTCCACAACCGTTCCCAGTCAGCAAACATAATGTTATGACCAATGTCTTGTGCCCATTTTATCATAGCCGATTTAACCGTTTCATCCTCAGTATTCCATTTCAACAGGCAAGAGTCAACTTTATGGTTGAAGAAAGTTGAAGAAGAGTGTGCGCCAGTCAGAAGCTTGTAATGTTAAACCATGGTTTAGCATTATGGCTGACTAGCCCCTTATTTACACTAAACCTCATTTTCCATTTTGTTGCTTGCTTGCTAGCCACCTGCCTGCTGCCCCATAATAATCCTTAAAAGCAAAGCACTGGTGATTCCACATGAAGTAAGTTACCTCAGCCTTGAATTCAACAACTCACCTGGTGGCCATAGGCGACCAGGAATTCCATGCAGGGGATTGAGCTGGTGGGGAAGGGAAAGATCATTCCAACTGTCCTCTGAAAGCTCACTTCGCTTCTGTGCTAGTTAAAGGGAAAAAGTCTCTTCCACCACAACTTGCATGAAGCTGGCAGAGTGGGGACAAATCACTCTGCCCTTCCTCCATCAGTCAGCTTGACAGAAAGCAATCGTTTTTTACTTGCCTGTGCATCCTTGCTGACTGCAGAGAAGAGGCTTATTCATCATAGCTAATGTGGAAACGCAGGCTACTGAATTCTTAGCAGACTAGTTCAAAATGTGCAGCTACTATCTTTTGTGACTTATTTACCTTGCTACCATGCTCAGGTAAACAAATATGGTCTAATAAGGGAGATGGATAAAGAGGATACCCAAGTTCAAATATCACCTGCACATGATCTCACTTGGCAAATGTTCTTGCTTGGCAATTCCTCTGCCGCAGCCCATTCACCCTTCCCTTACTCACGTCTCCCATCCATAGGCTGGCAGCCGGGCTGCCCCCGCCATCCCTGGGTGCCTGGGCAATGGAGAGCCCCCCCCCAGCCGCCCTGTTGTTGTTCTTCCTGTTCTTCCTCTTTGCAGTGATACCCTTATGCCAAGACCTGGCTTCCCCCTCACCATGCCCTCTCTCTCCCTGCTTGCTTCAGTGCCATGGGGTTCCCCGCTTCTTCCTGCTAGAGTGGCCAGAGCAAGGAGGAAGAAGGGTTTGCGGCGGCCTGCAGAGGGTAGGCCTTGGCATCACCCACTCGCAGAGTGGAGCAATGGCCCATCTGTTACAATTAAGTCATCCAATTTCAATACTGAGAAGTCTACCCTGTCAACAAAAATTGCTGAAGGCAATCCATAGCGTTCCTGAATTTTATTAAATTTAGATCCCACCCTTCCTCCCGAGAACTTTAGCTTTTCGTTAGGTTGCTAGAGACAGTAGCTCTAGATGAGTTCAGTACTTTGCTGGTGCTTATCTGAATATTTCATCTCAATGTTTGAAAACAAAATTGTAGCATTGAAGCTGCAAAGGTGTGATTTGCTAATCTGCTTCACTCACTTGGGAAAAGGGCAAAACAAGAAAGCAGCTGGTTTATTCCTTTAAACTGCAATCAAGTTAAGTGAAATACGAGAATGGAGAAGTATTTGGCTTGAAGTTATCAAAAGCGATCTGAGGAGAGTTAAAGGAGAAAAACAAGGAAGAGGGAAATGAGACTCCAGGCTACTCTCTCTGGCAATACAATTTCACAATGTCTGCCATATAACAGGCAGGGAGAGAGACCCCTGATGTTTGTCAATATCATGTGAAATTTCACACAAAATAAAACACTTATTTCTATAAACACAGGTACTAGGCAAAGGGTAAAGAGGGTAGCATAGAATTCCTGACAACCTTACCCTTTCACTCTGAATTTGTCTAAATCCCTTTCAAACCATACAAGTCTTGGGGTAACAAATTCCTATGCATTGTGCAAAGAAATACTTTTTGCCTATCCTGACCCTCCTTCTCCTTTCAGTTTCACTGGGATGGTCCCAGAGTCTAGTACAGTATTATGGTGTGTGGGGTGGGAAGGTGGGTGTGAAATGTCTCTATCTACTTTCTCAACACTATATAATTTTATGCACCTCTTATCATGTCCTCCCTTATTCCGCTTTCCCCAAAACTAAATGGCCACAAACTTTGTAACTTTTCTTGCAGGAGAGTTGTCACAGATAGGAGAGTTGTTCAGGGAAGTTTTTAATGTATGATATTTTAGTGTTTTTTTGGTTTCTATGGAACCCGCCCAGAGTGGCTGGGGAAACCCAGCCAGATGGGCGGGGTATAAATAATAAATTATTATTATTATTATAACCCTGCCCGTTAAATAACCATCCCCAAGATCATCATGGCATAGAAAGGCAAAAGAGTTGTACTTTGAAATAGGATTTTCACTACATCAGTTAAGCAGACACCAGCAATCTCCTACATACTCCAGGCATGCTCTCTGATCATCAGAATCAAAACCTCCCCGCACAAACACTTCTTACCTTACTTAGCCAGCCATCATCGCCTCATTCTCACTCCTTGGGATTAATCCTAGGGATTAATTTGGAGCAGTTAATCTCCATATCATTGAAACAGTCACCATATAAAGTTCACTGTTGCCCTCTTACCCCTATGGCTTACCAAAATAAATCCATGAAGCAACACCTGTCACAACCACCCATTTTCAAACGCAAAAGATGTCTCCATACTAACAATAAAAAGATGACTTAAGAACTAGTAAGTCTTAGCTGCCCTAATTCCTTCAGCAATCGTTGGGGCATTTTCATGAGTTCTCAGTTTTAGGTTAGCTCCATTTGAAAATTGCTGCGCAAGTCAGTTTCCTAGAGAAAAAGTTCGGTTTTGAAGACCAAGACTGTGAACTGAACAATGACCCTACTTTGTGAGTATGGTAACAGAGTGAACTCAGTAATACCAATACACCACTGTTCTCCTTTTCCGTTCTCGTGGGAAGAACTGTGCCCTTGCAATATATAGGTACACACAAAAGCAAAGTGAGAACAGAGCCCTTCCTTTGGTTATAACTGAAGCACTTGTCACTGGAAGCCGGACAATGCTTGCAATTCCTGGCTGACCAGTTCAAGAATTTGAACTTCAAGACCTCTCAGCACTGTGGCTTGTTCTCTGTAGTATGTGTTCTGTTCTATCTAGCGACACCCTTAGATTAGAATACTGAGGACAGAAGAGGACAGAGGGGAGAGGAAGGGAATATTGAACTAAATAAAAAATCCATGGTTCTCAGCAATAAACTCACTTGCTCCCTTGTAATAAAGCAGGAAGACACACGGGAAAGTAGATTCTAACCTGTTATTGCTGATTGGGAGAAAAGAAGAGTAACACAGAAGCTCATCAGCACTATCCTTTTTAATGTAGGTTTTGCCGGCAGGTTCAGAGCTACCTTGCATTCTTCCATCATTAACCAAGTAAGATGATGGAGCTGCTTTGGGCTTTGAAAAACAGCAGTGAACCAATAGCAATACAATCTTGGCCATAACAGTAAACAAAACGAACAAGGCAAATGTAAAGTTCCCAATAGCTGAACTACTCATGAACCTCACTTTGTTTATTCATATAGCAGCAGAAGTAGCTAGGGAGTTCACCTACAAAGATGATGTAACTAACACCTCAAATTACAACTTCAGTTCTAGAAGATAAAATGTGTGGTGGAGAGAAGAAACAGGTTTCAGAATCATGTCTCTAATGGAAGAGAAAGGCTCCTTTCCCAAAAGAATTGCAGCATTGCAACAACAAAATTTGGAATCAGCACAGTTTAAGCATTTTATCCAATCAGTACTACAATTCCATAGTAGGTGGAAATAGTTTCCTAACAATTAAAAGACTTAAGGCAAATCCATGGATTATAACGCGTTCTCATTAAATTTCTATTATTATTTCAATACATTTTATTCTACTGCAAGTTTGAGGCTGTGTTTTAATTTGTGAGTCAGAACTACCATTCAGCACCAAAACTGATCTTGCAGAGCCGTTCTCACAAGTCATGGTTTCTCTAGCACTAAGTTTCACAGAACATGTGCCAAAGGTGTTTGCTGAACAACAATTGCAAATATTCCCAAAGCACTACCACACTCCAAATTAGGAAACTGTGAAAGGACAGCGTCTATAATTTTGACTTGCTTAAAAATATCTCTCATTCTTTCATGAACTGATGGTTGATACCTGTATGAACTGAAAAATGCAGAATGGTAGATGTCTTAAAAAGCAATCGTTTTAAGCTACATCAATGATTCCTTTCCCTGTTGACATTTTAACTCCCTCAACATCTACCACAGAACTTCATCACACCATGAAGGTTTCTGGGGTTTTCTGGGGTGCAGATGAGGGCCAAGCAAAAGACAAGGACGAGTTACTCTGCACAAACCAAGAGGATGTCTTAGAACACAGTTTAACAGTGAACAGAACAATGTACTTTCCAGTTTCCATTTGCTGGCGAATTGCAAACCATGGCGTGTCAATTCAGATTCACATCAACCACTGTTAAGCTTCCTGAATCATAGTTTCGCTGCTGACTGAACTGAGCATTTAAAATTTTCAGTTGCTGCAACTGGAAAGGCTACTGCTATTACTACCAAAGACCTCTCTATCATAGTTAGAAAGCATCAGGAACATTATGGTTACAAATTACTAGGCCAGTAACCTCATCCAAATGCTTGCTTTGAGAAGCCTCGGTGGACTGGTATTGCAATTATAGCAGATATTATCCCACAACAAGATAACATAATGTATGAGACTTTTGCGGGGAGGGAAGATGCTAGAACAGAAACTTCAGCACAATGTGGTGTTTTATTTCCATTTCATAAGTTCATTAATAACAATGCATGGATGCTAGCTGCAAATAGAACCATTTCACTTTGTGTAACTATAAAGAAAAAGGGTTTTAAGTGTTAACCTTATGGTATTTGATCCCAATTAAAATTAAATGGGGGGACACGGGTGGCGCTGTGGGTTAAAGCACCGAGCCTAAGGCTTGCCGATCGGGAGGTCGGTGGTTCGAATCCCCGCGACAGGGTGAGCTCCAGTCACTCAGTCTCTGCTCCTGCCAACCTAGCAGTTCGAAAGCATGTCAAAGTGCAAGCAGATAAATAGGTACCGCTCTGGCGGGAAGGTAAACGGCGTTTCCGTGCGCTGCTCTGGTTCGCCAGAAGCAGCTTAGTCATGCTGGCCACATGACCCGGAAGCTGTATGCCGGCTCCCTCGGCCAATAAAGCGAGATGAGCGCCGCAACCCCAGAGTCGGCCACGACTGGACCTCATGGTCAGGGGTCCCTTTACCTTAAAATTAAATGGTGCAAGAACTGGCCTTTTGTTGAGAGAATGCTCAGAACTAGGGACCTACATACAACAGGGGTATTAGAATAGTGAAGTTTTTGGAATCTGTGCAAATTAGTACTATGCAAAATATGAAATGAGAGTTAAATTCCAGAGATGACAAGCAAGGACCTGAGAGTGAGCAAAGAACAAGAACTCAAGGGCTGGGCCAAGCGAAGGCAAGTTGAAGCAAGAGACAGAGAGGATGTTCATGAGATGAAGAAAAGATTAGTAGTACTGAGGTCAGGGATCAGGGAGGGCAGAAATGATGTGGAGATAAAGTGGGGAGGAAAAAGAAAATAAGGAAAGTGATCAGGTGGCAGGGAAAAAAGAAAAGCAAGTGAGTGATCAGATACATGATCCCTTCCAACTTGATTCTTAGACAAAAAGGACCACTTCCTTCCATCCCTCAAGCCTTAAGATGCACAACATGAATGTTCTTACTCAACCACAGCGCTTCCTATTGTGAATACGGCATGGAACGACACATAAATTAATCTTACTGCCTTTTAGCTGTGCTTTTGTTAGAGGCAGAAATCTAAGAAAGCAACACAACAGGCTAATTGTCAGAGATGGCATCACAGCACAGTTCACAGTTGTGAACGTATTTCTTATAGCTTTGGCCTAATCAAACAGAGCTCGGCAGCGAGGAAGATGGAGATGTCATTTTACTGACAACTCAATATTTTACTTAAGCATGGCAGGGACACAAATTCGCGCAAGATTTTTTTTAGTTTATCTGCAAGTAACTTCTTACAGCTATGTCGTGACTTGCCTGTCCATGATTGCAAACTCTATACATATGGAAGTGCTCTCAAACTCCGAAATATCTTACTTTTCAAGTCCTGGATTAGCATTTTTTCCTTTCCACTCACTGATCTCTGGACCCAACCCAATGACTTCATACAAAGGATTTCACTCACAAATCCTCAGAGGAGAAACTTTTTTTTTTTTTTAGCGGTTCTTGTTTTTATCTTGAGTCTCGTCAGGGAAAAAGGCAGGGTGTATATATAAATCTATAACAACAATAATAAAAGACTCACTATGTAAGGTGTTGAGAGAAACCTAGCTTCTAGTAAAATTATCAACCTTATAATGAACTCTGAATGAAGTTAACAATGTATCCAATAAATAGCCTAAATGCTTAGCTGTGAATACATTCCTTCCCTGTATTCTCAACCCTTCTCAGATTAGAAAGTTTGAATGAGTTTTAAATTGTCATAGCTTATTCTATTGTGGTTTTAATTTTCTGTACGTTTTAAATTATGGTCGTAAAATTATACTCATAATTTTTTTTTCTTGTAAACCGCTTTGAGGTTTCTTCTGCAATCAAGTGGTATGTATTTTTTTAAATAAATAAATAAGTACCCTACATCTCCAGGACCACCCTGGCTAAAGAAAGGCCCACCACCTCAAAAAATGTACAAATATATATACAGGGCAGTGCACAAGAAATAATAATCAATAATACACATATAAAATCAGCAACGTTTTTAAACCAAATATACATAAGTATGTTATATGTATGGGTAGACTTACTGGAATAAATATGTTTTAGCAAGGATCTAAAACAGTTTAGCAAGGGTGCCTGCCTGTTAATAGGCAGTTCCAAAGCACAGGTAGGTTCTGCCATACCAAAATACTGATTTCTCAGAGACTGAGACATCATGCAGAGTCACAGCAAGGGTTTGATTTTTATCCCACATTTTCCCAGCCTGGCACCATGTCTCTTCCATACGAAATTATGGCTAATCACTATTTTTCAAAAAAACAACAACAACCCACACATAGTACTGTCCTTTAAGGGGAGTAGAATAGAAAGATCATAAATATTTAAATGCAGGTCAGAACACACATTTAATATGCACTGCGAAGGTTGCCAGCGTGGCATCTGTGTGCCCCATAGAGGCCGTTTTAAAACCCACAGGGTTCTGGCCCCACACCTTGAGAGAAGCATTCCTATGCAACCAATATAACAGGTTGCAGTGTGTGTGCGCTTGGTTGTGGTGCCCACAACAGTTTAATTGGCTTGCAAATGTGCCCTCAGGCCCAAGAAGGCTGGTGATCCCTGGTGAACTGCCACCCTGAATAGCAGCAATGGAAGTGTAGGTTAGTGATTCACAATCCATATTATGCTTGGTTTTAAAAAAACAAAAACCAAAAAACAGTTGTAAATTCCACTAGATAAGAGCCTTGAGGATAATGCAGTTTTCTGTCTGAGCTAACAAAAGAAATTATGGTAGAAAACAAGGGGAATTTCCTTTTGTGAACTCCTGAAGAACGTCTCTATTTCCATTTGCTTAACTGCTTCATGCAATACATTATTTCCTATGGGAGTCCTTAGTGCTACACGTCTGTAGTATGCAAACAAAGCAATCACAGATATGGCCAACAGCACTTTCTGTGGGAAAGGGCACTGCAGCAATTGTGAGAATGCCGCTGGCTTTTCCGTAACTGCCCGGTTCAAAACCAGCTTGCAATGCATACTACAACCAGGATCGCCTGCATGAGACATGCAACATACTGTGCTAGCTACAGAACTGACACTAGACGTGTACACATAGCACGGTCCCCTTCCACACTTTTACTGCTTTGCCATGTACCCAAGCAACGTAGTTTTCCCTTTCATGTTCCACAAAACAACTGTCACCACTGCTTCATGACTATAGTATATTATTGGTGTTTTGCCATGGTGAGTAATAGGGCTCTGCACTGAGCCAAATCAGGAATATTCAGAGGGTCAAGGTTGAGTCCACCACACACAGCCAAGGATTGCTGTGAGTCAGGTTGGATGGGCCCAGAGCGATCCCTGGCTGTCAGGGGATGGGACATCGGGCAGGAAGAAGAGCCAGACTGAGCCCTACCTGGCTGTCTTCCTGGGAGAAGGTAGACTCAGTGCCATAGCTCTCCACCCTGTTCAACACCCCTGCCATGCGGGACCAATGCCTCCGTAAAACAGCATCAAGCCTGTAGAGCGTGGGTAATGCTTTGCAAGCGGCTTTCCTGCAGCACTGCACAGGATCAGGTCTGTTAAGCATGAGGATCCAATCCTGTGAAGTGCTGGTTGCTGCTCTTTCATGATCAGCTTCCCACTTGTGAAGGAGGAGCACTGTGCAGGATCAGATAATCCTGCTTACCAGCTGCAAAGCAGGATGATCTTATACTACACAACACTGGTGCACATCCCCCCCCCCACCAAAAAAAACCCCTTTTAAAACCTTACTTCCTGTCCATAAAGCAAACCAGCTGAGACCTACATTCTTTCTCCTCACGAAGATTTCATCGACCCAGATCCATTTTTTACAAGGAGAAATGTTATCACTCTGTCTGCCCTCAAGGCAACATGATGTGAAGTTTATTTCAACAGGGAACATTTGCATGTTATTTAATGGATAATATCATTATTAAGTCATCAACTAGGTCTTGACACAGACGCTACATTGTTTCATTACTTTTAAATATAACATATATAATTTTAAGATTTCTATTCTGCCTCTCCTTAAAAGAAAATCCCTAGATTGCTGACCAACAATTCATAAAAAATAAAAGTTACACATTTAAAAACAACCACACAGACATCACATTAAGAGACTAGACTCAGCTAAAACCTGGCTACATAAGAAGGCACATAAAGGCAAACATAATACAGTGGTACCTCGCGTTAAGAACTTAATTCGTTCTGGAGGTCCATTCTTAACCTGAAGCACCACTTTAGCTAATGGGGCCTCCTGTTGCTGGTGCGCCGCTGCTGCGCGATTTCTGTTCTCATCCTGAAGCAAAGTTCTTAACCCGAGGTACTATTTCTGGGTTAGCGGAGTCTGTAACCTGAAGTGTGTGTAATCTAAGGTACCACTGTAACTGATTTCCAAAACTCCCACTTATTTGCTTTCACAACTGCGAAGAAGGCTATCATGTAGACCTGTGCACTTTTTTCCTTAATCACACCGATACTCCTGAAAGCCAAGTTTCTCCCTCACTGACTCACAGGGTTGCAGGGAATGTATTTGAACACACACTAGGAAAATGTGACGTGAAAGTAATGACTCAAGAGTAGAGGTATAGGGCATTGCTAATGCAACCACTTGCTTCATGAAGTAAGCCATTTCCTGTTAGCATCACGAAATAAGCTGTTCACTGTTAACAGACACAGCATCTCTTTGAAGGGAAAAGCGTCTTAGCATAGTGACCAACAACCTGAGCTATGAATAAAGATGTCTGTGGCTCAAAGCTTGCCTCTGCCATGAACACCCTTGGTGGCTTTAGGCAAGCAACTGTCCCTCAGCCACAGTCCCTCCACAGTATGGGAGATAATAATACTAACGTACTTTACAGGTCTGTTGCAAGCATTAACACTTGAAAATGCTATAATAAGTGTTGATGTGAGTAGTGAAACCAGACTCAAACCCATTGCTTACTTTTAGATGTCATGCCTGTTTGCTCAGGATTTGTGGAAATAAATCTGATGTAAATCGAGCAGTGCTGACAGTACTGCACTTGTGCTATACTGTTTTAGTTTTGTACTTTTTAGATGTTTTAGGTGTTAACAATTGTATTTTTTACTCTGCTACACACTTCTCTGGGCTCCTTTAAGAGGAAGAGGAGGGGGGGGGACCACAGAAAAAATATTATCATCTATTGAAAAAGAAGAATAGCCTGGCAAGCTTGTGTGCGTAAAGCTGAGTCCTCTTTCTACTCTGGCCAGAAGCAACATGACATTCCATGCTCACTCTGCCCTTCCAACCTAGAAAGTTCCCTCCATTCTATACTTTTCTCATCCCTACCCCCAATGTCAAACCTATGCATGATTGTTGAGAAGTAAGGCCCAACAGAGCTTCCTCAAAGTAAGTACAGACAGCCCTACTATGTCCCTTCCTACATCTCTAGAGCACACTGAAGACTATACTAGTTTTCGCCCGATATTGAGTTACCTGAGGCCTTGTTCTTATGCGGTCGACATGTGTTTGGGCTGTAAGTCTTGATATTCAAATACTCCTCCACACCCATGCACAGAGCAAGCTAAATAAATCATTGCCTAATGGAGAGAAAGTTAAGACCACTGCCTTTCTCCATGACACGCTAGTTTTCAGCTACAGGGATTTGTGTTAGCATACTTTGAAGGGTTAGCTAGGTTAATCTGTGGCACTAAAAATAAAAAGTCTTGCACTGTCTTAAAAAGGTTGACACGTTTTATTAAAGCATGCACTTATGTGGATTCAGCAGAAAGCTTATGGCACCATAAAATGCGTTAATCTTCAAGGTGCCACATCACCTTTTCTTACCATATATTGCAACGGACCTCACTTGATAGGTGGCGTATAAGGGTATAAATAAGGGTATAACAATTTATTAGTGATATTAACTGGTGGGGAGAGAAGTGAAGCAGGCACATCCTGCCATGTCACCCACCTAACAGGGTTGTTGTAAATATTTTTATTGAACAGACAGACCATATACTACGCACACGTGCCCTCAACTCTTAAGAAGGGCAGGATTTAAAAAAGGAGACTGGTTCGTATAATATAACCTCCTCCTCAGCCTGGCCCTAGAAGCCACCTAAGTAAAAGGCGACATGATCATTTATAAAACTATGCATTGCATGCAGAAAGTGGGTAGAGAGAAGTTTTTCTCCGTCTCCCGTAACACTCTTGTAGAAAGCTGAAGGTTGGAAGAGGAGGGCCAGATAAAAGACTTGAAGTGCGCAGTTAAACTCTGGAACTGCCTTCCACAGGAAGGGGCAATGGCCAACCACCTGAATGGCTTTTTAAATGATGGTTCATGGAGGGCTACCAAAGGCCACTGTACTCTTCGTCCACAGCTGGAGGCAGCGGTGCTTCCAAATACCTGTCGCTGGGTATCACAGGAGGGGAGAAAGTTTAGCGGTTCAACGCCCCAAGGGCCACCTGCATATCCCTGCCTTGTTAGGTTTATCGAGAGTGCAATGAGATTAAGGGCCACCATCTGAACGATAATCTTGATCATTTTATTGTCCTTTTTACCCATTGTTGTCATTTTAATTGTATATATTGCTTGTTTTATGTTGCTATGGCCGTTGGCTAATGCGAATAAAGTTTATCTATCTACAGTGGTACCTCAGGTTACATATGCTTCAAGTTACAGACGCTTCAGGTTACAGACTTCGCTAACCCAGAAATAGTGCTTCAGGTTAAGAACTTTGCTTCAGGATGAGAACAGAAATCGGGCTCCGGCGGCGCGGCAGCAGCAGGAGGCCCCATTAGCTAAAGTGGTGCTTCAGATTAAGAACAGTTTCAGGTTAAGAACGGACCTACCGAACAAATTAAGTACCTAACCCGAGGTACCACTGTATCTATCCCTGCCTTGCAAGGGGGTTGGACTAGATGACCCTCGGGCGCCCCTTCCCATTCTGTGGGAAAGCGCTGTGGCGGGTTTCCCCCGCTCGGCCACTGCGGGAACAGGATAGCTGGCCTGGGTGGGGCACCCTCGGGCCTGATCCAGCCGCAGGGCTCACCTTAGTCCGTGCTTAACCTCTCCCCCTCCCCCCCCTCGCGGCCTACTGGCGCCCCTCAAACCCTCGCCCAGTCCCTCAGCGGCGTCGCCACCGAGAGGAAGCCCGTCACCTCACCTGAGCGGCGGGGAAGCGGAAGCTTAAAGAGGGCCGGCTTCCTCCTCTCTCTCTCGCTCCCTGGCGCCGGCGGCTCCGCTCCCTCTCCTCTCGCGCGCTGCCGCCTCAGCCGCCGCTCCGCCTCTTTCCCCGCCTCAGGCCTCGCCAGCGCCAGAGCGCATGCGCCCGCACCTGCGCGCGCGCGCTCCGCCCCTTCTCTCTGCTAAGCCCCGCCCATCCCTCGATGTATATAACTTGCCTCCCCCCTCCCTGGATGAGAAATGACGTCACGGCGCCGAGCGTCACTCTACTCTGACCACGACGCGCACGCGTCGCTGCCCCGCCCCTCTTTCTCTTCAGCTCAACCCCCCCCCCGGCTAAGCCACGCCTTCCTTTCCCTCACGTCACCGTCCTAGGCCGGCGCGGAGGATGAGCGTCACCCTTGATCGCTATGCGCATGCGCCAGGAAGGAACCCGGTTTCCCTCCCCACACGCATTGGTCCGTACAGTTCAGTGTTGTCTGCACTGACTGGCAGCTGCTGCCCGGTATTTCAGGCACAGCTCTCTCGCAGTCCGGGGGTTGAACTTGAGACCTGCTGCACGCCAAGCAGGTGCTCTACCACTTAGCTAGGGACATTTCCTTTAAAGTAAAGCAAGGTTCTAATCTTCACGGTTCTAAATATAAACTCATTTTTTTTAATATAAAAAAGAAAGCACCTAAGATTCCAGTCCTCATGATGCCAAATACAAGGCAGCTTTAAACAGGAACACGAATATTAAATATTAAACAGGAATATATTTTTTTCACTTTTAAAAATCCAATTTGGAGGAGACTCTTGAGAGTCCCATGGACTGCAAGAAGATCAAACCTCTCCATTCTGAACGAAATCAGCCCTGAGTGCTCACTGGAAGGACAGATCCTGAAGCTGAGGCTCCAAGACTTTGGCCACCTCAGGAGAAGAGAAGACTCCCTGGAAAAGACCCTGATGTTGGGAAAGATGGAGGGCACAAGGAGAAGGGGATGACAGGGGAAGAGATGGTTGGACAGTGTTCTCGAAGAGACCAGCATGAGTTTGACCAAACTGCGGGAGGCAGTGGAAGACGGGAGTGCCTGGTGTGCTCTGGTCCAGGGGGTCACAAAGAGTCGGACACGACTAAACAATAACATGATGTAAGAGATTGTACTAGAGACAACAAACACAAATCCAGCTTGATTTCAGATTAAACCTCAGAATCGTCACAACAATTTACAGCGATTTCATCTTCATTCCTTTTCCCGGATTTTTTTGGTTAAGCCAGTGAATAAACTGCCACTCTGTGTTACGAAGCTACTATTGTCACTCAAAAGAGAGAGAAAACAATTATGCCAGGTTGTGCCTGCTTGCTTGTGTGATGTACAGTATAAGGGGCAGGTAATGAGTGATGTCTTCCATTTATCTGCATGTGGGAACTTGTTGTAGCAGCCACCCAAGACTCCAATGGGCATCACTTGGAAGCGCAGATCAATAAAGGCATTTCTTAAGGAAACTGGTCAGTTTGGTAAGATGTTGTTGTTTAGTCGTTTAGTCGTGTCTGACTCTTTGTGACCCCCTGGAGCAGAGCACGCCAGGCACTCCTGTCCTCCACTGCCTCCCGCAATTTGGTCAAACTCATGCTGGTAGCTTCGAGAACACTGTCCAACCATCTCGTCCTCTGTCGTCCCCTTCTCCTTGTGCCCTCCATCTTTCCCAACATCAGGGTCTTTTCCAGCGATTCTTCTCTTCTCATGAGGTGGCCAAAGTATTGGAGCCTCAGCTTCAGGATCTGTCCTTCCAGCGAGCACTCAGGGCTGATTTCCTTCAGGATGGAGAGGTTTGATCTTCTTGCAGTCCATGGGACTCTCAAGAGTCTCCTCCAGCTCCAGAATTCAAAAGCATCCATTCTTTGGCGATCAGCCTTCTTTCTTTGGTAAGATAACCCACTCTAAAATATACTGCTCTCAAGGATGGCTACCAAGGGGGAATTGGGTGTTTTAATTAGTTGCAGGTCCCTTCTAGAGTCTATCCAGAAGAGTCAATCCCTTAGTTGACACGTACTCAATATCAAAGCAGAGCTCAGATTTGGAAAAGAATAGTTGTCTAAAACATCTTGATAGGCTGCTTTCCAGAGTTGGTTATGACCCAATTCCATATAACACAGGGCAAGAAAATGCTCAGGTCTAAAATATAAAATAAATGTTCATAAATGTACCAGGCAAACAGATACATAAATATATAAAGCCTATGTCTGAAACAGCACAGGAAAATAATCCTGAAGCCATGTGACTCTCCCAAATAACCTCAAATATTTCTCTGCAAGGAGGAAGGAAATGGGAAAACCTCCCCATTGGCTCTTTGCTCACAAATCCTGTCTTAAGAGTGTATCTGTATATGAATAGGGTGAGCCTGTGACCTGGATTCAGGAACTGAGTATTTACCATCACCAAAGAATGGCCAGACTGCTCAAGTAATGCAATCAGTGACCATTATCAGGTACCCTGGCAAACAGGATTTCTGCTGTAGACCGCCTCCTCTGCTGTTGACTGCCTCCTTCTGTGATGTATGTGTGATGTTTCAGTGGGGTGGTCTTGGGCTCCAGGGTGGGTAAAAAGTCTATATAACAGCTTGCATACCAATGTTCTGGTTTCCTCCTACCTCCTGCATGTGGTGAGGACCCTGTTACAACAGTTTAATAAAGATCAGGTTTACTAGCTGCCTTGCTTCTCAATATTCTCTGGTTGGCCTCTGTTATTTTCTCCTACTGATAGTGTGATAGGAATTCTGAGGTCTTAGATATATGTTAAATGTTCATAAGTGTACCAACCAAGCACGTACATAGATCAGCACAGGAAGACCAACCTGAATCCATTTTGATTCCCAAACTGACCAAATGTTTTCTCTGTAGTAATAATAATAATAATAATAATAATAATAATAATAATAATAATAATTTATTTATACCCCGTCCATCTGGCTGGGTTTCCCCAGCCACTCTGGGTGGCTTCCAACAAAACACTAAAATACAAGAACCTATTAAACATTAACCTATTAAACATTAAAAGCATCCCTAAACAGGGCTGCCTTCAGATGTCTTCTAAAAGTCTGGTAGTTATTTTTCTCTTTGACATCTGGTGGGAGGGCATTCCACAGGGCGGGTGCAAGGTCACAGGAAAATGGAAAAGCCTCCCCATTGTCTTTTCCTTCACAAATCCTGTCTTAAGGGTATGTCTGTGTATGAATAGGGTGTGAGCCTGTGACCTGGCTCAGGAACTAAGTATTTGTCATTACAAAAGACTGGCCAGGCTCCCCAGGGTATCCAGTCAAGTGATCTTTATTAGGTAACCTGCCAGACAGGAGAAAAACAGTGCACTCAGATTTCTGCTGTAGACCGCCCTTCCGTGATGTAGGTATGATATGTCTGGGGGGTGGTCTTGAGCTACGCCCCTTCTGTGATGTATGTATGATGTTTCTGGGGGTGGTCTTGGACTCCAGGGCGGGCAATTTAAAATGTCTATATAAGGGCGGACACACCTGGGTTCTGGGTCCTCCTCCTTTCCTGCATGTGAGGGGAGCACCCTGTTGCAACAGTCAGTAAAGATCAGGCTTACCAGCTGCTTTGCTTCTTAATGTTCTCTGGTTGGCCTCCGTTATTTTCTCCTACCAATAGGGAACCTAGGTATGGACTCTATATGGGCTCTTGGGTACACCATAACGGAAAGGGAGCAGTTTTTTTCTTATAACGGTAAGCATAGTAACATTTTTTAAAATATACTTTTATTTTTTTTATATTTTTTTTAAATTTTAAAATATACTTTTAACTGAGTGCAGTCTGCTCTTGCATTAATTGTTGGCTGCCTGCATTCTGCAAGCTGCTGGGTTTTGCTATAAGCAGAATCTGCTGCTGTTCACGTACCAATAGAGCCTGAGGTCGCAGGTTGCACAAGGCCAGCGATGCATTCATCCTCTTTAGGGAAGAGAAAACAAATCTAATCTCTCCATCCCTGTTTCAAAGGAAGAGGCACCAAACTGCCTCTTCCTTCCACCAATTCATATGACTGCCTTTTTTCTTCTTTTTTTACAGAAATAGAAAAATTTAAGCCTTCAAAGGTGAGGCGTGTTATATATCAAAAGTAATAATGACTGGGAGAAAAAAAAGTATGGTGAATCAACAGATTCCAATTTGTCGTAAAGAATTTATTCTATCTGGAACGGACTCTTCTCTGAAACCTCAACCCTAGTTCTAGGCAGGGCAAAGCACAGCTACCAATGGCCCTCTTCTCCCTAAATTTGTTCCTCTTTTAAAGCCATCCAAACAATTTAAAATACAGGTTAAAATGCGATTTAAAATGCAGCCTCATTTTAAAAGTAGCCCATGGATCAAAACCGTAAGGGAAGGGGAACATAAGGGTCAGACTGAGTCCAAACCAAAGGCCAGGCGGAAAAGCTCTGTCTTGCAGGCCCTGCGGAAAGATGTCAAGTCCCGCAGGGCCCTAGTCTCTTGTGACAGAGCGTTCCATCAGATCGGGGCCAGTACTGAAAAGGCCCTGGCCCTAGTTGAGACCAAACTAACCACCTTGCGACTTGGGACCTCCAAAGTGTTGTCATTTGTGGACTTTAAGGTCCTCCGCGGGGCATACCAGGAGAAGCTGTCCCGTAGGTACGTCATACCTACCGGCCACCTAGCGCACCAGCAGCCACCCTGTCAGGCCTGCTGGAGGCGGTGGCCGGCTGGGCCTTGGAGTTCCCTAACCTATTGGTATTGGGGGACTTCAACATCCATGCTGATGCCACTCCCTCCTCACAAGCTCTGGACCTGGTGTCTTCCATGGCGACACTAGGGCTCTCCCAGTTTGTTTCGGGCCCCACACATCAAGCAGGCCACACGCTGGATTTGATCTTTGGCGTCGGTATAGATGTGATCATGTTTCCTTCGATGAAGGTGCCATGGTCTGATCACTACGCTCTGAAAGCCAGGATTGACGTTCCACCCCCACCCTGCTTGGGTGGCGAGCCGATTTGGGCTCGCCCGCGGAGGCTGATGGACCCTGATAGATTCCGTCAAGCCTTGCGGGACCTTGCTCCCCCTGGCGACTCATTGACTGAGCTTGTTGAGGGCTGGAATACCCAGCTCCTGGCAGCCATCAATGAGATCGCACCTAAGCGCCCTCTGCGACCCCGCAGAAACCGGGCTCCCTGGTTTACCGAGGAGCTCCGGAAAATGAAGCGGGACCTCAGACGGCTAGAGTGAGTATGGCGGGGTGCCCGTGACGGAGCTTCAAGAACATCCTATAGAGTTTTTATGAAAACCTATGAGATGGCAGTGAAGGCCGCTAAGAAGTCCTACTTCTCGGCCTCCATTGCATCCGCTAGCTCTCGCCCGGCGCAATTATTTAGTATAATTCGGTCTTTAACGTCCCTCGAAGGACAGCCAAATTTAAATAACAATTGGACACACAGCTGTGAGGCATTTGCGAGCTTTTTTGCGGAGAAGGTCCTGTTGCTCCGCCATGACCTCCCCGCCAATTTCGATACAATAAAGGAACTGGAGGCCCCTCGACTGTCCTCGGGTCCAGTATTGGACCACTTTGACCGGATATCCCCAGCCGATGTGGACAGACTCCTCCGAGCTGGAAAGCCCACCACTTGTCCTCTCGACCCGTGCCCGTCCTGGCTGATTAGAGCGTGTCCAGACGAGGTGCGGGCCCCCCTGGGGGATATCATCAATTTGTCCCTTGGCACCGGGACATTCCCAGGGGAACTGAAGGAGGCAGTGGTGCGCCCGCTTTTAAAGAAAACATCATCAGATCCCTTAGATCTATCCAATTACCGCCCGGTTTCGAATCTTCCATTCCTGGGTAAGGTGACTGAGAGAGCGGTTGCGGAACAGCTTGGTAGGTTTCTGGATGAAACATCGGCTCTGGATCCATTCCAGTCCGGCTTCCGCGCTGGTCATGGGACCGAGACGGCTCTGGTCGCCTTAACAGATGATCTCCGTAGGCAGCTGGATCGAGGCGGGTCGGGGCTGCTGATTCTTCTAGACCTGTCAGCAGCCTTCGACATGGTCGATCACGAACTCCTGGACCACCGCCTTGCCGACGTGGGGATCCAGGGCACAGCCCTTCAATGGCTGCACTCGTTTCTCTCTGGTCGGGGACAGAGGGTGGCGCTTGGGGGGGAATTGTCATCCCGCCACTCCTTGGTGTGTGGAGTGCCTCAGGGTGCGATTCTCTCCCCGATGCTTTTTAACATCTTTATGCGCCCCCTTGCCCAGCTTGTCCGGAGTTTTGGGCTGGGCTGCCATCAGTATGCTGATGACACCCAACTCTATCTGTTGATGGATGGCCATCCTGACTCGGCCCCAGACACACTGATCAGATGCTTGGAAGCTGTGGCTGGATGGTTACGTGGGAGCCGGTTGAAGTTAAATCCTTCGAAGACAGAGGTCCTCTGGCTGGGACGGGACGATATGAGATTGAGGGGGCAACTCCCTTCTCTTGCGGGGGTGCAATTAGTGCCAGCACCGTCCGTTAAGAGTTTGGGTGTAATCTTCGATACCTCCCTCTCCATGGAGGCGCAGATTGCAGCTATAACAAAGGCGGCATTTTTTCATCTCCGCCAAGCTAAGCAGTTGGCTCCTTACCTCTCTCGCCCTGACCTAGCCACTGTGATCCACGCGACGGTCACCTCCAGACTGGATTATTGTAACTCGCTCTACGTGGGGCTGCCCTTGAGACTGACCCAGAAACTCCAGCGGGTGCAGAATGCCGCAGCGAGACTCCTTACGGGGTCTTCGCTGCGAGTTCACATTCATCCGGTGCTATACCAGCTGCACTGGCTCCCGGTGGAGTACAGGATCAGGTTTAAGGTGCTGGTTTTAACCTTTAAAGCCCTATACGGCCTAGGACCCTCGTACCTACGGGACCGCCTCTCCTGGTATGCCCCACAGAGGAACTTACGGTCTTCAAATAAAAACATCTTGAAGGTCCCAGGCCACAGAGAGGTTAGGCTGGCCTCAACTAGAGCCAGAGCTTTTTCGACTGCGGCTCCAACCTGGTGGAACGCTCTGTCGCAAGAGACAAGGGCCCTGCAGGACTTGACATCTTTTCGCAGGGCCTGTAAGACAGAGCTGTTCCACCAGGCCTTTGGTCAGGGCGCAGCCTGACTCCCTCCTTTGGCAATCTCTACAAAGCTTTAGTCTATGGTTGCCATCAATTTGTATTTTAATTAATTTTTAGAATGTATTTATAATGTTGTACTGTTTTAGTGTTGTTAGCCGCCCTGAGCCCAGCTTCGGCTGGGGAGGGCGGGATATAAATAAAATTTATTATTATTATTATTATTATTATACACTTCACACCCAGCTTATCCTAGGTTTAGCTGTCTGACAATAGCAGGTGGGGTTGAAGCCCTGTACCAACTCTGAGTGTACACATCATTCCTGTCTTCCCACACTTCATTACTGAAGATGTGGGAAGTCATCAATCACAGCTGTCAATATACAGAGCACCCACGTTCCTTTTCCTGCAGCAGGTCCGAGACAGAATGTCAACACCGTGTGTCATATTATGGAATACTAATATTTATACCCCGCCTATCTGGCTGGGTTTCCCAAGCCACTCTGGGTGGCTTACAACATATCTAAAAATATAATAAAAACATCAGTCCTTAAAAACTTCCTTAAACAAGGCTGCCTTCAGATGTCTTCTAAAAGTCAGATAGTTGTTTATTTCCTTGACATCTGACGGGAGGGCCTTCCACAGGGTGGGCGCCACTACCGAGAAGGCCCTATACCTGGTTCCCTGCAGCTTCACTTTTCGCAGGGAAGGAACCTTCAGGAGGCTCTCAGAGGAAGACCTCAGTGTCCAGGCAGAACAATGGGGATGGAGACACTCCTTCAGGTTCACTGGGCCGAGGCCGTTTAGGGCTTGAAAGGTCAGCAGCAACACTTTGAATTGTGCTCGGAAATGTACTGGGAGCCAGTGAAGATCCTTTAGGACCAGTGTTATATGGTCCCGACGGCCACTCCCAGTCACTAGTCTAGCTGCCGCATTCTGGATTAGCTGGTTTCTGAGTCACCTTCAAACGTAAGCCCACGTAGAGCGCATTGCAATAGTCCAAGCGGGAGATAACCAGGGTATGCACAACTCTGGGGAGACAGTCTGTGGGCAGGTAGGGTCTCAGCCTGTGTACCAGATGGAGCAGGTAAACAGCTGCTCTGGACACAGAATTAACCTGCACCTCCATGGACAGCTTTGAGTCCAAAATGACTCCTAGACTGTGCACCTGGTCTGTCAGGGGCACGGTTACCCCATTCAGGACCAGGGAGTCCCACACATCCACCCGCCCACTGTCCCCCAAGAACAGTACTTCCGTCTTGTCAGGATTAAGCCTCAATCCAGCCACCAACTGTATCTAGACACTCACACAGGTCCCTTAACTGCCCTCACTGGTTCTGATTTGAAGGAGAGGTAGAGCTGGGTATCATCTGCATACTGGTGAGCACCCAGCCTAATCCCCTGGTGATCTCTCCCAGCAGCTTCATGAAGATGTTAAAAAGAGCATGGGGGAGAGGACAGAGCCCCAAGGCACGCCACAAGGGAGAGCCTAGGGGTCCAAACACTCAGCCCCCAACACCTCTTTCTGGACACAGCCCGGGAGGAACTCTGTATTTGGCCCTTGGGAGACTCTCCTCAAGCTGGGATCCACATCCCCAAGCGAGACCTCTCACTGGTTCTGCTTTGAGTCCTCTAGTGCTTCTGTATGGTGATAACCGTTGGGACGCGGGTGGCGCTGTGGGTTAAACCTCAGAGCCTAGGGTTTGCCGATCAGAAGGTCGGCGGTTCGAATCCCCGCAACGGGGTGAGCTCCCATTGCTCGGTCCCTGCTCCTGCCAACCTAGCAGTTCGAAAGCATGTCAAAGTGCAAGTAGATAAATACCGTAGGTACCGCTCCGGTGGGAAGGTAAATGGCATTTCCGTGAGCTGCTCTGGTTCTCCAGAAGCGGCTTAGTCCTGCTGGCCACATGATCCGGAAACTGTACGCCGGCTCCCTCGGCCAAGAAAGCGAGATGAGCGCCGCAACCCCAGAGTCGGTCACGACTGGACCTAATGGTCAGGGGTCCCTTTACCTTTATGGTGATAACCATAACATTGTAGAGTTGGAAGGGATACCAAGGGTCTTGACCAAAGATTATTCATGTATGCCACGACTGCTGCTAGGATCTTAATAGCCCAAAAATGGAAAACACAGGAATTACCAACTATGAAGGAGTGGCAGACAAAGATGAATATGCGGAATTAGCAAAGCTGACCTAGAAGGATCCGCAGTCAGGAGGAAACAAAGTTCCAAAAAGAATGAAGTAAATTTGTGGAGTATATAAGTGAGAACTTTAGAAATCTGAAGATTTATTTAGCAGGGCTGAAATAAATCTTATGACATGGACTAGATATTACCAAGGAACTGTGGATTAGAGACTGGAATAAGAAAACCTGCTGAAGGGAGGGAGGGAAGTCAATGCTCGGTAGAGCGGAAATAATAATAATAATGATAATGATTTATTATTTATAGCCCGCCCATCTGGCCGGGCCTCCCCAGCCACTCTGGGCGGCCTCCAACAAAACAGCAAAATACAATAACCTATTAAACATTAAAAGCTTCCCTAAACAGGGCTGCCTTCAGATGGCTTCTAAACGTTTCGTAGTTATTTTTCTCTTTGACATCTGGTGGCAGGGCCTTCCACAGGGCGGGGGCCACTACCGAGAAGGCCCTCTGCCTGGTTCCCTGTAACTTGGCTTGTCACAGCGAGGAAACCGCCAGAAGGCCCTCGGCGCTGGACCTCAGTGTCCGGGCAAAACGATGGAGGTGGAGACGCTCCTTCAGGTATACTGGACCGAGGCCGAAAAATAGATGTAAAAGGATATGAAATATCAGTGTATTTTGTTTGTGTGTATGAAATGAAAACCTAATAAAACTTTTTTTATGTATGCTACAACAGCAGCAAGAATACTCATTGCAAAGTATTGGAAGACAGAAGATCTACCCACCGTGGAAGAATGGCAGATGAAGGTGATAGACTATATGGGACTGGCAGAAATGACCGGCAGAATCCGAGACCAGGGAAGAGAGACGGCGGAAGAAGATTGGAAGAAATTTAAGGACTATCTTAAGAAACATTGTAAAATTATTGAATGTCAGAACGATGTTGGTTTAGAAATTAAGTGGTTTCTAGCTGTAATGATTATGTAATTAAGAAAAGAAATGTTGAAAATCAATAGAAACTATGGGGGGGATTTGCTGAATTAAATAACTAGAAATTGGAATACAGAAAGGGGAGGTATGAGGAGGTCGGGAAAGTAAGGAATTAAGAAAATAAGGGATTGAAACTATACTTGTTGTTGTCTGTGTTTGTATTTTTGTTCGTTTTTATTTTATATAACTTTTTTTGAAACTTCAATAAATATCTTTTAAAAAAAAGAAATGAAAACCTAATAAAAAGCATATTAAAAAAGGAAGGGATACCAAGGGTCATCTAGTCTAACCCCCTGCAATACAATGCCTCTTGCTTGAATGGAGTGTGACTCTTACCTCTTATTCTCTCTCTCTCTCTCTCTCTCTCTCTCTACCTCTGGCAGCTGGCTTTACACAGCTGGAATGGAGCCTCCTTTGCAAAGGCAACAGTCACACCCATTGGCTCAATCCACTTTGCCTCTGATCCCGCTCACCAGTGGATTACGGCCCCCAGAAAACGGCTCACAAGGGAATGTCGTCCTCAGCCTTCAAATGGTCCCCTGCTCCTGCTTCAAAAGAACCAGAGCCCACTTATCAGTATTTTTTAATCGGTGGGGAGCCTGTCGTCCATCGCTGCCTGGCTCTTCAGCGCACTCTGCCTCCCAGGACCCAGAAGACAGGCACATTAAGGAGATCTGGGACTACCCTATTTGCTCCGCTTGGCAGAGGTATTTAACTTAACGCTCCTCCCCGAAGGAAACACAGCAATCTGCCACCAATGATTAATAGTCAGGGCAGGGATGTCTCCACCTTCCTCTCTTTGAGATGGATTCTTGGAGAAAAGGTCACTGCTGACCTGAGATCGCCATTAAGCCCTGTCCCTATAAATAGGGAAATTAAGGAGAAGAGAGCAGTTAGGACAGCAGCGGACAGCGGCATCCCAACAGAGGTTTGCAAGGCTGCATTGTAAATCCAAACTAAATAGAACAGGTTTGGCTCAAACAAGCACAAAATCTGCAACTGGTCTTGAATTCCGTGTTTATTCAGCTGTCAAAAACCCTGCTGGTTTAAGGCCAGAGGTTAAGGCTGTCTCACAATTCCGCTGGGTTAAGGTGGAAGCCTTAACAGATGCGCCCCACAATCAGAAACGATGTTGGGCAGCGTCAGAGATTCTCCATGCTTTCAGGCCCGAATCCAGATGAGAAGAATGGAGTGCCTGGGATGAGCAGAGGTGTCCCTTGTTGTGCTGGTCCTGTCTTTCTTAAGCCAGGGGTTGGGAACCGCCAGCTGGGGCCCACATTGGGCCCCTGCAAGGCTCCTAATGTAGCTTGCAAGGCTGTTTTTCCCAAACTTCTGTTTCCCCTGACTTCTGATGTACAGGTCAGATTACAGTGACTTGGTCGCATGACCAAGTTACCCATGGGGAAATTGATGGTGATCCTTGCAGAAAGTCACTTTGAGCTCCCTGCCTTAACTATAAGGGGTATTCTGGTGCCCCTTTAATCAGACTGTGCGGCTTGGCTCACTTCCCTGAGTTATCTCATCTGCACGCAAGTCATTTCCTGCCTTTCGTCCGCTGCATACTTGAAGGCTGGGTTGTGTTCGTATCTTGGGCGACCTGACAGACTGCAAAGATGGGCGCAGCACCTGTACACAACTGAACACGGAGCGTTTTCAGTCGCCTCGGCCTCCTGACCTGCCTTGCTGTCTTTCGACACCTGCTCAAGAGCCGGCGAACCTACTGAGACACCAGGTTTTTTTAGTGACAGGCCCCAAACTACCGCAGGGCTGGTTTCAGTCTTTTCCTTGTTTTCGACATTGTCCACAGAGCAGCTCAGAACAAATTCAAGATCAGACAGAGGACTGCAGCGGTGGTGGGAAGCCAGTGCCCTGTTCTGCCCCGGATCAAACCCCAACAGAACACCCCAGTGACTGAACCGTCACTGCAAAAGCCACCTCTGCATGGGAGAATCCTTCTGTCCCTCTCTCGATGCATCGAGATCTTCCTGAGGACAGAGCCACTCCTTCTCCATCGCCCCTGAACCAAGCTTCCCCCAACCCTCAGAAAGTCACAGCACAGCCGCCGACATCCCGCGGGCAAAAAACACGACGTTCCTGTCCTGGATCTTGTACTGGTAAATGCGCAGGAGGTCCCGCTCCGCTTTCCTCTCCCACGAGCTCCGCTGGATGATCGATAACTGGAGGAAAGAAATGAAAAATTGGGGGGCGGGGGAGAGAGGGCGTTTATTTATTTTTTTTTTATATACAGTGGTACCTCGGGTTACATATGCTTCAGGTTACATACGCTTCAGGTTACAGACTCGGCTAACCCAGAAATAGTACCTCGGGTTAAGAACTTTGCTTCAGGATGAGAACAGAAATTGGTGGCAGGGGGAGGCCCCATTAGCTAAAGTGGTGCTTCAGGTTCAGAATAGTCCTCCAGAATGAATTAAGTTCTTAACCCAAGGTACCACTATATTAAAAAATGTGTTCTGCTAGATCACTAAACGTACAGGTGAAACTCGGAAAATTAGAATATCGTGGAAAAGTTCATTTATTTCAGTAATTCAACATAAAAGGTGAAACTAATATATGAGATAGACTCATGACACGCAAAGCGAGATATGTCAAGCCTTTATCTGTCATCATTGTGATGATCATGGCGTACAGGGGATGAAAACCCAAATGAAAACTCAGTGATGGCTTTCTGCACAACTGTCAGGTCAGCAGCCTTCCCCATGATTGTGCCTCCTACTGAACCAGACTGAGAGACCATTTAAAGGCTCAAGAACCCACTGCAGGTGTTATGGATTGAATAGCTACTGCACCTCTTCCCAATAGTCTAATTTTCTGAGATTGTTAATCTGGGGTTTTCATCAGCTGTACCATGCCATGATCGTCACAATTATAACAAATAAAGGCTTGACATATCTCGCTTTGCATGTCATGAGTCTATCTCATATATTAGTTGCACCTTTTATGTTGAATTACTGAAATAAATGAACTTTCCCACGATATTCAAATTTTTCGAGTTTCACCTGTAAATGCCGAAGCAGTCTCCAGGAATAAAAATATAAAGTCATACAATAAAAGCCATTAAAAAAAAGATTTTAAAAAACATTGCAGCAGATCCCACTGGAGCTATGCGCTTTCTCCCAGCGTTGAAAGCAACCTTCCCCCAAAGTTTGTTGGGCAGGTAATGCTGCAAGAGGCAGACATGAGCTCCAGAAAAAAATGAGGTGGCCAAGAGGATGTGGGTGCTTGAGAATTATTGTATTGATTTATTTCATAACATTTATATACCGCTTGATTTGTAAAAAAGAAACATCAGAGCAGTTTACAAAAAAAAAACCAATAACAATAAAAGGAATGAAATTATCAACAGGAAGCAACAATAATTTAAAACTTTCAGAAAGTTGAAATAACAATAGACTAAGGACAGGTAAAAACTCACGGCAGCTTTCTGAACATCTGGGTAAAGTAGTCTAAACAAGAACATTTTTAGCAGGCACTGAAAAGAGTACCGTGAAAACACCTGCCTGAGGTCAATAGGCAGGAAGTTCCGAAGTGTAGGTGCTGCCACACTAAACAGCTGATTTCTTACAAATGTGAATTGGGTGTTATGTAGCTGCTGTAACAGCGCCAATTCTGCCAACTGAAGCAGTCAATCTGGGAGTATATAGTCATACCTCATGTTACGTTTGCTTCATGTTACTTCCGGGTCTCGCCGCTTGCACATGCACAGACGCGCAAAATGCCGTCACGTGCATGCACAGAAGCAGTGCATTGCAACCCACACACGCGCAGACGCAGGTTGCGTTCCTTTCATGTTGCGAACGGGCCTCCGGAACAGATCCCATTCGCAACCAAAGGTACCACTGTATATGGGTTAAGATGATCTTGTAGGCAAACTGGTCCCGTTTTTTCAGGACTTTGTACACCAATAGTGGAAGGGACGCGGGTGGCGCTGTGGGTTAAACCACAGAGCCTAGGACTTGCTGATCAGAAGGTCGGCGGTTCAAATCCCTGCGACAGGGTAAGCTCCTGTTGCTCAGTCCCTGCTCCTGCCAACCTAGCAGTTCGAAAGCACGTCAAAGTGCAAGTAGATAAATAGGTACCGCTCCAGCGGGAAGGTAAACAGCGTTTCCGTGCGTTGCTCTGGTTCGCCAGAGGCGGCTTAGTCATGCTGGCCACATGACCCGGAAGCTGTACGCTGGCTCCCTCGGTCAGTAAAGCGAGATGAGCGCTGCAACCCCAGAGTCGGTCACGACTGGACCTAATGGTCAGGGGTCCCTTTACCTTTACCTTTTATACTAATAGTAACATCTGGAACTTCTCCTGGTAGCAAATCAGCAACCAGAAGAAGAAAGTGTGTGTGTGTGTGTGTGTGTGTGTGTGTGTGTGTGTATACAAAACAACTCACCGTCCTCATCCACCTGCCCAAGTGGTGGGGTTCAGGGATACCAAAGAACGATGTCAAAAACGACACAGCGATCAGTTCTAGCGCTTTATTAAAAGAAAGGTGTTCGCTTGCAGCAAATCAGTCTGCCAGATCTCCCAGCCTCTACAGACGCCGGACGGACATGGCAGGAGGAGATGGCTTGTCCACACCCAAGCGAACATTATTTATACACAAAGCAGCCTAGGCCACTTTGGCCAGGACCTCCCATTGCTCCACTGCCCAGATGAGGGCATAGGTGAGAAAAACCCAAATCTTAGCGATAGCTCCCCTTTCTAGGCTCAGAGCTAGGGCTGGGCGATGTATCGCTATATGGTCCAAAACCGGTTTGAAGTTCATATTGCGATTGGTTTCGTAAGTTTTGACCTGGCAATCTATCACGAATCATGATGTGTGTTTGTGTGCTCTGCAAAAACCACAATGTGGGGGAAACTGTGAAGCCAGCCAAAGCCTTTACAGAGCTCCATCCTTATTTCAGACACTGTGATAGATCAGTATATCACAATGTTTAACTGGTGATACATGGCGATGTTGAAAACCAGATGTCGCCCAGCTCTACTCAAGAGTCTACATCAAAGCAAGGGAATCGAAACATAGATGAGCTCATTGCTGCAACAACAACCAATTAATCATGGGGTTATCTTGACGATGAAGGTGGTGTTTGCAGGCCTTTCACCTTCATATTTGCTTCAACACACTCACCTGCCCATGAACATCCTTGCAGTAGCCAGTCGCCAGTCCTTCTGCCCATAGGATCCGATTGCTCTGGTGACGGACAGCCTTCACAAGCAGCTCGTTCTCCTCGTCCTCCGAGTCAGCGCTGCTGTGCAGCATCACAACCAAGTTCCCCTGAGAGCCAGGAAGCACCACAACAGTTTCAGCTCCAATTTTAGATCAGGAGGCGCAGATAAGACACCCGCCCCCAGTCTCCAACTACGTAGTATCTGCACCATGTTGAATTTTAGTTAGATAGGTAGCCGTGTTGGTCTGCCATAGTCAAAACAAAAAAAAATTCTTTCGAGTAGCACCTTAAAGACCAACTAAGTTAGTTCTTGGTATGAGCTTTCGTGTGCATGCACACTGAGTATCTGAAGAAGTGTGCATGCACACGAAAGCTCATACCAAGAACTAACTTAGTTGGTCTTTAAGGTGCTACTGGAAATAAATTTTTTTGTTTATGTTGAATTTTGAATTTTTGAAGCTAAGAGGCAGATTACTATTCTATTTATATATACCCCACCTTTCCCCCCAGACCAGGACTCAAGGCAGCTACAGTGGTACCTCGGGTTAAGAACCTAATTCGTTCTGGAGGTCCGTTCTTAACATGAAACGGTTCTTAACCTGAGGTGCCACTTTAGCTAATGGGGCCTCCAGCAAATTAAAACAGCACAGGTAAAATTTTAAAAAGCTAAATATACGTCCTCTTCAGGCTCCAGAGAGGGTCTCTTCATGAGTCACGAGGACTCTCCAGCTCTCTCCCACCATTCCTGGGTTTGAATGCAATTATTTACAGTGGTACCTAAGTTTACGAACTTAATCCATTCCGGAAGTCCGTTCTTAAACCGAAACCCTTCTTAAACTGAGGCGCGCGTTCCCTAATGAGGCTTGCGGCCGCCAGTGCCCTTCCACTGTTCAGATTATGTTCTCAGACTGAGGTAAAGTTCTCAAAAAAAAAAAAGAAAAGGTAAAGGACCCCTGGTAGTTAAGTTCAGTCGCAGACGACTCTGGGGTTGCGGTGCTCATCTTGCTTTACAGGCCAAGGGAGCCGGCGTTTGTCCGCAGACCGTTTTTCCGGGTCATGTGGCCAGCATGACTAAGCCGCTTCTGGTGCAAAGGAACACCGAAACCAGAGCAGCGCATGGAAACGCCATTTACCTTCCCACCACAGCCATACCTATTTATCTACTTGCACTGGAATGCTTTCGAACTGCTAGGTTGGCAGGAGTAGGGACCGTGCGACAGAAGCTCATCCCATCATGGGGATTCGAACCGCCGACCTTCTGATCGGCAAGCCCAACAGGCTCAGTGGTTTAGACCACAGCGCCACCTGTGTCCCAAAAACTGGGACACTATTTCCAGTTTTGCGGAGTTCGTAAACTGAATAGTTTGTAAACAGGACTGTCCTTAAACCGAGGTACCACTGTATTCACCTACTTCTTGGCGCCGCACATGTACGTGGTTGCACACAAGGAGAACGTGCGGAGGGCTCGGTGGTGCCTGTATTAAGCACTTTGGAAACACTTCTTGAAAGCCCAAGAAAGGGCTGCAAAAGGAACAGGATTTCCTTCCAAGCCCTGCCGACGCTGGAGTGACAACAGCCACTCGTTTCAGGGCAGGCACCTGTCAAAAGGGAAAGCAACTGCGCAGCAATCACGGTACCTTAAGCTGAGCGTTCACCGTGACTCTGCAGTAATGGATGAAGTCGAGAATGTCCGTCAGTCTCACACCCAGGCCCAGCAAGATGCCAAGGTTGTCCACGAGCAGAACAGGGCATTTCCACGAGTCTCCACCAGCGACAGGACTCAAGGCGCTGCAGACAAACTCATAAAGGGCTTTCAGGTTTGAGCCGTCACCACTGCCAGGGACAGACGGAGGAGAGGAGAGGTCTAAGCCCCTGGAAGATCACATCTACAACATCCACAACATCCCACCGCAAGCAAGAGACATTACCTCCAAACACATACCTATGTAACAGGTGCCAGGAAACTTCTCCCCACTCAATGAAATATACTATCAAAGGCTTAGGCTGCAATCCAGGGTTTTTTCCTTTTCTTTGGCAACAGTTATTTATTGGTTTTCACATATTACATTACAATACAAATGTACCAAAGCCAACACATTTCCTCCCCATCCCCCCATACATTTACATTTATATTTCCTCAATCCATCATATTATTCTTTTCTCCTTCCTCCCACTTCCCTCTGCCCCCACTCGATTTCTTCCACATTATACAATTTTTTAGCAGACAAAGATACCTTACTCAGCGAAGTTCTGCCTGACTCCTTCCCTTCCCCAGGGCTACAACTGTTTTGCACAAAGATACGGCAACTTGGGCTTTCAGAGGATCTCCTGGGCGCTGTGGCTTTCCCAGTCGCCGAGACCATGTTAAAAACTAGGCTGTGGGACATAGATGGCCAGGAACTAATCTCAGCTGCGAAAAAAACATGCTCCCCTCTTTATTTTCGACTCTCTTGGGCGCAGGAATTTAACCTTAATTATTTACAATTTTTGTTTAATCTGCAAGGAAGAAGGGCCTTCTTGCTGGCTAGGTTCAATTCTAATCCTTCTAACCTCCTTTGGGGTAGGTTTGTGGGTTTGGCAAAAGGAGATAGGCTCTGCCCATGCGATGCCCACCTGGTGGAAACTCCAGCTCACACGGCCCTTAAATGTAATATGTATGATGATCTCTGCCAACAATTTTTAGACCATCTATGCATTCCAACATGGAAACCAGAGATGGAGGTCATGCGCTTCTCATTACAAGGGAGAGACCAGGAGTTCACCAAGACAGTAGCTAAGTTCCTCTATCTGATTTTTTGTCGCCAAAGTATGTTACAGGATCCTGCCCTTGATGGAAACCCACAGAGATGAGGCAGATTGCTCTTCTGCCCTTTGGCGGGTGACTGTGCCGTTGGGGTGGCAACGAGATCGCACTGGCCTATCCATTCTGAATGTATTCTGAATGTTCTTCTGTGATTCCAATAAAGGTTACTTGACTTGGCATTATAAAATTTACAATAATCTTTGCATTCTACAGTCTTCTCAAATCATCTATATGTTCTTATTATCTTTCCTTGCTAATTTTTCTTCCATCCAGTACTTCGCGTTTTAATCTAGGCATATTAGCGTTATATTTTTTTGAGCAATATTTTTCCATATATTCATCAAAACATTTCCACTCCTTTTTTTTAAGGAGTTAGGCTGCAATCCTAACCCTACTTCAGTCAGACTTACTTCTGAGTAGATCTGGTTAGGGCAGCGATGCAAGTTACCTGAGGAACTGGAAAGGGCTGGCTTCACCCGTCAGTTCTTGCTGCTGCTCCTGGCCAAACAATATGTCATTTGAGGTTTTCAGCCCTTCCAAGAACACAAGCTGGCCTCGTTCTTTGGCCGCAGCCAAGCTGACTCCCTGAAAAGCAATATTTGCAGGTGGAGAAATGCAAGCATTGCAATTTTGCAAGCAGGTGCCAGGCACATTTGAACGTCTCTCCTGCGGGTTTTTGGCTAGGGCGGCCTGCCTGCCAAAACCAACAAGAAGGAACATTCATCATCTCCCGTTCAACATGGAAGCTGGCCCAGGAGTCCCTCACAACCCAATTTCAAGTCCCTTTCATTGTTTATCAACGCAGACAGCTATGGAAATCCTTGGGAGAGACAGCACACACACACAATCGCCCTCGATTGTGAGAAACCTCTGCACCAGTTCCTGTGTGTTGAAGAGTCACCAGAAACAGGATGTTGGAGTAGACGGGCCCCCTCTGGCCTGATCCAGCCACCAGGCTCTTTCTTATGTACTTAATTTATTTGGTCATAAATTATACCAAAATGAAGGAAATGGTCTTTCCTGATAAGAAGCGTCTTCATAGATGGTGCTTAGTTGGAGACACGACTGAGCAATGCTCTAGCTGACTGCTTCCCAAAGTGGGTGATACCTGCCCTGCAGGGGGCAGGGGGATTACTTAAGGGTGTGCTAAGAGGCAAGGGGGGACGTGGGTGGCTCTGTGGGTTAAACCACAGAGCCTAGGGCTTGCCGATCAGAAGGTTGGCGGTTCGAATCCCCGCGACGGGGTGAGCTCCCGTTGCTCGGTCCCTGCTCCTGCCAACCTAGCAGTTTGAAAGCACGTCAAACTGCAAGTAGATAAATAGGTACCACACCGGCGGGAAGGTAAACGACGTTTCCGTGCGCTGCTCTGGTTTGCCAGAAGCGGCTTAGTCATGCTGGCCACATGACCCGGAAGCTGTACGCCGGATCCCTCGGTCAATAAAGCGAGATGAGCGCCACAACCCCAGGGTCGGCCACGACTGAACCTAATGCTCAGGGGTCCCTTTACCTTTAAGAGGCAAGGGGGCAGCGGGGGGGCGGGCGGCTGGAGGTGGTCTTCTCCAAGTGCATTGATCGCTTTTCTAGGATTGACCAGCTTAAAGCCTCAAGCAAAACACCTTCCACCCTCTGCATTTCAAGTTCCGCTGCTCTTATCGCTATTTCCTTAGGTCACATTTATTTGCAACGATTCTGAGTTGTTGATATTGATTTTCTCCTAAATCCTTAACCATACATCTGTCGTAGGTGAAAGGGGTGTGTGTGTGTGTGTGTGTGTGTGTGTGTGTTTGTTAAGCAGTTGTACAGAAATACATTGTGCTATAAAGCCCCTTAGGGACGCAGGTGGCGCTGTGGGTTAAACCACAGAGCCTAGGGCTTGCCGATGGGAAGGTCGGTGGTTCGGATCCCCACGACGGGGTGAGCTCCCGTTGCTCGGTCCCTGCTCCTGCCAACCTAGCAGGTCAAAAGCACGTCAAACTGCAAGTAGATAAATAGGTACCACTCTGGTGGGAAGGTAAACGGTGTTTCCATGTGCTGCTCTGGTTTGCCAGAAGCGGCTTAGTCATGCTGGCCACATGCTGTACGCCGGCTCCCTCGGCCAATAAAGCGAGATGAGCGCCGCAACCCCAGAGTCGGCCACGACTGGACCTAATGGTCAGGGGTCCCTTTACCTTTAAGAGGCGGGGGGGGGGCTGGAGGTGGTCTTCTCCAAGCGCATTGATTGCTTTTCTATGATTGACCAGCTTAAAGCCTCAAGCAAAACACCTTCCACACTCTGCATTTCAAGTTCCACTGCTCTTATCGCTATTTCCTTAGGTCACATCCATTTGCAACGATTCTGAGTTGTCACAAGATAGCAGATTGTTGGTAACAGCTATTGATTTTCTTCTAAATCCTTAACCGTACATCTGTGGTAGGTGAAGGTTTGTGTGTGTTTGTTAAGCAGTTGCATAGAAATACATTGTGCTATAAAGCCCCTTATGTTTCCGTAAGAATGCATGAAAATGCTTTTCGTGCAATCCTATTTGCTGAACTTAATTGTGTTATCGTCCTTAGTGGGTTGTGTAAACTGCTATTTTATAGGGTAGGGGCCCCTGGGGATGAGTTTATGGAACCAAGGGGTTAGCAGCCTGCAAAAGTTTGAGAGCCGCTGGATTAAGATGCTGATGATGAAGCAGCCTTGGTATTAATTTTAATTCTGTACAGTGGTACCTCGCAAGACGAATGCCTCGCAAGACGAAAAACTCGCAAGACGAAAGGGTTTTTGGTTTTTTGAGTTGCTTCGCAAGACGATTTTCCCTATGGGCTTGCTTCGCAAGACGGAAACGTCTTGCAAGTTTGTTTCCTTTTTCTTAAAACCGTTAATACCCAGGGTGCATTGCTTGAAGAGGTGCAGTTGCACGCGGTGTGGTAGCCTTTTTTGAGGTTTTTGAAGACTTTGGTGATTTTTGAAGCTTTTCCAAAACTTTTCCGAAACCGTGCTTCGCAAGACGAAAAAATCGCAAGACGAAAAAACTCGCGGAACGAATTAATTTCGTCTTGCGAGGCACCACTGTATATGGCTGGTAATTGTGAGCAGGAGAGCAGTTGTGTTTCCCTTAACAGTTTCCCTTTTGGGCCCCCTCGGCCTGATCCAATAGCCAGGTAGATCATCCCTGGAGGCCTGGACTGAGATGTTTTAATTAATACAATAAAAAATCAGCCTCGCTTACCAGCTTTTGGGCCACTAAGTTGTAGTGGCTGAAGGACTGCAGAAGAGCCACGAAACAGACTTTACAGCCAGCTGGAAAGAGAAAAAGGACACAAATTGTTTTGCTGGCAATTACAGCACAAAATCGGCAGCAAACAGACTGTTGCTCTGAAAATGCCTTTTCCCATTGTCATCTTCGTCATCACCTTCCAAGGCTTTCCCATCCTGCTAGGAAAGATGCAAATCCTGTTGCACATGACAAAACCAGATTCACTGCGTCTTTTGACTTTACTTGCCCAAATGGACAGTGGAAAGAAGGCAAAGGACTCTCCTTCACTGGAGGTCTTGAAACAGACGTTGGATGGCCACCTCTCAGGGATTCTCTAGTTGTGGTTCCTACATTGCAGGGGGTTGGACTAGATGACCCTCGGGGTCCCTTCCAACTTGACAATTCTGTGATGATTCTATCTGAAGTTAGGTGGGTCCCAACTAGTGACACAGTCTTCTCAGATGCAGCACTGCATTTGCTAGGAGGCTCTTCTCACACTAACTGCGCAGCTTTCTGGAAGAGGGAAAAGACTATATATATATATATATATATATTCAGTCCTTCCAGCACAGAATATAAACAGGCTGACTGCAGAGATTTCATCCACTCTGCTGAATCCTCCAGGCCGCTGCTCTGCTTTGTGTTTATTTTCATTTACCGTATTTTTTGCTCTATAAGACTCACTTTTTCCCTCCTAAAAAGTAAGGGGAAATGTGTGTGCGTCTTATGGAGCAAATGCAGGCTGCGCAGCTATCCCAGAAGCCAGAACAGCAAGAGGGATTGCTGCTTTCACTGCGCAGCGATCCCTCTTGCTGTTCGGGCTTCTGAGATTCAGAATATCTTTTTTCTTGTTTTCCTCCTCCAAAAACTAGGTGCGTCTTGTGGTCTGGTACGTCTTATAGAGCAAAAAATACGGTAATTTTTACATTCACAGGTCTATCTTGTTGACGGTTTTATTCCACCATTTACAAAACTATATAAAAGAGCACATTTCAGAATTCTCCCCCTCAAACAGGTGTACAGATCACATACACACATGCTACTGTTCTTCTAAAGACGTTTGCACCCCATTTTGCCCATGTTTGGTTTTACGTAAGAAATATGGGGTGGTTTGTTTTTTTAAATCACCAGGTTGATTTTGCTGCGTACCTTTCAAATAGAAGGAAAGGAAATGGTGAAGCAAGAAGCTGGCATCTGTCTTCTCAGAACATAGCAAGGTCAGCTTGCCCTGGAAAACAAAAAAATAGGGATGGTATAAAAATGAAATGATCACACGAGTCAATAGTGTGATGCAGCAGCAAAAAAACCTAATGCAATTCTAGACTGCATCACCAGAGGTCTAGTCTCCAGAACAAGGGAAGTAACAGTATTGCTCTATTCTGCCTTGGCTGGACACCACTGGAGTCCTGTATCCAGTTCTGGGTTCCCCAATTTCAAAATAATATTGACATGCTAGAACATGTGCAGAGGGCGACGATCAAGATGACCAAGGGTCTGGAAACCAAGAATTATGACCTCACTGGGTCACGGCAGAGATTAAATGAGGGTGGGGAGAGAGCTGCCTATACCAGCTTGAAGGGAAAAAAATATGGGTGTGTATATATGTAGATATATATGCAGTGGTACCTCGGATTAAGTACTTCATTCGTTCCGGAGGTCCGTTCTTAAACTGAAACTGTTCTTAACCTGAAGCACCACTTTAGCTAATGGGGCCTCCTGCTGCTGCCGCGCCGCCGGAGCACAATTTCTGTTCTCATCCTGAAGCAAAGTTCTTAACCTGAGGTATTATTTCTGGGTTAGAGGAGTCTGTAACCTGAAGCGTATGTAACCCGAGGTACCACTGTAGTTCTAACTACATCAATGTTTAATTGTTTTTAATGGTTATTTTTCTCTCTGTGTTTCTAGCTGTTTTTTATCCAATACCCACCTTGAGTCCCTATCATGGGAAAAAATCGAAGAACAAATAAATATATAATAATAATAGTAATAATAATAATGTTAATATCAATGCAGTATACAAATTTAACTAATATTAACAAGAATAGATAGAAATCAGGGATGAAAAATAATAATTTTATATATTGCGTGCCTCTGTTTCTAATTCGACCCTGTTACACGGTTTTGTAGGTATTGTGGTATTTTATGCATTGTGACTTGCCATTATTACACTTCAGTAATTATTGTAATTGTGAATTTCTGTTTAATCATTATTTGCTGATATTCTGGGAGTTGGTTTTGTAGTGTATTATTATATTCAAAGGAATTATTGAATGTTACCTTATTTGATATGTCACCTATTTCAAAGTTATGTTTTTATGATTACTTTTTTGTATTTAATCAGATTGCTATAAGGTGTGGGAAGACTGCTCTCTTATTTTGCTGTTTCTTTATCTTGTAATCCACCTTGTGCACACTAATATAGAAAAGCGATAGATACATTAGAAGTCAAAGCACCTGGAAGTCTCCAGGGCTCCAGAAAGAGGCTTCACTTTAGGGGGGAAAGGCCTGGAAGGCCAAGGGGGGGAATGACTACAAATCCCAGCATGCTTCGCTCCCACACCACGCACGCGCGTTGCATCCTGGGAGCCGGAGCCCCACACAACCCACCAGCCCTCCGCCCACCGCTCCACGGAGGCCGGAGACTTCCAGGCGGCGGCCCCTCACCTGCTCCGGCTTCTCGACGGAGGCTCCGAGCAGCTCGTTCAGCTCGGCGAACATCGCGTCGCTCTCGCTCTCTCTTCAGTACGGCGTCCGCCGAGGGTCGAAAGAGGCGCCGCTGCTTCGCGCCCGCGAGAGGCCTGCAGGGCCGCCGCAGTACGCATGCGCTCGTCGGCCTCCGCCGCCCTCTGCCGTGGACTTGTCAAAAGAGGCGCGTTGCGCATGCGCCCCTGGGTCTCGGCTCCGCTCTCGCTGCCGCCGCCTGCCGTCCGCTTGAAAGCGGCGCGGGCGGGCGCGAGGTCGCAGAATGGAGCGGGCGGGCAGGGAATTAATCCACTCGCAACGCTGACAGCTGAATGCTGGTAGATAAAAGAATGTCATGGATAGAATCACAGCGTTGGAAGGGACCCCCAGGGGTCATCTAGCCCAACCCGCTGCAATGCCTGGATATTTGCGGGTGGTCTTCCCTATGAGCTGTTAGAAGGCGATGATAGATGCATGTTTTTTGCAGTACTGTATGGGGAAATACTGTAAGGGACGCAGGTGGCGCTGTGGGTTAAACCACAGAGCCTAGGACTTGCCGATCAGAAGGTTGGCGGTTCGAATCCCCGCAACGGGGTGAGCTCCCGTTGCTCAGTCCCTGCTCCTGCCAACCTAGCAGTTCGAAAGCACCTCAAAGTGCAAGTAGATAAATAGGTACCGCTCCAGCGGGAAGGTAAATGGCGTTTCCATGCGCTGCTCTGGTTCGCCAGAAGCGGCTTAGTCATGCTGGCCACATGACCCGGAAGCTGTCCGCCGGCTCCCTCGGCCAATAAAGCGAGATGAGCGCCCCAATCCCAGAGTTGGCCACGACTGGACCTAATGGTCAGGGGTCCCTTTACCTGTGGGGAAATTTAGTGATGTATGGAAGTGAGAGCTGGACCATAAAGAAGGCTGATCGCCGAATAATTGATGCTTTTGAATTCTGGTGCTGGAGGAGACTCTTGAGAGTCCCATGGACTGCAAGAAGATCCAACCTCTCCATTCTGAAGGAAATCAGCCCTGAGTGCTCACTGGAAGGGACAGATCCTGAAGCTGAGGCTCCAATCCTTTGGCCACCTCATGAGAAGAGAAGACTCCCTGGAGAAGACCCTGATGTTGGGAAAGATGGAGGGCACAAGGAGAAGGGGACGACAGAGGATGAGATGGTTGGATAGTGTTTTCGAGGTTACCAGCATGAGTTTGACCAAACTGCGGGAGGTAGTGGAGGACAGAGGTGCCTGGCGTGCTCTGGTCCAGGGGGTCACGAAGAGTCGGACACGACTAAACGACTAAACAACAACAAATGGGGAAATTGTAGACATAAATTTGGCACATGACAAAGAGGACCGGGAAGCCCAAAGGCTTCTGTTTCATTTGCTATGAAGACGAGCGGAGCACCGGCTTTTCTGTATTTAGATCCCACCTCTTTCTCCAAGGAGCTCATGTTTCCTTCCCTTTCCTCATTTACACAACAACCCTGTGAGGTGGGTCACGCTGAGAGGCAGTAACTGGCCCTCAAGGTCACCCAGGGAGCTCCATGACCCAATTTGGGCTTTGAACCCTGGTCTCTTCCAGGCCCTAGTCCAACACTCTAACCACTACACTACCACTGTCACTGCAACTCCCAACATCCTCTGCCAATTCAGCCCCAATTGGAGCTGGGGAATGAACTAAAAATGAAATAAAAAAATTAAGGTCTTTTATATAAAAATTAAAGTCTTTTATATCTTAAAATATATATATAAGATGTCCCAAACTGACCAAATGTTTTCTCTGCAAGGTCAAAGGAAAATGGAAAAGCCTCCCCATTGTCTTTTCCTTCATAAATCCTGTCTTAAGGGTATGTCTGTGTATGAATAGGGTGAGCCTGTGACCTGGCTCAGGAACTAAGTATTTGTCATTACAAAAGACTATCCAGGCTCCCCAGGATATCCAGTCAAGTGAGCATTAACAGGTAACCTGCCAGACAGGAGAAAAACAACGCACTCAGATTTCTGTTGTAGACCGCCCTTTCAGTGATGCAGGTATGATGTTTCTGGGGGTGGTCTTGGACTCCAGGGCGGGCAATTTAAAATGTCTATATAAGGGCGGACACACCTGGGTTCTGGGTCCTCCTTTCCTGCGTGTGAGGGGAGCACCCTGTTGCAACAGTTCAAGAAAGATCAGGCTTATGAGCTGCTTTGCTTCTCAATATTCTCTGGTTGGCCTCTGTTATTTTCTCTGACCGATGGAGAACCTACAAAGGACTCTATAAGGGCTCTTGTCTTCCCTATAAGGGAATAATGGCAGATTTGCGTTTATTACAGGAACCTCCGGCCCTCCAGATACGGCTGGTTTTTTTTTTTTTTAAAAAAAAATATTTTATTACATTTTCAAATACACAAACAGAAATATTAAAGCCATAGAAAAAGGATAAAAGAAACAAAGAAGGAAAAAAAGAAAAAATCCAATTTTCAAAAACATTTTTACATAACCAACCGGACTTCCTCACATCTCCCCTACCATGCATTCTTTACCATAAAAATGTCAGCAAATTATGACCTTTTTTCACATCTTATTTTGTACTTTTCAAATATTATATTTTTAAATTTAAAATACTTTTTGTCAATTACTTGTACCTTAAATCGACCATAGTAATACTTTAAATTTCAACCTTTTCTTATTTGTAACTTAATTTCCTGTTTCAGAAATCTAATTGCTGGAGCTAAAACTTCCAAATCGTGCAGTTTTTAACATTCATACAACTTGTAATATTTTTGTAAATAGTCCTTAAATTTTTTCCAGTCCTCTTCCACCGTTTCTTCTCCCAAATCTCGGATTCTGCCAGTCATTTCAGCCAGTTCCATATAGTCCATCAATTGCATCTGCCACTCTTCCAGCGTGGGTAGATCTTGTGTCTCAGATACGGCTGGTTTTAAAAGGTTGGGGAAACGCAAGGGGTGCTGGCCTTCAGGCCTACCTGCACACGGCTGGCCATGACTGGAAGCAGGTTACTGGGCCAGGTGAAGCACCTGCTAGGCATGCATGTTCAACCTCACAGAATCACAGGACGGTAGAGTTGGAAGGGACCACAAGGGCCATCCTTACGGGGTCCTTGCCGCGGGATCACATTCATCCAGTGCTTTACCAACTGCACTGGCTCCCGGTGGAGTACAGGATCAGGTTTAAGGTGCTGGTTTTGACCTTTAAAGCCCTATGTGGTCTAGGACCCACATACCTACGGGACCGCCCCTCCCAGTATGCCCCACGGAGAGCCTCAAGGTCCACAAATGACAACACTTTGGAGGTCCCAAGTCGCAAGGTGGTTAGATTGGTCTCAACTAAGGCCAGGGCCTTTTCAGTACTGGCCCCGATCTGGTGGAACGCTCTGTCACAAGAGACTAGGGCCCTGCAGAACTTGACATCTTTCCGCAGGGCCTGCAAGACAGAGCTGTTCCTCCTGGCCTTTGGTTTGGACTCAGTCTGACCTTTATGTTTCCCTCCGCTTATGGTTTTGACTTTTAAAATGAGGCTGCATTTTAACTTTTAAAATTTTAAATTGTTTTTCCTTTCTTTTTCCTTATTATGTTTTTACTGAAATTTTATTGGTGTTAGCCGCCCTGAGCCCCGCACTGGCCGGGAGGGCAAGGTATAAATAAAATTTATTATTATTATTATTATTATTATTATTATTATTATTATTATCCAGTCCAACCTCCTGCAATGCAGGAATCTCTTTGCCCAGCGTGTTTCTCGAACCCACAACCCTGAGATTAAGAGTGTCATGCTCTACCGACTGAGCTATCAAGAAAGGCACACCTCCGACATCTCCAAGTACAAAGAATCTCAGGCACAAGCCGTTGGGAAGAACATCCTCTCTGTGCCTGAGAACTTGGAAAGAAGCTGTTGGTCAGAGTTGGCGATACTGGGGTAGATGGACAAAGAGTCCGACTGCTGCCTGGTGTAAAACATTACGGTAGACTTTGATCTGATCCGGAAAGACGGTCAGTATGTCTGCGTTCCACCAGGGGGCATCACAGGGAAGCAGATTCTTTCAGAAGCCGGAAGAACAGGAATGAGAACAGATAAGAAAATCCTGCTGGATTAGGCAGGTCGCACATCTCATCCAGTACCTAGTGTCCAATCACAAGAGCAACTCTCCCTTCCTGCGGTTTCCAGAAACTGGCACAAATTGAAAGGGACCCCAATATTAACCCAGTGCAGGAATCTCTACTAGATCTTACATGTGAAATAAAAAAATTGAGGTCGTAGATAGATAGATAGATAGATAGATAGATAGATGATAGATGATAGATAGATAGATAGATGATAGATAGATAGATGATAGATAGATAGATAGATAGATAGATAGATAGATAGATAGATGATAGATGATAGATAGATAGATAGATAGATAGATATAGATAGATTTGATAGATGATAGATAGATAGATGATAGATAGATAGATAGATAGATAGATAGATAGATAGATAGATAGATAGATAGATAGATAGAGAGGTATAGATATATAGGTAAAGAGACCCCTGACCATTAGGTCCAGTCGTGGCCGACTCTGGGGTTGCGGCGCTCATCTCGCTTTATTGGCCGAGGGAGACGGCGTCCAGCTTCCGGGTCATGTGGCCAGCATGACGAAGTCGCTTCTGGCTAACTAGAGCAGCGCACGGAAAAGCCGTTTACCTTCCCGCCGGAGCGGTACCTATTTATCTACTTGCACTTTGATGTGCTTTTGAACTGCTTGGTTGGCAGGAACAGGGACCGAGCAACAGGGGCTCACCCCGTCGCAGGGATTTGAACCGCCGACCTTCTGATTGGCAAGTCCTAGGCTCTGTGGTTTAACCCACAGCGCCACCCGCGTCCCCAGATATAGATATAATAAATGTTCATATATGTACCAACAAGCGCATACATAGATGTGTGGACCACATGTCTGGAGCAGCACAGGAGGACCACCCTGAAACCATTTTCAAACGTTTTCTCTGCAAGGAGGGAGGAGGTGGGGGAGCCTCCCCATTGTCTTTTCATTCACAAACCCTGTCTTAAGGGTATGTCTGTGTATGAACAGGGTGAGCCTGTGATCTGGCTCAGGAACTAAGTATTTATCATTACAAAAGACTGGCCAGGCTCCCCAGGGTATCCAGTCAAGTGAGCATTAACAGGTAACCTGCCAGACAGAAAGTAAACAACGCACTCAGATTTCTGCTGTAGATCGCCCTTTCTGTGATGTATGTATGATGTTTCTGAGGGTGGTCTTGAACTGCAGGGCAGGCAATTTAAAATGTCTATATAAGGGCGGGCACACCTGGGTTCTGGGTCCTCCTCCTTTCCTGTGTGTGAGGGGAGCACCCTGTTGCAACAGATCAAGAAGGATCAGGCTTACGAGCTGCTTTGCTTCTCAATATTCTCTGGTTGGCCTCTGTTATTCTCTCCTACCAATAGGGAACCTACGTAAGGACTCTGTAAGGGCTCTTGTGTCCCCCATAAGGGAATAAGGGCAGATTTTCGTTTATTAGACATGACAGTTGGCCATCCAACCTTTGCTTAAAAAGCTCAAATGAAGAGTATAGCCAAAATTATTCCTTGCCAGATGCTTATTAAGCAGTAAGGAAAACTGGAGTGCTTGGTTGTCAGCAATTGTCTGCGGGGTTCTGCTGTAAAGCTGTGGATGAACCTGAAAGGGATGGATGCGAAAAACAGAGAATCGTAGACTTGGAAGGGAACCCAAGGGTCATCTAGTCCAACCCCGGGCAATGCAGGAATCTCAGCTAAAGCATCCATGACAGGCGACCATCCAGCCTTTGCTTAGAAACCTCCAAGGAAGGAAACATTTCCACAACCTCCAAAGGGAGTCCTTTCCACTGTTGAACAGCTCTTCCTGTCAGAAAGTTCTGCCTGGGGTTTAGTTGGAATCTCCTTCCTTGTAACCTGAAGCCATGGGTTCGAGTCCTACCCTCCAGAGCAGGAGAAAACAAGCTTGTTCCATCTTCCATGGGTCCAATATCTTGAGATATTGGAAGATGGCTCTCGTATCTCCTCTCAGGCTCCTCTATCCCAGGCTATAAACATATATTGCTCCTTCGACCGTTCCTCATAAGGTTTGGTTTCCAGACCCTTGATCACCTTAGCATTGCTGCCTTCAACAACTGAAGCAGAGCAAAACCATCAGGGCAATAATAATAATAATAATAATAATAATAATAATAATAATATAAAAAAAATTTTTTAATTTATACCCTGCCCTTCCCAGTTCAGAAAACCAGGCTCAGGACGGCTAACAACAAATTTAAAACTATCGATGCAACAAAAAACAGCATAAAATACAGTATAATACATGAATAGCAATAAATTCAGAATTCAAAATCAATTTAGGGGGAAATCCATCCAATAAACATTAGATGATCACCAGGGCTAGCTGGCTAAATTAGTCCTATTTGGGCCAGCGAGGAGACCAGGGGAGAATTAGCTGTGGGATATTAGCCCTCCATGAATTTGACCAATCAGCTTTTAAAGCTGTCATTTTCCAAACTTTTTCCATTCTGCCTCTCACTTGCCTTCTCTATAAACTAAAAATACTTTAGGATTAAGATGGATTAAGACCCGCCGTAAAGATTTAGGGAAACCAGCAAGATTTAGCCATGGCTTGCTCCTAACACATTCTTCACCTTTATTCCTTTGAGTACTGATTCCATTAATACCCGACTTTCGCCTCCCATAAGCTCCAGGTGGCCTACATGGTTCTCTCCTCTATTAATTCCAGCAATTACCCTGTGAGGTAGGCTGAGTTGAGAGGCACAGACTGCCCCGAGGTCACCCAGTGAGTTTCATGGCCAAAGGGGGGAATTCGAACCCAGGTCTCCCAGGTCCTAGTCCAACACTCTACAGGCGAAACTCGAAAAATTGGAATATCGTGGCAAAGTTCCTTGATTTCCGTAATTCAACTTAAAAGGTGAAACTAATATATGAGATCGACTCATGACATGCAAAGCGAGATCTGCTTCTACTTCTCAGAGGTCCAAATCTTGCTCGATTTGCAATCCTTGTTTTGCTGATTTCCTTGAATATTCTAATTTCTGAGATGGTTAATTTGGGGTTTTCATAAGCTGTGCGTTATCGCAACGATAACAAATCAAGGCTTGACATACCGGTACTTCGTATTGCATGTCACGAGTCTATCTCATATATCAGTTTCACCGTTCAAGTTGAATTGCGGAAATCAAGGAACTTTTCCGCGATATTCTAATTTTTCGAGTTTCACCTGTAGAACAAATCAAGGCTTGACATATCTCGCTTGGCATGTCATGAGTCTATCTCATATATTAGTTTCATCTTTGAAGTTGAATTAGCATCCTTGTGCAGCTAGCCCTCAGTACGCAAAGGACCCCTTACAATATGGCACCTCCCAATTTCAAAATGGCGTTCCCCATGTCAAGCGAGATGTGGGTACCTCAGGCCTACCTGCTCATCTTGGGGCACTTATGTTACCCTCCCCTTATGAAGGCCGCCTTGTTTAGGGAAGTTTTTAATGTCTGATGCTGTATTGTTTTTAATATTCAATTGGAAGCCGCCCAGAGTGGCTGGGGAAAGCCAGCCAGATGGACGGGGTATAAATAAAAAAATATTATCAATACTACTACTACTACTACTATTATTATTATTATTATTATTATTATTATTATTATTATTATTGATGAGGCTGCATCTTAAATTGCATTTTAACCTGTATTTTAAATTGCTCCCCTCCCCTATTACGTTGTTACTGTAATTTTACTGTTGTTAGCCACCCTGGCGGGGGAGGGCGGGGTATAAATAAAATTTATTCTTCTTCTTATTATTATTCCCAGGTGTCCAATTGCTTTGGTAACAAAGCCGCAGGGCTCGATCCCCTTGGCGTCCAAAACGGACTTCTTCCTCTCGCCAGGGCCACTCGCCACAGAATCCAAACAGTTTGATTTGCAAAACAAACATTTAAAAGAATATACAACAATCAATTTTAAGTTTAAAAGTGCGATAGGCATATGAACACATAAAAACTTTAAAATAGACTACCTTAGAGAAATGACCCAAAGTCACCCGTGGATTTGGGTTTGGTAATTTTCTTAACAAACTAGATTGAATCGGGGGATGGTCTGCGCCAACAGATCTGTGTGCAGAATCTGGTGACAATCTGGGTCGTCTTGTGGTCTTTGCCTAACAGGAGAAGATTGAATTTTTGCTTTACCGGGAGGTTAGTAAGCCTCACCAGCAGGGGGTCAGTGGTTTCTCTACGTGCCTCATCATAAAAGGGACATCTGAAAAATACATGTTCAGGGCTTCCTATATCCCCCAATGTCTCTGCTTTTTAAGATGCTGTCTAGGTTTGAGACATCACCTTGCCAACAAAGGTCTGTATAGTTAAAGCTATGGTTTTCCCAGTAGTGATGTATGGAAGTGAGAGCTGGACCATAAAGAAGGCTGGTCGCTGAAGAATGGATGCTTTTGAATTCTGGTGCTAGAGGAGACTCTTGAGAGTCCCATGGACTGCAAGAAGATGAAACCTATCCATTCTTAAGGAAATCAGCCCTGGGTGCTCACTGGAAGGACAGGTCCTGAAGCTGAGGCTCCAAGACTTTGGCCACCTCATGAGAAGAGAAGACTCCCTGGAAAAGACCCTGATGTTGGGAAAGATGGAGGGCACAAGGAGAAGGGGGCGACAGAGGACGAGATGGTGGGACAGTGTTCTCGAAGCTACCAGCATGAGTTTGACCAAACTGCGGGAGGCAGTGGAAGACAGGAGGGCCTGGCGTGCTCTGGTCCAGGGGGTCACAAAGAGTCGGACATGACTAAAGTAAAGTAAAGTAAAGTAAAGTAAAGTAAAGTAAAGTAAAGTAAAGTAAAGTAAAGTAAAGTAAACTAAATTATATCCCCCAATGGACAGGCGCAAATTCTCTGGTCATATGGGACTTTTTTAAAGGATCCTTTCCAAGACCAGCGAGGGCAGAGCAGAGCTTCTGGCAAGTGTAAAAGCCCTTCTTGCATTTTTGGATGCAAGAGAAAAGAGATTTGCTGCTGGTGCAGCTATATCTCTCTCGAAGGGAGCGGTGATGAAGGCCCCTTTGATCCTGCTATGGGTCCGAGAGAGAGAAAAAGCGTTTGTGTGCCCTGTTTTTGCATCCTTCATTCTTCTGCCAGCTTCTCTTTCTCTCTCTCTCTCTCTCACACAAAACCCCAGACATGACTCCCTTTCCTTGGCCAACTAACCAAGCATTGAAATTTAATAGCCTCGCCATTTAAAAGTGATTAAACTTTCTGATTACAATGCAGGCCTCCCCGGTGCTGAGTGGCAAGTCCATTCATTGGATGCAAAACAGGAACTGATAAGTGCAAATAGTCTGGGAGCATAGAGAGGGGGGCACCGTGGTCTGTCCCGGCCAGCCCCCCACCACAGGGGCACCCATATCCCATTCGTGCCCTGGGCTTCCCAAAACGGGGTGGGCCTCCAATACACGGGGCTAGTTTTATGAGGCTGCAGCTTTGCTTCTGCAATACCAAGTCTTTGGGATATCAACTGCAGAGTCCTATGTGCGCAACCATCCATAAGATTTGTTGTTGTTGTTTATATGATGCTTTTTCCCCCATGCAAAAAGATAAACAGGTAATTGTTTAAGTTGTTTAAGAATGGATTGTTTAAGAATGGATGCTTTTGAATTCTGGTGCTGGAGGAGACTCTTGAGAGTCCCATGGACTGCAAGAAGATCAAACCTCTCCATTCTGAAGGAAATCAGCCCTGAGTGCTCACTGGAAGGACAGATCCTGAAGCTGAGGCTCCAAGACTTTGGCCACCTCATGAGAAGAGAAGACTCCCTGGAAAAGTCCCTGATGCTGGGAAAGATGGAGGGCACAAGGAGAAGGGGACGACCGAGGACGAGATGGTGGGCCAGTGTTCTCGAAGCTACCAGCATGAGTTTGACCAAACTGTGGGAGGCAGTGGAAGATAGGAGGGCCTGGCGTGCTCTGGTCCAGGGGGTCACGAAGAGTCAGACACGACTAAACAACTAAACAACAACAACATGAAGCGCACTGGGTGACCTCCGGGGCCAGTTGCTGCCTCTTAGCCAAACTGTTTTTCTTCTTGTAAATAAAGAGAGAGAAAGAAAAAGAGAAACAGAACCTATATAGAAAAGAAAATAAAGCGGGGGGTGTGTGTGTGTGTGTGTGTGTGTGTGTGTGTGTAAAATCCAAAACTGTATATTTTACAAGGTTGTTATTGTCTTATCCTATTACAGTAATTATAAGAATGGATTCCAAATATTGAATTTGTCCATGGCAAGTCTGCAATTATATGCAAGTTGTTCATATGTTGTGAGATTGTATAGGTCTCCAATCCAATCGTAGAAGGGAGCCTCATTTTTATTTTTCTAATTCATCAGTATCAGTCTTTTTGCCGTGGTAAGTCCACTCACATTGTCCTTTTGTAAGGTTCCATGTGCTGGGTATATAATTCAAGAGGATATTTTGCACTGCAAATATAAGATTATTCCGTACAGTTCTGTTGATGGTTTCAGTCCCCTTCTGCCAAAAATCTTTCAGTAAAGGACAATGAAAAAAAACACCCATATGTTTTAGAGAAGCATTGTCCCTATTGCATCTCCAATAGGTAGCCAAACCTACCTCGGAGGGTCGTTGTGGATATTAAGTCCGCTTGGACTACTGCAATGCGCTCTACGTGGGGCTACCTTTGAAGGTGACCCGGAAATTACAACTAATCCAGAATGCGGCAGCTAGACTGGGGATGGGGAGTGGCCACCAAGACCACATAACACCGCTCCTGAAAGACCTACATTGGCTCCCAGTATGTTTCCGAGCACAATTCAACGTATTGGTGCTGACCTTTAAAGCCCTAAACGGCCTCGGCCCAGTATACCTGAAGGAGCGTCTCCACCCCCATTGTTCTGCCTGAGGTCCAGCGCCGAGGGCCTTCTGGCGGTTCCCTCACTGCGAGAAGCAAAGCTACAGGGAACCAGGCAGAGGGCCTTCTCGGTGGTGGCACCCGCCCTGTGCAACGCCCTCCCATCAGATGTCAAAGCGATAAACAACTACCTGACATTCAGAGGACATCTTAAGGCAGCCCTGTTCAGGGAAGTTTTTAATGTGTGACATTTTAAGTGTATTTTTGGTCTTTGTGGAAGCCGCCCAGAGTGGCTGGGGAAACCCAGCCAGATGGGCGGGGTACAAATAATAAATTATTATATTATTATTATTATTATTAAGTGAGATGTGGGCTAACCATGTACCTCAACTGGAACTCCTTGGAGAAAAAATGGTGGGGTGTAAATGCAATTAATAATCATCATCATCAAAATCAATTTCAATTAATTGATTGTGGTTTTATGTAAACTGTGTTACTTCTACTGTTGTTAGCCGCTCTGAGCCCGGCTTCGGATGGGGAGGGCGGGATATAAATAAAATTTTATTATTATTACTATTAAAAAATAAATTTTATTTAAATTTTATTATTATTACTATTAAAAACAGCATTGAAAGTGGGGTCGTGTCTAAGCACCTGGACGCTATTCTGAGCAAGAATCATCCCGAACGCACCGCACAAAGGATGTCTCTCGGTGGGGGGCCCTGGGATAGTCAAGTCTTTGGCCCAGTAACCTGATCCAGATTCCCAGAAGCGGAAAAACCGCAGCCAGACGAAGGAGCAGCAAATAAATGGGTCAAGCTGTCTGGAAGCTCAAAGGGCAGCAGCAACTGTTGCGAAAAGCTCTTTCTCTCCCTTGGACGCTTCACAAAAGCCTGGAAGGTGGCGGCCGAAGCCGCCAGAAAAGACAGCCCCGAAAGAGGCCTCCTCTTTTGTCAGGAGGAAGGAAGAGAGGGCAGCTTTCGAGCCCAAACCCTCCAAGATTTCTCCGTTGAAAATAGGGACGTCCTAAGGAAAAGCGGTTGGGACGTGGGTGGTGCTGAGGGTTAAACCACAGAGCCTAGGACTTGCCGATCAGAAGGCCGGTGGTTCAAATCCCTGCGATGGGGTGAGCTCCCGTTGCTCGGTCCCTGCTCCTGCCAACCTAGCCGTTCGAAAGCACGTCAAAGTGCAAGGAGATAAATAGGTACCGCTCTGGCGGGAAGGTAAACGGCGTTTCCGTGCGCTGCTCTGGTTCGCCAGAAGTGGCTTAGTCATGCTGGCCACATGACCCGGAAGCTGTACGGCGGCAAGCAAGATGAGCACCACAACCTCAGAGTTGGTCATGACTGGACCTAATGGTCAGGGGTCCCTTTACCTTTACCTTTAAGGAAAAGCGAGACATTCCAGGATGAAATCAGACTCTCTCGCCAGAGTGGTGCATGCTCTGGTTATCTCCTGCTTGGACTACTGCAATGCACTCTATGTGGGGCTACCTTTGAAGGTGACCCAGAAACTACAATTAATCCAGAATGCGGCAGCTAGACTGGTGACTGGGAGCAGCTGCCGAGACCACATAACACCGGTCTTGAAAGACCCACATTGGCTCCCAGTACGTTTCCAAGCACAATGTTGGTGTTGACCTTGAAAGCCCTAAACCAGAGGTCAGCAAACTTTTCCAGCAGGGGACCGGTCCATTGTCCCTCAGACCTCGTGGGGGCCCAGACTATATATTTTGGGGGGGGGGGAATGAGTGAATTCCTATGCCCCACAAATAACCCAGAGATGCATTTTAAATAAAAGCACACATTCTACTCATGTAAAAACACACTGATTCCCAGACCGTCCGGGGCCAGATTTAGAAGGCGATTGGGCTGGATCCGGTCCCTGGGCCTTAGTTTGCCTACCCATGCCCTAAACAGCCTCGGCCCAGTATACCTGAAGGAGCGTCTCCACCCCCATCATTCGGCCCGAACATTGAGGTCCAGCGCCGAGGGCCTTCTGGCAGTTCCCTCCCTGCAAGATTACAGGGAACCAGGCAGAGGGTCTTCTCGGTGGTGGCACCCACCCTGTGGAATGCCCTCCCACCAGATGTCAAGGAAATAAAACAACTACCTGACTTCCAGAAGACACCTGAAGGCAGCCCTGTTTAGGGAAATTTTTAACGTCTGATGTTTTTCGCTTTTTAATTATTATAATTAATTCTGTTGGGAGCAGCCCAGAGTGGCAGGGTGTAAATAATAAATTATTATTTTTTATTATTATTATTAATCTGCAATGACTTCTGTAAATCCAGGGCTGTCCCTGGAAAATAGGGACACCTGGAGGGTCTGTACCCAGCCGAGAATCTGAACGAACTTTTGCTTGTCCGTTATTCTTCCAAATGCTGATATCCTAGGAGTTACTTGAGGAGAACCCCGCCCTGTAGCTAAATCCTGTGCCCTACATTCAATCTGTCTTCCTCCCTGCCCAATATTGCTGCTCATCTGTATCTCTGGCTGCTAAGATTGATTCTTCCAATAATGGGTTCTCCAGAGCGGGGTCAGCAAAAGGGGAATCCCTTTACGAGGGGCTGGGGTCAGGCCCCCATTTCTAAGTAACTGGGGAGATGGAGGAATAGGGCTGCAGCCACCAAGAATGGCTGCCTATTGGCTTGGATGAGGGAGGAGGTCCGGAAAGGCTAAGGTTCAGGAATGGGCCACTGAAATGGTAAAAGGGATGGAGCGACTCCTCAATGAACAAAGACTGGTTGCTGCATTCGGGACTTTTCAGTTTAGAGGACAGTTGAGTACAGTGGCGTAGCGTGGGTTGTCAGCACCCGGGGCAAGGCAAGTAATTTGCGCCCCCTAACCCATGGATTTGCGCCCCCTAACCTGTGGATTTGCACCCCCTAACCCATGGATTTGCCCTAACCCCAGATGTTGCGCCCGGTGCGGCCGGCCCCCCCTGCACCCCCCACGCTACGCCACTGGTTGAGTAAAAAGGGAGAAGCTTATAAATGATGGAGGCGCAGGTCAATTCTGTGTCCAGGGTGGCTGTCTACCAGCTCCATCTGGTATGCAGGATGAGACCCTGCCTGCCCGCAGACTGGTGCATGCTCTGGTTATCTCCCGCTTGGACTACTGCAATGCGCTCTACATGGGGCTACCTTTGAAGGTGACCCGGAAACTACAACTAATCCAGAATGCGGCAGCTAGAGTGGTGACTGGGAGCGGCCACCAAAACCACATAACACCGGACTTGAAAGACCTACATTGGCTCCCAGTATGTTTCCGAGCACAATTCAAAGTGTTGGTGCTGACCTTTAAAGCTCTAAACAGCCTTGGTCCAGTATACCTGAAGGAGCATCTCCACCCCCACCGTTCTGCCCGGACACTGAGGTCCAGCGCCGAGGGCCTTCTGGCGGTTCCCTCGCTGCGAGAAGCCAAGTTACAGGGAACCAGGCAGAGGGCCTTCTCGGTGGTGGCACCTGCCCTGTGGAACACCCTCCCATCAGATGTCAAAGAGAATAACAACTACCAGACTTTTAGAAGGCAGCCCTCTTTAGGGAAGCTTTTAATGTTTAACAGACCACTGTATTTTAATACTCTGTTGGAAGCCGCCCAGAGTGGCTGGGGAGACCCAGCCAGATGGGCGGGGTATAAATAATAAATTCTATTCTATTCTATTCTATTCTATTCTATGGGAGAAAGTGGATGAGGCTTCTCTCCATCTGATAACACTGTAACTCATGAACAGTCAAGGAAGCTGAACGTTGGAAGATTCGAGATGGATAAAAGAAAGCGCTTCTTTAAGGCCGAACACAATTAAACCACGGAACTCCTTTCCACAGGAGACAGCAACCTAGATCGCTTTAATAGACACATTCATAGACAAGAGGGCTAATAATGGCTCCTACCCATGAGTAGGCCTGGGTGATATATTCATATATCGCCAAGGACCTGTAGAAGAGGCAGACCGCGATGGTGGCTTCACTCAGTGGTGTATTGCAGGTGAAACCGCCTCCTCCTGAGTCGTCCTGCTGCCAGTGGCCAGCATGCCAAGGGAAAAACAAGCTGCAGCCGGGCGCTGGAGGCAGAGGGACTCTGGCGCGGTGGCATTTGGGAGCGGTGGGTGAAGCCGCCACCGCACTCTGGGTGAGGAGCGCAAAAACGCCCCTTCCTCCAGCTTTGCAAAAAGGGATTATCTTCTTAGCGCTGTGGCGATGCTATCTACAAACCTGGAACGCTCCTGTGAGAAATTTCCACATCTATTTTCTCCTCTGCAGCTGACGACTTTGCAGCAGGGACAAAGCCTGTTAGGAGGTTATTTCAGAGTAAATAAATGCAAGGTCCTCTGCTATAGCTGCAGTGGGAGGGAGCTGTCCAGGGTCCTGATTCCAGCATGCCTCTCTCAGGCCAGGAGTGGGGAAAGTCTGGGTCCTTCAGGTAACGCAGAACTACAATTCCCATCACGCTGACCACTGGGCAATGCTGGCTGGGCACTCATGGGAGTTGGAGTCCAGCAACATTTGGAAGGTCACACGTCCCCCACCCGTGACTCATGGTTAGTTCCCTACAGTAAGAGGTAAAGGTAATGGGACCCCTGACCATTAGGTCCAGTTGTGGCCGACTCTGGGGTTGCGGCGCTCATCTCGCTTTATTAGCCAAGGGAGCCGGCGTACAGCTTCCGGGTCATGTGGCCAGCATGACTAAGCCGCTTCTGGCGAACCAGAGCAGCACACGGAAACCCCGTTTACCTTCCTGCTGGAGCGGTACCTATTTATCTATTTGCACTTTGACGTGCTTTTGAACTCCTAGGTTGGCAGGAGCAAGGACTGAGCAATGGGAGCTCACCCCATTGCAGGGATTCAAACCGCCGACCTTCTGATCGGCAAGTCCTAGGCTCTGTGGTTTAACCCACAGCGCCACCTGCGTCCCTACACTACCTGCATGCAAAAGGTCCAGGGTTCAAACTCAGAACTTCCAAGCTGGACTAGGAATGCCCTCTGCAGGAAAGCTGCCGGCCAGTGTAGACAATATTGACCTATTTCCCCCTGCTAAGTCAAAGCAGGTTGGCAAGTTTTTCGACCTTACGATGCTGTTTTTCAGTACACAGACTCCATGTCCACCGCCAGGCCTGCATATACTTGTGTTTTTTTTCTTCCCAGGGGGAAAAAAAATAACACAGCAAGCAAAAATGAGTATTTACTGGAAAAGCAGAGTGAGGCGGTCCTGTCTTATGTTATGCAAATCGTGCCAATTTGCATAAGCGCTTCATGCCGCCTTGCAAAATATCTTTTGCTAGCAAAAACGAAGAAGGGGAGAGTTAGGCTGGGAACTGAAGAAGCGCCATTCACCTCCTACCCCGCTGACAATGGAACTTTTTTTCAGACTCCTGAGATTTCAGCAGGTACAGCTGGATCTGCCCTTGAGGGCTAGAAACTTGGGGGGGTGTTGTTGTTTTTTGAAACAAGAGAAGCAGTTTCTGGAAATTAACCGTGTGGGTTTGGAAGGTGCAATCGCAGGACATTTTAGTGTATTTTTGGTCTTTGTTGGAAGCTGCCCAGAGTGGCTGGGGAAACCCAGCCAGATGGGCAGGGTACAAATAATAAATTATTATTATTATTATTATTATTATTATTATTATTATTATTATTATTAATCATGATGAAGCAGGAAACTGGGCATCTTAACTCCTATTGCCCACTGCTACACATCAGTTTGGAGGTGGTAGCAATTTGTGACTGGACTACACTTGGGATCTTGATTCAGAGAAAACCAGTCCCACCTACATGCCCCAATGAAATCAGAGCAACATTAGAAGATATTTAAATTTTAAATTCTTAAATTTGAAACTTTCAATTCCTAGGAGTTTATCTCAGTGAAGACCTTACTTGGGAAATCAATACAACCCAGGTGGTTAAGAAAGCCCAAGAGAGACTCCATCTCCTCAGAGTATTGCGGAAGAAAGATGTCAATCAACATTTGATGATCGCCTTCTACTGGTCCACAATAGAAAGTGTCCTTTCCTACTGCATCACAGTGTGGGACGCTGGTTTGACATCAACGGATAGGAAGAGCCTACAGAGGGTGGTGAATACAGCACAAGATATTATGGGCTGTCCCGTGAATCCACTGGATGAAATAGCAGAAGAACGTTGCCTCAGGAGAGTGAGGAAAATTCCCAGGGATGATTCACACCCTGGCCGGCACTTTCTGGATCTCCTGCCCTCGGGCAGAAGATATAGAAGCAGGATTAGTTGCACCAACAGGGTAAAGAACAGCTTCTATCTATGGGCTAGTTACAGATGGGTAGCCGTGTTGGTCTGCCATAGTCAAAACAAAAAAAATTCCTTCCAGTAGCACCTTAAAGACCAACTAAGTTAGTTCTTGGTATGAGCTTTCGTGTGCATGCACACTTCTTCAGATACACGGATATCTATGGGCTGTTAGGCTGCTGAATGAAAAGAGAACAACAGGGCAAGTGACTTTCGGGTTTCGTGGGTAAACAAGGGGAATTAAGACTAAGAGAGCGGAGTGGGGGGTGCTCGTGTAATCTCACTTTATACAAGTTGTACAAGTGACAATAACTTTTGTAAACAATACACTGAGTGAAGAAGGGCTTTGTCCACAATCTTCCAACATTCAGCTTCATTGGTGTTATCAGAGAGGGAGAAAAACCTTTCTCCATGCCAGGCATAATTTTATAAACTTCTATCCTGTTGCCTCTTCCTTGCCGTTTCTCTAAATTAAAAAGTCCCGAACGCCGCAACCATTCTTCACAGGGGATTCGCTCCATACCCTCAATCATTGTGTTTTCATGAACCTTTCCCAACTCTGCGATATCCTTTAGGAGATGAGGTAGCTACACCGGTCCTGAAAGACCTTCATTGGCTCCCAGTACGTTTCCAAGCACAATTCAAAGTGTTGGTGCTGACCTTTAAAGCCCTAAGCAGCCGCGGTCCAGTATACCTAAAGGAGCGTCTCCACTTCCATCGTTCTGCCCGGACACTGAGGTCCAGCTCTGAGGGCCTTCTGGTGGTTCCCTCGCTGCGGGAAGTGAGGTTACAGGGAACCAGGCAGAGGGCCTTCTTGGTGGTGGCGCCCACCCTGTGGAATGCCCTCCCAGCAGATGTCAGGGCAATAAACAACTATTTTACTTTTAAAAGACGACTGAAGGCAGCCCTGTTTAGGGAAATTTTTAATGTCTGATGCTGTATTGTTTTTAATATTCAGTTGGAAGCTGCCCAGAGTGGCTGGGGAAACCCAGCCAGTTGGGCAGGGTATAAATAATAAATTTATTATTATTATTATTATTATTATTATTATTATTATTATTATTATTATTACTGTATTGCTCAACGGCTGCAGCTGCTGACTAAGCAATGGCCCGGTGACATGTGGGGGGCAATGGCGTTCTTTCCTTCAGACCCTATAACATTTCCAAAATCGTTTCCTCAATCTGAGCATCTTCACCTGTGATCCTGGTGTCCACACCCGCTTTCCCCCACATCTCAGCATTTGAAGGTCACCTGTCGCAGTTAGCGCCTGCCTTTCTCGCCTTCCCAAATCCTGGGAGTTGGAAGGGCCCTCCAAAGGCCATCCAGACCAACCCCCTTTAATGCAGGAATCGTGCCTGGCCGTTTCCAGAGCGGCTGCCCCTCCCAATCCTGACCTCCCCCATCACCCCCCCACACGCAGGAAGAGACGCACGGCAGCAGCTTAACTTTAAAAAAATGTTTTGTATTTTTTAATTATTATTATTATTTCAAGGTATTTTAATTTTTTTCACATTTTCAAACTCGTTTCTCCAAAAAAGGCTGGGTAAAATACAAAAAAAAGTCAGTCGAGTCACAGCAAAGGTTTAGAAATCACAGCAGTGAGGGGGGAGATTTGGGAGGGAGGGAGGGGAAGGGGGGGAAGAGTCAGGAGTGAGGCTAACCCAGGCATTATACAGACGGCAACAGAACACACAACCCAACACACACAATTCATGGGGGGGACGGGACACACTTGATAGAGGAAGAGTTTCGTCTTCTTGTGTATTCTTTATTATTACCCTTGTTTTTCCCGCTGTACAAAAACACATCAAGGCATGCTATGAAGTCGTCGGGGAAGGGAAAGCAAAGAGAATGAATGATTACGAGAAATGAGCTTTGTACAAAGAGGGGGCGACCCTCGTGCTCTTAAATGTTTTATTCCGCCTTATTTCTGTTTTCCCCCTCCCTCCTCATTTCCTCTCTCTTTCTCTCTTTCTTTCTTTTCTTTCGTTCTTTCTTTCTTTCTCTCTCTCTCTCTCTCTCCTCTTTCTTTCTCTCCTTCTGGGCTCTCATGTCAGGTTGTTCTGCAAGCAATTCACCTCCGAGTCGTCCGGTTCCCCTTTGCCGTTGTCCAGTTTGGGCGACATGGAGTTCTGGATGTTGAAGGACTCCTCGTCTTTCAGGCAGGACTTCAAGGGGTCTTGAAGCTTGTGGGGGGCATTGGGGTCGTCCTAAATTGGGGGGGGGGGCGGTCAGGAAGGGAGGGAGCAAGGAAGCGTGAGAGAGAAAAGGGAGTCAGTGCTGGAAGCGGCGATGGCAACAGAGATATCAACTAGGAAGGCCTAGCATGGACGGGGGAAGCTTGGGGTCGGATCCTGGCGCAAAGGCCGCTAGCTGGCTGAATCCTATGCTTCGAGGTAAAAAATCACAAGCTCCTGAATCGTACAACTGTAGAGCTGGGAGGGACCCGTGAGGTCATCCATTCCAGCCCCCTGGGCTTAATCCCCAGGGATTCGGCAAGATCCCTGCCCCTGATCCTGGAGAGTCAATCAGCGCAGACAATAATGAATTGGATGGATCCATGCCCCGACTGGGTAATAAGGCAGCTTTTGGGGTTCTCATTCAAACCAGACCTCCATGAGGGCTAGAATCTTGTTTTTGGAGCCGGGCCCTAGTGTAGTGATCAGGTGGGATTGCTATGAGGAATTATAACAAATATAGAGTAAGCCATCTGTCTCAGCAATGAAAGCATTGCGTTGACTGAGTTTAAACTATTTTGATAGGATTTCTGATCAATCCACACCTCTGCATCCCTGTTCCATTTCTCTTGCTTGACCAGTCATGTACACTGCCAGTTGCTTCGCCAGGCAGGCACCCTGGGTCATCAAAGACAGTGGGCAGTTTCTTTGATGTAGCTTTTCAGATATGTTAATATTAGGATGTTAATCTTAGGGCCAGGAAACAGATCTCACCTGAAGGTGATAATGATCGCTGTCCTCCTGGCCATCCTTATCATCTATATTGCTTGTTTATCACTTTCAAATGCACTCCTTTGTAGTTCTGTTTTATTTACCCCATGCTTAATTAGTTTTGGTAGTTTAACTTTGTCCCCACTTGGGGTTTGTTGAAATGCTTAGAAGAAATCTGATTGGTTCTTACGAACACTCTGTAAAAACCTCTTTTGTGAATAAAACGACCTGGGCCAGGGGGTGGAGGGAGAGATTATTATACGCACCCTTCCCAGGGTCTTGCTGGTTCAAGCCTCTGTGTGTATTCTTATTCATCAGAGTTCAATCCTTCCTTTACTTTGGAAACGCCTCCCCCTAGCTCACTGGGAGAGCACCTCCTTTGAATCCCAGGTTTAGTCCCAAAAGGCTTCTCCAGTTAGGGCTGGGAAAGCCGCCTTTCTGAGTTGAAGGAGGGCAGCTGCCGGTCAGTGTGGGAAGTAGCTAGCTGGACCAATGGCCTGACTCTCTGTGCTCCTGGCTATGGAACAGATCTCCACGCGGAGAGGTCTTCCAGGCACCCTAATCTGGAATGCGCTGAGCGAAGATCTTTCTGCCTGTCCGTGCCTTTTTAACCAATTAAACTGCCACTCCTCCCAGTTTTAAATCAAATTTTAAGCCCTAGGTTTTAAGTTTCAAGTTCTTTCGTTAAACTGCAACGGTTTCCCCTTGCCTCAAACTGCAGTTTAAGGTTTCTGGGTTTTCTCCTCCCTGATCCAGTCAGAGGACTCCGGTTACGTGGGGCGACTATAGAAATGTAGTAAAAAGCAAACATAACAACGTGGTATCAACTACGCTTCTGAGGACAGCATCGGGATTCTGGCAATTAACTCCAGTATAATTTAGGGTACCAGGGTGCTGGTCTCAAATAAATTTTATTTTTTTAAACTGGGTTACTGTGCATTTTAAATAAAGGTAAAGGTAAATCTTTTAAAGGTAAAGGGACCCCTGACCATTAGGTCCAGTCGTGGCTGACTCTGGGGTTGCGGCGCTCATCTCCCTTTATTGGCCAAGGGAGCTGGCGTACAGCTTCTGGGTCATGTGGCCAGAATGACTAAGCCGCTTCTGGTGAACCAGAGCAGCGCATGGAAACGCCGTTTACCTTCCCACCGGAGCGGTACCTATTTATCTACTTGTACTTTGATGTGCTTTTGAACTGCTAGGTTGACAGGAGCAGGGACCGAGCAACGGGAGCTCACCCCGTCGCGGGGATACGAACCTCTGACCTTCTGATCGGCAAGCCCTAGGCTCTGTGGTTTAACCCACAGCACCACCCGCGTCCCGCATTTTAAATAAGGATGCTTTAATTCTCCAACGGAATTGTTCCTGGACGTTTTAATTCTGTTTGGATTTTGTGACAGATTTCATAGTTGTAAAATCCCTTTGGGAGCCAGCTTGGCAGATAAGCAGTATATATATTAATACAGTGGACTCTTGGAACGTAACTTCCGGGTTGAGAACGCAGCAACCCCGGAAGGATATACTTCCGGGTTTCGCCACACGCGCAGAAGCGCACTGTTCAGGTTGGTGGGCGTTGCTGCCTCCTGCGGAAGGGAGTTCCCTGGTTTAACGGCGCACTGCACGTGAAAGTCCCTGCCGACGACATTTCGTATATGCTGCGTTTTTATTGTAGCGCAGTTTGAATACCACAGGATTCAAACCAAAATACAATTTAGAAACCCAATATATATAAGAAAGCTGGTGGATCATGAATTGGGACCTCCTGCTACATGAGCCAGCAGCAACTCCCTGGCAAATGCACATAGGATTGTGGTATATCTCTCTCTCTATATATATATATATATATCTGTCTGTCTGTCTGTCTGTCTGTCTATCTATCTATCTATCATCTATCTATCTATCTATCTATCTATCTATCTATCTATCTATCTATCTATCTATCTCTATCTATCATCTATCTATCTCTATCATCTATCTATTTACAGTATATATATCTGTCTGTCTGTCTATCTATATCTATCATCTATCTATATCTGTCTTTCTCTCTCTCTCTCTCTCTCTCTCTGTCTGTCTTTCTGTCTGTCTGTCTGTCTATCTATCTATCATCTATCTATATCTATCATCTATCTATCTATTTACAGTATATCTGTCTGTCTGTCTATCTATCTGGATTGAAAAGTGTGTGTGTGTGTGTGTGCTTTTTAATGAACGGTGGAATATTAAATGCCTACAATAAATAAGCACGCAAAAATAATGAAATAAATACCCTGAAACCCCCAGCTGAGGAGGTCTGTCTGTTGACACCCCCAGAACGTCCCTGATGCTCTCTGCACATGCTCTGTGGCGTCCCCATCTCCCCCCCCAACCGCCCCCCACAGGCAGCACTGGAGAGAGGAAGCAGCAAGCGCATAGCAGCCTCGTGCCCCCATCCCGAGACCCCCGTGGCCAGACGTGGGTGTGGGCATGTGGTTGTCGGCACGCAGACAAGCAGGGTCCAAGCCCCGTGAGGATGGACACAAGGGAGGCGGGGGGGGGGGTTGCGGAAACATGGAAGGGAAGGAGGGGCAGGGAGCACATTCATCGGGGAAGCATTGCTCAGGCAAGCAACAGCAGGCTGCAGGCTCGACAGTCCCAAGGGCCGGATCGAGAGATCTGGGGGGCCACATTCAGCAACACCGCCCCCGCCCCCAATCGCTAATCATGCGCATCGCCAGGCCAAACAGTTGCTTTGCTGAAAGGTGCAAGACCTTCCTCGTTTCCTGCTTCTCAAAATATTTGGTTGTGATTCCTCCTCTGCATCGGGGCTGGACTAGATGACCGCTGGGGGGTCCCTTACGATATTTCAATTCTACACGGCTGCCCCAAAGCTACTGGACATCCAGCGGGGCATGTTTGGCGGTCATTTTTCTGACTGGCTGACTTTCAGGTAGAGGCATATAGGATTGCAGCATTAATTTGTATAGTTGTCTTTTTTAAAATCTGGATAAAAGTGCATTTTATGCAAATGTGGTTGACTTTCGCAGAGGCCCTGGAAAAGAGGGTTAGGCAGGCAGGCAGGCTCAGTGCACGGGATGAGCAGAGGGGGTGCAGATAAACGCAGCCATGTGGGGGAACAGTGGCACAACTCCTTCATGGATCGGCCCCACCATTAGAGGGCGGCAGAGAGCTGCTCTTTTTAAAAGGATATAAAGGTAAAGGTAAAGGGACCCCTGATCATTAGGTCCAGTCGTGACCGACTCTGGGGTTGTGGCGCTCATCTCGCTTTACTGGCCAAGGGAGCCGGCGTACAGCTTCCGGGTCATGTGGCCAGCAGGACTAAGCCACTTCTGGCAAACCAGAGCAGTGCACAGAAACGCCGTTTACCTTCCCGCCGGAGTGGTACCTATTTATCTACTTGCACTTTGAGGTGCTTTCGAACTGCTAGGTTGGCAGGAGCAGGGACCAAGCAACGGGAGCTCACCCCGTCGCGGGGATTCGAACCGCTGACCTTCTGATCGGCAAGTCCTAGGCTCTGTGGTTTAACCCACAGCGCCACCCGTGTCCCTTTAAAAGGATATATTCTGCAGAAAATGATCAGTTGGGTTGCAGCAACTCTCTACGAGGGGAAAGGTTGCATTTTCAGCTTGGAAGGGGAAAGGCAAGTATAACAGAGGATATGGCAGAAGTTTATACAGTGTGCAGAGAGAAGGAAGAATTTCCCCCCGTCCCTCTCTCATAATGGAAAAAACTTGTGGGCATTCAAGGAAGCTGAATCTTGGAAAGGGCAGAATTTTCACACGCAGTGTGCCATTAAACTAGGGAACTCCCTTCCGCAGGAGACAGTGACACCCACCGACGGGGACTAGATAAATCCACAGAAAAAGGATGCTTTCGAACACATCCAGCTGTCTGGATTCACAAGGGAGGAGTGTGCAAGTATCGAACTCAGGTCCCTGCCTTGTGGGAGTCCCACCGTGCCGCTGGGATAACTGGCCACTTCTTAGGAACTTACGGGGTTCCTGCCAGGGTGTTTCCTGGAGGAACCTACAGGTGAAACTCGAAAAATTTGAATATCATGGAAAAGTTCCTTGATTTCCACAATTCAACTTGAAAGGTGAAACTGATACAGTGGTGCCCCGCAAGACGAATGCCTCACAAGACGAAAAACCCACTAGACGAAAGGGTTTTCCATTTTTGAGTTGCTTCGCAAGACAATTTTCCCTATGGGCTTGCTTCGCAAGACGAAAACGTCTTGCGAGTCTTGCGATTTTTTCCGCTTTCCCCCCCTTTTTCTAAGCCGCTAAGCCGCTAATAGCCTTTTAGCCGCTAAGCCGCTAAGCCTTTAATAGCCGCTAAGCCGCTAAACCGCTAATAGCGCTAAGCCGCTAATAGGGTTGCTTCGCAAGATGAAAAAACCGCTAGACGAAGAGACTCGTGGAACGGATTAATTTCGTCTTGCGAGGCACCACTGTATATGAGATAGACTCGTGACATGCAAAGCGAGAGATGTCAAGCCTTGATTTGTTATTGTTGCGATAACGCACAGCTTTATGAAAACCCCAAATTAACCATCTCAGAAATTAGAATATTTAAGGAAATCAGCAAAACAAGGATTGCAAATCGAGCAAGATTTGGACCTCTGAGAAGTAGAAGCAGATCTCGCTTTGCGTGCCATGAGTCAATCTCATATATTAGTTTCACCTTTTAAGTTGAATTACGGAAATCAAGGAACTTTCCACGATATTCTAATTTTTCGAGTTTCAGCTGTACTGAGCCACTGGCTCTTCTGACATCCGTATGGAACTTCCAGCTGCAGGGGCAGTCTATCTTGATCCCTAGGTTCTGTGGGGCATTCTGACCCTGGGAAAACAGGGTACCAGTTTAGGTGGGCCTCTGGCCAAAGCCAGTGGGGCTGTTTTGGAGTTATCTCTGGTTTGGGGGCAGCCAGACCCCCCGACTTCACTATTCCACCATTGTAGGCACCGGCAATTTCTCTCGCTGGTGGTGGTCTGAGCGTGCTCTGGGGCAGGCAGTGGGGCGGGAGACGAGGGTGGGGGGGGCAGGAGGCATGCAGCAAGGGGGGGAGACGTGAAGAAGACGAGTTACCTGACAGATAATGTTATCATAGTAAGCCAATGCACGAGCATGAGGGGAGAGGTTGGAGGGGGTGTCACAAAATTTCCTTACATTTGGGTGCGAGCCCTCCGCAATTGTGGACAGCGAGAAGTTGTCGTTGTGGAGCTCAGAGGGGGTTCGGTATCTGCCGGCGGCGGGGAGGAGAAGAAGAGGGGAAACAAACAAGAAGCAGAGAGAGGAAAGAAAGGAGAGAATCCAGAGGTCAGAAAGAGTCATCGCAGATTTGGAAGGGAACCCAAAGGTCATCCAGACCAACCCCCGCAATGTAGGACTCTCAACAAAGGCAAGTCACAACTAGATAGTTGAGCCGGCAACAAACCATAGCAATATTTCCAGGGAACTTTGAGTGCCTGCTACGCTGTTCAAACACAGTTACGGCTCCCAGTATGTTTCGAGCACAATTCAAAGTGTTGGTGCTGACCCTGAAAGCCCTAAATGGCCTCAATTCCATATACCTGAAGGAGCGTCTCCACCTCCGTCGTTCAGCCCAGACACTGAGGTTCCAGCGCCGAGGGCCTTCTGGCAGTTCCCTCGCTGCGAGAATCGAGGTTACAGGAAACCAGGCAGAGGGCCTTCTTGGTGGTGGCGCCCACCTTGTGGAACACCCTCCCAGCAGATGTCAAGGCTATTTTACTTTTAAAAGACAACTGAAGGCGGCCCTCTTTAGGGAAGTTTTTAATGTCTGATACTGTAGTGTTTTTAATATTCAGTTGGAAGCCGTCCAGAGTGGCTAGGGAAACCCAGCCAGATGGGCGGGGTATAAATAATAAATTATTATTATAATTATTATACGTGGAAGTGAATGGCATAGAGTTGCACAAATAGAGGGCAGCTCCTGCAACCACTCTCCCACTACACACCCAGCTGTACTCCCCCCCCCCCAAAAAAAAGCCTTCTCCAAAAATGAAGCAATCTAACCGTTCGTTCCACAACTTTTCCCACGGGAGAAGCCAGAGGTCAACCACACTCAACTTTGCAGAGCAATGGCTCACCACCAGAACAGGTGAAGCACTGGGATAAGGTTGCCTCTGAGCAGTTGCAGAGTGCCTTTCACGCAGCAATCTCCAGCCAAATTTGAACTTGCAGAGGGGAACCCCCCAGGAGGAAAGTTTCCTGCCTAAACCTCCTGACTGATTTTCGCTTAAAACTGATTTTTGCCTCATTTTTGCTTAAAACGATTAACATTCGCGGAATCCACAGAGTCAGAAGGGACCGACAATGTTGTGGCATCCCTGTGACCATCCATCTTTTTTTTTTTTTCTTATTGTGGAGCTGGAATAATATTAATTATGACATATTGCTCATCATTTCTTATGACAATAACGCAGGGGGCAGAAAACCCCCTTCGATAATGAATTTATCGATTGCTGATTCGTTAAAAAAAAAATTACAACAACAATTAAAACAAATCAAAACAATTAAAAAACATTTTTAATTAAAAAAAAAATTTAAAAAAACATTTTTAAAAATTACAACAAAAAGACATAAAGTTGTGCAGTAGAAAAGATACAGAAAAAAAGTTCGACCTTTTCCTGTTGGGCAAAAATCAGAAGACGACCCGGACGGTCGCCAGATTCTGTGTACAGATCTGTAGGCGCAGACCATCCCCTGACCCAAACGAGTTCGTTAGGAAAATCCCCAAACTCGGTTCCATGGGTGACTCTGGGTCAGCTCCCTGCGGTAGTTTATCTGAAAGTTTTAAGTGTCTATACGCTAATCGCATTTATAAATTTTAAATTTATTGTTGTACATTGTTTTAATTGTTTGTTTTCCTTCTGTGACTGTAACCCCCAAGTGTGTTTTATAAGCTGGTCTCCGACTGTAAATAATCTAAACTAAGCTATACAGGAAAGTGAGAAATAGATGCCAACGAACAACTGTGGGAAGCTCAAGGGCCACATTCTCTCCCATATAACCTCTGGGGGCCACATTCCAATGGTGGAGCAAAAGTGCTGCGGTTCCTGCATTTCGGGGGGGGGGGGTTGGACTAGATGCCCCTTCAGGGTCCCTTTGCAATTCGACCGTTTTACGATTCCACGGCCTCATTCGCAAGGGGGGCGCGGTGCGCTTGGTGCCAGCAAGACGCGATCCACCGCCTTTTTGCGCCACGCTGCGTATCTCCCCAAAGGGAATTGTGTTGCTTCTCACCAACGCTGCCCCCCCCCGCTCTCAGATGACCTCTGGCCCCCCCAAGATGCCAATGGAGGGAATCTTTCCCTTCGAAGACGCCCCCCCCCCGCCATACAAAGCCACCCCCCTCCCCACCCGATGGACAATACGGCCATCTGCTGTTGCCAAGCTAAGAGCCCCCATGCAGAGCGCCAGCTGCTCAGCGCACCCCCCCCCCCACAAAGCTCTTTAAGGGAGCTGGAGGGAAGAAAAGGGGGGGCATTGTGGCTGCGCACTCAGGCGGTTTTGTTGTGTTTTTTTAAGGGGGGAAACCAAGCTCATTTGCAAAAGAAAAAGCAGCGCATAGGAATGCAAGCCGCTCCCATGACCTCTGGCAGAAAGGGGCGCTCGGGAAGAGGGGCGGGGGCAGTTCCCAGGCTCCGTCCTTCCCCCCCCCCAACCAATGTGTTGTTGCTAAGAAGCCAGGGACCCAAATCTGCACATATTAAGCATGGGGACCCCCGCCCAGCCTGGAAGGGACCCAGCTGAATCACACATCACAGGGACCCAGCGTGGATGTCAAGGCCCCAGCGGGAAGGGGAGAATAGCTGTCAACTGTTCCCTTTTCTCGCGAGGAATCCTATTCGGAATAAGGGGATTTCCCTTTTTAAAAAAGGGAAACGTTGACAGCTATGAAGGGGCATCCCGTTCCAGAGTAATGTCTAGGCAACACGATGACCGTAAACATACGTAATAAACGATCTTTATAGAATTCCTTTAAATCACAAAAAGTTCAGAATGAAATCTTTAGTCTCAAAGTCTCTGGAAATCTTTAAATGAAGCGAGGTGCCAGACTTTTTACGGTGGAAGACAAGCTGGGAAGCTATTTGTATTCAACAATGATGTCCAACACTGAACAGTGATTCTGGATATTGACTAGTGTTTTGTATAATTCTTCGTCAGCGTGGTGGGTGGATATAGAATTGCTTCATAAACCCATCTTATTTCGAATGAGTGTATGTAAATGAAAATATCAAATGCTGCGACTACATTATTACATGAACACTGTTCCACAGCATTCGATATTTTCATTTATATACATTCATTCGAAGTCATTCATTCATTCATTGTTGAATACACAAAGCTTGTCTTCCACCGTACAAAGTACAGAGACTTTGAGACTAAAGATTTCATTTTGAACATTTTATGATTTGAAGGAATTCTATAAATATTCTATAAACTTCCTCAAACAGGACTGCCTTCCGATGTCTTTTAAGCAGCTATCTTATTTCCTTCACATCTGAAGGGAGGGCGTTCCACAGGGCGGGTGCCACCACCGAGAAGGCCCTCTGCCTGGTTCCCTGTAACTTGTCTTCTTGCAATGAGAGAACCGCCAGAAGGCCCTTGGCGCTGGATCTCAGCGTCCGGGCAGAACGATGGGAGTGGAGATGCTCCTTCAGGTCTATTGGGCCGAGGCTGTTTAGGGCTTTCAAGGTCAGTACCAACACTTTGAATTGTGCTCGGAAACATACTGGGAGCCAATGCAGATCTCTCAGGACCGATGTTATGTGGTCCTGGCGGCCACTCCCAGTCCCCAGTCTAGCTGCCGCATTCTGGATTACAGTGGTACCTCAGGTTAAGAACTTAATTCGTTCCAGAGGTCCGTTCTTAACCTGAAACTGTTCTTAACCTGAAGCACCACTTTAGCTAATGGGGCCTCCCGCCGCTGCCGCTGCGCTGCTGCTGCACAATTTCTGTTCTCATCCTGAAGCAAAGTTCTTAACCTGAGGTACTATTTATGGGTTAGCAGAGTCTGTAACCTGAAGCGTATGTAACCTGAAGCGTATGTAACCCAAGGTACCACTGTAATTGCAGTTTCCGGGTCACCTTCAAAGGTAGCCCCACGTAGAGCACATTGCAGTAGTCCATTGAATTGGGTCCACAATGGCTAGAAACCGGCTTTTGAAGTAAGATTCACGCAGAGGCGCCCTCAAAATGTTGCATTTTCACGCAGAAGACATCGCACCGTGGGTTTTCAGTCCTCCGACAAAATTGCGGCATGCAAACAGCCTTGGTGCTAAGTAGCTAAGCAGAACCTCCATATCCAGGAAGAGTCTATCTCTGGTTGCCAGGCGCTGAGCGCAAAGCGAAGGGGACCGGCCTCCCTCAAGAGGGAGGCATCAGCATAGCCACTGCTACAGAAAGCACATTGGGTCTGAAAGACTTGGGTGCCTGCAGCTTGGGTGGCGATTATTAGATTCTGTCACGACAGGGAGCTTTGAAAAATGGCTCATCGCAGCCAGAAGTGAGAGGTCAGCTGGGATTCTCAGAGAGGGGGAGAGAGAAGGGGCCCCCAGTTTTTTGTTTGATGCAAACCCACCCTATCATTTTGCACCTTCCCAACAGGATACCACCGTGAGACTTTTGTTTCCTGGTGCCTGGGATGCGGTCATTCCCAGCGGCAATAACCACAAATGGCGTTGCCTTGGCGAAAAACAGCGATGCCCATGACATGCAAAAAAGCCCCGTATTTTGGAGCTGTTCTACTGAAGACGTAAGGGGAAAGCTCAAAGTGGATTCAGTGCCCAGAAACTGCTGGCAACTACCTTTGCTCTCCCCCTCCCACGGCCCCCACCCCACCCCCACAGGTCTTGCCAGACAGTGCAAAGCACTCCTTGGTAATTACTGATGGCACTTTTGCAAAACAGCAATTAACCGCTCATTAGGGAGCTGGCCTGCTCAGACCCAGGAGGGGAAAGAGAGGAGAGCCAGGAGCTGGGATACAAAGCAGTAACCTTAGCAGAGAAGCGCGCAGGAGTTCTCCCTCCTTCCCATCCTCCAGATGCTAAGTGGGGTTATGCAGGGTGAGCAGGCCTGCGCTTGCAGCCGCAACCGACCGGCAGGCAGCAGAGTTTAGCTCAACGTTGAGCATGAAGAAGAAGAACAGGGACCAGGGACAGGGGCATCCAATGAGGCCGAGGGCTGGGAGATTTCCTTAAGGTCCATGAATAATCATAGTTTAGAGGTCCTGGGCCCTAAGGAAGTCAGACTATCCCCCACCAGGGCCAGGGCCTTCTCAGTGATGGCTCCAACCTGGTGGAATGCTCTGTCCCAGGAGACCAGGGCTCTGCGGGATTTAACCTCCTTCCTCAGGGCCTGTAAGACTGAGCTATTGCGCCTGGCTTTCAATTTGAACTTAGCCTGATCTCTTATTCCCCTTCCTTCCCTTTTTATGAAGATTACCCACTCTGGGATCCCACAGCTAATTCTCCCCTCACTGGCCCAAATGGGACAAATTTAGCCATTTAATTGATCGTTATTCACGTTTTATACTGTATTTTATGCTGTTTTTGTTGCATCAATTAAGTGTTTTAAATTTGTTGTTAGCCACCCTGAGCCCGGTTTTCTGAACCAGGAGGGGCAGGGTATAAATAAGAATAATTCAGGGTGGATGGAAGGAAATTCTGCTGCACGCAAGTGCACAGTTAGCCTATGGAACTCACTGCCACAGGAGGCAGGGATGGCCACCTAACCTACATGGCTTAAAAAGAGGATTGGGCAAATTTGTGGAGAAGGAAAAGGCTATTGATGATGGAGGCTGGGCTCTGCTTACACGTTCAGAGGCAGCAATGCGTCTGAATTCGAGTTGCTGAAAACCACAGGAGGGGAGGGGGCTCCTGGGTTCGGGACTGGCTGGGCGCAGAGGAGAGAGGGGAGGCACCAGCTGGGGAACCCCCAAGGGAAGAAGGCTCAGAGCCAGGGGATTGGTGGTGGGACAATGATGAGTGGTCACAAGGGGAGGACTGGGAAGAGGAGGTGTTGGAATCTGAAGAGGCGACAGGGTTTAGTGAGCGGGGAGAGTCAGTGGCAGAGAGCAGTCCGGACTCGGAGGCAGAAGCAGGAGAGGAGGGAGACCTAGAGGCAGAGATGGGTCTGGTTGGCAAAGAGTCATGGGTGTCTCTTCCGCCTGCAGCGCCAGCTCGTGCAGGAGCCAGGCCCTGTGACCAGTAGGACTTTGCAGGACTGGGGCCTTCCTAAGTTTGTTCTGAAGAGGCAAGGAATGGCCTCACAGGTGAGGCCGATTGGTAGCTCACAGCACCTGGTGGCAAGAGCTGGGAAAGGGATATAAGGTCAGCATTTTCCCACAGCAACACGCTCCCTGCCTTGCTGCGTTTGACTCCCTGCTTCTTGATCCTCAGACCCTTGACTTCGTGACTCCTTGCTTCCTGACCCTTGGACTCTTGGCTTCCTGATTCCTGCCTTCTGGATCCCCGTTCCTGCTCCCACCCCGCCATCTTGCCCCTGGTCCCGACCTCCCCAGCTGGGACTTTGATCGCCCGTGAACCGGACCGTGACGCAGCTTGTATGTTTATGTTCTGACCGTCCCCTCACCTGCGGGCAAAAGCAGTCCAGCCCAGAAAGGATTCTGTCCCACAACTGCAGGAATTGGGTAGCCCAGCAGTTCCCACAGTGGGAAGTACCACCCCCTGGAGGACAATGGGATTCCCTGGGGGAGATCCCTAAGAGGCAAGGGGGCAAGAGGTGGCTGCGGAAAGTGGGGATTGAAGATTCTTGCTAACTTCTCTCCCCAGAGAAGATCACCTGGCCCCTTCATTACACACCTTTAGGTGCCAGGCAAAAACGTTCCTTTTTAACCAGGCCTTTGGTTGGCCTGGTCAACATCCCATTCCCTTTTTAAATGTGGCTCTTTTGTGTGTTGGGGGGGTATAATTGAGTTATAGGGACGTGGGTGGCGCTGTGGGTCAAGCCTAGGACTTGCCAATCAGAAGGTTGGCGGTTCAAATCCCTGCGACAGGATGAGCTCCCATTGCTCGGTCCCTGCTCCTGCCAACCTAGCAGTTCAAAAGCACGTCAAAGTGCAAGTAGATAAATAGGTACTACTCTGGCGGGAAGGTAAACGGCGTTTCCGTGTGCTGCTCTGGTTCGCCAGAAGCGGCTTAGTCCTGCTGGCCACATGACCCAGAAGCTGTACGCCGGCTCCCTCGGCCAAGAAAGCGAGATGAGCGCCACAACCCCAGAGTCGGCCACGACTGGACCTAATGGTCAGGGGTCCCTTTACCTTTACTTTATAATTGGGTTATTGCTTTTATTTTATTTTTATATACTGTGATCCTTTTATGTGAACTGCCCTGAGACCTCTGGGTATAGGGCGGTATATAAATTCAAGAAATAATAATAATAATAATAAACAAAGACATTGGGAAACTGGACTCGCTGCATCAAGCCCATCCGTCACGCTGGGAATTTACTGAGCAGTGAAGAAGTTACTAAATGTGGCACCTAGGACTCTTGCTAGAGGACGATCAGACTTTGAGAAGCTGGCATCACGGATCAAGTTCACCAGGCTTGGTGGAGTAATTAAACTAAATAGTTTTAATTGGGTTTTCAGTGAATGCGCAATTAATGGCTGTTGCTCCAAATTTTATTGTCGTCTTATCTTCCTTAGTGGGTCATGCAAACTGCTATTCTGATAAATTCTTTTAATATATATATCAAGGGGGGGGCAGTTCTGAAAAATGCCGCTGTGTGCATTTTCCAGAACGGATTCCCCCTCCCCTTCCACTCTGTTTCACCTCTTTCTCTGATGTCACCCGGGAAATTTACAGCCCTGCGGAAGAGGCGAACTGACAGGCGCTCCATCCCGGGCACACACAACACTTGGCATTTCTCCCAGCCGGAAAACTCCCGCCCCGTAAATCACAGGATGGGGACGGCAGCAGGGATCCCACAAAGACTGTCGTTGATGGCAGGATCGTAATAAGCAAAGCCTGCCGGATGAGGCCTAAGGGGGCGCACCCAGTCCAGCATTCTGTCCTCACAGTGGCCAACCTGCAAGCGGGATCCGAGCGCAAGAGCAATTGGAATCCAGATAATAATAATAATAATAATAATAATAATAATAATAATAATAATAATAATAAATAATAATTTATGATTTATAACCCACCCATCTGGCTGAGTCTCCCCAGCCACTCTGGGCGGCTTCCAATCGAGTTTTAAAAAAAATACAGCATTAAATATTAAAAACTTCCCTAAACAGGGCTGCCTTCAGATGTCTTTTAAAGATAAGATAGCTGCTTATTTCCTTCACATCTGAAGGGAGGGCATTCCACAGGGCGGGCGCCACCACCGAGAAGGCCCTCTGCCTGGTTCCCTATAACTTGGCTTCTCACAGAAGGCCCTCGGAGCTGGACCTCAGTGTCCGGGCTGAAAGATGGGGGTGGAGACGCTCCTTCAGGCCATTTAGGGCTTTAAATTGCTGTCTCTAACCACAGACGCAGAGCATAGGAACCCTCAATAGCCCTCTCCTCCATGATAAGAAACACGTGTTGCTCTGCCCACTTTTGCCCCAGGCCCCGCCCACTGCTAGCATGCGGCCCTTGCGAGGTTGTCCAGAGATGAGTGTGGCCCTCAGGACAAAAAAGCCAAAACACACACACACCTGGGACCTCTGCAATAAAAGGATGAAGACGAAACCTTTTCCAGGAATGTCCGCCTCCCTACTCTTCCTCGCCAGTCAGCGATCACACCATTCAAAGATGGAGTTAGCTCTTCACTAGCAAAAACCCAACTTGGCTGAGTGTGCGGCTGAGCAAAGCAGCTCATTCCCAGGAGACTTCCTCCGTGAAAATCAGTTGCCGCGTCCCGACCTCCTCTCCGGGGATTTCCCAAGCGATCTGAGACTGCGCCTGCATGAGGCTAAACTATCCTCTGCCCTGTTCATGCCTCTCTTGGTTCTGGGAGACAAGACAGGAGGAGTGCTTGTCACAGCAGCAGGAGTAGCTTCTTCACCAGCCAGACCCATCTCTGCCTCTTGGCCCCCCTCCTCTTCTGCCTCAGCCTCCAATTCTGGACTACTCTCTGCCACAGACTCTCCCCGCTCACTAAACCCTGTCACCTCTTCAGATTCTGACACCTCCTCTCCCTCTTTGTCATTCCACCACCCTTCCCCGGGCTCTGTGCCTCTTCCCTGGGGGGTGTTCCCCTGCTGGTTCCTCCCCACATTCCTCTGCGTCCAACCCGCCCACGACATTGACACCCACCCACCCAAAAACCCACCCGCCCAGCCCCGCCGCCACTCACTTGGTCTTGCGCAATTTGCTGTTTTCGGTTTTGAGCAGGTAGAGTTTCTTGGCGAAGAAGACGGTCATCATGAAGAGGAGGAGGACCACCAGGGCGGCCGAGCCCACGGCGATGCACATCACCTGGAAGTCGGTGATGATGGACTCGCAGCGGATGCCTTTGTGCCAGATGTAGTCTTGGGTGTTGCACCTGCGGGGCGAGAGGCAAAGCGAGGTCTGGTCAGCAAAGGGGGAGCCTGGGAAAGGCACCCATCCCAATAATAATAGTAATAATAATAATAATAATAATAATAATAATAATAATAATAATATCTGGACTGTCTCGCCAGAGTGGTGCATGCTCTGGTTATCTCCCGCTTGGACTACTGCAATGCGCTCTACGTGGGGCTACCTTTGAAGGTGACCCGGAAACTACAACTAATCTAGAATGCGGCAGCTGGACTGGTGACTGGGAGCGGCCGCCAAGGCCACATAACTCTGGTCCTGAAAGATCTACATTGGCTCCCAGTACGTTTCCGAGCACAATCAAAGTGCTGGTGTTGACCTTTAAAGCCCTAAATGGCCTCGGTCCTGTATACCTAAAGGAGCATCTCCACCCCCATCGTTCAGCCCGGACACTGAGGTCCAGCTCTGAGGGCCTTCTGGCGGTTCCCTCCCTGTGAGAAGCCAAGTTACAGGGAACCAGGCAGAGGGCCTTCTCGGTGGTGGCGCCCTCCTACCAGATGTCAAAGAGAACAACAACTACCAGGCTTTTAGAAGACATCCGAAGGCAGCCCTGTTTAGGGAAGCTTTTAATGTTTGATGCATTACTGTATTTCAATATTTTGTTGAAAGCCGCCAAGAGTGGCTGGGGAAGCCCAGCTAGATGGGTGGGGTATAAATAATAAATTATTATTGTTGTTGGTGTTATTATTATTATTATTATTATTAATTTCTTATACCCTGCCTGTCTGACTGGGCTGCCCCAGCCACTCTGGGTGGCTTCCAACAAAAACATAATTTAAAAAAGAAGGAAAATCTTAACATTTAAAAGCTTCCCAAACTGGGCTGTGTTCAGATGCCTACAAGTTTTTTTACAGTTGTTTAACTCTTTGATAAGGGACGCGGGTGGTGCTGTGGGTTAAACCACAGAGCCTAGGACTTGCCGATCGCATGGTCAGCGGTTTGAATCTCCGTGACGGGGTGAGCTCCTGTCGTTTGGTCCCAGCTCCTGCCCACCTAGCAGTTCGAAAGCACCCCGAAGTGCAAGTAGATAAATAGGGACCGCTTTATAGCGGGAAGGTAAATGGCGTTTTCGTGTGCAGCACTGCTGCTGGCTCGCCAGCTGCAGCTTCGTCACGCTGGCCACGTGACCCGGAAGTGTCTTCGGACGACGCCGGCTCCCGGCCTCTTGAGCGAGATGGGCGCGCAACCCTAGAGTCGGTCACGACTGGCCCGTATGGGCAGGAGTACCTTTACCTTTACCTCTTTGACATTTGCCGGGAGGGCATTCCACAGGGCGGGCCTCCCCTGCTCTCCCCGCACTGGATCTTGACCACCAACCCAGCTCAACTCAAGTGGAGAAGCCTACCCACAAAGGCCAAAAGTGGAGCTTCCACAGATAGGGGCAGGATACCTTAGGAAAAGATAACCGCATGTCACCAGCTTGTCTGTTTCCCTGGGACATCCCTTGTCAGAGAAGGCGCCGAGCTGCAAATTTCAAGTAGCAAATTTCAAGTGCTGAGAGCACTTCTTGTTAAAGGGATAATGATTCAGAAAACCCTACGACGGTCCTGCAAGGTAGGTCAGTATCATTGTCCCTGCAATGCAGATGGCAGCCAGGAGAAGGAACCGAAGCCGAAAGGGACAGATTCGTGACTCTTTGATAAACGAGGGGATTTACTCCCCTGAAAGGCCCATTATAATAATAATAATTTATTACTTGTACCCCGCCCATCTGGCTGGGTTTCCCCAGCCACTCTGGGCGGCTTCCACAAAGACCAAAAATACATTAAAATGTCACACATTAAAAACTTCCCTGAACAGGGCTGCCTTCAGATGTCTTCTGAATGTTAGGTAGTTGTTTATCTCTTTGGCATCTAATGGGAGGGCGTTCTACAGGGTGGGCACCACCACCGAGAAGGCCCTCTGCCCTGTTCCCTGTAGCTTTGCTTCTCACAATGAGGGAACCGCCAGAAGGCCCTCAGAGCTGGACCGCAGTGTCCGTGCAGAACGATGGAGGTGGAGACGCTCCTTCAGGTAAACTGGACCAAGGCCGTTTAGGGCTTTCAAGGTCAGCACCAACACTTTGAATTGTGCTCAGAAATGTACTGGGAGCCAATGTAGGTCTTTCAAGACCGGTGTTATGTGGTCTCGGTGGCCGCCCCCAGTCACCAGTCTAGCTGCCGCATTCTGGATTAGTTGGTGCCAACACTGGGTGCGAAAGCTACGCCTAGTTCAGCTCAGCGGCACTAACAGGTCACCAGTGTGGGGCAAGGCTCAGTATGCGAACCAGCCCCACATTGCGGCAGCAACCTATTTGCTTGTTTCCTCAAATTCATACGCTGCTCGAATGCAAAAATAAACCCCCCAAAAGAGGTTGACGAAAAGGATAGAACCATATGAAAACTATAGCCATACCTCGGGTTACAGACGTTTCAGGTTATGTTTCTTCGAGTTACGGACGCGCCGAAACCCGGAAGTACCGGAACGGGTTACTTCCCGGTTTGGGCGGTCGCACATGCGCAGAAGCACTGAATAGAGCTTTGCGCATGCGCAGAGGTACCAAATTGCAACCCGCATATGCGCCACTGCAGGTTGCGAACGTGCCTCCCGCATGGATCACGTTCACAACCCGAGCGTCCACTGTACTAAGTAAAATTAGGAATGGTAATTTCAGACGTCGGAAAGTTAAAATTACAATTAAGGCTTGCACCAGCTTTCTAAACCTCTGAATGTTTTTATCAGGCGCAGAAGAATCCACAGTGCAGGTGCTCGCTTAATATCAACAGGCAGGGAGTTCCACAGTCTAAGTGCCGCCACACTCAAATACTGAGCTCTTAGAAATATCGAACGGGACTTATTCGGCGGCTGCCAGTTCCACAAATCGAAGCCGGTCCATGTGGGGGTGAGGCAATCTCGCGGGTAAACTGGTCCCAAATTGTTCAGGGCATTAATTACTGATAGTAGGGCCCTGAACCCAGTAACAAGCTGGAACCCAGGGCAGGTATCTGAGCACAGGTGGGATAGGCTGGCAAGGCCTCACTCCTGTCAGCAATCGGGCTGCAGCATTCTGTGCTAACTTGCAGCTGTGGATCAAAAGAAAGCAAAGCCCCCAAGTACAGCGCCTTGCGCCAGTGGCGTAGCATGGGTTGTCAGCACCCGGGGCAAGGCAAGTAATTTGCGCCCCCTAACCCGTGGATTTGCGCCCCCCTAACCCGTGGATTTGCGCCCCCTAACCTGTGGATTTGCCCTAACCCCAGATGTTGCGCCCAGTGCGGCCAGCCCCCCCTGCACCCCCAACGCTACGCCACTGCCTTGCGCAATAATGTTAGCTGCACCACACAGAGGACCCTGGCTTCCCCCAAGCTGGTGTCATTTGCATCATGCACCAGGTTGGGGAATGCTTTGCTAGCTAGACTATCACGCAGGGTGGATAAAAGTCAATGATTTTTTTAATTAAAAAAAATATGATTTTCTAAATTTAAATCGGATTTTTTTTAAAAAATAATTTATTGGATTTTTAAAATAAAATGCTTTTGGAGGAAAAATCTTTCTAAATATAGTTTTCTATTTAAGTTACATCGTAGTCCAAAGGCTATTCATCAGGAAATAAGGATTTGTTTTAAGTTTTTCACGTGTGCTAAAACTCAGTCTGGGTTAAAAAAAATAAACCGTTTAACCACATCAGTTAGCAAACATGGATACATATGCTATAATGTTATTGTTTTAGTTAAATAAATGGTTTAAATTGTTATCAAGGAAATGATTATTTTTCTTCTCCCAGTAAAGGACAGCAGAAAAGTTGTCCAAATATAAACAGCTATTAAACCTCACACTAATTTCATAATTATCTGTGTATTTCTAATAGTATAACCAAATCAGGAATTTTTGATATAAACGATTCTGAAAAATTATTATTCTAAAAATGAAACCTTCATCTGGTTGTAAATATTAAGATTATACCAGCAAGAATGAGTCCTTCTGTAAAAAAAGAGATTTAAATCAAGTCTTACTGACCAGTGATTTAAATCGTGATTTGATTTAAATCAAATCCACCCTGCTACCACGTGTGTGTCCAGGCCTCTTAATGGAAGAGGAATGAGGGCAGAGAGAGAGCCTTGGCCCTCCAGATGAACTACAACTCCCATCGGCCCCCATTGCCAATGGATGATGGGGTTTGTAGTTCTGCAACACCCAGAGGGCCGAAACCTGCCCACCACCGACTTCTTTATTTCTCATGCTTCACACTCCCAGTATGGCTAATGATAATTTTACAAAATGCAGTGTAGAAACGAAGTGTTTTTTTAAAAATGCAGAATAAAACACTATCATGCAATTCATGCAGATTTTGCAACGGCATCCAAGGCTTGCTGGGGAAAAGGATTAAGCTGGAAATGCTCATCCCATCAGGACCAAGAAACACACAGGGAACCCACAGGTGGGTGTATCAGCCTTAGCAACCTGCGACTCCGGTATTGCTGGGGTTGGACTAGATGACCCCCTTTGTCCCTCCAAAACCAGACAATTGTACGGCATTATGAATGCACAGCACACGCCACACCCACTGAACCAACAACCCTTCCCCTGTGGCACACCAATGAGGAGTGAGGCAGAATCTGAACTCGCCTCCCATTTGCGCTTCAGGATTTTTGCCGGATCGCAAAAGGGGTGCATCTCCCGCAGAGGACCCCTACCCAAGCTCTGCTCCCAGGGCGCCCCGTGACTCGCACCCAGAACGCCATCTCTGGATACAGCGCGCCTTCTTCCCGCCACCGCTGTCTGTCAGAGCTGATTAGTGACTCAGGGAGAGCATCCCGTCAGCGTGGCTCTGACCTAATTCCGGCTCGGCTGAGCAGGCAGGGTGCTGTGGGGGCAGGGAGCAGCCGGGAAATCCCTCCCCCTTCTCCACTCAGCAGGCAGCAGCCGAGACGCCTTCAGGCTGCCTCTCGCAACCTTGGGTCGGGCAGAGGGCACGGGGCTGAGACAGCATCGGACCTACCTCCCAGGGTCGTCGTAAATGATGCACTCAGGGCACACCTTTCGGAGACCAAAGAGCATCGCCCTGCGCGCCCAGGGTTCGAATCCCGACTCGGTGTGTGACCTTGGGGGCCAGTCCCTGCCTCGCAGGGTTATTGTTGGGGGGCATTGAACGAGGAGGGAGGGGGAAAACCACACATGCCACCATGAGCTACTCAGAGAAAAAGGTGGAATATAAAATGCAATAAATAAAAATAGGAAATGCAGGGGGGGGGGGCGTGAAATGGAAAAACAGGAGTTCAGGGGCAGGAAGAGGGAATGGCATGGGCTATTTTTCAATAGCCCGTGGTTGATGGGAGAACTCCGCGCTGCAACACTTCGTTGCAGTTCTTGAAAATGCAGTGGTACCTCGGGTTAAGTACTTAATTCGTTCCGGAGGTCTGTTCTTAACCTGAAACTGTTCTTAATCTGAAGCACCACTTTAGCTAATGGGGCCTCCTGCTGCTGCTGCGCCGCCAGAGCACGATTTCTGTTCTGTTCTGAAGCGAAGTTCGTAACCCGAGGTACTATTTCTGGCTTAGAGGAGTGTGTAACCTGAAGCGTCTGTAACCCGAGGTACCACTGTACAGTAGAACCTTGGCTTACGTTACTAAACTTCGGGTTGCAAAAGCAGCAAACCCGGAAGTATTTTCCCGGGTTTCGCCACTCGTGCATGCGCAAAAGCGCAACGCGCGCATATGCGCAGAAGAGGCACCTCTGGTTGTAGAAACCTCAGCATCCGACCGGAGCTCCAGATAGGATCCCGTCCGCAACCGGAGTACCACTGTACTGTCTGTGTCTGTCACCGATGGGCAAACTGCAGTCAGGATGATGGGTGGTGTAGTCCAATAACGTCTGGAGGGCCACAGGTGCCCCATTCCTGCTTCAGGTCGGTGAGACCGTTCCCTAAAGCTCCATCACAGTCCAGTATGACCCCAAACCCCACATTACTGCACTGCGAGGGGTTGGAACAGATGACCTTTGGAGCTCCCTTCCCACTCTATAATTCTCAGATAACTCAGGATATGGGAGTCAGCAAAAACAGGAGTGGATTCCCAGATGAGATTTCCCAGATTCAGCCCGCATGCCAAGAGGGATGAGCCCCTTTTCTTCCACATTAAGTGGCTAACTGGCTCCCGGTGGAGTACAGGGTCAGATTTAAGGTGCTGGTTTTGACCTTTAAAGCCCTTCACGGCCTGGGACCCTCGTACCTACGGGACCGCCTCTCCCGGTCTGCCCCACGGAGAGCCTCAAGGTCCATAAACAGCAACACCCTAGAGGTCCCGGGCCCTAAGGAAGTTAGATTAGCCTCAACCAGAGCCAGGGCCTTTTCAACACTGGCCCCTGCCTGGTGGAACGCTCTGCCTCATGAGACCAGGGCCCTGCAGGATCTGATTTCTTTCCGCAGGGCCTGTAAGACAGAGTCGTTCCGCCTGGCCTTTGGCTTGGAGCCAATTTGATTCCCTCCCCCTCTTTCTTTTTTCCTTTCTCCTCCTGTGATGAGGCTGCATTTTAATATTTTAATGTTTCAATATTTTAATTGTTGTATTTTAATCTTGTTTTTAAGTTGTATTCATTCAACTTGTTTATATTATTGCTTGTTAGCCACCCTGAGCCTGGCCTTGGCTGGGGAGGGCGGGGTATAAATAATAATAATAATAATAATAATAATAATAATAATAATAATAATAATTACCTCCCATTCTATGGAGAAAGAGTGCAAGGCGTGCAGTCTCTGCTGCAATGAAGGCTGAGCCAATCCTTCTCCTCCGCTCCCTAACCTGCCTGCTCTAAGACACCCCCCATGCTCTCCTAGTTGGGAACCTTGCAAGGCAGCACATGACTTGCACATCAATCTTGCCACGTTGGGTATTTGGTTCATTATGCCATAAAGCAGGCCACTTGCCCCTCTGGCACAGTTGCCATCCAAAAGACGGAGCCTCGAGGTTCCTGGTACAACCAGAGAGGTTGCCAGAGCCAAAAAAAAGGATCGTGAGCAAAACTTAGACAAAACTTTCGAACTCCTTGCCTATTGACATCTATCAGGCACCTTTGCTGGACTCTTTTCCGCACATGTTAGAAACATCCTAGTTTAGACAGGTCCGCCCAGATATTTAGAAAGGCGGTGCAAATTTTCATCTGTTTTTGGTTCATTGCTACTTTCAATTATTGCAGCCATTCTGGCGGTTCCCTCACTGCGAGAAGCCAAGTTACAGGGAACCAGGCAGAGGGCCTTCTCGGTGGTGGCACCCGCCCTGTGGAACACCCTCCCACCAGATGTCAAAGAGATCAACAACTACCAGACTTTTAGAAGACATCTGAAGGCAGCCCTCTTTAGGGAAGCTTTTAATGTTTAATAGGTTATTGTATTTTAGTGTTTTGTTGGAAGCCGCCCAGAGTGGCTGAGGGGATCCAGCCAGATGGGCGGGGTATAAATAATAAATTACTATTATTTTGTTATTATTTATGGATAATTTTATCACTTCATTTTTCTTGAGGGTTTTGCTTTCTTACAACCAGGCAGCATACAAAGCTGATGAAATAAATAAATAAAGCCCAAACTCCCTGCAGTTAGAAAACTAGCTCAACAGGGAGCGGTCTAGGCTAAAACCGTTGCGCCTGATGCACTGGTCTTCTTACTTGAAGGAGAGCTTTGTGTGTTTTCACACAGGGGGCCATTCAGTTAACGGAACTCACCCATTTGAACTATGAACTGGTTCCATCCACTCTGACCAGCTGGGAATTCGAACCCCTCGCCCTGTCACATGTGGAGACCAAGCTGAAGCCAGTTTTGGGTGGAGGAGGAATCTATGCTCCAAAACCAAGCTGAGCATGGCTCATCCCAGACCTTTTAAGGCTACTACTCACAGTGGAAGGAGACTTAAATTTCAGCAGCACCCCGGGTGTCGCTAAAATCCCCCCTTGCCTTTCATGCTCCCTTCCCCGTCCCAGTTGTGGCGCCCCCTGCAGCGCAGCCACAGCTGCCTCTGCTACTCCCACCTCACCTGCCAGGGAAGCCCCGCCCACTTCCAGGTAGCGCCTCACCTGCAGAAGGCCCCCAGGTTCTCCACCAGGTAGCACTGGCCCCCGTTGTGGCAGTAACTGGGGAAGGTGTCGCACATGGATTTGCAGGAGTTGTTGTGCCGGACAAAACCACTACGGCATTCGGTGCCGTTCTCCACGACGCCCAATAGGCTGAGGTCCCGGCCAACTTCTGCCGGACGGGGTCTGGGGGTGGCCCTGCCGCCGCCCCCCGTGATGACAAAAGTCTGCAGAGGTGGGACGACGTAGTGGCGGCTGGTGGGCTCCGCTTCTTGGATGGCGGTGTGGATCTTGGGTGTAGCCGGCGTGGGGATCCGAAAGCCGTTCTCATCCTCCAGATCCCTGGCCAGCCCTCCTCCGCCATCTTCCTCCTCCTCCTCTTCCTCTGGCTCGTCCAGGTCTTCCTCATCCCCGTCGGTGTAGAAGGAAGTCGTGGGGTAGAAATCAGACTCGTCGAAGGGCGTGAAGTCATCGTAGAGGTCGTGCAGGGACCACGACATCCCTTTGTCGTCCACCGGTTTCCGCTTGGTGGAGTCCAGGCCGACCCCGCCTAGCCTCTCCCCATCAAACAGGTCATAGTAATCAATGTCGATGATCTCGGAGGCCAAAGGGTCCTGCGACGGCTTCGGGGAGGCCTTGACCGGAGGCGTGACGGCCGTCCGCGGGGTCTCGGCGCCCGGCCAGCTCCGGTCGGTGCGGCCTTGCGCGCCCTCAGCTGGCGAGCTGCTGGAAGACTCCACCCACAGCTCCAGAGGCTCCTCCTTCTGGGCGGAGTCTTGCTCTGGGACCACCCCACCCTCTTTGGGGGCCGGGACGCCGGCCCTCGTGGGAGACGCCAGCACCGCCACGCCAAACGTGTCGAGAAGGAGGTCCGTCTCGGCCGAACTGTGGCCCAGGCCTGCGGGAGAGCTGGCCTCTGGCGCAAACTTGGGGGTCGTGGTCCGTTCTGCCAACTCCCCTTGATCCGGGGAGGCCTTGGCGGGCTGGTCCCCGCTACCGGCTTCCTCTTGGCTTTCTGGGGCGGCGTGGGGGCTCCCCGCTGCCCCGTCCTTCCCGTCAAGTAACTTCCAGGCCCCCTCCTGCCCCTGCGCCGGCTGGGCAAATCCGGTTCCGCCCGACAATGCTTCGAGGGGGCCCTTGCCGTCGCGTCCCCCCAAAAAGGGCTGGCTGAGAGTCCCCCCGGGGCAGCCCAGACAGAGGCCCGACACGTTTTTCTCCTCCTCCATCTCTCCAGAAAAGTACCTCACTGTGACGCTTGCCCCTGGGGGGCTGCCAGCAGCTGGGATGTCAGAAGCGACGGCGTCTCCTCCATCGCCGCCTGGGAGAACGGCAGGTGGCTTGAGCTGAGATTCCTTCGCTCCCGCTGCCTGCGAGGCTTTGGCGGTAGAGGCGTTCCCTCCTCGCCAGGCGCTGGGTCTCGGTGGCAAGGGATTCTCCTTCCTCGTAGGCGGCGCTCTGCTCACAGCGGCCGGCCTGCTCTGCCAGGGAGCTCCTCGGACGTCAGTGGCGTTGGGGGATTTTGCAGGTTGCTCAGAGGCTGCAGGCAAGAAAGGCAGAAGGGCTTGTGAGTGGGGAAGAACGCAAGCAGGGAGAGGTGCTACTCCCCGTGCACACAGAGGAGTTGCTAAGCCCCCCCCCCCAAATAAGAACCAAAAAAGAGCCCTGCAGGATCAGGCCCAGCCAGCTTCCTGTCCTCATAACCTGATACATAGAATCACAGAAAAGTCAGAAGGGACCTCGTGTGTCATCTAGTCCAATGTAGGAATCTTTTGCCCCACGTGAGGCTCGAACCCACGGCCCTGAGGTTAAGAGCCTCACACTCTGACAACTGAGCTATAAACTGCATCAGGGCAGAACAGGGCAGTTGTCTCAATGCAAAACCCGCAAGCACGACCCGGGCGCAAGAGCATAGCCATTGTGGGCTGTTAGCCCTTGATGGCTCTCTCCTCCACGAATCTGCCCAGTCCTATCTCAAAGTCACCTAGATTGGCCATGAGTGCCTCTTGTGGAAGGGAGTTCCACAGATCAACTCAGCGCTGTGTGAAGAAGGGCTTTATTTTATCCGCCCTGAATCTTCCAACATTCAGCTTCTCTGCTTTTCCAAACCCCAGAACCTCCTACGGACAATTCCAGCGCACCGAATGGTACTTTCCCTATAATATATATATATATGCGTGTTCCTCCTTGCCGCGGTGTCAAAAATAGCAGCGGTCTCGGCTCGCGGCTCATTCCCACACATTCTGGCTGCCTGATTCAGCTTTTCTCCTTCCCCCTCTTTCCCAGTGTAGTAGAGCAGAATTAATCACTTGGAAGGTGGGGGGGGGGGGAGAGAAGAAGCTGGCTGGTTGTAGCCAGGAGAGGGGTGTAAATATGGGAAATGTCTTTGGCGCTAACAGTCGCCTCGGGGTTTATTTACCAAATCGGTGGACCTCTCCCCGCAAGGAAGGAAGGAAGGCAGCCTGATCAACCTTCGGGAGAAATCCTTCCTTCCATCCATGGGCAAAGGGTGGGCTCCCTCTGACAAGACCCCCCCCCCCCCACCCAGTGTTCTAATTTTGGCTTCCCTGAGAAAGATCTCAGGGTTTTTTCCGAGGCTTAAGACAAAAGCGAAAACAGAAAAAGGAGGGCGGAATGGAAGAGAAGCCAATGCAAAACAGAAATAAGCGGTTCTAGAGGTAGGAAACACCCCTCCTCAAACCAGGGGAAAAATAAATACAGGAAGGAGGGTGTCTGGTTTTTGAGCAAGCAACCAGGACTGGGGGTGTGACTGAAGAAGAGGACTGCAGGCAAAACCACCTGGAGAAGAGGGATGGAGAGATCCCAAAAGGGTGGACATCACCTCCATGCCTACACACAGACACACACACACACACACACACACACACACACACACACACACACCTCAAGTCAGCACCTGTCTGACTGGTCATCACCAGATCCTAGAACAGGTGGACCTCCTGGTCTGATCCTGCCAGGGAGCTGAGCGGTCTTGCAGGGGAAACGATTCATTTTGCATTCCCCCCCTCTGGAAGGAAGGTCTGACTGAGTCACTGGTTTTTGTGGCCTTCTGACCCGAAAATCCATAGATTTACACATCTGAACCTGGCAGGAGCAGCAGGCAGGATAATTCTCACTCCCTTCCAAGCATCTGGGGTTTATTTACGACAGGACACGGTCAGCGGGGGACTATAGAGATCTCTTCCACCATCAAGCAAGACTCGCATTTTTTAAGAAATAAAGGGACTCTCTTTTCCCATTCATTCGATCTTCAACAGATTTTATTTTGGGGGGGGGGTGCAGCCAAGAAAGGCACAGGGGGTCTTCGATGTCCCACCACCACCCCTGACTCGTCCGCAACGGAATCACCAGGACGTGATCCGGTGCGATTCCGCATTTCGCTGCGATCTCCCGCCGCTGCCGCCGCCCGCCCCTCCCCCTGCCCTCCAGCTCTCCATTCGCCACAGCCTCCTTTTTTGGGGGGGGGGGGGATACGGACACACACACACCCCAAAATACATTTGCAGGGGAGGGGAAGCAGGGCGAGGAGAGTGTGTGGATTTTGTAACACGTGTCTTGCATTACAACTAACGCCGCCACCAAATCACTCAACAGACATCCCCGAAAGCATCCTACAAAATGAGGGGTGGGAGGGGGAGAGGAGAAAAAGGAGGGGTGGGAATCATTTTTTTGGGGGGGAAGGGTCTTCTCTTCCCACCCCAATGTGGCCATTTTGCACCCCCCAGCCCTAACCGTCCCCCACCCCACTTCTTGAAAAGGCTCCCCCCGTTTCCTTAACCATTGCCAAAATAATAATAATAATGCGCCCTTATTTTTTGCGCGAGGGGAGTGGTCGGGGGGTGGGGGGAGAGACCAGACTGTCTGGGTTGGGGGGGGCGGTTCCCCCGTTGCAAATTCCACCCCCCGCCCAAAAATAGACCCCCAAATATTTGCAATCCAGAAAATATCCAGGTAGAGAAAAAGGAGGAAAGGGTGGAATCTGGGGATGGGCGGGTGGGTGTGTTGGCGTCTCCATCCCACCCCCCAATTCCCCTCGCCCCCACCTACCCGCGAGGAGGCCCGCCAGCGCCATCAGGCCGGCGGCGGCGAAGGCGAGCCAGGCGCGCCCCATGCTCCGTGCACCCTCGGCCGCGTCCCGCCCTCGGCAGGAGGCTCCGCGCGCTGCTCCGGCTGCCGCTCAGCGCCGGCGGACGCCCCGCCGCATGGCGCGCCCAGCCGCGCCCCCCGAGATCAGCGCCCAGACGCCGCCGCCGCCGCCGCCGCCCAGCCGGCCCGAGAAGGAGGAGGAGGAGGATGCCGCCGCCGCCGCCGATGCCCCATCGTCCCCCGGCCGCCGCCGCCTCCAGCCCCAGCTCCAGCGGCAGCAGCAGAAGCGCCGGCCCCGCCTCGCCGCGCGCAGCGCCAGGAGCCGCGGAGCAGGAGGAGGAGAGAGGAGGAAGGAGGAGGCGCTTCTGCAAGGAGGATTACGGTGCCCGCGGGGGGGGGGGGGGAGACAGACACACACACAGACTCACACACACACACACATGCACACGGACGCGGAGGCGCGGGCGCGCGCAGCACCCCCCTGCCCAGTTGCAGCCGCTGCGCTCTTGCAGTTGCAGGACGCGCCGGGCGCTGCTGCAATGCATGCGCGCCCCTGGGCACGGTTTAGAACTGGGGTGGGATGTACGGAAGGCAATTGGGGGAGAGGGAGGCTGGAAGCGTTGGAGGGGGGGGTGTGGATGCGAAAGGGGGCGCAAACCGGAGAGGGGGCGGCCAGAGGGAGGACCGTGGAATCGGAGAGGTGGGAAGGGACCCCCAGTCATCTAGTATTTGCAGCCCCGTGCAATGCAGGAATCCCAGCTAAAGCTGGAAATTGGGAAGGACTGGAATGAGAACGGGGGAAGAGCCCACGGCGGATCAGGCCCCTGGCCTATCTCGCCCCTGGCGCCGTCCTCCCGCCATGGCCACCTGCGGGAAGCCGAGCAGCAGGATTCGAACACAAGAGCAGCTCCCTTACTGGGGTTTCCAGCAATTTGGAAGCACGGAAGCGTAGAATTGCAAAACACCCCCAGGGGTCATCTAGTCCAACCCCCTGCAATGCAGGAATCTCAGTTAAAGCATCCGTGACAGGTGGCCACCCAACCTCTGCTTGAAAACCTCCAAGGAAGTTAGAGTCCACAAGGAGCGTGTTCCACTGCCAAACCGCTCCTACCATGACAAAGTTATTCCTGAGCTTTCGTCAGCGGAATCTCCTTTCTTGTGACTTGAAGCCTTGGGTTCAGGTCCTGCCTTCCGAAGCAGGAGGAGAGGACAGGGTCTTGCTTTGCTGCAAGGGGTGGAGGGATGGATGGAGGAAGGCCAGTGGGGTAAGTATGTAAGAAGAAGCTTGCAGGGTCACGCCAAAGGCCCCTCTAGTCCAGTGGCCGGCCAGAGGCTTGTTGGAAACCCTCAAGCAGCCCTCTCCTCTCCGCTCCTGTGGTCGCCAGCAAGTGGTATTCATTAGTGTTGCTGCCTCCGACTGTGGAAACTAGTTGTAAAAGGTAAAGGGACCCCTGACCATTAGGTCCAGTCGAGGCTGACTCTGGGGTTGTGGCGCTCATCTCGTTTTATAGGCTGAGGGAGCCGGCGTACAGCTTCCGGCTCATGTGGCCAGCATGACTGAGCTGCTTCTGGCGAACCAGAGCAGCGCACGGAAACGCCGTTTACCTTCCCGCCGGAGTGGTACCTATTTATCTACTTGCACTTTGATGTGCTTTCGAACTGCTAGGTTGGCAGGAGCAGGGACTGAGCAACAGGATTCGAACCGCCAACCTTCAGATTGGCAAGTCCTGGGCTCTGTGGTTTAACCCACAGCACGGTACACACACCTCTCCAGATCAAACGCGAGAAATAAGCCCACCTCTGTGAAGGACTTCCTTGTATCCAACTTTTCATTTTTTGGAGAGGCATTGTCGCCCAGAGCATTTCCTAGGTGCATCCACTTCTGACAGTCGCAAGCACATCAAATACCATGTTATGTGCAGGATGTATTGCAACGTCTTCCCTTCCAAATCTCCTTTCCATTTGCGTCTAGACCAGGGGTCAGCAAGCTTTTTCAGCAGGGGGCCGGTCCACTGTCCCTCAGACCTTGTGGGGGGCCGGACTATATTTTGGGGGAGGAAATGAATGAATTCCTATGCTCCACAAATAACCCAGGTGCATTTTAAATAAAAGGACACATTCTGCTCATGTAAAAACACGCAGATTGCTGGACTGTCTGCGGGCCGGATTTAGAAGGCGATTGGGCCGGATCCGGTCTCTGGGCCTTAGTTTGCCTACCCATGGTCTAGACGCTGCACAACGGACCAGCCTTTGCTCTGGGGGCATATGGGGCACAGGCAAGTGCCCATGACATGTGCGCCAGCTTCAAGAAACCTCTCCTGCCAAGCTTCTGCTAGCTACATGAGCAACTCCTCGCTGTGTTTTCTGCCTGATGCAGAAAACAGGGTCAGAATTATTATTTCCCATGAATCTGGGGCAGCTGCTCCTCTTCCGTCCTCCCCTCGCCAGGGCCTGGTGCTCAGCCAACAACATCCATGTGGGCTTTTGCTGCTTTCCCCCATGCCCTCCAGCCAGGGTGAGCACTGATCTGAAATTCATTGTGTGGGAGTTGAGCCAAGGAGAAGGGTTAAAGCTCATATACAGTGGTACCTTGGTTCTCGATTGGCTTGGCTCCTGAACAAATCGGCTCAAACCCAGAAGTGAGTGTTCCAGTTTGTGAACGTTTTTCGGAAGCCGAACGTCCGACGCATGCAGGAAGCTCCCGCAGCCAATCGGAAGCCACGCCTTGGTTTTCGAACAGTTCCGGGAGTCAAACGGATGCCCAGAACAGATTAAGTTCGACAACCAAGATGCCACTTTATAGGGAGGGGAGACTGCTGGTATGGAGGGACCAGGAGGACAAACAGACCGCAAGCCTTAAGCTAAAACAGTTTCCCATGACGGGAATCTGGTTGGCCACTGTGGGAACAGGATGCTGTAACAGATAGGCCATGGGCCTGATCCAGCAGGGTCTTCACATGTTCTACTCAGAGGAGTAGTGAGCTGTGCAAGGCAAGGGTGCCCTGAGATAGAAGAGTTTCTGCTCGCAGCTGGTCTAAGATCCAGCAGGGTCTGAGGTGGGCAGGTGGCATTTCACAATGTTGCCTCTGGCTCCCTAGCGCTCCAGGCTAGCCTCTCACCCAGGGGTCAGCAAACTTTTTCAGCAGGGGGCCAGTCCACTGTACCTCAGACCTTGCGAGGGGGCTGGACTATACAGTCATACCTCAGGTTACAGATGCTTCAGGTTGCGTGTTTTTTGGTTACGGACACGCCGGAAGTACCGGAACGGGTTACTTCTGGGTTTCGGTGCTTGCGCATGCGCAGAAGCACTAAATCGTGCTTTGTGCATGCACAGAAGCACCGAATCGCGATCTGCGTGTGTGCAGTTGCAGCGCATTGCGAATGTGCCTCCCACGTCTAGCCCAGGGGTCAGCAAACTTTTTCAGCAGGGGGCTGGTCCACTGTCCCTCAGACCTTGTGGGGGGCTGGACTATATTTTGAGGGGGGGGAATGAACGAATTCCTATGCCCCACAAATAACCCAGAGATGCATTTTAAATAAAAGGACACATTCTATTCATGTAAAATACACTGATTCCCAGACCGTTCACGGGCTGGATTTAGAAGGTGATTGGGCCGGATCCATGCTCTTACCTGTGTGCTAAAGCCTTATCTCTGGCTCGACTGCACTCTCTCTTCTTCGCTTGCAAGGCAAGGCCTCGGGAAGCCCTCTGGAGACCCGCCAGAACGGATCCTCCTCGATAATTAACGAGCTCATTGAAACACTAGCCCTGCGGCGGAGGCAGCACTCTGATTTCCGGCTGCTGCTTCCAGCTGTGAACTCTCTCCACAAGGTGCCAACCACCTTGGCTGCTTCACTCAAGAGCCAGGCTCTCCTCTAGAACATGCGCAGAGGGCAACCAAAGATGGATCTTTCTGACGGTGAGAGCTGTTCAACAGCACGACAGACTCCCTCGGGAGGTGATGGACTCTCCATCGTTTGATGGGGGGTGGCTGTCTGCCAGGGATTCTTTAGCTGTGATTCCTGCACTGCATTGGGTTGGACTTGGGGGTCCTTGACAGAATTGTGGCGCAATTTCTATTTTCCAGCATTTACTCAGGTGGCAAGGGGAACAAATCAATCTGTAACTAAATCTTCCTTTGCCACTCTTTTCCTTTAAATTGCTTCTGGTGTTTGCAGAGAGGGCCCACAGCTCAGGGACACCTGCCGGGCATGCAGAAGGTCCCAGGCTCAGTCCCGAACAGAATCTCCAGCTAAAAGGGTCAGGTAAACAGCAGGGGTGAGGAAGGCCCTCTCCTGTAGCAGGAAAGCCACTGATGGTCAGAGGGGTTGATATTGGGCAAGATGGACCAGTAGCCAGGGGGCAGCAAACTATGCTCCCAGGGCACCTAACAACCCAGGGAATCAACAGGTCCCAGATGTCTTAATAGCTCAGGAATTGCTTTGCTGAAGTGGATCAAAGCACCATCCAGGCCAGCGTTCTCATTTCTCAGCTGTCTCCCGGAAGTCCACAAGCCGGTTATGGCTTTGATGGGTGTCAAAAGAGTGAGCCAGCACACCATTCAAAGTTGGAGTCAACTCTTTATTAGTAAAATCACAATCTTCACAGACTTGGCTGAGTGTCAGGCCTAATGAGTGCAGCAGCTCATCCCCGTTAGGGTCTTGTCCCGTGAATCAGTTGTGAGACTGAAAGCCCCTGCTTTCCGACAACTGTCTTAAGTCCAATCTGCTCCAGGGATTTTTCCAGGCAATCTGAGACTGCACCTGTGTGCAGCCTGTCACTAGTCCGCCCGTTTCAGCCCTCTCCTGGTCCTGGGAGATGTGGAGAGGGGAGATGTCACAGCAGGAGGGGAAGACACCCCATGCCTCTTAACCAATCTGACTCATCTCTGCCTCTTGGTGTCCCGTCTCAGAATCTGCATCAGATTCTGGACTCCTCTCTGCCACTCTTCCTAATCATTAAGCAGTTACCTCTTCAGCTTCTGACACCACCTCTTCCCAGTCTTCTCCCTTTGACCACTCATCCTCCTCCTCCCACAAATCCCTTAGCTCTGTGCCTTCTTCCCTTGGGGATTCCCCAGCTGGTTCCTTCCACCGTTTCTCTGCCAGTCCACGACATCAGGTCTTTGGTTTGGTTTGCCCCAACTCTGGTAAAGGTGTAATGTAGGGATGGGCACGCTGTGGCGGAACTCATGAAGCCTCCGGCGAAGGCCCTGTGCTGAGCCCTTGAAAAGCGGAGGAAGAAGATGGCAGAGGCACAATGGGCAGCGCTGTTCCTAGAGAGCCGGGCAAGGGCTGATCTGGAAGGGGAGAGCCAAGAGGCTGCCTCGCTCCCGTGAATACCAGATCAGATGGGGCCCCCACTTGTTGCTCCCCCTCCCTCCTGCCCTCTTGCTCAACAGCGCATTGTCCTGAGCACCGGGACTCAACTCTTTCAAGGCAAAGGATTAGTTCCGTCCGAGAGCCGAGGTGCTCAGCATCTTAATGAACGAGGCCAAACGGAGTTCCAAGTGGAGTTAGAGACTGGGCTCTTTTAAGCGTGATACTACTTCCCTTTCTCTCTCTGCACATCCTTCTGAACAGCTGCCCTATTTATAGCAACCATTTGTAGAAGCGAGTTGGAGGCTCTCGTTTGCCCTGGGCCCTTGTATTACCCAACCACTTCCTCTCCAAACATCACCCCTCCTCACCCAACGCTCCGTCTCAAATCACATCATGGTCTGCAGCAGAAGAGCTGGACACCAAAGAGCCTTCTTGTTCGCTTCCATCCTCATCAGCCCCTGGCCAAGAGACTATCATCTAGCACTTACATCACATGAAAATGCTTTTTGCCCCTGCAACTTTTTATCTATTAAAATGCACTGTGCATGTCATTAACGACGCCTGATGGGAAGGGCAGATGGGTAAAGGGGTGCAACTCCCCAGTTCAATGTTCTCCTGGACGATTCTGTTTATTTTTATATTTATTAAATTTCTAAAGCGCCCTTCATCCGAGGATCATGGGGCGGTCTGCAATAAACAAACACAAAGACAGCTATACCCCCTCTAGTTTAAAAGGCCCATCGATTGTTTAATTAGCCGAAGGCAGAAGAGGAATGTTTTTGGGTGTGTACCAAGGAGCCAGGGTCAAGGAGCGAGGTGGACCGGCACCTCTGTCCATTCATCCCAGAGAGCATTTGAATGGAGGGCAGTCATTCATTCAAACCCATAGCAAGAATCCAAACCACTTCTGAGCTTGGTTCTGGCTAATGAACACACGGAGCACAGGTGTGTTTTGTTTTTTAAAAAAACCCTGCATTTTTATTTCACAAAATTTAAGTGGCTGAGTTGCAAGAAACGAAGGACTCCCCACTCCCACTCCCCACATACAGGACCAGACTAGAAGGGGGGGGCGGGAAACAAACCAACAAACGAAAGGTCATCACTCCCACCCACAACCCACCCACTTGTGTACAGAAACACCGCCGTGTTAACAATTCATATTATGCTGCAGGACACAAGTCAACAGTAGAGTAGAAAAAAGAAGAAGACAAGTTTCTCCATCTAGAACCTTGACATTTGAAGTGGATCTCGCTAAAAACAACCTGAGGTTATTAGTCTAAAGAGGACCATGTTTGGAATCTCGATTCCACGCTGCTCCGAAGACAATGGGCTCCAAAGGGGGCGGGGAAACACGCCAGCGGGGGAGACGTGGGAAGCACTTTCCTTTCTGGGGGGGGGGTGTTTTGGGGGGGACGCAGAGGAAGAGCTTCGGCCAGAAGGCAAGGGCTTTTCTTTTCCTGAGAAGGGGATGGCGTTATCCCCTAGGTGTCCTAAGTGAGAGGGTTGAGAGCAGGCCAAAACAAAGTTGTTGTTCTCCTCATCCCAAAGACTCCATGCCCCGAGCTTCCACACAGCAGCGTGAGGAAGGAAGGGGCAGGCGTTGCTTCTGTGGCCAAAGAGCTGGAATGAAACCAACCTCTACTGGCAACCCTTATTTGTGTACGGTGGTATTAGGAGGGGCACTAACCGTACAGGAACAGTGAGGCCTAACTTGGAAAACTGGTACACTGCCCCCCTGCCCCCTCCCCAGCCCAGTGGGCTGCAAGACCACCCACTTCCCCGGCATTGTTCTCAACCAAAGCCAAAGCTGCTCATTTACACAAGAACTCCTTTGCAAGTTGCAGGAACGAGAGGAAGAAAGACCGGCAACTGGATAGGGACGCAACGCCCACAATCTGGGCAAGGAGCAGGATACGGAGCAGCCCAAGTTGTAGGTCGAGGGCGAGCTCACCTGCAGCCTTCTATATGACGCTGGGACTACAACTCCCATCAGCTGCCGCCACCACGGGCAACGGTTAAGGGTGATGGAGTTTCAATTCCAGCAACATCCAGAGAGCACGGCTGCCCCCAATTGTGGCTGTAGGCGGACAGGTTCCCTTGCTCCTTGCGCAGCCCCTGGGGTTCAAGTGTTCCCAGCAAAGAGCTGGAAGACAAGCAAGCAGGGAGTGTGCACTGTACCTACGTGTGCTTGCAAGTAAGGAAGATGTCAGTGATGCTTCCAAGCTCCTATTCGGACAGTTTCAGAAAGGAAACGTGTTTCCTTAATCTGCTCCCCTCAGCCCACCCCACGGCTGCCTGCAAGAGGTAGTTGGGGTAAGCACACACCCACACCCAGGCTGCTCCAGCACAATCCTGTAAACTTGCGCTTTGCTATCTATGGGAGTTTGATTGCTGGCTCATTTTGAAAGAGGAACACCGCAATATATGCTCCAAGGATACAGGGGAGGGAAAGGAAGCAGGCTTTATTTACCCCTCCCTCTGCTACTGTAGTGACCTGTTTGATATGAAATGAGAGGGAGGGAGAATGGGATGCATCGACCCCACTCCCCTTGCGCTGAAAGGCTGGAGTGGGAAAAGCGAACATCGCTGCAGAGAGCACCCCGCCAATTGATCTGGCCCCCGGCTCTTCTCGGGCGAGATCGATATTTCCTTTTAATAATATCGCCAGGCAATCCCCAGGGCTCGACAAGCTTCCTGAATAATTGCCCACCTGCCGCGCCTGTGGTCAGTGTGAACCGAGAAGCTGAGGCCAAGGGGAGAGGCAGGCTGCTTTCCCCACCGCCCTGGCCGCAAAACGCTTCTACTCTTGTGACCGAGGGGCGGCGGCAAGGCGACGCTTCGCCTCCCACAACGAAGGGACCCAACGGGCTTCTGGTTACGCTGCATCTCCTACCTGGGGAGGTAAAGAGGACCCAGAGGCTCAACATGCGAAGTAACAAGTTGGAGCACTGCCGGCTCTGGCTGTGTTCCTGGCAGAAAAGGAAGGCACAAACCGTCACCAAAACTGCGTGGGGGAAGAGGTCTGGGTGTGGGCGCATGGGGGGCGGGGGCAGAGGCCAGGGAAGGAAGGAGCAGGAAACTGAGGAATGGTGTTTTTGGTTGCTACTGTCACAGCTTGAGAGACGCCTTGTTGCCGGACCGATCAGGGAGCTGCGGAGGCTGTTGCTGCTCCCGCAGGAGGTGGGGTCGCCCCGTCAACTGGAGGCTGCGGCTGTGGCTGCGGCGGCTGCTGTTGCTGCTGCGGATCTGCAGAGGAATGGGTGTGAAACGGGGAATTAAAGGCAGGAAGCTTGGCAGGGACATTCCTCGCTCCCTAAAACTGCCTGCCCTTCCAGGAGTCCAAATGGCAGTGCTTTCAGCCCCAGGATGGCACCACCCTCTGGTTGGGAGATGGCGCTGGCCGTCTCACTGTCTTACAAAGACACTCTCCTGGACCAGAATTGGGAGGTCGCTTGCTGGGTTTTTCTCAACGTGAACATCTGACCCGTCTATCTATCAAATTAAGAACTGGGGGAATTCCTCTGCCGCCCCACACTCCCAGTGTCCAGAGGAGAGTCTTTATAGCTGGGAGGTCATCTCAGGAACATCCTTTGGCTTGCAGCCTTCCACTTTAGGAAATCAGAGACCCCTCTTGACCTGCGGCTGCATCGGCCAAGGAGGTTGCGGTGCCCTGATAAATCTCCTCGAGAGGAGACTGCCCCTCCAAGGCTGACCCACTGACCCTCTCACCAAGTGAACCAGTGACCCATGATCCTGCATTGCAGGGGGTTGGAATAGATGACCTTCGGGATCCCTCCCAACACGACAATTCTATGAACTTCCTCTCTGGTCCTGTGGAGCACCAGAGCAGGCATAATAATAATAATAATAATAATAATAATAATAATAATAATAATTTATTATTTATACCCTGCCCTTCTGGCTGGGCTTCCCCAGCCACTCTGGGTGGCTCCCAACAAAATAATAAAATACAGTAATGCATCAAACATTAAAAGCTTCCCTAAACAGGGCTGCCCTCAGATGTCTTCTAAAAGTCTGGTAGTTGTTGTTCTCTTTGACATCTGGTGGGAGGGCATTCCACAGGGCGGGCGCCACCACCGAGAAGGCCCTCTGCCTGGTTCCCTGTAACCTCACCTCTCTTAGGGAGGGAACCGCCAGAAGGCCCTCGGAGCTGGACCTCAGTGTCCGGGCAGAAGGATGGATTGGCCTGACCCAGCAAAAGCAGGAAGAGTTCTGAGGATGGTGGGCTGGGTGGTGTTGGGGGAAGAGACCCTTGGTGTCATAGGACTAGAGTGAGGTGAAGGAGAACTGCCTCTGTCTACAAAGGTCACTCAACCACAATGAAGAAGTAGTCAGAAGACGGACTGCTCTTGCTATCTGTATAGGCAGACCAGTGATGGTGCAGAGGAGCCCCAAAAGGGGCAGGAAAATCCTGTCATTGCAGGCGCTTGGTCTACATGAGCCTTGGAGGCCGGTTCCAACTCTGTGATTCTGTGGCACTCTGGGAGCTGGGGTTGGGGAATGGGAAGGGGCATGCAGTGGGGAAACAAAGGTGACCGTTCTACTTACACAAGCCGTTCGGAGAAGCCAGGGCCCCCCGGGCTCCCACGATATTTCCTGCCGCACCGGACGGGGGAGCGCTGCTGCTGCTGGCTTGGTGAGCGCTGGCCGATCCGCTTGGCATTGCCCGGCCTGGCAAAGGCTGCCCGGGGATCATGGAGCCTTGCCCCAGGATCTGAGCTGTGGGAAGGAAGGATGGTGCTTAATGGGGGTGGGCATTCAGCGGTGGTGAAGACAAGCAGCCACGACACAGCTCTGGACACCTATGCATGTCGCAAGCACCTCACGGGGATCTTTGAAGCAGCTTGGCAAACACAAACAGAAAGGGGGGAAGAAAACCCACACAAGCTGTAAATTCACTGACCCCCACCTTGAGCTTTGGGGAGCCCAGATGATGCTGGCTGCAGCACGATCCAGGAGATGAAATCCTGGCATCCCATGGCTCCAAAAGTAACTTATTTTCCTGCCAAAAAGGAGTTAAGTTTCTACGGCCCACCCACAATAACTGTTGCGGACAGACGGGCTGGGCTTGCTCAGTAATTTTCCCCCAGTCCCACCCACAGGCCTCTCGACAGCCACTCCCTTCTGCTCGCATCCTGGTGCTGAAGATGGCAGAGGTAATTATTCTTATTCTCGTTCCTTGGAGGTTTTAACAATAATTTTTTATTATTATTAATAATAATTTATTATTTATACCCCGCCCATCTGGCTGGGTTCCCCCAGCCACTCTGGGCGGCTCCCAACAGATTAAAAACAGAATAAAACATCAAATGTTACAAACTTCCCTAAACAGGGCTGCCTTCAGATGTCTTCTAAAAGTCAGATAGTTGTAGTTTCCAGGTCACCGTCAAAGGTAGCCCCACGTAGAGCGCATTGCAGTAGTCCAAGCAGGAGATAACTAGAGCATGCACCGCTCTGGCGAGACAAGTCTGCGGGCAGGCAGGGCAGGTAAACAGCTGCCCTGGACACAGACTTGACCTGCGCCTCCATGGTCAGCTGTGAGTCCAAAATGACTCCCAGGCTGCGCACCTGGTCCTTCAGGGGCACAGTGACCCCATTCAGGACCAGGGAGTCCCCCACACCCACCCACACCCCCAGAACAGTACTTCTGGGTGGCCGCCTGTCATGGGTGCTTCAGCTGAGATTCCTGCATTGCAGGGGGTTGGGCTGGATGGCCCTCGGGGTCCCTTCCAGCTCTGCAATTCTATGATTCTGTCTGAAGAGTGGACCAGAGGACATTCAGTTGATGGGATGGTCCCTCCCTCTGGACTGAGGAGGCAGAGTCTTCCCAAGTCTTTCACCACCAATTAAACAATTATGACAGAGGAAGAAGGCCACCGTGCTATCCTGACCAGAGGCAGGAAAGATCTGGAGGGATGGGGTGGCTCCTTAAAGGCTTGGGAAGACCCTTGGCTTTTCCAGCCCATGGGAGGCATCACCTTGTCACCTGAATGGCCTCCAGTCCACTCTGGCAAACCTCATCCCTGAAGGCAGGTACACCAGCTGCCCAAAGTGCCAACCAACGCCTGCAGTTCGGTCAAGAGAGTGGCCCTGAGAGAGCAAACAAGTCAGGTACAACAACAACAACAACAACAACTTATTTATACCCCGCCCATCTGGCCGAGTTTCCCCAGCCACTCTGGGCGGCTCCCAATCGAGTGTTAAAAACAATACAGCATTAAATATTAAAAACTTCCCTAAACTGGGCTGCCTTCAGATGTCTTTTAAAGATAAGATAGCTGCTTATTTCCTTCACATCTGAAGGGAGGGCGTTCCACAGGGCAGGTGCCACCACCAAGAAGGCCCTCTGCCTGGTTCCCTGTAACCTCACTTCTCGCAGGGAGGGAGCCACCAGAAGGCCCTCGGCGCTGGACCTCACCGTCTGGGTAGAACGATGGGGGTGGAGACGCTCCTTGAGGTATACAGGAATGTTTAGTGGCTCCAACCCTGGCAGTTCCATTCAGGGCAGCGGGGAAGACTTCTGCGCAAAAAGTCCCTCGCCTCAAGACAGCTTGCAGTTGTATCACCAGATGGAGGCAAGACAAGGGGGTGTGGGGAGAGATGGAGGAGCTGAATTGGGCCAATTCCCAGTTTACTGGTATGGAGACTTTGCCTCTCTTAGGAACACTTCACAGAAGCAGCAGGACTCAAGGAGCGTTTGGAAGAAAGAGTGTGGCAATCCTAGAGTGGAGAATGGGTGGGTTCTTTTTGGGAACAGTATTACCAGCCCCAACACGTCGCTGCGGGGGACCGTTCCGCATTATCTCTCACAAACAACGAATTTACTTTTCAGAGACAGCAAGAAGTGAAGTGGCTTTTTCCTTGCGGCAGCTGCTACTCAGCGAGGGGACTCACGGATGAAGCCGTCTTGTGAGAGAGCAAGGGCCACACAGCCAAATTATTTCTCATTTCGTGTGTGGGGTGGAAGTTGGTGAGCAATGTTGGGCTGCAGCTGTTCATAAATTTAAACTTGGATTAAGGAGGGTCCTTAACCTGGCCGTCTCCAGGAAACTGAGGGAGGAGAGGGGAGTGCAATTGCTGTACTTTCTCACAGGGGCACAACACACACACACACACACACACACACACACACACACACACACACACACAGCACTTTGGCCTCTCCAGCCAAGAAAGCCCATTAAAAATGTGTTACACAGCAGTGGTGGGAACTGAGGCCAAGGAAATTCCTAGCTCAGCAGATAAGGTGAAGGCTGCTGTGTGCCAAGTTATTGACTGCCACTCTTAACACCCACTTACAGCCTGTTACTGCGACAGATTTATTAGCATCTTGTTAGCATCAAGAAGTACCTTTTTTTCTTCATTAAAAAAACCCCAACCCTTTCTAGACACACAAACTCTAGCGGTTTCTTTTTACAGGAAGAAACCCTCATGTCTGGTACCTCGATTGCAAGTTAGGCAGAGATCACATGCAACTCCTCTGGATCCAGAAAACTCAACACCCCCCTGCAGGTGAGAGGGCCCGAAATAGAGGACCCATAGGCCAGTTCAGGACCAGATGAATAAAGGATTCCCAGCCTGGAACTGATGAGCTCCAGCCGAGCTCTCAATCTTCCTTAGACCTTAAGATCCTTGTGCTGTGCTGGCCTGGCACACTTCCAAAGTACCAGGCTATCCTATCAACTTTTGGCCACAAGTCCAGCCTTCTGTCCAGCACCCAAGACCAGCTCTCCATAAACTCCACACCAATGGAACCAAACTCCTTCCTGAGGGACATAAATTGCTCTGTAGACACGGTTCCAGTTTTAGGATGAATTTGTTCCATGCAAAAGACTGGAGTAATGACAGTGGATGGGAGGAACGAGAGCACAAACCTTGTGAGATTGGGCCCAGGGTGTGTGTGTGTGTGGTGTGTGTAGCAAGCAGGGAGAGCAGCAGCAGAAAGAAGAGAGAATTGGCTGCCCCTTCCCTGGTGACCTACTGGGAGTTTCTACTGAAAGCATCACAGTGATAAGGCATTTGCAGCGCAATGCTACTAAGAAACCTCACTGGCTGCACCTTTTGATATTTAGCAAAGGTGAGCTGAGACTTATGGCAGCTTCTCCATTAGGGAGTTATCTTCTGCAATCATTAGCAAAAGAAGCACTTTCTCTCTCTCTCTTTTTTAAAAGCTGCCTTTCTTCTGCCTGTACCCCTGAAACTAATTTCCCCACCACCAAAGCCCTCCAAATCCTAGGCCTCCTGGTTCAAGAGAGTAAAGTGAATTCAGTCCTCTGCAATTCCTTGTACAGTGGTACCTCGGGTTACAGACGCTTCAGGTTACAGACTCTGCTAACCCAGAAATATCACCACGGGTTAAGAACTTTGCTTCCGGATGAGAACAGAAATCGTGCTCCGGCGGTGCGGCGGCAGCGGGAGGCCCCATTAGCTAAAGTGGTGCTTCAGGTTAAGAACAGTTTCAGGTTAAGAACGGATCTCCAGAATGAATTAAGTACTTAACCTGAGGTACCACTGTAAAAGCAAACTGGGATTCCACTAACACCTTCAGGCTGGCAACCACGACATCCCATGTTTATGCTGAAGTCTCCTATTTGCATGGTTTATTCAAAGACACCACACAGCTTCCTGGGTGGTAGGATATATCTATAATCTTTACTGAATCCCCTTCCTCTCTCTCGCCTCCAGTACCAAGGTTCAGAAACTGTTAAGGCTCTTCAGTCTTGAGACAGCCAAACAAATGAGCAGAAAACTTTGGCATTACTGCAGCACAACAGATGGAAAAAACCTCCAAACCCTGCCTGGGCAAAGGGTTCTCAGAAGAATCTTCCAACCAGAGAGGAGAGACTGCAAAACCCATCCATGCACACATGGATGTGCACACAGCCTCCGGCGAGCACACTCTCCACACGCAGCTATGGCATTTCTGCCATTCCCTTAAAGAGCAGCAGCAACCCACCAGAAGCTCTCCCCGTGCAAAAGCTCCTCTAGTCATCGGCCTGAGGAGACTTGCTCCCCTTTCCAAAGGAGAAACAGGGACTGCCCACAAGGCTTTTGCTGCTGGGGTCTTCCTTCGATGCTCCAGAGCACCTGACCAGGTGAAAGCAGAGCAGAGCATGGGACAACACCGCAGAAGATTTGCAGGGAACCCCCCTCTCCCTGCCATGTTCAGCTGGAAGTTACCCAGCTTGGCTCACTTCCCTCCTCACAATGGGAGCAAAGAGTGCAGATTTACTGCTGCAGATTCTGGCTTCTATCTTTTGTCTGCAACCAGGTTCCTCTCTCATGAGATCTGAGGAACAGAGACCAGTAAGAATAATAAAAATTTATTATTTATACCCCGCCCATCTGACTGGGTTGTCCCAGCCACTCTGGGAGGCTTCCAACATAATATAAAAACACAGCGAAACAACAAGCATGAAAAACAGGACTGCCTTCAGAGGTCTTTGGGAAGTCACATACAGTGGTACCTCAGGTTAAGAACTTAATTCGTTCCGGAGGTCCGTTCTTAACCTGAAACTGTTCTTAACCTGAAGCACCACTTTAGATAATGGGGCCCCTGCGCCGCCAGAGCACGATTTGTGTTCTCATCCTGAAGCAAAGTTCTTAACCCGAGGTACTATTTCTGGGTTAGCGGAGTCTGTAACCTGAAGTGTATGTAACCTGAAGCATATGTAACCCGAGGTACCACTGTAATTGGTTCTCTCTCTGACATATGATGGGAAGGCGATCCATGGGGAGGGCGCCAATATGGGAAAAAGCCCTCTGCCTGGTTCTCTGTAGCTTCTCTTCTCACAGTGAGGACACGGCCAAGTTTGCAGCCTGCCACAGGCGAATAGCAACCTCCCCCAATCAAAACTCAGACCAGCTGGGGCAAAACATGCAGACATTAAGATCAGGGGTTAGCAGGAGACATTTGCGCCTATCATTCGCTCTTTCATTGGAGGTTTATAGGCAGAGGTTGGATAGCCATCGGCCGTGGATGCTCTACTGAGATTCCTACATTGCAGGGGTTGGACTAGATGACCATGGGGGTCCCCTTCCATCTCTACGATTCTATGTGGGAGCTGTTTGATGAGGAAAATCCCCATGTATAGATGCTGATCATAAAGGTAAAGGTAAAGGGACGTCTGACCATTAGGTCCAGTCGCGGCTGACTCTGAGGTTGTGGCGCTCATCTCGCTTTATTGGCTGAGGGAGCCGGCGTACAGCTTCTGGGTCATGTGGCCAGCATGACTGAGCCGCTTCTGGCGAACCAGAGCAGCGCATGGAAACGCCGTTTACCTTCCTGCCGGAGCGGTACCTATTCATCTACTTGCACTCTGACGTGCTTTTGAACTGCTAGGTGGGCAGGAGCAGGGACTGAGCAACGGGAGCTCACCCCGTGGCGGGGATTCGAACCGCCAACCTTCTGATCGGCAAGCCCTAGGCTCTGTGGTTTAGGCCACAGTGCCACCCGCGTCCCTTAATGCTGATCATAGCCTGCCCTTAACTGGCTAAAAATGACTGCTTAGCCTCTGTGAAATTTCACCTGCTTGCTCCAGAACCGAGGCTACCTCAGGCTAAGTTCTGCTGCAGGCAAATAGAAAAAGCAATGGTGGGCTCACTCCAGCCCTCTCTTCCTCGAGCGCATGAGGAGCGTTGTGGCGGGACTACATGGCAGTTTGGCAACCTCAGAATTAGACGGAAACCGACAGAGGGACTGCTTGGACCAGAGGTCTTTTTAAGAGCTGAAGAGAGCAAGTTCATCGCTCTGCTCATCTGGGAATTGCCATGAGGAAATAATGGAAGGAAGGTCAATAATCCCGTGGTCTTCATGGAGCCCTGCCTCTGATCGCTCAGATTCTGATCTTCAGGCTGAAAGAGGCATTGCGCTCTCGAAAGGCTCACGTTTCCCTTCGCTCGCCACTTTCATCCTCCCTCTCTTTCCCCACCGTACATAAATAGCCACAGCCACCAGAATGGTCAAGTCTATTCCTTGAAACCCAACCGCATCCAATAAACAGGGAGCACCGGCAATCGAGTTTCTTCAGCCACAAAATGTTTCCCCAACTGCCCTGGTTAGATTTGCACAGGCCTGTTAAGCCTGAGATTTCTTCAGCAGAATCAAGGCACTAATGTAAGTAATTAAAAAAGGGTGGGGGTAGGACGACGGCAGGTGGAAAGAATCGACTTAATCCAGCTCACACTAAGCTGGGCTTTTGGGGGAGAGGGCTGCACAGGTACCCCAGCCCGCACTAGAAACTCAGAAAAATAAGCCAGTTGCCAAATGGCACCTTAAACCTAGGTTATGGTCGCCACAACAGAATGGCCACCGTTCCACCCCAACCGGTGGAATGTATTATTGTTATTCATTTCTATACCGCTTTATATTTTTAAAAAATCTCAAAGCTGTTGACAATACACCCATCAAATAAAACAATCCAGGATAAAACAAATTCAAGCTTCAAGGAAAATATTTCGGATCCTTCTCTGAGTGGCATTTGGCTTTCCCCATATTTATTCATCTAGTGCAGGGTCTGACCGTTTGAAATGAGCTGTAGGAACTCGAGATTCTGGGCTGGCTGCTTGACTTGGGTCCTGGCTGTATCCCGCGAGGCACATCTGGATATGTAAATCCCACACCTGGCTAAGTTTGTGGCCTTCTGCCTCCAATAGCTATTCCAGGCAAATTCCAAAATGTTTCAGTGCACAAGTCTAGTTCATCCTCAATTGTCTTTTTCTCCCCAGAAGCTAGAAATGTTTCAGGTCTGAATTACTGAACTCCTCTTCCCAAAGAACCCGTAATCCAACTGGACTGAGTTCTTCTTCTGCCAAGCTTATATACAGTGGTACCTCAGGTTACATATGCTTCAGGTTACAGACTCCGCTAATCCAGAAATAGTGCTTCAGGTTAAGAACTTTGCTTCAGGATGAGAACAGAAATCGTGCTCTGGCGGTGCGGCGGCAGCAGGAGGCCCCATTAGCTAAAGTGGTGCTTCAGGTTAAGAACAGTTTCAGGTTAAGAACAGACCTCCAGAACAAATTAAGTACTTAACCCAAGGTACCACTGTATTTGCTCCAGGTAATGTAGCATAGTAAGCCAAGGTTTTTATTAACCTGGCAGATGCTAGACCACTGAGTACTATTAACCTTATTCTGAAATAGCTACCTTCAAATACAAAATCATCATCATCATCATCATCATCATCATCAGGTTAGTTCTTGGATAATATTTAGATCTAGGCTTTGGACTTGCAACAGTTGTTTGGGCTCCGCTTTCTTGGTGAATGTTATAGAAATTAGCATTTCTTGTGAGGCATTTTCAGAGTGAGTGCTTCAATGGTGAGGGTGGGAATTAAGCTTCTTGGCCTCACCCAGAAGAATGGGGATAATAATCATGGCCCTACCTTACGAGAATGTTGTAAGGATCACTAGTGCTGCGAAGGGTCTGAATGAGCCATTTAAAAGGTATTTGTTCTGCCCTCCCCACCTCCCCCAGGAGAAATTTTGGTGGGAGGCATGTTAGTAAAACACTTGGGGGTGCCCTGCCCTGCCCCCAAGATCAGCTGGGGAGGGAAAAGCCCTCTGCGCTTCCACTGGCAACTGCACCCGCTTTCTGCCTGCCCGTTTCTAAGCCTGCATTGTATTTGCCAAGAAAATGGCTTCCCACTAACATTATTCTTGCAGCGGAGACGCGGTGATCTGTTAAGGCAAGAGATGCTCGCGGGCGACTCTCTGATCGCGGCAGCTTTCAGGCTGACAAATAATGTAGCCGAGACCATCCAGGGTGGGGGGGTGGGGGAGCCCGACTCAAAAGTGGATTAAGCATTTTGGGCATTCCGGTCAGCAGGAAAAGGGGGGGGGGGGAGAGGATGCACAACACAAAATGCTGCTCTTTGGGAGGAAGAGGAAAATACGGCTTGAAACTCGGAGGCAATGGCGGGGGGAGTGGAAGACAGTGAAGTGTGACCTACATAAGGAAAGGGAAAAGCTTAAAGGGGGAGGGGGGAGGCAGATGTTTCAGGAGGGAAGGTAGGTTCGCTACTGTGAGAGGCAGCCTACTGAAAAACCCTTCCTCGTTTGGGTCTCCTCCTCCCTCGGCCGGCAAAGTCACGCTGTGTGGCATCAGGCTCACATATGTTGCATGACACAGGCGTGTGCTTTGGGCTGTGCAGGGAAGCTTGAGCCTGGACAGGCCCCCGGGGGCTGTCCTGACACATTTATCGACTGCTCCTCCTCTGTTAATGGCGACCGATCACATTTTGTTAAGTGGAGAGTCTAGCATCAGGCTTTCGGGCTCTCTAGTCCTGGCTAAGGGGAGGCATGGGGTGGAATTCATTTATTCCAAACATTTCTGTGCCACCTTCTCAGCTTACATTTTTTTTTATTTTTTTAAAAAGCTTGTCAGTGTTGCAGGAATTTATGTATAGGTTGGATGGGTGGGGGGGTTGCCCCTCCAGCAGATATCATGCACATGCAGCCCACTACCAAAACCAGCACAACCGCTTTTGTGACTTTTGTGATTTGTCCCCACAAAACACCCCATCACAGTTTCTTCGTATCTATTCAAAGGGCCTTTGCTGCACGATACCAAATGTAAGAATCTATGTACTGGCTCACTGGGAAAACTTCAGAAATTCATATAGACGTGTGAGCTTAGCTACTCAGCAGCCCCTCTGCCTGAGTGATAATTCCTGGCATCCTGATACCGAGTGCCAGACAGGTAGCCATAACAAACCCAGATGAAGACAAAAGGGTGTGATTAACTTGGCTGGGAAACAGGGAAATGTAAAGATCTCTTTTGTTACACTTGATGGGTGTTTGGTGGAGGGCAAGGAGAACCATGGGGCAGGGTCCAGGATGCTCAGATTACTGCCACCAGACCTCCCCTTTCATGATGTAACCGTGATGTATGAGTGATGTAGTTTGGGGCGGAGTGTAACATGGGGATTAGCAGCTAATAAAAGTTTAGGGGCTCTTTTGTTCGGGGCTTCCATCTTGTTCCACCTTGTGGCAGGTGGGAGTACCGTCGCGACAGTCTTCAATAAAGACCAAGCCTACTAGCTGCTGTTTGCTCTGGTATTCCTGGCTTGTCCTTGTTTTTTTGTCCAAGGGAGCCCTCAGATTTCTCCGTTAACATTTATATTAAGCCAGAGCACTAAGGGCTTTTCCTGGGAGCTCAAAATATGCCACATCATGTTCTTTTGCTAGCCCTGACAACTCCCCCTTCTAAGGTAAGCCCCCAACCCCACATTACGGGGTTTTTTTGGGTGAGGAGGAAGGCTAAGGGGTTATCACTTATAGAGACCCACTTGCAGGTTGAGAGCTGCCAACAACCCCGTCCCACGCCCAAAATGGATGACAGTCTAAGGTTGAGCAGGAAGTAGTGGCCGTGTTGCCTGACTGCCACTTAAGAAAAATAAGAGTGACAGTGTGGTTTAATGGTTAGAGCACCAGGATTCAAAATTCTGCCCACTCAGCCAAGAAGCTCACTGGGTGACCTTAGGCTATTCACCGTCTCTCAGCCTAATGCACATCACAGGGCTCTTGTGAGGATAAAATGGGGGGAAAGAAGTATGCACACCACCTTCAGCTCCTTAGAAGGTGGGATATAAATGCAATAAATGCATTTGTTATTAAACCAGCTGAATGCAAGAGAAACTCTCTACAGTGTGCAGGATGTGTCTAGCCGGGAGAGCATGGAAACCAGAGTCCCTTCTGTGGGGCAACGCAGTGCCATTAAGCGTGCTTACGCACACACCCGAAAAATTATGAATGGGTTCCATAAAGCTGGACTGCGAGTCTTAATACCACTAGGCAAGCGCTGGAATCTGCCCTTCCTGCCGCATGTCTTCCCCAGGAGACCCAAAGAATCGCAAAGCCAGGCACTGAATAATTAAGCACGGTAGCTAATTTAGCATCAACTCTCCAGCTCCCCACTCCGCCTGCCGCGAACATTTCCATCACTTCTCTCCAGCGTGATAATTCACTCTACGCCGGTTGGAGAGACGGCAGCCCCCCCCCCCAAGACCAGCCTAATGCACCAAGAGGGTTATTTTCTGGGTTAAGACCAATTTGGACACCAAGCAAGTGTCCAGGGAGCTTCTTCCGAACACATCAAGCAGCGGGCAACGTAGTTTTTCAAGGCCAACACTGCCCAGACATAAAGCAAACTAAGTGGCACGCCAGTACTGAACTGGCTACCTTCAAATATTTATGGCTCCTAAATAAAATATCTCTGTCAGGAGGCACCAGGCAATGAAACTCGCTCAAGTGTTTTCTGCAGGCATAAAAGGCCTGCACAGCTCAATGTAGTTAAATCATTCTCTGGCATCCGCAGGAGGCAACAACCCCTGCCTGACTCCCTTTACCGCCAGTTCCAGCACAGGAAGTCTTTTTGCCTAGCCAGGTTTCAAATCCAGCGGGGCTATGTAGCGACTGCTAGGGCCGAGCTCATGGAAACCACCCTGGGCACTGGGCAGCCTGAAGGGGTGGCACTGAATATTCAGGCTGGAGCATCCCAAGACTCTTCACAAAGGATGTTTCAGCTTAAGTCCAACGGCACGTAGACTAATTTCTCTCCAGGGAACAAGCTTTGAACTAGAAGCTACCCAACAGAATAACGAGGTCTGGATTTGAAAGGGATTACATGAACCGTAAGAGAAGTCACAAGGGCACGGGAGAAGCAGCTCAGCCAGCCCTGGAGGTCTCAATTTGTGGGCGCTACTTTTCAGCGCTAGGTTAAGGTGCTGCAAGCAGCTGTGCTGCCTCCACCTGCCTTACGGCTTTTGCTACCTCTCAATTTCTGATTCATACGAAGGATTCCCTCCCCCGCCAAATGCCTGTTCTTCATCCGGTGAGACGAAGGACGACGTAGAAACATTTTAAACAAAATGCTCTGGACTGTAAACCATAGCTTACCCCCCCCCCCCTTTCTTCTTAGCCAGTAAGAATTTTACGAGCCCCTTATATTTTCTCTAGACCTGCCTGTCATTTCAGCAAAAGACTTCGAGCCCCACGCTTCCCTGCATGCTCTGCCGGATTAGCAGTTCTGCTTTTTTACGTGTCACCGGGAGGCAAAGCCAAGCCTGCCAGGGAATGGTTGCCGAGGGTGGGGGTAAGAGCGCGCAACCTTTCCCAGGCCACTGTGACGGAGCCGAGGAAGGAGGTCAAGCTGGTTGGTGGCCTCTGTGTGTGCTTTCTGCCTTGGGGCCTCCTCCTCCTCTTCCTTTCACAGAGAAGTCGTTTGGGGATGGTTGCAGAGGCTTCGCAAGCCTGCCTATCCCTCCACGCTGCCAGGATCACTCTTGCAGAAATCCAACAGGCAGGCAGGCAAGCAAGCAAGTGCAAGCTGCAGCTTTCCCTTTGCAGATGAATAGGTGACACACAAGCTGCACAGACTAACTGGGGCATGGAGCACACACCTGGTGAGATGGAGGTCAAGGGAGCTGCAGGCGGAGACACAGCAGGAGAACAAGGTGGGAGTCTGAGGACCAGCTGATCAGAGTGCGGAAGGAACGGAGCATACCGGATACAGGCAACAACCACTGGGTTGCATTCTCAGGCACCACTCGTTTTAAGTGAAATTGTGTGTATTGGGAACACCACTGAAAAAGCCTGCAAAGACCCTCAAAACTCTCCACAGGCCTCGATTGCCAGTGCAAGGGCTCCTGGCATTGCACCTGCAAAGGCTCATGGGATTGCTAGGTGTCGTTTCCGTGCAGTTTTCACCTTTCCTGCGCTCTTTTGGGACTGTTTTCGCCCTTTTCCTAGTCGCTTCCGGGTTCACGGCGATGCACATGCGTGCAGTCATGCACATATGAATGCACGAAAAATGGTCATTGCTTGTACTGACGTAAGAACCACCTACTGGATCAGGTCAATGGTCCACCTAGTCTAGCATCCTGTTCTCACAGTGGCCAGCCAGATGCCTCTGAGAAACCTCTCCCCTACTGTGACTTCCCGTAATGCTTCTTCTGGGAGGAGTGTGAGAGGACTCCAGTACAATTCACAGGTGTTCGGGGTGGTCTCCTTAATCCATGGTTGTACTGGAGGCCTACCGTGTGTCGGGCAGGGAACCACGGTTTAGCAGACAGATTCAAAACTTGCTGTGTCACAATAAACCATGTGTTGCAAGCGCATTTGGTCACTGACAAAAGTATGAGTCCCGGAGCAGCCCTGCTGGAGCTGGGCACCTGCCTAACCTTGGGCATTTGGTTTCCAACCCTGGCTAGTTACAGTGCCTCTAGGGCAGCAGAGGTGGTGAGATTCTACTCAGATATCGTGGTCTAACATGTTTGAGGCTAGGGCAAAAATCTCTGCTGGCTGGTCACATATATGCAGTTGTAAATGCCGGAGTTGTACAACTGGGCAGTGGGAGGTAGAACCAGATAACAAACAACAACAACAACAACAACAAAACCAGACAAGTTTACAGAAGGAAAACAAAGGACTGTGGTGCTGCCTGCCTTTGACAGCTTCAAATAATGTCTAACACAGGGTGACTTAACTGCCTGTTCAGAAGTCTGATCTGACACACACACACACACACACACACACACACACACACACACACACTTTTCTGATCTCCCAAGGGCTTGCTGATTTTGGCAGTGGCAGTGAACATAATAATAAATAAAGGAGACAACAGTGCTGGGATGTGCAGAGTGTGTGCAACTGATGTGTACCACCAGAAAGAGCCTGAATGTGACCGTGTGGGGGTGGGTTTTCTGACCAAACCCTCTACTGACGGGCAGCCCGCAGAGGACTGGCCAAGAGTGAATGTGGCCCTTGAGCATAACATAAAATAATAAAAGTCGAATATGATAAAAAGATACTATAATATAATAAAATAGGTTGTCCACGCCAGATCTAATAAGGTCCTTGCGACATGATTTTCTTCTCTTCATGGGGAAGATTGTGACGGTTTGTGCAGTTGAGGAGAACACTTGTGCTTTCTCTGAACTCTCATCCATTGTGCAAGCATTTTGTACAGGGTGGAATTAAAATCAGCTGCCCCAATCTTTTGTCCTCCAGTTATTTTGGACTACAGTTCCCATCAGCTCCAGCCTGCCTGGGGAAGGGTCAAGGATGACGCGAGTTGTACTCTAAACTAGGGGGCTCCAGGTTAAACTGGAGGTCACTGCAGGCTTGCCCAATGGAGGGAAGTTTCCTGCATCCCTCCTATACGGCAAAGAGCGCTGAAGCCCCCCCACAATGGGGCAACCTTTGTTGCTCATTCCTCTGACATTGCTGTGAGGAAGATGCTCATCCCTGCCACTCATTTGGACAACCACAGTCTACCATGAAGTCTGTGCCAGTCATTCAGGGGAAGGAGGCTGTTAACAGGTCATTTTCCCAACCATGCCTTCATTTCAGGTTTTAATTAGTTTTGCTAGAGGACTCGCATTTGATAAGAGGCACAGACTTCTGGGGTACTGGAGCAAAAGAGGTTGAGCAAAATAAATCCATCCGGCTTCAATTGCTCATGTTTTCTGGCACCGCAGGCCTACAAGCACAGCGCCACTGATGAGAACTGACAGGTCTGGATTTCTAACAACACGTAGCAGTTTACCCAGAAAGAATCGTGTACCTGACAAGTTGCCTCTTCTGGTTGCACCTCCCCATCTGTTGTCGCCCCATCGGAACAGCCTTGCCATGGTGTTCCTTGCTTCTTCCTCTTCCCATTTTAACTACTTCACTGCACAGCACCCCAAGCGACCACCCTTCTCCTGATCTCATACTTCAAACTACTGTAAAATCTACTCCTGCCTTCCCTACTCATGGATCTGTTCTCTTCCTGGAGAACAAACTGCTTTAGGATCTTGAGGGTCACAACTTCTTCCCAGAAGAGCATGCCTACGTTCAGGGCGAAGAAGCCCAGGCATCCGTTACGCAGAACTGTAGAGCTGGAAGAGATCCCAAGGGTCTAGTCCAAGCCCCGCACACCCGCAAACAATAATTTAGATCAGGGTTTCCCAAACTTAGATCTCCAGCTGTTTTTGAACTACAATTCCCATCATCCCCAACCATGGGTCTTGCTAACTAGGGATGACAGAACTTGTAGTCCTGGAGACCAAAGTTTGGGAAACCCTGATTTAAATGAACATGCTAACTATCAATAACACTGATCCACTAAGTATTTTATCAAGGCAACAGAAGAGAGAGAGAGAGAGAGAGAGAGAGACTGCACTCCAGAAACTGAAGGCAGCATGAACTACACTCCTTTAGATGCTTTTGGCTTCTCAGAGCAGTTGTTGGCGCACACACAATTGGCACATTAGAGCTGCTTGTCTTAAGTTACTTTCAGGAGGTTATGTGCTGTTTAATCCTCTCCTGAGAGGTTATGGGAAAAGGATCATCACGAGGTGATGCCTTGGGTTCAGTATTTTAAGATAGGGCTTGGATTTGAAGAAGCCTCCCTTGAGTGCTTTCCACAGGGCGCCATGAGGCACTGGTGCTAGCGCATGTGTATCACGCCATGTCTGGTGTGGGGCAGCTAAGCAGACAGAACAAGCAGCCCCTGTTTAGAATGGCACTGCCCCCCCCCCCCAGGGCACTGTAATCTGATGGAAGGCTTGCCCTCTTTCATTCATCGGCCTCCAGAGTGCTGATGGATTGACAGGTGTGGAGAAGCGTGCTCAAGTGGGGCTCTTACAACAGGCCAGGAAATGGAAGATATAAAATGAGGAGATGAAAAGCGGTCATGATGAAATTACACAAAACGGTAGTGTGCAAAGCCAGCTATGAGGAAAGGTGCTCTCTCAGTCTCTCTCACAGTTATCCAGATCGGAATAACCCTTTTTCAATAACGAAGTGTGGGGAAATGGCACGAGAGGTACTTAAGATCCAGAATTGCAGGACCTGTATATCGTAAAGTGGCCTGATGTTTCCCAACGCTCCAATACCTAGGGCTCTGAGTGATGTGTGCCCCTTGCAGAGCAAACAATGTATTCTGGGCCCATTACTTGGCTTCTTGGGAACACCTAGCTTTCAAACTTAAAGCAAACCCCTACACTTCAGAAGGTCGGCAGTTCAAATCCCCGCGACGGGGTGAGCTCCCATTGCTCAGTCCCAGCTCCTGCCAACTTAGCAGTTCAAAAGCTGTTCCCGGAAGCTGTACGCCGGCTTCCTCAGCCAATAAAGCGAGATGAGTGCGGCAACCCCAGAGTCGGTCACGACTGGACCTAATGGTCAGGGTTCCCTTTACCTTACACTTCTACACATGGATGTGTCCCAAGTGTGCAGGCACATCGCTCCCTCTCAGCTATTTCTTTGTGTCTCTTTTTTGCCACAAAGCTATGAATTTCTGGGGGCAGGAGTCTGCAGAAACGCTGCAGTCGTACTAAGCATACTAACCTGCTGAACCCGGCACATCTCCACAGCCCAGCCTCAGACCTGTTTCCAAACTTCCACCAAAAGCACAAAGGGGTTTGTGTCTTTCCCAGCCCTTACCTGGCTGCGGTGGATGAGGAGGGGGCATCTGGTGGTGCATCATGGGATACGGAGGAGGCTGCTGGTGAGACAACAAGCCCGGGTGGCTGGGTGTCCCCAGAGGGTTCATGCCAGGGCCGCTGGAATGCTGGTGGGACTGCTGGACGTTCTGGCTGTGCTGCTGCTGCTCCATTTGCTGGCGGGCGCGGAGCTCCGCGTACTTCAGCTGCTCCATGTGGAAGTTCTGGCGCTCCGTCAGCAGCTGTTGCCTCTGCTGCTCCAGCTGATGGGGGAAAGGGAGAGATTCACAGCTGTGTATTGACTGAAAGCCAAGCTATAAAAAACCCCTTGTGCTTTTCCTTCCGCATACAAGTCTGTACAGTACAGCATTCCTTGATATTCGGTTAAAGCAGTGGCACCCAAACCTTTCCAGGCCACCACCTCCTGAACTAAACCAACACATCCGTTATGGAAAATGACACCGCTGAGGCTCAATGAGATCTTGAGCGCCACCATCCCCAGTTCTGGACTAATGCCCTTTTAAATAAAATAATAAAATAAAATAAAATAAAATAAATAATTTATACCCCACCCATCTGGCTGGGCTTCCCCAGCCACTCTGGGCGGCTTCCAACCAAATATTAAAATACAATAATACATCAAACATTAAAAGCTTCCCTAAACAGGGCTGCCTTCAGATGTCTTCTAAATGTTTGGTAGTTGTTGTTCTCTTTGACATCTGGCGGGAGGGTGTTCCACAGGGCGGGTGCCACTACCGAGAAGGCCCTCTGCCTGGTTCCCTGTAATTTGGCTTCTCGCACTGAGGGAAACACCAGAAGGCCCTTGGTGCTGGACCTCAGTGTCCGGGCAGAACGATGGGGGTGGAGATGCTCCTTCAGGTAGCAGGACTGAGGCCGTTTAGGGCTTGAAAGGCCAGCACCAACACTTTGAATTGTGCTCGGAAACGTACTGGGAGCCAGTGTAAAGCCATCACCTCACCCTGAGGGGGTATATTCTGTAAACTGTGCAATTAGAACTTCAATTTTCTTTTTTTTATTGTGTCGTAAAAGCTTTATCAAATAGAATTTTAGAGTTCGAAGGGATCCTGAGGATAATCTAGTCCAACACCCCGAAATGCAGGAATATGCAGCTATCCCTTATGGGGATTGAACCTGCAACCTTGGTGTAGTCATCACCACACTAACCAACTGAGCTATCCACCTCATTTTATGCTGTAAACAGCATTGCCAAATGTCTTGCTCTGCTTTATTTGGGACTGCATCCATGAGGATTGGGTGGGTGGGTCTTGTCGTCTAGGCAGCCCAGGACCTCCAGAAACACCGCCCAGGCTTGCGCCCCGGAGAAGTCACTTCGGTGCTGCCAAGGCAGCAAAAACCCAATGTGGGAGGCAGCAGTTATGAGTTACCAGTCTCTGCACCCACAGCGGGCGCTGTTATTCTCCAGCAGCGCTGGAGCGCGTACTAAGTTATCTCTTGAGACAGACAGGTGTCAACAAGAGCTATTTAATATGAAAGGTAATCTATAAATGCTTTACAAATTAAAACATTACATATAAAATATTTAAACACTATAAAAGGCTACTTATTCCATCCTGAATCTGCTGCCAATTTCATTGGATGTGTCCAAGTGCAAGTATTATAGAAAAAAAGGGGGGGACTACCTGCTTCTTCCATACCTCTCACAAGTTTTATAACATTCCCAATGGTGATCTCTCCCCCCCCCCCCGCCCCCGGACTAAAAAGCCCTCAACACATTAGCCTTGATAGAGAAGATGTTCTCCAAACCCCTGGCCGTTTTGCTTGCCCGTTTCTGCCCACTGTCCCACTCTGAAACAGGGCAGTCAGAACATTAAGTATAAAGAAACAGTAATGCTGCCCCCCAGGTATTCACTTGTGAGAAGCGGGGGCCCATTGTGCCGTGTCCGGCCGGCAGGTGCCGCCCCCAAAATAGGAAGCATCCTGAGACACAAGATTTACCCACTATGGAAGAATGGCAGATGAAGGTGATGGACTATATGGAACTGGTGGAAATGACCGGCAGAATCCGAGACCAGGGAGAAGAGTCGGTGGAAGAAGATTGGAAGAAATTTAAAGTCTATTTACAGAAACACTGCAAAATTAATGAATGTTAGAATGATGTTGGATTGAAGTTAAGTGGTTTTTAGTAGCAATGTTATAAAGGAATATGTAAAATTGGTTTGTTAACAGGTGATAATCTAAAGCTGTAATATACTAAGATAAAAGATTAAGATAAAATCAAAGAGGGAAAGGATTTGCTGAATTAACTAATTGAACTGGAATACAAAAAAGGGAGGTGTGAGGAGGTCAGGGAAACAAGCAAATGAAAGATAAGATTTGGAAAAACTGATCTGTTTTAAACTGTTTTTACTTTGTATTTTCTTTTTTTCCTTATTTTTGTAACTTTAATAAATATATTTTGAAACTTTAATAAATATATTTTAAAAAACAAAAAATAAAATAAAATAGGAAGCATCCTGGATTTCAATCCGTATCAAGGATTAGAACAGGACAACTTGCCTGACGCATTTCCCCTGCACTCCCATGTTCTCACTGAACTATGTGGTTAAAACCCACCTCAACCACGCAGGGCACCATCTTCTGGGAGAGCGCTCACAGCTGCATCCCAGTACTTGGGGTGGTGGGGTGGCCTCTGCAGCAAGCAACAACTGTGATGTGTTTTATTTGTGCTAATATGCCTTCCTTTCTCCTTGGATAAACAAGACACATATTTCCAAGGATTCACCAGTGATAATAATGGTGTGTGGGTAGAAAAACACACACGATTCAATAGCTGGGGGGCAATTTCACAGCTGAAACTGCTTTGAGAGGAAGGCTTAATAAAGCAGCATTGTTGTGGCAGCTCTCTGCGATGGAAACACACACACACACACACACACGCCTCTCCTTCCAACCGCGGCTCTTTGGAGCTACAGCACTGCCAAAATTGGCAACCTCATTCTTCCCTAGTGGGGCAAACAGCTAGCTAGCAACAGGCAACAGCTCTTTAAGGGTCATACAAAAAGCAAAGGCAGCCATGTGGGTTCATAAGGGGGGGGGGGCGACCCCCAAAAGGGTACAACTGGGCAATACCTCTACCAGTACGTTCTCCAAGCAGTTTTGCCATGTGCAATCACTGTGGCAGGCAGGGGGTGGGGGAGGAAGAAACTGCAATTGCCACAGATGCATGCATGCGTTTAGTGGGCAGCGTATTCTAGGTGCTGTACGAAACATGCAAGTCAAGCTCTTGAACAGAATTTTAAAAGAATTTTAGCAAGCCAGTGTTTTACAGTGGGTAAGAGTGTTGGGAGTAGAGTGTCAGGGTTTCAAAACCCCACTCAGCCGTGAAGCTTGGGCCAGTCACTGCCTCTTACCCTAACCTACCTCACGGGATTGTGGTGGGGATTAAATGAGGGGGCGGGGGACCATGTCCGCCACGTGGAGCTCCTTGGAGGGAAAGGTGGGATAAAAATGCAGCAGGTAAGAAAATAAATTTTATGCCGTAGGAGTTGAATGGAGGAGACAATAGGAGAGGCTGGGAAAGGAGAAGCACGGATGAAGTGACTGGTGGCCAGCAGGAAGAAGGAGGCTAAGAAGAAGTTGGTTTGCTACAGTCTGAGAGGCGACACAGAACACAGCACAATTCTATGTAGACATAGCAGAGGCAGAACAGCCTTTCAGCCCTAACGCCTCTCAGTCAGAGGCAGGAAGCTTGCCCACATCCCCACAAGTCAGGGGCCACCTACAAGTAAATTACCTAGTGCAAATGACTCCAGGTGCAAATGACTCCAGGTGACCTGCCTTTGCCTGCAGTTTGAAACCAAGCTTCCAGGGCAAAGTAGCGCGCACAGCACCGCCCAGGCAATGCGCAAAGAGCTTTGCAGGCACAAACAACCAGCTGATCTGCATTGCCTGCAAAGTCCTTCCTGTCCAAGTCCTGCCTTTGTCATAGAAAGTGACAGGTGTAGGCAGGCAGGGCTTGTTTGGCCATGACAGCCCCATGGGTCAAAAGGGGAGGCCTGATGGGTCCACACAGCCCCACAGGCTGGAGGTTGCCTGTCACCAGCTGTTTAGTCAAGAACTGACTTGTCAACCTTCTTGGGAAGATAGCACCAAGACAGGACCCTCCTCATATCGACATTTTAACTGCAAATTCATACTGGAGACATCTCAGCACACTAGCCTTTGGTTTCCACTTTTCGAGGTCACGTAGAAAACGACGAGACAAAAATCACACCGAGATCAAGCTCTGCACGGCACTCAGCGCATGACGGCAAAAGCTGGGCAGGAGCAGAGATTCTGCTCACAGCGGTGACAGTAATCAAAGGGAGCAATCCAATTGGGCCAGGGAGGGCTGACAGTGAGCAAGGCTTTCAGGATCTGTAATTGGGAAAGGTTGCCTTGAAGCGGGCTTTATATGACAAGAACCAGGCTGCCTAACCCAAGGCTGCAGCAGAAGCCACAAATGCTACATGCCAAGCCAAGGATACCCAGATGTGGCAACTAGATATTCGCAGGCAAATGCCAAACGGAAAGCACAAATGCCTGCATCTGTTTGGTTTATACAACTGCTGTTTTTTCAAAAATATTGAGTACAGTGGTGCCTCGCAAGACGAAATTAATCCGTTCCGCGAGTCTCTTCGTCTTGCGGTTTTTTCGTCTTGCGAAGCACGGCTATTAGCAGCTTAGCTGCTATTAGCAGCTTAGCGGCTATTAACGGCTTAGCGGCTATTAACGGCTTAGCGGCTTTAAGAAAAAGGAAACGAACTCGCAAGACGTTTCGTCTTGCGAAGCAAGCCCATAGGGAAATTCGCCTTGCGGAACGACTCAAAAAACGGAAAACCCTTTCGTCTAGCGAGTTTTTCATCTTGCGAGGCATTCGTCTTGCGGGGCACCACTGTACTATTATTTTGGGAAGTTATGACCAATGAAAGGAAGGAGGCAGGGGTCCAAAAAAAGAGAGTCTCATGTGGGAAGACAGATACCACCCGGGGGTTTCTGAAACTTAATGAAAATAGGAAATAGGGCAGGATCTGAGGTTGCAAAATTCTGCACCAGGTCCTGAATTCTGCTCACACACTGTGCATCTCCAAATGGTGGGAGGGAGGCAGGGCAGGTTCCGCCTGTGGTGCAGCAGCTTCTCAAATAACAGCCAGTGGGATTCTGCTACGCAGTGTGCACTGGAATTCGGTTTCGGTTCATATCCGCTGGGTGGCTTTACCCAAGTTGTAACTTCGTTGTTTAAAATGGTATCTTGCAAGTGGAAAATTTTCATCTTGGCACCAGGCAGGCACACAAGTGAAAACGCTGCTCCAGGAATCAGGAACGAACACCCCCACCCCCCACATGTCACTGTCAACTGTACATCGTAATACACTCTGTCACAATTTCTGGATTAACAAGTGCTCTTGACTCAGAATACAATTTGGGCTGACAGCCCTAAAACGGCTTCGGTTTACAAATTAGATCATATTATGCACAAACCTGTTGACTCCCCTCCTCTGCTCCCCACTTCGAAACAACAAGGAAACAGCCTTTATTGTGATATGAGAGGTTTTGGGCAACTAACCCAAAGAAATAGACTAAAAGATGCATATATATTTTTTAATCGCTGGGAGCTTTTCGGAGGGAAATTTACAAATGAGAAAGTCTGCTTGGAAAGAGACAGAATATCAGATGCCTGAAGATGGAGTGAGAATGGCTGATGCAACAGAGGATTTTCCTTAAAGATATGGGAACCCAGGGACAATCTCCCCCTTAGCAACAGCTCTTACCTTATCTGCCAATCAGCAGCGGGGTCTGTAAGCTGGTGGGGAGGAGCAAGGCAGAGATGCTCAGCAGAGGAGCTGAAGATACAGATTTTTATTTTTTTGGTGTTGGGGAGTGGAAGACACAACACACCTCCTGACACGGGGCTGAGCCAGAAAGATGCAGCCTGTCTTGGCAATCTGGTACATCAGGTGATAAATGCCAGCAGGAAAATGCAGTGGCAGAGCACTGCATTTTTGCATGCAGGAGGACCCAGACTCAAACTCCCACATCTCCAGGTAAGGCTGATGTACTGCCAGGAATCGGGGAGAGCCACTGCCAGTCATTATAGAGAAATTCTGATCAGCACCATGGCAGCAGGGGGAATGTGTTAAAGACTCCCTTCCCCACAGCCCACAATCCTAACCTGGCTTGGGTCCCCCTCATGCTGGCTATCTAAGCTGTTAAAAACCACAACCACCACACCCGCTAGGTAGTTGAGTGTGGCCCTAAAGGAGGGGAAAAGCTGAAGGATGAGGGCAGAAGAACCTAGAAGTTATTACGCATCAGAATCTGGACAACACATATCCTTTAAGCGTTCCAATTGTGGAAAATAATTCTCCCTGCTCTCTGACAGACAGCTGCCACACCCACTGCTAATTTTCCCAGTCCAGGACAAGATGACAAGCGGGAGAAGCTCAGGATGTCCTGAGAGTGGGTGGGGGAGACAGCTGCTGGTTTTTGGTCCTGAATGATTACCATGCTCCAAGCCTGCATGCAGGTTTCCCACAGGCACCTAGTTAGTCACTGTGAGAAGAGGATGCTGGGCTCTTCTTAAGTTCTTAACCTCCCCATTCAGTGCCAAACCAGGGGAGCAAGCTGTCGTCATCCAGGCAGGCCCCCGCACCAGTCAAGCAGAATTACCTGGAGGACCTATTAAAGCCAACATCCTCTCAACATGGAGGGGGGTGTCCCTAAGAGGACACAAGCTCCTCCTTGCCTATTCCTTCCCTTGCATGAAACCCAAGGCCCCAATTCACTTGGCCTCCAGACCCCTTGATCAGGAAGAAAACAAGATGCAAGTGTAGGGGGTTGTGTGATGAGAAAAAGAACAAGCCCTACACAGAATCGACAGGGGTTACCCAGCACAGTCATTTGGGGTTGATGGGAGCCATAGTCCAACATCTAAAGGGCACCAGGTTCGCAAATGCAGTCACAAAAACCAAATTGAAGAGAATGTCACAGAATCACAGATTTGGTAGGTACCCCAGGCATCATCTAGTCCAAGCCCCTGCTCTGTGGGTCTGCTCTGCTCATACAGAGGGCAAGAGCAGTCCATCTTCTGACTTCTTCTTGAAGCAAATCAAAACACTGCAATTGACCTGGATTTTGAAACCTGGGCTGAGCTCCTAGGTGGATGGTGCTTTATTGCACAATGTTTCAATTTAATTAGTTATAAGCTTCCTCTCTAACTTTTATTGCAATGCAGAGGTGCTGTCCAAGACAGCTGTCGGATGTAAGAAGAGCCCATGCAGGTGCCCAAGGATTCCATCCATTAGCATCAGCCTTGCAGTTGCCCTGAGTTACACCCTTTTGCAGTCTCACAAAGGTCTGATCCTAGACACCGCTCCTGCAACTTCTAAAGGGAATCTAATTAGGCTGGCATTTGAGGGTCCTGTGAGGGGTGGTGGAAGAAACTGCTAATGAGATATCCCAACACACACACGAAAAGCTACTGTTCCCAAGTGATCCAAGGGAAAGTGTCAAGAGGCAAACCAACTGAATTCTGGGTGTTCAGAACCTATTTAAGCAGCAGTCTGACCAAGGAGAAGGCTGTCTAGGAACCAAATCAGCACGCTCCATTTTGAAGGAACTATCCTCAGATACTCAGTGTCCCAGACCGTTCTACAATTTTTCTTGCATCGGACAGGAAAAAACCAAGTCCACAGTGCCACAGAACTGAGATAAGTAATCACTCCATAAATGCACATGGAATGAATCTTTCAAAACCGTATGAAGAGTAGATCTGTACGGATGTGTGTTATCCAAAAGGAAGGAGGCATCATCAATGCACAGGAGAGATGCAGAATTTAAATGCTGATGAAAAGCTTAAACTGACACAGCCCCCAAAGTACCAACGCCGCCGAACTTTCAGGGGGAACCATATAAAATAATACACATGCCCCCTCCCCAACCAGTCTTACCGCCTCTTTCTCTCTGTCCATGATTGTTTCCAGCTCCTCAAAATGACGGAGTTTGATCTCCAGTTTCTTCATCTGTGTTTCCACCAGGAGGGCGACCAAGGACTTGATCTTCCTTTCCTCAACAGCAGCTAGATGCTGGGGGGGAAAACACAAACACACACACACCTTTACCTACGTGCAGGAGAAACAATAGCAAAGCCCCCCAAGCTTTTTCATTTGGACAAAACATTTTCTGACTTCTAACCTGGTAACAGTTCATTTTCCACTTAAGATTTCAGGGGTCTTATCAAACATACAGCGTCAAAGTCCTTCGAAAATGTGAACTAGCTGGTGCTGAAACTGCATGAGGCAATAAGTGAGGTTTGAAGGTTCAATAGTAGCTTATTTTTATGCTATCTACAGTATTTGCTTGGGAATCTGTTTAATGCCAAGATTTATCAGAGGGCCAAAGTAGCCCCTGATATATCCTCCTCTGCTGCTCGCATGGAGTACTAACCCGTAGACGACTGAAATGGAAACTGTACAACTACTTTACGTAGGAGCTCATTAAAGGTAACGGTAAAGGGACCCCTGACCATTAGGTCCAGTTGTGGCCGACTCTGGGGCTGCGGCACTCATCTTGCTTTATTGGCTGAGGAAGCCGGCGTACAGCTTCCAGGTCATGTGGCCAGCATGACAAAGCCGCTTCTGGCGAACCAGAGCAGCGCACGGAAATGCTGTTTACCTTCCCGCCGGAGCGGTACCTATTGATCTACTTGCACTTTGACGTGCTTTCGAACTGCTATGTTTGCAGGAGTACAGACTGAGCAACGGGAGCTCACCGCGTCGCAGGGATTTGAACCGCCAACCTTCTGATCGGCAAGTCCTAGGCTCTGTGGTTTAACCCATTACAACAACCTTATAACCAAGTAGTATGTTAACATTTCCACTAATGTAATAACTTCATTTACTCCAATGTTTCTATAACACATCTTGAAAGACTGTTCAAGATGGGCTTTGACACTGAAGTTATGATCATGGGAGTCTCTGGAACAGCTGTCATGCTGAACTGGCACTACTAAGAGTACATTTTGATACACGGGACTGAGTCATACACAAGACACATAGCAGGGCTGGCTAACAGGTCGCAACAATTCCCAGATTTTTCATGCAAACCAGGAGGGCGATTGGTTCATCTACTAAGAGCCTACTGGATCAGGCCAATGGCCAATCTAGTTTAGCATCCTGCTCACACAGTGGCTGGTACCTGTAAGAAGCCGACCAGGAGGACCTGAGCACACCAACATCCTCTTAGAGAAAAGCAGAACACGGTTGCCCCACGATTCAGCTTTGGAAAGCACCAAACTGTCAGTAACGACTCCCTCTTTTATGAGCGCAGGATGCCTATGTCTCTATGGAATTCAAACTGACTGCACTGATTGGTAGCAACTCTCTAAGCCTCACTTAAAAACGCCAAGGACTGAACCTTGGACATTCTGCATGCAAATCAGATCTTCTACCACTGAGCTACAGGCCCTTCCCAAATTAGCCAGACACCTTTTCTCTACTCACACCTTAAAGAAAAGGAGGCTTTGCTGAGCAAAGGCAGAAGAGCCACCCCTCCTGTTTGCAGAATATTCATCCTTATTCGGATTTGTATTGCTTGCCTTAATGACACCCATCAGTTTGTGATGGACAGGACACTTGTGGCAACTTATGTTATACAAGAGCCCTCTGCTCAGGCTGTAAGTCTCAAACACTCAGAGATGGTACAAGTCAGGCTGTGGGAGTATCTGTGCTTGAATGGGAAGGACCCCTCCACTAAGATGTATGACGGCCCCAAATTTCTTGATCGTGCTATTTTGCCATTGATTTCTCCATTCGTTGGGTATACAGTGGTGCCTCGCAAGACGAAATTAATTCATTCCGCAAGTCTCTTCGTCTTGCGGGTTTTTCGTCTTGCGATGCACGGTTTCCCATAGGAATGCATTGAAAATCAATTAATGCGTTCCTATGGAAACCGCCTTCAGACCAGGTCCGGGGACAGTCTGTCCCCTGACCTCTTCTGAAGGCTGGGGGGGGGGGGGGAACAAGGGCTTTTCTTCTCACCCCCAGCATTTTAAAAAACCCCGGGACAGCGGAGGACTTCTCCGCTGTCCGGGGCGATCTTAAAATGCTGGCGGGCGGCATTTTAAAATCACCCCGGGACAGCGGAGGACTTCTCCGCTGTCCGGGGCGATTTAAAAGCCCCTGGGAAGGCAGGCAGGGGGGACAAAGACTTCTGCCCCCCGTCTGCCTTCAGAAGAGGTCCAGGACCTCTTCTGAAGGCGGGCGGGGGGGTGAAAGTCTTTGCTCCCCCCCCCGCCTGCCTTCAAAAGTTGTCCGGGACAGGCTTCGCGGACCTCTCCGCAAGCAGCGGGAACGCTCCCGCTGCTTGCGGAGAGTTGCCAGCATGCCGAAGCCTGCGCGCGCTGAGATCAGCGCGCCCAGGCTTCGCGGCCCCGCCGCCCGGCTTCCGAGGAGCCTTCCGAAGCCGGGCGGCAGGGGGAGATGTTCCCGCCCCGCCGCCCAGCTTCCGAGGAGCCTTCCGAAGCCGGGCGGCGGGGGGAGATGTTCCCGCCCCGCCGCCCGGCTTCCAAGGAGCCTTCCGAAGCCGGGGGGAGATGTCCCCGCCCCGCCGCCCGGCTTCCAAGGAGCCTTCCGAAGCCGGGCGGCGGGGGGAGATGTCCCCGCCCTGCCGCCCGGCTTCCAAGGAGCCTTCCGAAGCCGGGCGGCGGGGGGAGATGTTCCCGCCCCGCCGCCCGGCTTCCGAGGAGCCTTCCGAAGCCGGGCGGCGGGGGGAGATGTTCCCGCCCCGCCGCCCGGCTTCGGAGGAGGTCCGAGGACAGTGGGGAAGACGCGCTGCGCTTCCCCGTTGTCCCGGAGATTTCCCTATGGGCTGTCGTCTTGCGAAGCAAGCCCATAGGGAAATTTGTTTTGCGAAGCGCCTCCAAAACGGAAAACCCTTTCGTCTAGCGGGTTTTCCCTCTTGCGAGGCGTTCGTCTTGCGGGGCACCACTGTATCGCTTTCCGTTTCATTCTTTAACAAGAGACGCGTCATACTACCATTCTGTGAAGATATCACTGTTCAAGATGGAAGTGATAGGCAAATAAGGCACAACTCTTCTTTTTAAAGAAGCAGGCAGGGGGAATCACGGGGGAGAACCTTGCTAAAGAGGGTCTCTGTGCGCTAGCCTGGAAACCGGAAAACTGAGAACAGAGAAGGAGAAAAACATCTATTTTGCGCCAAGTGCCGAAGGCCAGAAAAATGAGGAAATTCCTCCTCCGGTTCTGTAAGTTCCACACAAGGGCTTCCTTCAGCCACACTTTCTAAGTTCTGTTTTCAAATGCGCTAACCTCCCAAGGAATTGGTAATGGGCTTATGAGGAAAGGAATGCCTAGCTGAGTTCTTGAATCTTCTCACCACCCAAAGAAATAGCCCATCAAAAGCTGAAAAAGAAGCTGACAAACTTTCTGGATAGGCTCTCTCACTGTGCCTTTTAGTAAGCCCACAATGGCAGCCTCAAAACCCATTCACAGGGAAACAAATTTCATTTAATGATAACATTCATACAGCTGAAGCCGAGGAGCACAGAAAGTGCATTTTAAAAAGGCATGAGAAGCAGAAACAAGCTCCATTGGTGCCTTTGCAAACAATGGGGTCATTTTAAAAGCGTTCCCTGAACAGCACCGGAAACCAGATGCAGTGGAAATCTGTGCCCGACAAACCTTGGCTTTGGTGGCAGCCGAGGCGAGGGCAGCAGCTGCAGCCGTTGCCACGTTCCCTTCGGAGATTTCGTGCTCCACTCTCTTCTTCCCAGCGTCGCCCTCCTTGTCTTTGCACACATCAAGGTTCTCCTTGTTCTCGTCTGCTTCCTTCTCATCTAAACGAAAACACTCCCTAGTTAGTCCTGCACATCTCTTTAGCACAGCTGATGCCATTATCTCACTCCTGATTATTTGTGCAGCACTCAAACTTCTAGCATAAAATAAGACCATGAAGTACTTTCAGCTTCACTCTCGGAAAGACACCACTTGTTGGGATCAACTGTCGTCTTGGGTGCCCTCCTTAGAACAGCCGAGAAAATAGACACCTCTGGCTTGGCCCGCCCCAAGAAGGATGTGGTGTGCTCAGTGCACCCATTCAGAATGTCCCCTTCCATTTGAGAAAGAGAAATATTGGCTTTCAAGTTTAAAGTCAAGGGACTGCTGCAGTGAGACAGCTTCCTAACAGCACCCAGAACCAGCTCACTGGATATACTGGCCCACCCATGACTTGCAAAATAATCATTTGACTGTCACCTGTCTCTTGTTACCAGACTAATGATGCTGCTTTGGGCAAGGGGTTCCACTAGCTCACCTTCTCCACACACCCCCAACTATGCAAATCAACACTAAAGGTAAGAGAAATTATTAAAAGCCTATCCCCCGACCCAACTATTTAAATTTCAAAAAAGCAGACTCAATTGTTCTAAAGGACATAAATGTTTTCATGATTTAAATTATTGAGTTTCTGTCAATTGAAAGGCAGAGAAGACGGCAAGATACTTAAAAAGTGGGCACAGCCTGTCCACCTATTCTTTCCAATTAAGGCTGAACCAATGGCTTAGCAAGAGGAAATAACGCACTCAATTCATATTAGGCAGGGCTGCTTCAGCTCAGCATTGGTTACCCAAAGTGTACAACCAAGATGAAAAGAATTCCTGACGGAAGCATGAAAGGATTTCAAATCAAGATTTAGCGCCTGAGCCAGGCTTGTGAGATAAAGCCTGAATATGGACTACTGCATTCTATCCAAAGCAGACATGTTACGGTGGGGTAGGGGTTGTCGATGTTTATTCGCCCACGGACACATTCGCAAACTGGAGAAAATGTGGGGATCTCCATGGGAGCACAGGCCACAGCTGTAATCACTTGTGCACTGCAACCACTCTCACTTCTCTCCTCTGGCAGCTACTAGGCTGGGAAAAAAATATTTTTGCTTTTCCTCTAAACTAATCGGGGTATTTTCCTGGGGAGGGCAGCTGAGGCAGCTAGAGACAGCCTTCCCTTCCCAGCTCTAAACTCCAGGATGGTACCCACCCTGCTAATACACACACACAATAATTAGTCTTGAAAAATGGGTTCCATTAAAGTCAAGAGATTTCTTCCCAAGCTAATTTCAGAGGCAGTGGTCACGGAGGCGCTAACTATTGCCTCCCCAGTTGTATCACCTCTGCAATAATTAGACTTGAAGAAGCTTTCTACCGGCTGCTAAAGGGTGTGTGTGTGTCCACGTGCGCTGAGGACAGAAGGTATAATCCTTCCCCCTCCACCTGCAATTGCCCCCTCTTCTGCCCTAGAAATCACCCGTGAACTGGAAGGAGCTTCCAAACTGCAATAGGAATTCTTTCCCAAGCCTAACTTAAGTTCAGAAATAGGCAGTTTTCAGGATTCGTTTGTTACAGCCCTGGAGGGGAGAGTTAAGCCTCCACTTTTTACTGGCTATAACAGAAAGCCTTTTCAAGCCTTAATTTCACTGGCGGTGGGTAGGGAGCAAAGGGAAAGCCCTTGTGGGTGCCATGTTGGCAACTCATGCTATGGGGAATAATGCCTTCGTTGCAGCTTAATTTATGAGACATGCCTTGCCTGGAACTACAGGGAAAGCACTTTAAAGCCTCTGAGCAGCTGGGAGAGCGAAGCCGAAGCTTCCTACCTGGCTTGGAGTCCTGGGAGACGTCGCCATCCTGATCCTTTTCTGCGTTTTTCTCCTCGTCTCCTTCCTGTGCCTTGTTTGCATCTCCAAGTTCATGGTCCCCTTTGTTTTCAATCTAGAGCATATGAAAAGTGGGGGAGGCGTACTGTAATTAAACAGCTCAGGGAAATGAAATTTTAAGGTTTCCGGGGGGGGGGGAATATTCCTCTTGACAACCGTAGTTACTGAGCAGGAAACAAATAACTGCAGAAGTACAGACACAGCAGGCCATGAAAATAAAGGATAGCTTTCCTGAAGAACATCGGTGCATTAGGAACACCAAGTGTTCACTTTAAAAATAGAAATAGCAAGGGATGTCATACCAAAAAAAAGAAGGGGAAAAAAAGGAGAAGGCAATTGTTTCCTTATTTAGAAATACTCTTGACTGATTCCAAAGCTCCAAACTAGAAAAGCCAGCTTAGAGTCTTCATTGAACACTCTTGGCTTCAGTTTCTCTATGTGTTAAAAGGTAAAGGGACCCCTGACCATTAGGTCCAGTCGTGGCCGACTCTGGGGTTGCGGCGCTCATCTCGCTTTCTTGGCCGAGGGAGCCGGCGTACAGCTTCCAGGTCATGTGGCCAACATGACTAAGCCGCTTCTGGCGAACTAGAGCAGCGCACGGAAACGCCGTTTACCTTCCTGCTGGAGTGGTACCTATTTATCTACTTGCACTTTGACGTGCTTTTGAACTGCTAGGTGGGCAGGAGCAGGGATTCAAACCACCAACCTTCTGATCGGCAAGCCCTAGGCTCTGTGGTTTAACCCACAGCGTACTGGACCTAAAATTGACTCCAAATATTCCCTTCTAACAACAAAAGAGCATAGTGGGGAAAATAACATCCAATGAAACAAATCCCGTACTGGAAGTCCAAACTGGTGGATTTCATTGACTGCTTTTGCATGGTTTAACCCAGCCTTCGCCAATCTGGTGCTCATCAGTCCCAACTAGAGTGCAGGCTGACTGGGGCTGATGGGAGTTGTAGTCCAAAACATCTGCATGGCACCAGGTTGACGAAGGCTGATTTAGCTCAATATGCATAGGCACCTGTCTGCTCTGTAGCAGATGTAAACAAAAGAATCCTGTGTTTACTTTGGCATCCCTCAAATCTTCCTACTCAAGTCTCCTGCTTTAATTTAGCAATATGTTTTAATGGGATTGTTTTATTACATATGTTTATATTTTAATGCTTGTTCAATTGGTTTTTATACCTGAAAACAGCTTAGAGATTTTTTTTTTAAAAAATGATTTATAAACTTTATGAAACAAATAAAAATAGAAGCCGATTTTTGCATTAAGCAGGACATAAATTAATAAGTACATAATTTTAATTTAGGTAGAAAACAAGATGTTTTCTTAAAATAGGTGAAAACAAACTCTTTCTGAGCTTGTGAAAGTGGGACTTTATTTTCATTCAGAGGCTTCTGTATTATTATTAATAGTAATAATTCATATGAAATGCTTGAAGCACCGCACGATTTTTAAAAAATGGTATTTGAAGCAGTCAGACCTTAACTTTTTCTGCCTGTGGTCCATCTGTCTCTGTCTCCATTTTCTCTTCTTCAGCTCCATCTGTAAGGCAGAATAATTAACACTTAACACAAAGCTGACCGTGTGGCAGCAGGAACAGTTATTGATAACCCATCAGAGGACTAATGGAAGTCTCTTGTTTTGTTTTTCGGAGCACTTTCACAAAGCATCATCACATTGAACAAGGCGATCGCAGCTCAATCCCTGCTGGCCATGGGTAATCAAACTTTCAAATCAGATCAGCATTACGAGTCATCCCGTCCCAGGAATCAATGCTCCTCTGCCTACCACCGGTCTGAGAATACACTGGTAGGTCTGTGCTACATATGTATATGTATGTATAGAGATTACTTTCACTTGCAGATTGACTGGTCCACTGATTTTTTTTAAAAAAACTCCATTTGAGAGTAACAACCATCTAACCTAGAGGGGCTTACTTCTGAGCAGATCTGCATAGGAGAGGGAAATCTAATCTAAGGCAGACACAATGAAAACAGAAGCAGCAAACCCTTTATTCTAGGTTACCTGATCCAGAACACTTTCGCCTCTGGCTCCACCCCCAAACAGGAAAAGGAATGCCCATCCCTACTCTAGAGAGATGCTGTGACACGGATCCTGCTTTCAGAAGCCATCCACTCGCATGTATGTGGCTCTCTGAAAATTAACTCTTCCCTGCGGTGGGTTAATTCTCCACAAGCTCCTCTAGCTCAGTGGCAAGCATGGGTGCTGACATTTCTGGTGGATTGCTCCAATTATCATTTAGGCACGGAAATAACGTGTGGAACACGGCGATACGATCTTGCAACAGTTCCTAAAACATGTGTTCCTAAACATCCGATTCCTGGAAGCCTGGGGTAAGCTACAGGGACCCGTAATTATTCTTCCAAAGCATCAGGTTCCGGCTTCTGTTGGATGCAGAAACCCAAACTCTGGCAATGAGAATAGATTAAGCAAATTAAGTGCATTTATGCACATTTTCTTAATTGCCATAATTTATGGGCCCAGGATTGAATGTCTTGGCGCAGGGTAAACAGTCCTAAGTAATTGCCACTCAACACCTCCACACAGCCTGTAAAACAAGTTAATTAGATATATCAAACTCTCACAGCGATCAATTAGAAGAGCGTCTCAAGGCAAAGACTTGTTAGTGAGTATTTTAGCAAAGCTTCCCTTTGCTCATCCCACTGTGTTCATAAGGAGGTTTCACATTATGCTTGTAACAGAATATGAAGCGCCTGTGCAAACTTGCCCCCCACGCCCCCGGGGTCCCCAGCCATTCCACTGGGGCCTTTGTGCCTTTTCAAGTTCTTAAAAAGTCTCCCTTTATCTCCTTATTTCCACAGTTGCTCCAGCCAGCTGGCACTCCTCAGCAAGCGCCTGCAGCTTGCTTTCCGTCTTCCCCAGGTGGCAACTGCTCACTCACTCAGTGGCTACTAAATCCTCTTGCACAAAACCACGTGCCAAGACAGGACAACCCACACTGGAGCGCGACGACACTCTGATCAAATACGTCTCCTGTTTGCCGAGGCAATTCACTCTCAACTTTTGAGTGCTGTGCTTTTCTGCAAAGCCCTTCCTGAGGCTCTCTCGGTGCCGACTGACTCTCCGCTAAACTCTCATCCGTCTCAAGCACTCCCTGCCTTCTGGATAAAGATCGGGCAATTCTGCTTTAGCCCTGAAGGTTACAAACAAAAGTACCTTGTCATCATTAGCAAATCCCCTACGGATCCAACCATCGCCAGCCTTCCTCAGCTGCAGAAGCACATCGCCTGTCCATCAGGGACAAGCTATTCCACCTGCCTTGCCCCATCCCCTACCTGAGGGAAGGTGGGGTTGTTGTTGTTTGCTATTTGGATGTTCCCTATTTTATTGTTCGGCATTGTTTTGGTGTTTACCAACATGAGGTCTTTGTCTGCCCTATTTACATTAGTGCGACTGTTTTGCTTAAACTGTGCTCTGTTTGCATTATCGTGAAATGTGGTTTTCATTTATTCTGCATGTTGTGAGCCACTTTGAGAATGCACCTGCCATGAGAAAGTGGCATGCAAATGAAAACGTGACATGCATGAAGGAAGAGGAGCTTTGAGGGGTTGGACTAGATGACCACTGTGTCCCTTCCAACTCTAAGATTATATGATTCAACTAGCTGCCTTTACAGCAGGAGAGAGGCCACTGCCTAGGGTTGCTTGGCAGTGCAGCTGGCTCCAAATATTCTACTTAGCCGAACAGGGTTGCCGCACAAATAAAAAACCACAAATCCCCTCATATGCTGCCTTGAACAACTTGGGAGGATGTGTGCACAGTAGAGGCCCTGAAGTGAGGTTTTCAGCAACGGAAAACATCCGATATGAGCAGATGTGGAGCTGCATCCACCGCAGCTCAAGCCTGCCATGCTCCATGGAAACAAATTCGCAGGCTATTCATTTCCCTTCCTAATAGAAAGCTGGAAGCTCCTTGAAAGCCTCAGATATTGAACAGCCACTGGGAGCTCCGCATCCAGGGGAAAAAATGGATTAGCGTCTAGTCTTCCAGGACAGAACAAGCTAAGCTGCAAGGAAAGGAAGAAAATAAAAGATTTTGTGGCTCTGCATGGGCACATGCATTAAATAAAAGAGAGGGAGTGAGGAAGAGACAAAACCAATCCTGAAAAGGCTCATTAAAAAAAATCAATTTCAAAAAATGGTTGGAAAGGCCAATGTGTACAGCCATGTTTATCATAAGAATACAGTGGTACTTCTGGTTGTGAACAGGATCCGTTCTGGAGGCCTGTTCGCAACATGAGCAGAACGCAACCTGCGTCTGCGTGGGTCGCAATTCGCCGCTTCTGCGCATGTGTGTGACGTCATTTTGCGTGTCTGCACATGCGCGAGCGGCGAAACCCGGACGTAACCCTTTCCGGTACTTCCGGGTTGCCACGGGACGCACCCTTAAGATGCTCAACCTGAAGCAAACGTAACATGAGGTATGACTGTAGATGATTGAGTCTTTCTTCTGCTATGATATACCAGAAGACTGGTGTGCTCTTCTCAGGAGAGAAGGGTCGCTTATTACCAGTTATTCTGTACTGAAGAAGATTTACAGCCAGAGTAGGCCACCGGGGAATGCTCCAGAGACTTGGGAAGTTTGCAGCCTTCCCATGGCACGTTTCTCCAGGGTGGCAGCAGCAGCAGCAGCAGCAGCAACAGAGCGCAACCCTGTGTTCTGCATTTGAAGCCTCCAGTAAGTCCTAAGAACCAGTGAACGATGCGAGTGAGGATTTCTCCACTCTTTCAACATGAAGACATGGGTTTCTTCATGCCTTATGCAGTGGCATTTTCTCAGCTACCTGCACATTTGCCGCGGGTGTGCATTACATACTCACTTGTTACATGTAAACGTGTGGTGTGACCCGCGGTCTACGCCGCCCATCATGGCTCTGCTAAATGATTCAGGGATGGGCGCTGGGACTACCAGCTAACACTGCCAACGCAGTTGCTCATGCTGCAGTTTTGCGGCTCAGCTACAGTAATTACTACTGAGGGATCACCCTTCCCCCCAAGGAAGCGTTTTATTTAGCAATAATGTTTTAAATCCAATCCTTCTGGTTTTAGCTGCCCAAATATATAAGCAGTATTTTCGGCAGGCATATACCATGCAACAAGCGCAGGCTTGGCGGAGGGCTTCTTCGCCTTGCACCCTCTGGTGAAAAGCTGTTTGAGAGCAGAGGCGCTGCAGCCCGTCGAGTGACCCAATTCAATTTTGCCAAGCCACTCCCCCACAGAGAGCCATCTGCTCCTGCCCTAATTTATTCCATTAGTCACAGATCAATACAAATCACATTAACTGGCTAACATTAACTGCAAAAATCCAGTTCATTTCTCTCATTCAGAAATAATCTGCATCTCGCGTTTTATTCTCTGGGCCAAGGAAAGGCTTCAAATTCTATTATCTGCCGCTAGCGAGCGAAAGGGAAAACACGTGGCTTCTTACTTATGTTTCTGCTGTCCTTGCTGTAATTTTGCCTGCTGTACACCCATTTACTGTATTTTTAATGGAAGCGGGGTGTCTAAATATTTCAAAAAATAAATATTCAGCACTCAATACTAAAGAGCCCTATTCAGGCGCCTGTTCCTCCATCTGATGTTAATCACGTGGAGAACACAGTGGGGTTGAGGACACTCGCCCTGCCACATTCATAGTTGCCCCTGGTGAGTTGGAGGATGGCCGCCTGTAAGAGATAACCAATTATACAACCTTCCGTAGACATCTGAAGGCAGCCTTGTATCGGAAAGCTTTTAATGTCTGCTGTATTGTGTGCTCTTTTATGTTTTGTTGGAAGCTGCCCAGAGTGGCTGGGGCAACCCAGTCATATGGGCTGGGTACAAGCAATAAATTATTATTATTAATAATATTATCATCATCTCCACTTAAAAGCACAGAACTCAGCAGAGCCAGAAAAAAACAAAACCTCGCCCTGGTCTGGTTCTCTGGGAGGAAGTTCCAGATCTACTGGAGCACAGTATTAGCTAGACAGCCATGAAGCTAATCACAACCTCAGGTGTTTACCTGAAACCTATAAGGCACATGGAAAGGACACAGAAGGGAAACAAAGCATAAGGACAGTTACTGAGATGTTCACAAGGGTGTGGAGCCTTGAGATTCGAGTTCAAGTGTCAGTGCTTGACATTACTGCAGCTTGAGTGAAATTCCCTGTTCTCAGAGACTGGGGCAACGTGTGGTACTGTTGCTGTTATCGTATGTAATTGTGGGAAGGAAGATTACTGTAAACTGTGTGGGTGCTGAAGGTTGATGGGTATAGGCGGAAGAGAAGAGCAGGAGTCTAGGAAAATTAGTTTCAATAGACAAAATTGGTGAGACACTATGGTTCAGGAGGGCACAAAGTAACCGAACGTCCGTCAGCCGAACTGCGTGCTCCTCTGTACCTCGACTGGCACTGCCTGCAGAAACGTTAAAAGTAGGTAACGTAACCTCCAAACAGAACAGTGTGCTGCAGACTAAGCACTGTGGCATTTTGGTCTTAGCAGGAGGCTGAATCAAAGGATGTATTCACCATGGTGCTCAGTAATTATATTTTGACAAAGCTGTAAAATTCTGCTTTATTGTGTATGCAGAAAATGGAAGGAACCATGCCCTAATTACTCTCAAGTCTCACACCGGAAGCAATATCTCTCACTCAAGGACTGCTTTCCATTGTGTTGTACAATCTGCTTAAATGTAGGAATTATCAAGATGACCCCTAATTTGCTGTTTCCTGAACTTGCGCCTGCCACATACTGATCTATGCTGGTGCGGCATTTCGATCGTTATTCCAAATGGGGAGAATAATGTTCAATCTCCAAGCATAAAACCAAACGTCTCATATTGTAAACGACTTTCTGGGAAATAAATAAGGCAGTCCAAAGCTTCTGGCACTTTTGACACACTTTTGAAACCCCACGGATTCTCAACCATTGTATCAGGCATAATTCCAACTCCCCCGTCAAGATCAAACATTTCATTTTTCATGAACGATGCAGGCGATAATGATTACAGAGTACGAGCTGTCATGTGACTCTCAGAGTCACAATTACGTATTGGTTTTCTTCATCGCTCAATGGCCAAAAATATGGTGGCTGGTGCGAACAACCCAATCTCTAATTCTGCCTGCTCCCCCTACCCCAAAATAAAGTAAGACGTGTTCTACTATACCTTTTCCCTTAGTTATGATTGCCTTTGGTTGATATAAACACAATAAAACACAACAAACTGGCTTATAAGTATAAAACCAAATTTACTAGATTAACAGCTAGAATATAGACTTGTAACAATTCAAACAACAAACATACTAAGGTGCCATGTGCAAGACAAGAGATGCTGTAAACATGGAGTGGATAAATGTACAACTCTACCTTAACAAGTTACATGTGCAGTAAATGTTATACAGACTGGATAAATGAACCGTTCAACAAGTAGCGTAAGTCCAATCACAACGGCAAGGGTAGCATACTGGAGAATATGACAAAGTTTTTCAACTCTGTTTTTCAAACATTGAACTGGATGAGAAAAGTGGAATTGAGAATTATCCTCAGTTGAGAGGTTATTCTCACCAGGGTGGTGGCTTTGATTTGCCTTCCCGTGATTGATCCATGCATACGGCTTTGTGTTTCCAACTCAAGACCTATTGAAGAACATCTCATCCAGTTCAATCTTTGAAAAACAGCCTTGAAAATCTTTTTCATATTCTCCAGTTTGCTACCCTTGCTGTTAGTATGTTTATTGTTTGAATGGTTACAAGTCTATCTCTATTCTAGCTATTATTCTAGTAAATTTGGTTCTATACTTATAAGCCAGTTTGTGGTGTTGTTGTTTTGTTGTATTATTACTACTGTATCTCTATTCTAGCTATTATTCTAGTAAATTTGGTTCTATACTTATAAGCCAGTTTGTGGTGTTGTTGTTTTGTTGTATTATTACTACTGTATCTCTATTCTAGCTATTATTCTAGTAAATTTGGTTCTATACTTATAAGCCAGTTTGTGGTGTTGTTGTTTTGTTGTATTATTACTACTGTATCTCTATTCTAGCTATTATTCTAGTAAATTTGGTTCTATACTTATAAGCCAGTTTGTGGTGTTGTTGTTTTGTTGTATTATTACTACTGTATATCTATTCTAGCTATTATTCTAGTAAATTTGGTTCTATACTTATAAGCCAGTTTGTGGTGGTGTTGTTTTGTTGTATTATTACTACTGTATCTCTATTCTAGCTATTATTCTAGTAAATTTGGTTCTATACTTATAAGCCAGTTTGTGGTGTTGTTGTTTTGTTGTATTATTACTACTGTATCTCTATTCTAGCTATTATTCTAGTAAATTTGGTTCTATACTTATAAGCCAGTTTGTGGTGTTGTTGTTTTGTTGTATTATTACTACTGTATCTCTATTCTAGCTATTATTCTAGTAAATTTGGTTCTATACTTATAAGCCAGTTTGTGGTGGTGTTGTTTTGTTGTATTATTACTACTGTATCTCTATTCTAGCTATTATTCTAGTAAATTTGGTTCTATACTTATAAGCCAGTTTGTGGTGTTGTTGTTTTGTTGTATTATTACTACTGTATCTCTATTCTAGCTATTATTCTAGTAAATTTGGTTCTATACTTATAAGCCAGTTTGTGGTGGTGTTGTTTTGTTGTATTATTACTACTGTATCTCTATTCTAGCTATTATTCTAGTAAATTTGGTTCTATACTTATAAGCCAGTTTGTGGTGTTGTTGTATTATTACTACTGTCACCACATTTGATACTTTGTGTATATTCTTGACATAAACACAAATCAGAGACAAGCATGATGGACAGGAGCACCAGAGGGCAAACCCTAAGGACATACCAAGTTTCTCTGGCTCATCTGGAGCCGTTCCGGCAATGCAGCTGCTCTCTAGTCCATAAGTGGGATCCACTTTTCCAGAGACTCTGGCTGCCTCCTGCACCTTCTTGACATGGGCCTCAACCAGTTCCAGTGGGACTTCCTCTCGGACCCTGGAAAATTCCTCTGTAAACAAAGTAAAAACGATAAAAGCTTAGAAGTTTGTTTTTAGGCGGGAGGATTTTCAAAGTCATGTAGCAACAGAACAGGCAACTCTTTAAGACAGCGGTTCTCAACCTGTGGGTCCCCAGATGTTGTTGGACTACAACTCCCATCATCCCTGAGCTCTGGCCTTGCTAGCTAGGGGTGATGGGAGTTGTAGTTCAACAACATCTGGGGACCCACAGGTTGAGAAAGGCTGCTTTAAGATGACCCTGCTGGATGATCTGATTGCACATTTTACGCTATTGTAGTTACTCCTGTTTATTGGACATTTAGCAAGGGAGATGTGAGTCACAAAGCCAAGAGCGGAGTGGGAGAAGGGGGACAAAGGGAGCTGACAGCAGGACAGGCCAATGAATAGCAGAACAAAGGGAGATGTGGCTAGAGACTCGGGCAAGGCAGACAAGAGGACCCCAAAATTAATGGCCAAAAAGCACAAAGCAGCACCAGCCTTGAGAGAGGAGCCATGAAAAAGAGACATAAAAAGGAAGGTAATTTTAGCACCAGCACTTTGAATTGACTGATCAGGGAAGATGACATGCAGAGAAGCCTTTTGGGGAAGCTGCCTGCAGAATGGATAAGGCAATTTCCAAGTTATTTTAAAAACGCATTACTCTCACACACTAAACTCTAATGCACGTATTGCCATTGTGCGGCAATTAATAATACAAGGGCTGTTTTGTTCAGAAATCTTGAGAGCATCTTGGACAGCATCTCGGGAAGATGAAATCAAGGATGGGAGCAGACAGCAGAACCTGAAGCATTCGTAATAGGTTAGCAAGGCCCTTTTGAAGTTATGCGTTGAGCTACACAAACGACAAATTAATGCTTGGCGTTTAGGTACCGCTTGGCTTAGGCGGTGCTTTACTAACATTAACCAATTAAAGGTAAGTGACAGCAGGCAGCAGACTGCAGAAAAGATGAAAGCAGGCTTCAATTTTCTTCTCTGGGCAGGTTTGCCAGCCTGTGTGCAGAATGTCGTCCACCCCCCCAAAAAAAACCCCACCCTTCTAAATACCAGCATCTTTCCAGGCAGTCCTTAAGTAGTTTTGGTGAATTTACGACAGATCAACCAAGGAGACAGTGGAGGATTTTCTTTAAGGCTAAGTCAGCGCCAAGCATGAAATTAAGACCTTCTCAGACAAGATTGAACTGGAAAGGGGGCGGGGAGGGAAGGTGACTCCATACCTAAAGCTGCTTTAGCGGCAGCAGACGCCACCCGGGGATCCACGACAGATGCCAGAAAAGCCACGGTGCTCATCACCGGGTTTCCAGACTGGCTGAAAGGCACAGGCTGGTAAGCCAAAGGGCCCAGCGAGGCATCGGAGTTCTCCAAGTAAGGATCCTCAATGGGAAGCCTCAGGAAGTGGAGGATGCACTCGTCCTGAGTGCGGCTCCCGACATGCTCAGAAACTTTATTCCAGTCATCTTTGTACATCTCCAACGCCTTAAAAACAAAAGGGGGGAAATCAACTTTTAAAGAGACGCAATGCAAAAGTAGTTGGTTCACAAATTTGGTATACCATGAGAACAGCAGGAACTGAACATTTGTTCAGATAATAGAAACAATTTGTGGTCCTGTTGAGATTAGAAGCAGGTGTTAGTAAGCTGTGGGGAGGTTTGGGTACATGTGACCACTCTTTTAAAAGAAATATTTTGATTGACTTTTGTGAACGTCTTTCAATGAAGGTAAATAATAGTAAATGTGTGTAAAAAGAACAAATTTGAAGAGCTGAGAAATTCTGAGAATGATTATTTCAGAAAAGACGAGTTACCAGACCTGCAAAGCAAGTGTCAAAAGTGATTATACTGGACCAAAACAACAGACATTCTGCAACTTGTTTGACAGCAGGAGCCTTCTATTGTATGAGATAAATGGGAGCCTTCTTTCAGCATAGCAAGCAGTCAGAGAAAGGCCAGAACATTGGAGACAAGCATTTATGGTGTAAGCTTGTCCCTAAGTACCATCCTCCAGTCTTTGGTACCGCTGGGCCATCACTGCTACTTCTGAACTCTTCTAGTGGCAAAAAAAGTCCAAGAAGCAGCTACACTTGGGGATCTTTTACCTTCTTCTTCCTTCTACAACACTGACTCTGAAACATGAAGAGAAGGTAGCCAAGTGCTGTCATTTAGATCCTCTGACCTCAGAAACATGCCTAAAATGTTTGCTGCATTATTGGTATGGTATCTTCGATTCAGGTTCCCCACCCATATATGTCCCTGAACACAGAAACAAAATTCAGCAAAGTTAGGCCTATACCCGGCTAGCATTTCAGCTTTGGATCTGAGAGTTGCTACTTCAAAACACATTGGCAACCAGCATGCGGCTTTACCTTCTCCAGAATGAGGCCAAGTGGTGTCCATCATCGTGGCTGGACTCCAAACTCTCTCCTCCTTCCCTGGCCACCTCCAGTCCCACAATCTGCCCCTTGACCTTAGCCTCACTGGTCTTTTCACCAATTTCTCTACTATAATCTTTCCTATCACCTTTCAAATGCATTGCAAGTCTCACCTGCCATCTCTCTTCCTTTGAGCAACAATCCTTTTCTGCCTTCCATCTCTCTTGACCCATCTTCAACCTGGTTTACAATTACTTCTAATCTACTAGTCCATGCTACAGCGTCGTCTCTTGCCAAGATTATTATTGTTGACATATTCTTTGTGTCCTTCCTTCCTGTAGTCCCTTCTCTTGGGATGATTCATATTGGCTCATCTAAATTGTCCCCACCCCACCCTGACACGACTCCACTCTGATGTAAACCATCAGCTGAAGGCGTAAACTTTCAGATTGTTCTCTTTATTTGCTGGCTTCTAAGCTTTGTGTGACCGAATTATCTCTTCCAGCTTGTGTTCTCTCCAAATTTTGGAGCTATGGCACCTAGAATAAGTTGTGGAATTTAATATAATTATCTGGAGGAGGGCAGAATTGGTAGATGGAGATATCCTGTTTCTACTTCCCATCTGAAATGCAACAGATCTGTTTCTAGAGCATGTTGAAAAGGAAAAAGGAAAGTGAACTGATTGTTCTTAAGGTGAGGGAGGGTACCAAGGAGAATAGTGTAGTGCAAACACTTTGATTTTTACAAAAATATTGCACAAAATGATTACAAATTTTAAAATAAGGAAAGGCAGCATACCTGTCAAATGTATTGGAGGGTAGAAATAAATTTTTAAAAAAGGACTTCAATTGGTTCTCTTTCTCTAGAGAGAAACATGACCTCCAAGTCTTCTCTCCCATATGGAGAATAACAACCCAAAAATTTATATGAAAGCAGCTGCTGACAATTTGATTACCTGAGCTTTCCTACATCAGCCATCGTGTCAACTGTTCTACAAAATCCAATGTCACCTTGCTCATTCCACACGGAAACAGCCAGACTTGTATTGCTATCACAAGACACAATTCAAGTTCCAGGGACTAGAAGTCCATAATAAAGACACCCCGGTTTCGCAACAGGAACAAATAAGGCATATATCTGTGTGCTGTATGTTACTGGCATGAGTTCCTGTGAGATTTATTTGCTGCATTGGGAATTTGGTGTTCTCTTCTGGAAAGGCCGGGGCAGCGAATGCTTTTATAACATGTGGTAGCAAAATGTACACTTAGTCAGCAGCTGCAGCCAATCCCAATTTCTTCACTAATACACCCGCAGGATACAAACGTTAGAGAACATGTTTGCTGCCATTATGTTTTACACCTACACTACACAATGTGCGAAGCAGCTCTAAGAAGGAAGAAATGTGTGAATGGAGCTAAAAACAACAACTGACACTGTAAATGCAAAGAGTCAGGGACTAGGAGAAGCAGCTGGGAAAGAACTGGCTTCTGTGCCAAATCACATTTTCTATGTTTTTAACAACTACAGATACAACATGTTCTTGGGTTTAGTCAGTAACCAGGAGAGCCTGAAAGGCAAAGGATGCTGGAGAGGTCACAAACTGAGTAGGGGGCTTCCAAGAATCTGCCCCACCTGGATTCCACTCTGTGCTGCACTAATTCTAACCGGGCACATAAATGTTTTCCCCCATGGCAACCTTGATTTCGGCTTGTTTCATCTGTCTTACTGCTTAGAAGAAAGCCAATAACGTTTCCTTTTGTGTTCTGTGGAATTTAACATATATGTAACACAACTTCATTTATCTGCCTGCTGAGATCTGACAGTGATTAACCTGCAGGGAGGAGAAAAACCGACTCCGCGCCAAAGAGATACAGGGCCGGCAGGCAAGGGACAATTTGGATATTTAATTTTTTTGAAGCTTGTGACATATGCACTTCCTCAAAGGCACTCTAAGAATTTATAAAGGACGTGCTTCATCTATTGGAGGTTGAAACACAAACTGATATCCGCTTCGCTGCTTTATCTGGATGTTAAAAAGTGTGAGAGAAAGGGAAAAAAGCAGTTGTGTCTAGAGAGCTAAATTATAGTACAGACGCTGGGCTCTCTCCCTGTCAAAAATGAATTAGCAAGATGGTCCTCCTATGAATTAGCTGCTCAGAAGCTTTCTTGCAGTCTTGCATAGCAACAGTTCAGCTTTACCCAAGCGCCACTGATATCATTGTCACCTCCTTTCAAATATGGAAGTATAAGATCAACTGACACCTCTGGGCTGCAAATAAACCACATTACTGTATCTTTCTGGAAATCGCTGTTCCGGGCTATTCGCACTATTAACGGCAGTGAAAGTGTAAGATATGCTGCCGCTGCAAATAACCTTATCAACACGACTGCTTTACACAATCAGACACCGTAAGGTGCATTAAATGACATTATTTTATACACTGCATCCCAGTGTTGATAAGCAACGCAGTGTCAAACTCATCATCCTGAGGTAACACAGATGTTTTCATGTAAAATGGACTTCTGCATGGAAGCAGAATTCTGTTATGCTGCCCCATCCAATAAAGAAGAAGAAGAAGAAAGAAGAAGAAGAAGAAGAAGAAGAAGAAGAGTAGTAGTAGTAGTAGTAGTTTGGATTTGATATCCCGCTTTATCACTACCCGAAGGAGTCTCAAAGCGGCTAACATTCTCCTTTCCCTTCCTCTCCTACAACAAACACTCTGTGAGGTGAGTGGGGCTGAGAGACTTCAGAGAAATGTGACTAGCCCAAGGTCACCCAGCAGCTGCATGTGGAGGAGCGGGGAATCAAACCCGGTTCACCAGATTACGAGCCTACCGCTCTTAACCACTACACCACACTGACAGTGTTCCTGCTACGTATTCAAGAAATCGGGGAGAGACCATGAGTGCACCACTTATAAAACAGAACCTGCCTCCCCCTTTTGCTAGTACTCTAACATCCATACTGCTATTAAGGGGGAAGCTTTACCTAGCTACCTTACCATGAGGGAACAGGTGGCATGTGGAGAGGGCAATGAGCCGGATGGTGACTGTTCAGTTGCTCAGGTGGTTGTGTGTTCCCTCCCTACCCCACTCAGGTTCAAGTTATGCCACTAAACTCCTCATCAGGAAAGGCTGGGGTGGTTTCCTAAGCAAGAGGAGAAAGTCTATCCTGGCTGCTTTCCTGAAACCGAAGGAGATTTGCTTGGCCTGCCAGAGCTATTGCAATCCCAACGTGGGCTAGGCAGAGAAAGACCAGACCTGCTCGCTCTTGCTGATTAGACAACTTGATTTACTCAAGGAAGCACAAGGCATGCTTTGCCGCCAAGCAGTAAGCCGCCTGCGCTGTCAGAAACCAGCGGCTACCGTTTCCCTCTCGTCTGGCAAGAGGGCTTCTGGCTTGCTCAGACACCAAAGTCAGCCAGCACTTCCACGTTTATATTAAGCCACGACATATGCGAGCGCAGATCTTGAAAGCCTCCGTGTTGGAGCAACACAGGGGGAAATTAGGCCTGCTCAGAGAAACAGCACAGCTGGTGTTTACTACAAACTCAGTGCTGAACCATGAAAAATCTGCAAGGGTCGTAATACTGCACACTTGGCCTAGAAGAACTTGCACCCCACAAGAAGGTGACAGTGACATCAGGCAGGATGCATGTGTGAGCTCTTGCCGGGGGTGGGTGCTGGAAACATGCAAGACGAGCCCCCACCCCACAACAGCCAATGAACACACCTAACAGACTAGAACATCACATGACTAGAGCAACCCCTTGCAAGAGCTTCCAGCTCAGCCCTGCCTCTTCGGTCTGAGCAACACTCAGCTCACCACGGCTCGCTGCCAAGTATTTCTGGCCTCACTTTTTATCCATGCCTCATCCTGTGCCTTTTTACTTAATGCCGGTTGACCTAGCAGTAGCCCAGTCTGACGTTTCTCCACGAGTGCTCGGGGAATACAAGTCAGATACATGCTTTTTCTTTCTCTGCTTTGCTCCCCCAAACTCAAAATGCTATTAAGCTCTGTTTTTCAAAAAGCGAGACAAGCACAGCAAGGCTACAATTAACGTCAACAGGGAAATGCTGGGTGATAATGGAGAAAATATCGACTGGAAATACCATCGAGACCTCCCAAGCAAAGTATCAAGACACTCTTATTTTCAGACTAGGGCAGGTAGTGTGCAAGGTTTCGTTGCTGTTGTTGTTCCAACACCCAATGATGGAGTGGACGGCCTGGGTAGGAACAGAATACTATGGTTCAGTTCAGCATTGACAAAAAACCATGGTTTCCTGCTATGTGAATGAACTGCGGTGAGCTTTGAGCTTGTGCATTACAGATAGGAGACATCAGCAGAACTCTCCTGCGTAAATTTTTCTAAAAATCATGTTTATAATACATTTATCTTGACATCCAAACTTGGGAAACCCATGCTTTGTTTGAATTAAGGTGAGAACAAATAAGGATAAAAACATAGGGAACTGTGGCTAGTTTAAACTCTGAAGCAGAATCCTCTAATCTCCCCTGATATGTGGAAGATTTGGGGCGGGGGGGGGGGGGCAAGTGAACACAAAAGCCCAAGCAGGCTCATTCATGTAGAGGGGAACGATGACTGCCTGTTGTGCCTGAGGGCCAATGGAGGACGGCCTTTTCCTACTGGAGGCTGCCTGAACCATTTGCTCATCAGAGGTTCTCCTCCAGGTCCTCCCATCACCTAAAGCGAGGTGGTGGATGCCTAGGAAGAAGACTTTTCCCATCGCTGTGCCTTGCATTAGTAACACCTACCCCAGAGCAGCTCACCTGACGCCACTTTTGATGCCTCTTCAGCACAAGGAAGAGGGTCTTTTTCAGCTGCCTAGCCACTGCAGCATATTTTAGAGCATGTTTTATTTTCGTTTTTATAGCTCTGCTGGATTTTATGAGTGCTACCCTTTTGCACTTTTAACGTTTTATATAGAGATTTCATTATAGCTTCTTCATATAAACTGTACATCACTCAGCAGCCTTTGCAATGAAGAACTGCCGATAGATAATATTAAACAAATTCCAATATGCATGTAAGCAGCTTTGAGACACAACCTAAGGCTCTGTACAGCAAGATTGCAAAGGCCTCATCGCATCTGGAAACCAAGCCTTATGAGGAACGGTTTAGGGAGGTGGGTATGTTTAAGCCTGGAGAAGGGGAGGCTGAGAGGCGATACGATAGCTACCTTCAAATATCTAAAGGGCTGTTACATGGATGATGGAGCAAGCTTGTCTTCTCCTGCTCCAGAGGGTAGGACTCAAACCAATGAATTCAAGTTACAAAAAGGGAGATTCCGACTAAATATCAGAAGAGCTTTCTGGTGGTAAAGCTGATCAACAGTGGAACAGACTCCCTCTGAAGGTGGCGGATTCTCCTTCATGGAAGGTTTTTAAGCCATCTATCTGTCATGGGTGCCTTGCAGGGGGAGTTAGACTAATGACCCTGGGGTCCTTTCCAAATCTACAATTCTATTTTTGTAAGATTCTTGCATCGACTCCTTTCAGGTTCATCCACAGCTTTGCAACAAAACACCATCAACAATTCTACAGCCATACAGCTGACAACCAAGGACTCACGTTTTACTTATTGCTTATTATTATACTATTGTTATTTTTTATTAAATTTATGTACCACCTCCCATCAACAGATCTCAGGGCAGTTTGGAATAAAATGCAAGATAAAACACAATAATTAAACCAAAACCACAAAGCAATAACTCCCCCCTTCCCACAGGCACATGTAAAAGACTGTAGGATATTAATCAGCCAAACGCTTGGTTGAAGAGGAACGTTTTCACGAACGGGGAGCCACTGCAGAAAAGGCTCCGCTCTCTACTCAACAGCCTTGTTCTATACAAGATATCACCCAGAAACATATTAACTCAATTTAAGTCAGAAACTAGGTACCACTTCAAATGTCACTCAGCAGCCTCCTTTTCTCTGCATCCCCGCTATCACAATTCCCCGATTTCCCCCCGCTCAAAATCTTACCTCAAGTAGCAGCAGAGTCTCCTGTTCTGTCCATTCTCGCCCAGCGCTAGCACTTTTGCTCTGTATGAAGGAGAAGGGAAACAGTTCACTCATGTACCCAGTGCACAGGTGAGTATGGCTATCATTGTCAAGAGGTGGGATTGGCAATTTGTTCCATCACAGATGTGTTACTTGTTGGAAGGGGCCTCCCTAAACACAGACAAGCCCTAGTGGCACATGCCATGTCAAGGGAGAACCTGATAAACTCTTGCAAAGTTGCATCATCTGCATCATCATCATTTCATTATTTGTATGGCACCCATCAGGCACTCTGGGAGGCTTCCAGCAATCAATCAATCAATCAATCAATCAATCAATCTAGCTATCTATCTACACACAAAGGTCCGTATAGTTAAAGCTATGGTTTTCCCAGTAGTGATGTATGGAAGTGAGAGCTGGACCATAACGAAGGCTGATCGCCGAAGAATGGATGCTTTTGAATTCTGGTGCTGGAGGAGACTCTTGAGAGTCCCATGGACTGCAAGAAGATCCAACCTCTCCATTCTGAAGGAAATCAGCCCTGAGTGCTCACTGGAAGGACAGATCCTGAAGCGGAGGCTCCAAGACTTTGGCCACCTCAGGAGAAGAGAAGACTCCCTGGAAAAGACCCTGATGTTGGGAAAGATGGAGGGCACAAGGAGAAGGGGACGACAGAGGACGAGATGGTGGGACAGTGTTCTTGAAGCTACCAGTATGAGTTTGACCAAACTTCGGGAGGCAGTGGAAGACAGGAGTGCCTGGCGTGCTCTGGTCCATGGGGTCACAAAGAGTCGGACACAACTAAACAACAACAACAACAACAACAACACCACACACACACACAAAATAAAACATCAAACTTTAAAAACTTCCCTATATAGGGCTGCCTTCAGATGTCTTCTAAAAGTCAAATAGTTGTTTATCTGTTTGACATCTGAGGGGAGGGCGTTCCACAGGGCAGGCGCCACTACTGAGAAAGATGACTGCTGCTCAGCCTGACTCAGCAGTTGAGGCAAGAATCCCCGAAGCAATCAACACTCGCTCAGTAGGAAATCTGATCAGAATAGAGGGTTAACTATTTCTAAGGTTACGGATCTGTGTAACGGAAGAAGCGCTGCATGCAGGCACTTTCCCTTTAAGACAATGTTCAAACAAGTGAGGTAAAGCGGAAGAGCTCTCCTTTTAGCAACAGCCTACAAAGGAGAATAGTCCCATGGGGAATGGGGGGAGGAAGGATTGCAGAGCAGGAAAGAAGGCAAAATGGCCCTCATTCAACACCCTGAACTGATACTAGGATATGGCTGCTAATTCAAATACCAAGAGCAGATTAGCCTACTATCAGCCCACTTCTCTGCAACTAAGAGATAACAGGAATGCACAACCTGCGTCAAATTTTAATAAATGCAACACACCAGCAAAGACTGGGTTCGTGACTGAGACAAGCTCAGCTAAATAAATGCGCCCCAGTACAGGGGAAGGCTAGCATGCCTTGTCCCAACATCTGCTTGTTTTCCTCTTCCCAAATATCTCCAAAGATGGCAATCAAAAGCAATGCTTAGAATGCCCATTAAATGTCCCAGAATTCTCTACAGGTGCTCATAAATATTTAGCATTCTAGGAAAATATCCCCAGCCTTAAAATTAGCATCAATTCTTGTTGTTAAAAAAGCCAAAAAAAGGGATCAATAGGGGTGTGTGTGTGTGAGAGAGAGAGAAACAGAAACAGCTGTTCTGAACCAAACATACAGCATTTATAAAGATTTGACTGTGTAGAAGTTCTGTGCATGGTACACAAACATCACAGGGGCACAAGTCTGAATATTTAATGACAGCCATGTATTTCTGTTGAGCTATCATAAGCAGAGGGAAACAAGGAAATTCCTGCATTGTAAGAACATCCCTGCTGGATCAGGCAAAGGCCCATCACGGCCTAGGACCCTCGTTACCTACGGGACCGCCTCTCCTGGTATGCCCCACAGCGAGCCTCAAGGTCCATAAATAGCAACACCCTAGTGGTCCCGGGCCCTAAGGAAGTTAGATTAGCTTCAACCAGAGCCAGGGCCTTTTCAACACTGGCTCCGGCCTGGTGGAACGCTCTGTCTCAGGAGACCAGGGCCCTGCAGGATCTGATTTCTTTCCGCAGGGCCTGTAAGACAGAGTTGTTCCGCCTGGCCTTTGGCTTGGAGCCAATTTGATCCCCTCTCCCTCTTTCTTTTTTCTTTTTCCTTTCTTCTCCTGTGATGAGGCTGCATTTTAATATTTCAATATTTTAATGTTGTATTTTAATCTTGTTTTTAAGTTGTACTCATTCAACTTGTTTATATTATTGCTTGTTAGCCGCCCTGAGCCCAGCCTTGACTGGGGAGGGCGGGGTATAAATAAAAATTATTATTATTATTATTATTATTATTATTATTATTATTATTATTATTATTCTCATCATCATCATCTAGTCAGACACCTCCTTCTCAGTGGCCGGCCAGATGCCCTAATGAGGATCCCTCAAGGAGGACTCAACTCAAGTGAAAGAGCATTGCTCTACAGCTGCTGGAATACAGAGGCATACTGCCTTCGATACTGGTCCAAGCTGGTGGTCATTACTACATCTTTTGGTAGCAAATCCCATAGTTGGAACATGTGCTCTGTGAAGAAGTATGTCTGACTTGAATCTCCCAACATTCAGGTGCCTCCAGGAATCCCACAGGTAGCAGATGAGTGCAAGAGCCCATGAATGATCCCCAGGAACCGGCATTCAGAGTCATGCTGCCTTACATAGCCTTGACTACTAAGTCGCTGATGGGCTGCCCAAGAAACAGAAAATGTAATCTCTGCAAGTTCTTAATGTCTGATGCTGTATTGTTTTTAATATTCGGTTGGAAGCCGCTCAGAGTGGCTGGGGAAACCCAGCCAGATGGGCAGGGTATAAATAACAAATTATTATTATTATTATTACTATTATTATCATTATTATTATTATCATTACTATTATTATATAACACAAGGGGGGCAGACAGGGGTCTGGAAAGAAAAGAGAATATCTAGTGCCTTGCCTTTGCCAATGTTTTCTTTGAGTATATGTCTGTACGAAGCCCAAAGTTCTGCAGGTCAGTAGGTTTATCCTTGTTTTTCTCGGGGAAATTCAACATCTGCTGAGCAGCTGGGATCTGGGTAAAGAAATGTAAAAAGGATGAGAGCAGGAGGGACGATATGAAAGCATCAGAACAGTCATATTAATCAGCCTATGTTACTAGGGACGTGCAAGTGGAATGTTGAAAACGTGCTGTTTTCTACTACTACTACCACCACTACTTAAGAACGCTCGAGAGGTGAATTTCTCGCAATCTGTCAGATTAAGAAAAACAGCTATAGTATCCCTTCTATGACCCATTTGCAGGACCACATGGCAACTGTGAATCCCTGCTAGTGTTTGCAAATAGTTTTTTGTTGTTGTTTTGTTTTAAAGGGGCAACTCTCTAAGGCACTAAAAATCAGGGGTGAAACAGAATTATATAAAAGTTCTTAGCATTTCCCCCTCGGCGTCTGGATGGTATCAACTATTTTGGAAAGCTGTTTGCCTGCTACACATTTGGGCCCCTCTTAATGATATTGTGACCAAATTTCAAGTTCCCCAAGTGCAACAGGTTTTCCTCTATGTTTGGATACCACTGGCCACCATTTTGAAGAAGGTGGCGGACTCAACCTTCCAAAACTGCACTGGTTTTTTTGGTCGCTTAGAATTCCCGAGTGACACCAGGAAGGAGGCAGCTGGCCCTGCTACAATTCGTAGGGGGCAAAGGCGTTCCAAGATGGCAACGGATCTTTACCTGAGGTGTCCGAAGGTGAAGAGGCATGAGTCCCGAGGGAGTGTCGGCAAGCACGTTGAAGTGTGGGGTGGGAGGAGGACCCATGGCCATGGGTCGGCTCTCTGGATCCACTTGGTAATTAATAAGCCCCCACTGTTCCAAAAAGGCATGTACCCTAGGAGGTGACATTACAAGAGTAAAAGACTGGATGAAGGAAAAGTTATCAGAATGGGAAAGGCAGTGGGGCAGAAAGAGGGAACATTTCAGAACAGAAGGACTTAACTTCAAGACCAGTAACTGGGCAACTGGCCCTGAAGCATCTTACAATAGCTCCACATCCATCTTTTCCTTTTACTCTTGTTCAGCTCAGTTCAGTTGGGCTTGGGGAGAATGCTGCATACATGCGTGTGTGTGTGTGTGTACGTATACACACACACACACACACACACACACACACACACCCCTCTGCCCCCTACATGGCACACAAAGCCCATTACTTGATGCAGCTCCCTCCTCTTGCCTCAGGGCAGGCTCCCCATCTGCTGAAGGGTGAGAAAAACCCTCTTCACTTGCCTTTAGGCGAATTAAGAAGCGGTTATTGTGCCAGGCAATTGGTTTTACTCTCGCTCTTTCGACTGGCTTATCCAACACTGGGTTTTTCGAGGCTTTGCGCTTTATTACGTTGATCTGGTTATATGCTCTTTTGGCATTGTTGAAATTCTGGTTTTGATTTTTGCGAGCCATTATAAACATTTAAAATTAAAATAACCGAGTAGAGCAAAATTATTAAATGAGCATTTGATAAGAGTAAATCTGGCATTTCATAAAATGCAACCCTTCTGCAGCCCAATAATAATAATAATAATAATAATAATAATAATAATAATAATAATGTGTAATCACAGGCTTCTGAGATGGCTGACAGGAGGTTGTGGAAAGAATATCAGAAAACACAGCACATATTGAAGAAGTTCTTTCCCAAATGCTTGACTGACACACCAGTAAGTACTCAGAACTGACATCGTGGCCGGGAATGAGTGGCTTGATCACATCATTTGATCTCTGCACCTTTCCAACCAGTCTCTATTGAAACTATATTAGGCAATCAGGGGTTTTTTTAACCTAGACCACAGAGATGGGGATGGTGCCTGAAAGGTGCTTACAGAGCACCTTGTAAAAATGAAAGAAAAAGACAGCATAGGATATAAGCAAGAATAGCTTCTTGCTTCCATTTCCCACACTGCCTTAGAAACACTCTGCGCATGGGTACTCTCCAGGTCAGCTGACAGAAAAAGCAGCAGGTAAGAAAATGCAGGGCTGTATTTGGGCATAGAGTACATGTTCTTTGTCTTTCAAGCATTAATGTGCTCATCCCTCAATACTTCCCCAGCCCTGAAGTTTTGAACAATGGGGTTTTTAGCTTGAAAGGGTTGATTAAAAACAACACTTTGCTGAGTTGAAGATCCTGTTCCACCTGCAGCCAAGTAAAGCAAGACTTACCGCATTACTGCACAAACGTCTCCAGTCAAGTTCCTTCTGCAGGCAGTGCTAGTCAAGTACTCTTGAGGGTTTAAGCGGTACGTATCAATCATGAAATTGCGGTAAGCCAAATATCTGGAAAGAAATCCACAGACATAATATGGATACACCTTCCCACTGTGCGTCACTTGAGAATGTTAGGGTCTTTTTATCAGAGAAGGCTATTACGATGCTGAATTACTCACCCTTCACCCTAAGGTCCCAGGGCAGGTTACGATGCAATACTAAAAACAATTTAAAGCAGCGTACAGTCACAAAGATAAGGAGGTCCCTAAAAATATGCACCTCAAGTGTCAAAAGCCAGGGCGAACAGATGCCTCTGTGGGGGTGGAGTTCCATAACTTAGGGGCCACCATAGAGAAGGCCCTCCCAGGCTGCTACCAACCCTCCTGCCCCCTGAACTTCTGAGGGTGAAGAAAGTACTACAGGAAAGGAGGCGGTTTTTCAGGTGATATTGACAATTTAACTATGTGGTTGATCATTAACAACCTGTCTGAGGAAAGGTCTATAGAGAAGCGAAATACCTTCAATCTCAGTTTCTGAATTGAACAGACACGCTGACCTATTTCAAACCAAACCAAACCAATTCCTGTTATGTTCAAAACCAAGGCCTGCTTTGACTAGGGACTGAAGCAAAACAAAGGGAAATGAGGGCTTCAATGTGCAGCTTTTACGCCATGTCTCATCTACTTGGGTGTCCTCGGTTTACTAACAGGACACATACCTTTAGTTACAACCCAGGCGTCAGAAGAAGTTTTGAGTTTCAGTTCAGTGGAGCCTTACAGAGGGGGCAGCAAGGAGGGCGCCTCTGGGGCAGGAAGGTGCCGGCTATTCCAAGGCCACTTCCCTTATGCAGTAAGCCTGAGAGGGTTTCACACATGGAAGAGCAGCTGAGGAAGACCAATTGAGACTTCAGCCTGCTTCCTTCCGCACTCTTCCATGGTGAAACCGGGTTGGGGGTGGAGGCGAGAACAAAAAGCAGAAAAGAAAAGGAAAATTGGAGAGAGAGAACAGCAAACATTAAGAAGAGGCACACAGGATAGAAACTACGGAGCTCAGGAGGCAGAAAGCAGGAAAATATTATCCAGCAGCTATTTCCATTATGTAAGGGGAATACATTTTCTCTTTATCTTGTTGGCCCACTTAATGATTTATCTTCTAAACACTTCATTTTTGCGCAGAAAAAATAAACCAATGCAAAGTAGGGCCCAGGTGAGCTGTCTCTCTTTAGCACTTTCCTTGGTGCCTCCATCCCTAAAAAAGTGCAGGTTAAAACTGCTCTCTTGGATGTAAGCCAGATGCCTGGCAGCAAAACCTCTCAGCACTGGCTCCCAGGGAGGCAGCCCTCTTTCTCCTGCATTACCGGATTTAAAAAGCATCTCAGAACCTACAGCCTCTGGCAAAATATCTTTTATTTGGAGCTCCAACCTCCCCGCCCGGAGGGCCAGGCCAGGCACAAGAACCCAAAGCCATCCAGCTATTGTTTTTTTTGGTGGGGGGAGGGCGAGGGAATCAGGCTTTGGAAGTGAACACTTTTTAAAAAAAATTCATTCTTCTTTATTGATTAAAAATTTACATATCTAAACAAACTTTATATGCTATCTCTTTACATATGAAGAAAAAGAAAATTATGTCGAGAATAGAAAATTTCCAAAGGAACAAAAAAGAGGAAAAGAAAAAAATAAAGATATAACAAAGATACGAAGTATAAAAAAAATCGAAAGAGGAAAAGACAATACAAGATTATTTACACAATAAAAGTGTTCAACAACATAATCTTTCCCATCCTTCTCATTTGGAAGTGAGCCCTTGGGAGCACAGAAGCATTGAGGAAGGCTGCTTGGTGCACAATAAGGAATGTCCATAGCTCTGTTACACAGGACAGAAGAGGAGACAGTTTGCAGGTATAAAAAAAAACCAAAAACCCGTAATGATCATCCAAAGTGGAGGACGGGGCAGATGCCCCCCCCCCCCTTGTCTCAAGGAAAAGAAGCCTCATGGCTCCTGCTTCTATCAAAATTCCAAGCCTCAGGAGTGGATTTTGACAGTGGGAGGAGGGGCAGGAGAGAACAAAAGAGGAAGCTCTGTTCTGCTCATGGAGGTCTGTTGGACCAGCAGAGCTGCAGTACTGGATACGGCCCAAAACACGCAGAATTTCAGCATGGCATGAAATCCTTATGAAATTGACACAAACTCCGCGTTTCTCCAAATCCGTCTTTCCAACACCAACTTTGTATTTACTTCCATGTCCTTACATTATGCTGGATGCAGGCTGCACTCAGCCCTCAAAAAACTCACTTGCCTCTGAGTGAGTTGCTTCTAAAGACAGTGTCCGCAGCACATGGAAAGATCCAAGATGGATTCCTTCTGCTGTCTCAGACAGGCATGCATGCAGGAAAATACATCTGCACCTGTCTGTAATGGCCCTGGGTATAACCCGCTGTACCTATTATAAGCAAAGAGGGGGGCACAATACATGCTTACATTGTTCTGCTTTTACTTACATTTCTGGGGTCTTAGATTTGTTTTTCCCATTGAAGAATTCTGGAAGAGCACGGCGCTCGATTACATGAATACTGTGTCAGGAGGAAAAGCGGAATGTGGTCACTGTAGAACATGCCCAGATTCACTCAACACTCTGATCACACACTATAAACTAAGCAACCACGGCTAAGAGCATGACATCTATCCAAGACAAGACCTTTTCTATAAATATAGGTTTAAGAAACAGTTATTTAACCTTAAGAGTCTTCAGATCACTAATACCAAAGGAGGAGGGAATAACATTCTGAATCTACATTTGCAGGAAAATAAGTTTGGAACGAAGTGTAGTATTGGTCACAACTGCAGGAACCCATAGCTTTTGGATTTTCTATTATAGCATTACTATCGACTTCAATATGTTACAGTCTTAGAGGTGTAGGATAGTCACAATGTCCACAGTAAAGAGAAGTGCTTGCTTTACACATTATGGGCTGTAGCAAACAGCCATGTCAATGCTAAGAAATAAAGAAAACAAGTTTCTTTTTTAAAAACAACAACCCAAAGCACACCAACTCAACATATATGGATCTTGAGGTTTCAGCTCTGCTTCCAATTCCTTTAACATACAGAGCACTCTTCTGCTTTCTCTGCAACACACCACAATGTGCAGTGTTCTGGATATAATCCCTTTACCATCAATTGAATTATGAAATGGATTTTCTATTTGAGAGAACGATCGAAAGGCTAGTTCATTTATTGAAAGATTAGGTCGAAAATAATTGGGTAATGTGAATTTTCTTCCACAAATTGCTTTAATAGCCTCCAAGAGAGACTGCCATTAACAGAGGTTCCTGACTTGAAGGTCTTCACATGCATTTACTTTAATTGTCCTCAACTGCCCCCTCTCCCATAATAGAGCTGCATATATAGAAGGTGTTTCTCGGGATTTAGGCCAGAGCTGAGTGTTAGGACCTTCTCACCCAAGAGTGCTTGGGCCACTGACTTTTAACACACAGGAACAGAAAAGCAGGCCCTGCTGGATCAGACCGCCATCCAGTTTCCCACGGTGGCAAACCACATTCTCAGCGGAAGCCCAACAGCAGGACATGAAGGTAATAGACCTGAGCATCCTTTACTGATGCTGGTGCTGTGTTAATTTTATTTATGGTAAAGGTAAATGGACCCCTGACCATTAGGTCCAGTCGTGGCTGACTCTGGGGTTGCGGCGCTCATCTCGCTTTATTGGCCGAGGGAGCCGGCGTACAGCTTCCGGGTCATGTGGCCAGCATGACTAAGCCGCTTCTGGCAAACAATGCAGCGCACGGAAACGCCGTTTACCTTCCCGCCGGAGCGGTACCTATTTATCTACTTGCACTTTGAGTGCTTTCGAACTGCTAGGTTGGCAGGAGCTGGGACCGAGAACGGGAGCTCACCCTGTTGCGGGGATTCGAACCGCCGGCCTCCTGATCGGCAAGTCCTAGGCTCTGTGGTTTAACCCACGGCGCCACCCGCATCCCTTTTATTTATGGTACCCAGGTTTTTATTACAAATGTTATTGCCTCATGCTTAAATTGATATAGTGCACTGGAGGCTTTAGGAGGAAAAGTGACTCAAAATTTGCTTTGAATTAAAGAAACACCATTCTTCTCAAGCACTAAAAGCTGTATATGGAAATTATTAATTGAATTAACAGGACAAATGGCGAAGAATACCTACACATCCTATGCTTCTGGAGGAATGTTATCTCTGGCATGTTGTGCCTGACTTGGTTGAAACACAAGATTTAACGTTTGAAAGATTCACCACGGAAATGAAGGGAAACAGGCGGACATGGATGTAAAAAAACCTCCTCCTTTTTGGCAACCAAATGACGCAAGTCTCGGAACGGCAATTATACCAGGCCAATTTGCATTCCGTTTAGAGGGTAGTGTCTAGCCTAGTTACAAGTGCTTGGGCATGCTTTGGATACGAAAACACTTTCCCCAGACAGCCATTAGACAAGCTGCGTCCACATACGTCAGAGCAAGGCACTTCAGGGCCGGAAGAATCAGACATGATTTTATTCATATCTACAACTGCATGAGGAAGACGGGTCCCATAGCAGCAAGGAAGAGAAAAAATGCGGAACAAAATTGGGGGGGGGGTATTCAGTGTGCCACTCAGTTTTCTTTAAAGGAATTGGGAATAATTGGGTTCTTATTTTTATGTGTAAAAGCTGCCTTGAGGGGTACAAATAAATAAAAATATAATGATAATAATAATCACTTCAATGGGCAGTGAAGGTCTAACTCTGACATTCAGAAAGCCTACATGTGTACAAAATTAAGTGCAGTCTAAGATAAGCCATAATGCAGAAGATTTAGCATTTTATCGAACGCTACCCGAGTGGTGTTCAACTTACACAATGGGACTTTCACTTCCTTTCCTTTCCCCAAGCCCGTCCCACCCCACATCAGCTCTGAGGGTCAACAATCTTCTGGGGCAGATTTTGAGGGTGTGTAGGGGGGCTGCAGGGGAGTGGAGTGAGGGGAGGAAGCTCCATTGTACGAGTAGCACAGCAGCGATGGATAAAACTCTCAGGTTCCCGGGCCTGACACCTATTACATATTCAGCAGCGATATGGATTTATCTACTGTTCTGGCTGAGAAAGTGACCTCAACGCACACATTTAGGACATGCTGCCTTCATTTAGGGAGGAAGGAAGAAGCGGAGGGGTGCACCCCATTCTTTATTCCTGCACTTCAGAATCCATTCAAAGGGAACAGAAACAGCTCATCTTGCAACCCAAGCACAACATCTATCCAACCTGGTTTGAACATCTGTAGTGCCGAGCTCTACAAAGAGGTTTGTTTCACTTATTTAACAGCCCTTCCAGGCAGGAAGCTGCTAACAGCCAGTCTACAGGCTTAAACTGGTCATGGCCCACCATGCTGAGGCAGAAGGCAAGGTTAGTTTTAACCGACCATACGATTCCTGGGTTATACCTGGGCCAAGTAATCTAGCATCCAGAACGGTTTGCAACAAATGGTGCATAGAGGCCAGTTTAGCTGAGATAACTACAAAATGAAAATATGTGATGTAGAGTGGAAAGGAAGGTTAATGTCAAAGGCTGCAACTTTCAGATTGAGGTAGTTTTTACTGCTGTGAAATACATCACAGGAACATGAGGACAGGTTAACGTGCAAGTGGCTGTCACACATAGCAGACTCTGGACCTGTGACAATTCCCTGGCTCCCTACACCCTAGAACGTACCAGTTATAGTCAAACCAGGATGCATAGCTGGGGATAATGATGTGATTTGTCTGTTCCGTGACATTGTCTTCTCCGGTATCTATCGAGCGGCTCTGGTCACCTTTGTTGGGATCTTCGTCTTCCTGCAGGAGGAAAGATATAGAGTTGTTTGGGAGGTCAGCTATTGGCTGTGCAGACCACACAAAAAAAGTTCAAAAGGCCATAGTGATGTCAGGGGGCAGCGGTGGGAAACGTTTTCTGGTCACAAGGCCAAATCTTGAAACTTCTGGAGGGCCCAATTTGGCAGGCGGGCAGGGTTACCCACCTGACATCACAGTGACATCAGTTAAAGCTGCACTTTAGTTCATTTTTACTCATTCTTCTCTAAACCAGTGTTTCCCAACCTTTTTTGGGCAAAGGCACACTTGTTTGATGAAAAAAATATTGAGGCACACCACCATTACAGCCCCGTGACGTCAGCGCGCAGCGTCACGCCGGGAGGGAAGGGCGCCGGGGCGCTGCTGCTGCCGCCGCCGCTCCTGGCAGGCATGGGCCCAGCTGAGGCGGCGGCAGCTGTTGTGGTGGTGGCGGCGATAGCGGGCGGAGGAGGGGGCGGCGGCGGGGCCGAGGTGGCCGGCGGCGGCGGGGGAGGTGGCGGCGGGTGGAGCAGGAGGGCGGCCGAGGCCGGTGAGGGAGTAGGGTTGCCCGGGGCTTGAGGAGCCGTCGCCGGGAGTTGCTGCTGCTGTTGTTGCCGCTGCTGCCCGGACATGCCGGCCTCCTCCTCGTCCGCTGTCTCGCGCTCCTCCCTTTTGCGCGCGCTGCCCCGCCGCCGCCCCATTGGCCAGGTCCTGTCAGCTGATCCTGTGTTATTTCCTGTGTGTGTGTGTGAGGGGAGAATGGAGAGAGAAACCTCGGCACCACCACCGCGGAGCCGCCCCCGGCTCGACGCGGATCCTCGCCGCCGCCGCCCCGCCTCTCGCCGCCCAACTCGCCCGCCTCCCTCCCACGGCACACCAGGCAACGTCTCGCGGCACACTAGTGTGCCGCGGAACACCGGTTGGGAAACACTGCTCTAAACGAAGAGGTAGCAGTTTACCTTTCCTCCCGTGGCGACCGTCTCCTCATCCTGCTCATCTGCAAAATAAACGAGCAGAGAGAAATAAACACAACGGCACAACTAACGATCCTTTACACTTCGTGCCATCCAGATGTTTTGGACTACAACTCCCATCAGCCCCAGCACCCCACAGCCACGTTGGCTAAGGCTGCTGGGAGCTGCAGCCCGAAACCCTTGGGGGGCGCCTGGTCAAGGAAGGCTGCTTTACCATCATTGAGCCTCAACGGGGCAATACCTGTAGCAAGAACAAGAGCAGAAAAATATGCACAAGTCATTGCTGGAGAAGTCATGTGACTTGGCAAACAGTGAGCCCATCACAGAAGAAAGAAAAGGAGCAAGGGTGTATTCCATAAGGGCCAGTAAATGGGCACTCACTTAAGCAGCAGCCTTGTATTATTATTATCTGAAGGAGTGTCTCCACCCCCATCATTCTACCCGGACACTGAGGTCCATCTCCAAGGGCCTTCTGGCGGTTCCCTCACTGCGAGAAGCCAAGTTACGGGAAACCAGACAGAGGGCCTTCTCGGTAGTGGCCCCCGCCCTGTAAAACACCCTCTCACCAAATGTCAAAGAGAACAACTACTACCAGACTTTCAGACAACATCTGAAGGCAGCCCTGTTTAGGGAAGCTTTTAATGTTTGATGCATTACTGTATTTTTAATATTTTGTTGGAAGCCACCCAGAGTGGCTGGGGAAGCCCAGCCAGATGGGCGAGGTATAATAATAATAATAATAATAATAATAATAATAATAATAATTCTCCTGCATTTATTTATATCCCACCTTTTTCCTAGACCAGAAAGGGGCCTGTGGCATGGGACTCAGGGGGCCAACTCACCACCATCATGCCTGTTCCTGCTTTAGCTGGGAGTGGCCCTTCTCCTGCACATTGTCAGGCTCAGTGGGGAAGAGAGGAGGGATGCCCAGGGGAGTGTCTGCTGGGACCATCACTGGGCACCTGCCTTGCTCCATTCCCCTGACCTTAGTAAGGTAAAGATGCTGCTTAAGTATCCTTGATTTCCCTTAACATTTTTGTTGTGAATGCCTTTTTGGTAGGAACACGGATGTGCATTGTTTTAAAACACTGTTGGAATATATTGAATTGGTATCATTTGTATTTGTATTTGCATTTCTGTATTTCTATGTAACTGTTTTTTTCCTGAGAACCACCTTGGGAGCCCTCTTGGTTGGAAAGCAGAATATAAATAATCAGTGACGTAAAAAAGCAAGTCAGAGGCTGTTGAACTCCTGGCCTATAAAGCCCTACTTGGCCTTGATCCACCATGACTCACTCCATGAGACCACCTGCCCATTAAGACCAGTATGAGAGGCCCCTACTTAGGGGTTCCTTCCCACCTAAAGGAAAAACAAGCTGGGAAGCAATAAAAGCTTTTCGCCAGTTACAGCCACAAATCTATCACTACCCTGCTTGGAAAAGCATGCTTCCACCTGAGGATATTTAGGGGAAATAATCTAAGACCTTATTTTATTTTTAACCCACAAAATTACAAACATTTTTGGGACTCACACTGTTTCAAATGCATTTAACAAATTGCCAGTTTCATTTGTGAGTCTGTCATTTGTAACTGTCAGAAAAATTGTGAAGGTTCAGTTAACGCTAGTGGCATTGTCTCGAAGAAATGTGAGCTTCCCTGAACATTGTTTTAGTAGGGCAGGATATAAAAAGACTTGCCATGGCACTGTCAGCTATTTTAGTGAAGAATCACCCTTCCCCTACCTACAGAGATAATTTTAAATGCCTGGGGCAGTTTTAAAAATAATAATCGTCTGGCAGCCTTTTGGAGGCTTCTCCCCTCTGCATCCTCCTTTAGAATGAGAGCCCTCCAGAGAGTAAGAATAAGCCTCTGGAACGGGCTGAGTTACAAAGCAAATACAGTTGCCAGCCTCAAAGAAGAGGGGAAAATCCATCATTTAAAAAAACCAACCAAAGAACTTACCAAGGTCTGCTACTGTTCCTCCTTTCACAGGAGTGTTTTCACTATCTTTCTTTGGATTTACTGCAAAAATTAAACAAGATTGAGAACGTCAGGCTGTGCCTTCTCTGCAGTGACACTGCATGGGTCGTTACATTATGCAAAGGTAGCCTAGCCACCTCTTCACTCTCCCCACCATCAATCATATGGTTATGAACCGCATTTTCTCATTATCTGGCTTTGCACACAATGAGCCCCCATCCCAAGCTAACAATCTTCCTTTGCATTTGTTGGTGAATTAGACTTGATAAATAAAGAACTCAAGGTTAGGCTGGGCAAGGTTAGGATGAAAAGCAGTGAGCGGTTCATTAGGATCATCCAGTTATGTTTTTGGTTCTCATTAAAAAAAACTCATGAGCAAAGACTAGGACTGGCTGCATATAAGTTGAGGCTAGATGACCAAGGCCTGATCAAAGCCCAGCTGACTGACTTGCTACCCTACAAACAGCAATTTTGAAGGACGCTGTCCTACTACCTTAACACTTGACGGAAGAACCATCAAGCCTTTCTATTCAGACTTGCTGTAAGTAGTTATTTTGAAAATCAGGTTCTTGCCTGAAACACCAAGTCACTGCTACAGTTGAGTCTTACTTTCCCAGGTTTTTAAGACAGAGACCACTGAAAATCTCTGCCCAATAAAAAGAACCAAAAGGAGGGGCCAGTTGCTGGACCTGGCATAAGAACCATCTAGTTGAGCATTGTGTTCTCACAATGGCCAAGCAGACCATCGCAAGCAGGACCTGAGAGCGACAGCACTCTCTCCACCTCTGATTCCCACAGTACAGCTAGAAGTTACTTATTTCCTAAAACTGAGACACCGCTTGATTATTAGAAAAACTCACAAAGTGGTTTACGAAAAAGATAAAGCAATACAATTATCTATAAGAATTATTATAATTCATAATTAGACTTCCAAAAAGTTAAAATAACAATAGACTAAAAACAGATTAAAATCTGCATAAACATAAGATGAGTAGCCAATGATAATTATCCACCCTGAGACTGTGTAGGACTTCCAAGACACAACTGGGAGAAAGACCTTTGCTTCAACAATAGACCTTCCTTGTTTTGTGGCTTGAGACTGAATTGCCCACGCAATGGGGAGTTAAGTAAGCTGCACTGTAGACATCAGCACTGCCTTTGTGCCTTGCCGCTCCTTTGCCAGCCTAATGAAACACTTCTAAAATTTCATGCTCAAGGCCTGTCAAGTGGGAGACATGCAAGTGCACAGCCGAGGTGTTAGAATAAAACACAGTAGTGATTGGGGGGGGGGGGGACAGAAGCCACTTCCTTGTTCCAGCTCTGCAGGAGACCAAGGAGAAGACTGGTCAATAAACATGGGTGCAGGATTTGTGCATTCACAGCTTGCTACATTTAACTGTTTACTTTGCTGATCTGTCCACCACAGTTCAGAAGAGGATGACGGGCACCACGCCTGCTGCAAGCCCAAGAGGGCACTGCTGTCAGCTTGCAGGCAAAACTGATTTGTGTTCTCGCAAGGGTCTTTTGTGAGTAACTGTGACGAGCCATTATTCTTACACATTCTGGAAATTACTCTCTTGCCCAGTGCTGAAAATGTTACTTTTTGCCCATCGCTTCTCATGTTTCTGACAGTCATCTGTCTAGCGCAGCCTCTGGTGCCTTGTCTACATCTTGTGCTAAACATGATGATGGTAGATAAGGAACAGAGCCTTCCAATAACCGATCAGGAAGCTCCAGCTCCAGATCAGCAAAGTATTATGGCAGTATATCTTTTAAGCACACATTTTGCCGAGGAAACACGCTCCTCTTTCCAACAGCTAAAAATGTACACAAAGCCAGCTCTGAAGGGGTTTATTCAAGATCAAAATACAGACTAGATATTTTCGATGCTCCGAAGCAACGGAAACCAAATGCACTACCACAATATATTCGGGGGGAAACAAACATTTATGTTGGCAGCTGGGGATTTATCCATTGGGAGGGAGGGAAAAGGTATCTGGGTAGTGGAGCTGATCACATAACTGTGAGCCAATTACGGTCTGCAAACACAGACAAACGAGGCAGTTTTAGAAGGAAGACGGAGGAAGTTCTGGATAGGAGAAGAATGTCAGGCTTGCTTCAGGAGGAAGGAGAGACAAAAGAATGGAAGAATTGGCGGTTGAGCCACCTCTTTTGCAGGTCAACTCCAGCAGGGGCTTGAACACATTGCCTTAAGACTTTTAACATGAACAATTGTTTTCACAAAGGGAAGCAAAGATTGACCTTTAATTCTTGGGGCAGGGGGGGCCCTAAGAAAACAGGAAATTCCTAAATCATGCTCACATTACACTGAGTTCCGGATTGGACACACACTCTCTCCCTTCCGCTTTGAATGCAGGAGAGGTGCAAAGAGCTTCTCTCTGTGAGTAAGCCTGATGTGTGCGCCATTGGAGCAGTGTTCGGAACTCCCACTGTTTTAGGCGCAGTTTGCGACAGGGAAATGTCATTAGCGCGAGCAGTTTCTGAGCCCTGGGCGCAGTACTGCACCTAAGATTTCAGATTAAAACTGCAGAGTGGAAGGAAAGGAGGACCTTTTTCTGCCTCCCCACTTCCAGCTACCCTCTGAAGACTGGAGAAGAGACCCTCTTAAGAATATTAGGGGGGTGGGCAGGGGAAGGACTAGACTATGTGAAAAATGAACGTAATATTCATTCATTTTCAGCTTTGTATTCTTGTTATAAAAAAGTTCGCCTAGACATTCTGTTGTTGCACTCATAACCTCGATTTAAGGTGCCATTTAGCTCCTAGTTTTCATATCTGTTTCTAACACTGCGTTGGAGAGAGATCTCTGCGCGCATGGCAAGAATGTGTTGTGCTCTGCAAGAGCAGTCACTCAAACTCAGGTTTTATGCAAAAAGTCCAGTTCCGTTCCATCAAGATTACCCATCGTCAGCATCAACAAACAGGACATGGCAAAAGCCATGGTACGGAGACAGCTCAAGTATCTGGAACACTGTACCATTTTTAGGAAGTACCACTTCTTCAATGTTAGGCACAGGGGTTGGATCCTCCATGTCCTTGGTAAGATCTTCTTGCTCGTCTTCTTCCTTTTGCCCTCGCCTTTTCCCATATAGGCTTGCTTGCCTGTGACAAATTAAGCACAAACAACAAGTCACCTAATGCTTTCCTAACATATGGCTGCATCAGCTACATTCTGTACTACTGTGATACTGCATCTGAAAAGTATGGGCAGAGCCCATGTACCTGTAAGAAACCTCAGGGCAGTGCTATTCACTAGGTGAATAGAAACCACAATATTTCTGGCTGGATGGCCATCTGTCATGGATGCTTCACTTGAGAATCCTGCTTAGCAGGGGGTTGGACTAATGTACTGGGTACCTTGGGACGCAGGTGGCGCTGTGGTCTAAACCACAGAGCCTACGGCTTGCCGATCAGAAGATCGGTGGTTCGAATCCCTGCAACGGGGTGAGCTCCCGTTGTTCGGTCTCAGCTCCTGCCAACCTAGCAGTTCAAAAGCACCTCAAAGTGCAAGTAGATAAATAGGTACCACTCCGGCGGGAAGGTAAACGGCGTTTCCGTGCGCTGCTCTGGTTCGCCAGAAGCGGCTTAGTCGTGCTGGCCACATGACCCGGAAGCTGTACACCAGCTCCCTCTGCCAATAAAGCCAGATGAGCGCCACAGCCCCAGAGTCAGTCACGACTGGACCTAATGGTCAGCGGTCCCTTTACCTATACCTGGTACCTTAGGAGTACCTTCCAACTCCAACGAATTTCTAATTAATATTCTGAAGCTAACAGTGATCATTTTGTAGCGGTGTGACTCTCTGGGACTAGATAGATACGCCTGGCAGAAATCAGTGACTGCAGGCAAATGCATTCTTCTCCATTTGTGGCATAGGGTTTTAGGAGATATGGAATTGGGGGTAAGTCTTATTGTACTAAGGAAAGGAGGGGTAGACAATTATGGCCTCCTTTTTTCCAAGCTTCTCTGCCCACCCACTGAGCCACATTTCAGCCTTTTTAATGTCGTCAGTCCAGAACAGACCATTAATCATTCATAATATAATCTTAAGTGGCAGATCTGGTGTGTATAACAGAGACGTGGTTTGAAGGCCCAAGAGAGTCTGTCTGAATCCAGTTATTCCTGATACAAGGTCACTGAAAAGGAAGTGTGGGGCCCTACTAAGGAGATGGTCATGCTTAGCAGGGGCTCAGTCTAAGGCACGGCCCATTTTGCGTGTGTACACATAGTACAGGAAATCAGGACAGAATAAGGACTCTGCTTCAACCCACCATGAACAAGCGAAGATTAATTCACTAGACTGGATCTTTAGTGAAGAGCCCGGCTTTCAGAATTTCAGGAATTCATTTCTGGAGAAAGCTGTTATCCTAATCAATAATGCTTCCTTTAAAAAAATTATATACACTATGATGCTGTTCAATTGTTTTAATTTAAGCTACTTTGAGGGGCGTATGGCAGAAAAGTCACACATAAATTTCAAATATGAATAATGTGTGCAATAGCTTAGGCTCATACAAGGAAGAAAACAGTTGTCGTTTTTTACGTTCAACAACTGCACCGACAACTGTATTAAAGAACAGAGTTACATCAGGACAGACTTTGCCATATTGAGAAGTAAATTTGCTTATTAATGGTCTCCGCATGTCAACTGTGAGGCGCTCATTAGATTGGAAGTAATGACTGCGTCAAGTTTTCTTCTCCTGGCAGGAGGTACATTCCCCTTGGATGATCAAGGAATGAAGCTCAATGTGCGGCATTAAACATTCATGGACTCAAGGAGACGGCATCTTAGCAGGCCGCTGTAAATGTGGAGTTGAGCCGAGCTGCTGGCTCATCTCTCTCTCCCTCAAATATTTCAGAAATAAATTATTGTAAACTGCAGGAGCTGCAGACTACTCACCCCTTCTTTCCGGCTTTCTTCCTCGATTCTGCTGGGGTGGGAGGAGGTGGCGGTGAAGGGGAGTGCCGCCGTTTTCTGGCACCTGTGGCTGCCTTCCTATCTCTCCGTTCAGGGCTATGGACTGGCTGTCACGAGGGGGGGGGGGAGGTCATCAGCGATAGGCATAACCTGTCCAGAACTAAGATGCACTCTGCTACCAACCAGGGCCTAGCACTGTCAGTTTTTGCTTAGTAAGATTTCAGGGAGAGGCTGCCAACTACTTAAGGGTACTACTACCCAGCCCTTCAAAGATGTACTGCAAAAATCCACCTAAGGAAGCAAGGTAGGCTAAAACTTCAACATATGAACTGCTGCATGTAAAAACTGACACATCACACACACACACACCATGGAAAGAACTAGTCAAAGGGATTCAGGCAAAGTTAACAGGTCTAAAAACCCCTCTTGGCTCCAGCAGACCAGAAAATGGGAAATAGATGGGCCTGTGGAAGGTCAACAGAACTGGTCCCTGGCTCTTCCCAAGCAAGCTTGTTCACTTGCCATTTCAAGGAAAATTTGAGTCATAGAGCTAAGTCCCACACTAATTTCAAGAAGAATACTGGCATTTCTTCGAGAACCAGACAATCGGCTTAGGTATAGCAGCACTGAGTAAAACGAAAGAACACCCAACTAATGCAGTTATTGTACATTACATCCATCATATGAAAGAGGTAATCTTACTTCTTCATTTTTCATATAGATACGCTGGCGAAAGCTGACCAACTTCTTGTTCTCATCTACTTCATAATCTTCTTCATTCATCCATTCATTGAATACATCTGTGTCCAAAATCCACTTAGCATGAACCTACAAAAGCAAGTGCGACAACACACAGGCACAGAGTGCATTTGAGACAGTCTCCTCTCATTTTGAAAACACGTTACAAAAATTATTGCAATCCACTATGTGAACAACTGCAGCAAGCAAGAAAGTCAGAACTCCTTACTTCCACATTAATTTTTATTTGTCAGAATTTGTAAACTGCTCTGCATTCAGAGAACACCCAAGTAGTACACAGGAACAGAACACAAAATAGATCACAAAAAGCACTGCAACACAAAAACCACCAAGAATGAAAAACTGCAAAAAAGAAACGAAAATAATGACAATAATTTTATTGTTTATATGCTGCCCGTCTGAATGAGTTGCCCCAGCAATTCTGGGTGGCTTCCAAGAATGTACAGTTGCCTTTCAGGGGTTACAGAGACATGCTATTCATGTAGGTCTTAAATTGAGTCTGCAAAAGCAACCGTTGAAATAATCTCCAGTAGCAGAGCTGAGAAACATTCCCATGGTGGAAGTTGGAGACCAGCAAAATCTGGAGTCCAGCATGTTAGCCACTCCCAGTATACAGGGTGTGTTCATGAGATTTAGCTTGGCCTTCGCCAGCCTGGTGCCCTCCAGATATTTTGGGTGGCTGTGCTGGCTGGGGTTCAAGAGGGACGTAGACCAAAACAGCCCAGCATATCCAGTTCATAGCCAGAGAGGGGTCAACAAAAGGCAAGTGGAAGCAGCACCCACCTCTGTACAACTTGCCAGCCTAAAAGTTTAAAAAGTTTAAAACGGGTTCTTTTGCTTTTGTTTCAACAAGATTAGAGTTCAGGAGCATCTTATGTGGCACTAGAGTCCTGAGCCCAGTCTTTTTCCAGCCCACTGACACAGCTCTCTTCTGTTCCTTCACCTTAATTCTCATCACGTAATACTATTATTCTGCTGACTGCAGGAAAATGAATTAATGAATCCGGGAATAATGTTTCATGTTGTCACACAAGTACAGCAATTATCTGAAAAGAAGCAGTTCTATTGAAACAATTTCCTTATTTTTCTCTCTCAACAAATGAAAACAGCCTCCACTCACAACTACTGCACACAGGCCTCTAATCATTCTGAAAGCAGAAATAAGGCTGCCAGTGTTGTACTGCCTCTAAGTTCAACAGACTCCAGAAATTACGAACCTTGTCATCATTAGCATGAACTCCAAGCCTTTAATCAAACAGACCTCCTTTGCCCTAACAAGTTCTCATTTCCAGCACTAGGGCTTTTTAATGATACATTGGCCCTTAAAAACAAAAGGCCCTTGCAATACAATAACAAACATTTAATCTGGTTAATGAAATAGTTTAGGAAGGACCATTTCTGTGCTGTGGTAATGGGACAACCTGTGCTGGGAGCTGAAGTCCAGGCAAACCCCTCCTCTCTTACTTTCGGGGCTTATCTCTGCCAGGAGAGATGAGAGCCACCCACTGCATTGCTTAAATAAATAAAAAAAATCTCATTTAATTTTTAAACAATTTGCAGCATTGAAGAGCTCAATTCTAAACAGTTTTTTTTCTGCAGTTTCAATATATTTATTTCATGAAATTTACTTACAGCTTAATTGTAAAAAAATAAAAACACCTCAAAGACGTTTACATGTGTTTTTATTATTTTATAATGTAGTCTTAAAGTATTGGTTTTGGGGGTTTTTTATACCGCGGTACCTCGGGTTAAGTACTTAATTCGTTCCAGAGGTCCGTTCTTAACCTGAAACTGTTCTTAACCTGAAGCACCGCTTTAGCTAATGGGGCCTCCTGCTGCCACTGCGCTGCTGGAGCACAATTTCTGTTCTCATCCTGAAGCAAAGTTCTTAACCCGAGGTACTATTTCTGGGTTAGCGGAGTCTGTAACCTGAAGCGTATGTAACTTGAAGCGTATGTAACCCGAGGTACCACCGTACTATTTGTACACCACTTGAAATGTTTGTTTTTAAGGAACACCTTAGTTAAGTAAATAAAGGGAGCTTTTCCTGCTGCCATGGGAAGAATTATTTTGGTTTAGTAAGACAAGTGCTTTGTCTATTGCTATTCTAGACTTCCTGCTTGCCCTCTTTCGTACTTTGCATGTGTGAAACAACACGCTGCATTCTTTCAAATACCAGTATTTCCCTCTGGGAACGGAAGGCTGTGAAATTACGTCAGCGCAATTTCGGGAAGAGCACACACTCACCTTCCACGGCTTCTCTGGAATTGGAGGGTCTTCGATTTCGGCATCTATATCAGTAGCATGAACCCAAGTGTCATAGCTATAAAGGAAATTCAAAAGCACCAATGTGAACCCATCCCTCAGGTAGTTTCATTATGGTAGCACTGCCATAATAAAAGCATCCAGTGATTTTGCATCACACTCATTGTAAAAGAAAGAAAGAAAGAAAGAAAGAAAGAAAGAAAGAAAGCCTTTTAAAAGACATGGCATGCTGAAGCTGGGAAAACGTGTTGAAATAAGTGTAATGAAATAGCAGATCTGGTGGGAAAACATATCTTTGGGCAAGGCAGTAGACACAGGAGTTGATCAAAAGGAGCCCTCGGCTACCATTTCAATGGAACAGCTGCTCAACACCTTAAAGAGCCCAGCATTTATTTATTTCTACAAGAATTATGCCACTTAATATAATCTAATCCGATTAAAAGAAAAAGAGCACAACACAATTCAACATTTCCTTTAAACTATTGATAAAAACATGATAAAAACAAAGCAATTGCAAGGCTAAGGCTGCAACAGTTGACCCAAAACAACATAATGTGTGTTTATGAAAGGATGTGGACAGCGTGACAGATGGCAGTTTCCAGCCAGTTACGAGGAAGGAATATATTATGGATTTTTGGTGTGGGTTATTGTTTCTCAAGATCACCGTATCTTCTTCTCTCAGCAGAAGATGGTGCAGACATAATGTCAAAACATCACATGTGGTTTGTTGTACTGCCTGGACCAAGAATCACGGGGGACAAAACTATGGCTTGCAAACAGCCGTCAAAACAGGATCTGAACCACAGTCTGAAGACAGCCTGCACAGGATGGTTTAGGAAAATGGCAGTTTGTTATGACTGCACTGAGGGACTGCTGTTTGGGAGAGCATCTGTGAATTATCAAGGGTGGTAAGGGGGAAGGAAACCACACAAACTGGAGTTTGCTTGTCTATTTGGTTTGGGGTCTACCCTACGGTTAGGGAAAGCCATGGTTTGGTGTTACTTCTGAACCAATCCTGCATTGGCTCCCAGTACGTTTCCGAGCACAATTCAAAGTGTTGGTGCTGACCTTTAAAGCCCTAAACGGCCTCGGTCCAGTATACCTGAAGGAGCGTCTCCACCCCCATCATTCTGCCCGGACGCTGAGATCCAGCGCCGAGGGCCTTCTGGCGGTTCCCTCATTGCGAGAAGCAAAGCTACAGGGAACCAGGCAGAGGGCCTTCTCGGTAGTGGCGCCCACCCTGTGGAACGCCCTTCCAGCAGATGTCAAAGTGATAAATAACTACCTGACATTCAAGAGACATCTTAAGGCAGCCCTGTTCAGGGAAGTTTTTAACATGTGATATTTTATTGTATTTTTGGTTTTTATGGAAGCCGCCCAGAGTGGCTGGGGAGGCCCAGCCAGATGGGCGGGGTATAAATAATAAATTATTATTATTATTATTATTATTATTATTATTATTATTATTATTATTATTATTATATTATCAAGGTGAGGATATTTCATGTATCTAATGATGGATGGTCTTTTATAGGGGTCACGGCAGCAGTGCTCTTGGACAAACATCTGTGCAGCCAGCCACCTTGAATTTCAAATGGTAGGGACAGAATGTATCCCTCCCACCCGATAAGCAAGGGGCAATATTTTTGAAAAATGGGTACCGGCACTTCAACCCTTGTCATTACCTGTCTGGGTAGTAGCCCCAATGCACAAGAACTTGCTTGTCTTTCTTCATTACAGGTCTTAGCCACTCTTCTGCAAAAGGGAAAAAATAAAATGCCATCAGGGTCAGAAAGTGATCCAGCTTTAACACCATTCCAGTTTCACAAGCTTGAAAACATTCAGTTTTGTCATCCCAAAAGGAAGAGTTCACTAGGGGCTGGGTTGGAGATTCGTTTTCTTAATGGAATGTCCATCTACAAAGGGCTCACAACTAAGAAGCAAAGGTAGAGTTGGAAGGTAACTGCTGCTCAGATTGGCTCAATTCTCAGTTTCTGGGTAAGAGCTTTGTCAGCGTGGAGCAAGGAGAAAAGCAGTAATACAGAACACAATAGACATTTAGTGATTACAGTGGTACCTCTGGTTATGAACTTAATTCATTCTGGAGGTCCATTTTTATCCTAAAACTGTTCTTAACATGAGGCGCCATTAGCGAAAGTGTGTCTCCCGCTGCACGCACGCCTCTGGCACGCCATTTCCACTCGCATTCCAGGGCAACTACTTCCGGGTTAGCGCAGCTCATAACCCGACGTGTGCGCAACCAGAAGTGTGTGTATCCAGAGGTACCACTGTATTTTTATTTCCAACATTTATACACTGCCAAACAGCAGTGTTTGCCTGTAAACATTAAAGTGTAAAACAGGAACAGATGATGACATCCATATAGCAAAGTTCACACCAAAACTTTCCCACTTCTTAAAACTCCAAACACATACAAAAGACTTAGGAAATCACTAAAAGATGAAAATGCCCTAACACGGGTGCCCTAGCCAGGCAAGTCTCTCTGGGCAGGGCATTCCATAACCAGGGTGCCATCCCTGAAAAGGTCTTCTCTTGTTGCACCCACTGCATCACATTTGGCAGGGGCATCCAAAGAGGGCCTTAGAGGCTTCTGGTTCTGGTCTGCCTTAATGGAGGCAGCTCCCACAACAGTGGGAGAGCATAGGCCATGGAAAATCAAGAACAGAGGGTAAATCATTCCTGGAAATTTCCCCCAGGGATGCAGGGGAATGGGCTTCACATGGAATGCAGGGGTCAGTGAGGAACTGAGTACAAAAGCACCTGGCCTGGAGAAAACCCTCCAACGCCGCCATTAAGAAGCAGAGGTTCTCCTGTTAATTAGAGCTTAATTGGACTAAAGTACAGGTGCGTGCTAGGAGAGATAAGATCACAAACTGCAGAACAAAACCATCTGCAAGGACTTTAAGGTTTGAACTTGAGATAAGACTTTATTCGGTGCAAAAGACGGTTGGGGGGGGAGGGGAGCCTGTAATTTCTTTATTTAAAGTTTTCTTCTCTACATTTAAGATTCAGCAACCCTCCTCTGAATGTTAGTTCAGATTATATTTGTACAAGCAAGGATGGAAGAAATTGGATTATAAATATGGAATATAACTTCGAATTGAACTGTGTGTGTAAAAAAGAAAAGAAAAAGGGAAGCAAACTATTTTGAAAAAGGTTTACAGTGGAAACTTAGAACTGACTATTCCCCATCCTTTATTATCTATGAAGTAAACTGAACGTTACGAGGAATTAAATTTGGTAACACCTAAGTTCCCACTGTATAGGATAGCTGGCTGGGACTGATGGGAGTTGTAGTCCAAAACACCCAGAGGGCACTGGGTTGGCAATGGCCACTTTATTCTTATTGCAGCCTTGTGCACAATTGGAGCAAAGGCTTTGGTCCTCAAAAGGTCCCTGTAGATTTCATTACTCCAGTGAAACTATTAAATCTGAGCCCTATCTATTTCCCATTAAAATTTCTAGAAGTTGGAGACTGTATACATGTTGCTTTTGCAGTGATGAGGGTTGCCACTAATGGTGCATCTCAACTCTTCACCCCCACTCCTTCGTCTAGAAAACCTGCTCAGCAAGTTACTAACTAGCTTTTAATTGCACTTGAGAAACGTTTTATTCTGGTTGTTCTACAGAGTTTTCACAATGTTAGCCGATGTGAGGTTCTTGAAGGGACATAAAATGCAAATAAATAAATTTGCTCCATCATTTCAAGGTCACGGGAGTTTAACATTAGTAAATGAGACCCTGTGGATATGGAGTACAGTGGTACCTCGGGTTAAGTACTTAATTTGTTCCGGAGGTCCGTACTTAACCTGAAACTGTTCTTAACCTGAAGCACCACTTTAGCTAATGGGGCCTCCTCCTGCTGCTGCGCCAACGGAGCACAATTTCTGTTCTCATCCTGAAGCAAAGTTCTTAACCTGAAGCACTATTTCTGGGTTAGCGGAGTCTGTAACCTGAAGCGTATGTAACCTGAAGCATATGTAACCCGAGGTACCACTGTATTGTTCCTCTGTGCAGCTTTGTATTTGGCAGGTTGTCTTGAGTATAGCATTTAAATGACTCAGTGATAATCACACATTTCGCGGACAATTCTTAAACCTGCCTTTAACCATAATATGTCAGCATCTTGTAGCTCAAACCTATTTCATGCAAATGGAGGAAACGGAACGTGCACAGCTTTACTTGGCCAATGCTATTGTGACGACAATCTTGCAACCAACGCGTGGCAGAGGACGGGATGCTGTGGGGAAGCAGAGATGCTGAGGAGCAGGCTGGCTGGGGGCTGAGTGACAGGTCATGGAGAGTTCAGAGAGAGGAGAGGAAAGTCAGTCGCTGCATGCAGCCAGCTTCCAAAAGTGTAACACAATTCTTGGCATAATTCCTCCCTCTCTTGTTCCCTCCCGCCCCCCACCCCGGACTTTCTCAGGCCGAGAACCAGGGCAAAAGCAGCATTCGCACACAGAGCAGCTTCTGCTCCCCACATCTGCTCCCTTCATTATGACCTCTGCACATCCTGCCAAACACTATTCCTACCCTCCCCCTTTTTTCTTTCTTTTTTGTAATCTGCACTCAGCCCAGCTCAAAAGGATCGAGCTTTCTTCCAGATAAAGGAAGCGGAGCACAGCTTTCAAGTGATACTTCATTCCCAGAAAGAGGAAACGCTATTTTTGAAGTGAGAAATCCTATCCTCCCCTGAGGGCGGAGCGGGCTGACACGGCAGAATTTCAAGGCCGAGCAGATCTCACAGGAGTCTAGACCGCTGCCGGAGTGTGCTTGTCATTGGAGAGACGGGAGGCTGCTGCACCAGCAGAGAAGCTCCTCTGCTCAAAGACTTAGAAAAATGTAAGCTCTTTTACAAACACCGCACGGTAGCACAGATTTGGCATGCAAATCTATTCTATTCCCTCCCAGAAGCAGTAGTTGGATGCCACCAACTTGAATGGCTTCAACAGAGGGTTAGACCAATCCATGTGGAGCGACTCTGTCAATGGCTACTAGCCAGAATGAAGATGTTCCCCCAACACTGTCAGAGGCAGTGCTCCTCTGAATACCAGCTTTTGGGAAGCGCAAGTGGAAAGAGGGTTGTTGCGCTCCAGTCCTGCATTCCTTGTTTCCCACAACAGGCATCTAGTTGGCCACTGTGAGAACAGGATACTGGAGAGGGGCTACTGGGCCTGATCCAGTAGATTATTCTTACATTCTTCACTCATTTTAAGAAAGTGTCAGAAAGGTGGTGTCAGACGCATGACTCTCCTTCGCCAGTGTTCAATTGGATTGTTTTCGTTTTAGAGCCAAAACTCTAGTTCATGGGTAGGCAAACGAAGGCCCCCGCGGGGGCCGAATCCGGCCCAATCGCTTTCTAAATCTGGCCCGTGGATGGTCCGGGAATCAGCATGTTTTTACATGAGTAGAATGTGTCCTTTTATTTAAAATGCATCTCTGGGTTATTTGTGGGGCATAGGAATTTGTTCATACCCCTCCAATATAGTCCGGCCCCCCACGAGGTCTGAGGGACATTGGACCGGTCCCCCTGCTGAAAAGGTTTGCTGACCCCTGCTCTAGTTGGTTAGCAATTCTTGCCTCCCTGTTTTTATTCTGTCTTGTTTTTATAATTATTGTATATTGTTATTATAAGTATTGTATTTTTAGCCACTGCTGGTCTATGACTGTAATAAACTGATTGATTAAGGATTGGGGCAGCTCAATTGGTGGAGCATGAGACTCTTAAATCTCAGGGTCTTGGGTTCGAGCTCCACGTGGGGCAAAAGATTCCTGGACTGCAGGGGTTTAGACTAGATGACCCTTGCGATCCCTTCCAACTCTACAATTCTATTATTTTAAGAAGAGGGTCGTCGTCCCCCCCAAAAAAAGATGACTAGAAAAAAAAATGTTGACAGCAATGGGAAAAAATACATCGATACAGAGAACACTGCCCAGATCAACCAAGCATATCCAAAAGCTGGGTCTAGGAGAAGAGCAAGTTTCCCTTTTCCACGCTGAGTGGGATGAAGAGAGAAAAGAACCTCTTCCCTTCCAATGCAAATACGTTCAGTCAAAAATACTCAGTGACCCACATAAGGACAACAGTGTAAACAAGCAGGCACGTGCTCATACATGCTTTTTTCACGATGCCATTACAGCAGCTCTGCTTTGCGCTTATGCAGAAGGAAAAGATGGATGGACCAGAACAAAAGGCTACTAAGCACAAGAGGCTGCTTTAGGGTAGCACCTGAATTTTTCTCATTTTTCCCCAACAGCTAAATAAAAATGACTCGCTGCTCCCTCTAAACAATCTCAGATTCAATACAACGCAGCAGAAAACACATCACAATGAATTAAGCACACAGGAAGATTCAACAGACACCACTAGAATGCAAAACACACACAGCATGGATGATGAAGCCACTGTGCGCTCAAAGCTCCACACAGATGAATGCTGCCATCTAGTGTTGCTCCGAAACAGACTGGGATCAGTGGAGTGGTGGTGGTTAGAATAACCCCATTGTCATAGAATTATATGAGTTGGAAGGGGCCCTGAGGACCCCCTACTAAGCAGAAATATCCCATCCAGGGATCCAACCTGCAACCTTGGTGACATTAGCACCACACTCTAACCAACTGAGCTATCCATGGATAGACTATGGATAGACATGGTGCTCTTCATTGGTGGTTCTGATGTCTGGGCATTGCAGACATGGCTTGCTCTTAATGGACTTGCTTTAGATAGCTTACCATTCATGGTTTGCTCACACAAACAAACAAACAAACAAACAAACCACAATCTGAGTTTGTATAACACAACACGCAATGCTGTTGTGTTTGTGCCACATTTGCAAGGCAGCAGTGGGATATTCAGAAGCAAGCTGTGGTTCAAAATGAAATGGAGGCTTAGCATGACATGCAAACCAGCTCACCATATGCATGGCTCAGAACATCTAATGGGATTTCTCATGCTAATTATTAGTTTGAAAGGTGCTGCTCTGTGAATAGATACTTAAATGATTCCACCCCCTTCTCCCTTATGGCCTTTTCTTCCTGACACCTCCTCTCAGATCGGTAAAGGTAAAGGGACCCTTGACCATTAGGTCCAGTCGCGGACAACTCTGGGGTTGCAGCGCTCATCTCGCTTTATTGGCCGAGGGAGCCGGCGTACAGCTTCCGGGTCATGTGGCCAGCATGACTAAGCCGCTTCTGGCGAACCAGAGCAGTGCATGGAAACGCCGTTTACCTTCCCGCCGGAGCGGTACCTATTTATCTACTTGCACTTTGACGTGCTTTCGAACTGCTAGGTTGGCAGGAGCTGGTACCGAGCAACGGGAGCTCACCCCGTTGCGGGGATTCTAACCTCCGACCTTCTGGTCGGCAAGCCCTAGGCTCTGTGATTTAACCCACAGTGCCACCCGCGTCCCTCTCAGATCAGTAATGTGCACCAAACTGTTCCTCGAAAACCCATCTTTACTGTAAGACCCCACACCAAGATAATCTCCTCCACTGTCAAAATTAAAATACCCTGCTCCATGTGGGGCAGGGTATTGTATTATCCACCTGTATGCATTTGTTTTGTGGGCACTGACAGCGTAAATGAAGTTATATACAAACCTCAGTACCCTGAAACCTATTAAGATATTTCCCTGTGATATCCCAGGTAATGCTCAAAAACCATTTCCCCCATTCCAAGGTCTGTAAACTGAATGAAAAAAGCTATATTGATCAAACTACCCATTAGGTTTCAGACACATCTCATTTCACTCTGTATAATGAATAAATTGATGGTTTCCACTCTCCAGAACACCTCCTTAGTATTTTTTTTAATCTTTTTTTTTATCACAAAACTGATGGGACTGGTACAAAATATTTCATTTACTTAGAATACCGTATTTTTCGCCCTATAGGACGCACTTTTCCCCCTCCAAAAATGAAGGGGAAATGTGTGTGCGTCCTATGGGGCGAATGCAGGCTTTCGCTGAAGCCTGGAGAGCGAGAGGGGTCGGTGCACACCGACCCCTCTCGCTCTCCAGGCTTCAGGAGAGCCCCAGCGCCAGCCCCACAAGGTCGGAGGACAGAGGGAGGCGGAACGCCGCCATCCCGCTATCTCCCGAAGTGGTTTGGAGGCTGACAGTGGGGAGACCCCGCTGCCAGCCCTGCAAGCTCCGCGGACAGCTGGGAGGCGCAGCGCGTCTTCCCACTGTCCCCGGACCTGGTCTGAAGGCGGGCGGCGGGGAGAAGAGCGCTTCTCCCCGCTGCCTGCCCCACAAGGTCCGGGGACAGCTGGGAGGCGCAGCGTGTCTTCCCGCTGTCCCCGGACCTGGTCTGAAGGCGGGCGGCGGGGAGAAGAGCGCTTCTCCCCGCTGCCTGCCCCACAAGGTCCGGGGACAGCTGGGAGGCGCAGCGTGTCTTCCCGCTGTCCCCGGACCTGGTCTGAAGGCGGGCGGCGGGGAGAAGAGCGTTTCTCCCTGCTGCCGGCCCCACAAGCGCGGGGGGGGGGGGGATAAATTTTTTTTTCTTTATTTCCCCCCCAAAAAACTTGGTGCGTCCTATGGGCCGGTGCGTCCTATGGGGCGAAAAAATACGGTACTTCTATATCAGCTTTTGGTCCAAAGACCCTTGAGGTAAGTAGTAAGAAATGAATGAATGGATGAATGAATGTATTTTACCTTCATCCAATGAGGTAGGAACAGGATAAATATGGTGGGTGGCTTTAGACTTCTCATCTGTGACTGTGCCCTAGGAAAGAACAAAAACAGGTATTGCATTAGGAATATGTTAAGGAATAAATGCATAAAGAATCACCTTCCTTTCCCAGCAACATGCCATATTTGGAGCCTGGATACAACATGACACTAGATGGCATTGGAGTAGTGATCTATAGGCCCCATTTCCTCAACTGGACTCTGGGCATAGTAAGAGCACACCCATTTTGCTTTCTTACCAAGGAAAGCCCCTGAAAAATTCCAGCCGTTAGTGCAAGTGAAGTAGTCTAAACCTTTTGAGAAACAGGGGAGTCAGCTATTAATTCAAATAAACTACGAGCATCACCCAGCACTGATCCCACCGTGAATCTGCACATTAGATTTATTATACACTAGTTTATACATAAATTGTTTTGTAAGCATCATCATTTGCAATTCAGATTTCCTACCCCTTTTAAATGCAGATTTGTTTTTGAAGCTATAGGCAAATGTTTTCATTACTTGCCGGGGGGGGGGGGTCTAAGTTGCTATCCCCTCCAGCTAACAATGGAAACAAAAGACTCCTGTCTGGTGGGTTCTTTTTCAGCGGACTCTTATAAATATTATATCATGTCATCAATAGATAATAAATATAAACCAACTGCATTCTATTAGTATCCTTTAAATCAACTTGACCTGACATTGTTTTGAGCGATGTGGAAACCTTGTGTCTTGCATGTTGTTCTTTCTATACTTAATCAATAAGCCATTTCTTATATTTAATAAAATTTAAGAGCATATTTTCTACCTCTGCCAGGGCCCACTTTAGTGAATGCCATAATTTTAGATTAAGTGGACATGCTGCCACCTGCCCTTAGTGTTAAGACAACTTAACATTAATACGCTGTAATCCACTGCTGATTTCACAAGCTACATAAACACTAAGCTGCTTTTAGCAAGAAGCACAATACACTTAAGTCTATTCTTAGAGACCATTTTGGCTGTGAGTCCTAGAAGACCTGCTCCCTGCCTTGCAGGCCTTTTCCCACCTAGCTTGTGAGGGCGGGACTCTGACTGACCCCAGCTACACAAGCCGAGGCTGCTGAACAGACTCTTGGTCTAGTGTACTGTGTAAAGATTTTGGGGGAAGAGGGATGCTGCTGCTGCTGTTATGTATTTTTATTTTAGATCTTAATGGTTTTTGTGGGAATTGTTCAGCTTGGGTGTGTATTTTTTAATGTTCCATTTATTGTTTAGGATGCTTGATGATTGTCTTCCAAAGCAACTACTCTATTCCCAACTTAAAAATGGAAAGTGAAATGCTGGTGATCAACAAAAGAGGTTTAAAGACGCTCTCAAGGCAAATCTAAAAACTGGGAAACACTGGCCTGCAAGCATTCCAGTTGGAGAACAGCCTTTACCAAAGGTGTCATGGGCTTTGAAAACACTCAAACTCAGGACTAAAGGGAGAAACGTGCTAAGAGGAAGGCACGCTTGGCAAATCCACACCGGGCTCAACTCCTGCCCAGAAACCAATGTCCCCACTGTGGAAGGATGTGTGGATCCAGAATTGGCCTCCACAGTCACTTACGGACTCATTGTTAAAACCGTGTTTATGGAAGACAATCTTACTCGGCTACGAGTGATCGCCAAAGGAAGATTGTTTAGGACGTCTTCTGTTACATTGCAATTACATGTTTTTTCATGTTGTAAGCAGCCTTGAGGATGGTCTGAACTGTGGAAGGGTGACTTACAAATGAAATTACATATGTATGTACCTTTGTATTCTCAGCTTTGCCTTCAACTATTTGGGTGAGAAGTTAATCTCCAATAGGAAAACTGAAGAATGCTCGCATGTTCCCCTCATTTCCTTTTGGAGTGGGGGAGAAGAGGGAGGAAAGAGTCTCTTCCAATTCACACAGCTAATAGAAGTACATCCACTCCCTGGCGTCATTGAGTCAAGGATTGAATCTTGCCATTATGACAAAAAGCTGACCAGTGCTTGTTCCAGGTTTATGAGGCCAGTGGATAAATAACCCCAGGAGCCCCTTTTCAGCTGTGGAGAAGAGCAGAGGCAGCAGTTGAAGTTCTTCCCTAGCTGTTCTCTCAGAGAGGAAGGGCTTAGGAGGAAAGCAGCTCCCACTCTGCAGTCCAGAGCAATGTGGACCCCAGGTTGGAAGGTAGCAAATAATGAAGATATTACTAATAGGCACCTCATACCAAGATTGTAGCCTTACAATCTGACATAATGTTGCACCTGTGAACACGCCTATGATGTCAAAGAGGTTTTCACACGGATAAGATACATGTAAAATGGAAATATTACAGTTATTTTGAAGGTGAGCAGGAAATACATTTTAGTCACTTGACTCAAGTCTACATCACAAGCTGAAGCAAATCACCATCTCCTCCAGAAAGTTCTATTAGCTAGAGCAGACATGGGGAATCTGTGGCCCTGCAAATGTTGCTGAACTACAACTCCCATAATCCTTGGCCATTGGTCATGCTGTCTGGGGTTGATGGGTGTTGGAAGTCCACCAACATCTGGAGGGCCAGTAGTTCTCCAGCCCGGAAATAAGAGTCTGAAATAATTATGTCCCTATGTGCTGAGTCCCTTTGCAATTATGCTAAACAGATCAACATTTGACATGCTAAATGTATGATGTGCCTGATACCTGGTGACGTTTGACAATGTCCTTTAGCTTATTAGCTAACTTCAGTTCAATTTCTGGTACGAGGTAGATGGTTGGTCTGCTCAGACAGTTATTCTGGAAGAGAAAATAAAGGAAAGATCATTTTATTAAAAACAAAAACCAGTAATAAAGAGATTACCGGCACAACTATGGTAATCCATTACACACAACCTGGAAACGGCGGGAGAGAGCTGGAGAGTCTTGCAAGGGGACCATCCCTGGAGCCCAAAGAGGACATCTGTGAGGGCAGAGGAAGCCCCAAAGAGGTGCAGCCGGGCTTTGTTTAGGCTGCTCAGCCTCTGTGCCTAACAGCTGGTGAGAGTGGTAGCAGCAGTAGCTGCTTTCCTGCACATCCTCCAGCTGACTCCAGAGCTTCCATTCTAGTTGTGAATATTTTTGTATACGGTATTCTTTGTCTAGGGATGCGGGTGGCGCTGTGGGTTAAACCACAGAGCCTAGGACTTGCCGATCAGAAGGTCGGCGGTTCGAATCCCCGCAATGGGGTGAGCTCCCGTTGCTCGGTCCCTGCTCCTGCCAACCTAGCAGTTCAAAAGCACGTCAAAGTGCAAGTAGATAAATAGCTACCGCTCTAGTGGGAAGGTAAACGGCGTTTCCGTGTGCTGCTCTGGTTTGCCAGAAGCGGCTTAGTCCTGCTGGCCACATGACCCGGAAGCTGTACGCCGGCTCCCTCGGCCAATAAAGCGAGATGAGACCACAACCCCTGAGTCGGCCACGACTGGACCTAATGGTTAGGGGTCCCTTTACCATTACCTATTCTTTGTCTGGATTGGAGACAGTGTGGCAGAGAGGGCGTTTAAAGGATGCTCCCCACTTATGCGCACAGGTTCTGGAATATAATCTCTGTCTATGTTTGGTGGGGGGGACACCTGCATGCACTATTTGAATAAATACTTCCTGTTTGTATGTTCTGGATCTCTGCCCAGCTTCACCGGAGAACCTCATTTGGTTCCAGTATCACGAGGAGGAGAAAAATTTCTCCATCTACTTTCCCCACACTGTGCTAGTATTCGGCTGTGGCTCAGTGGAGAGAGACACTATAAGCAGCCAAGAGTTCAACTGAGAAATCAAAAGAATCAAGGATCAAGAGCATTAACATGCACCAGGGCTAGTTTATTCCACACTAGGGCTCAGTCCATCACAATTAATATCTCATTATTGCCACAACCAGGAAAGCAACAGTATCTGCCGTGTTTGTTTAGAATTAAATGTATATTTAATGTCAAAATTTATGTTAATAGCAAGCTTCCAGAAACAATACAACCTGTTCAACATGTAGGGTGTTTGGGATTTCCTATGTCTGCAGCAGCAGCCTCCTGTATCATGTGTCAAATCATATATGAAACTGAGGGACTTTTCAAAGCAGTCTCTCATAAGGGATGGGGATCTGCTGTGCCAAGTAAACATCCCACTAGATGTGCTTTATCATGAGGGAATCCAGAGTGGCTGGGGCAACTCAGTCAGATGGGCGGAATATAAATAATAATAAAATAATAATAATAATTGTTGTTGTTTATGATGATGATGATCTCTATGGATCCCAGCCAGTATCTTTTATAAGGCTAATTTCTGCTGGTAGAAATGGAAGTTTTCACATTGCAGAAGCTCTGTCAAGGTGAACTCGAAGACAGCTAAATCTCAGGTATACACGCAAAGTGGTGAATTGAACAGAATACTGCTCTCAGTTCTTAAGCTAAGTTTGTGCGGGTGACATCCCAGCACATGAATGATCATCAAAGCCCAGCAGGTTTGCTGGTGAAGTATCAACAGCCGAAGAGAAAGTGAGCTATAGGATCACCATTTGTGGTTTTCTTTGTCCATGCCTCCTTTGCAGGACAGTTTGAAATGTAACTTATTATTTTGAGGTTCATTTGTGTAGGGTTTTGTTATAACCAAGCAGTACATAAATTGTTTACTAAACTAAGAACTGAATTTTGCAAGCATAATCGAGTGCACTAGCATAGGCACCTAGAGCTGGAACCTCTGCCATATGGCTCCAGGAAAATCATGCTTGCTCTGCTGCAGTATCCCAAACATGACTGATCTGCCTCACAGAGTTATTGTGAAGGTAGGCAAGACTGAAGAACTTTCTGCCAATTAATTGTTCTATAAGTGATAATCCTGCTTTAGAAATTAAAATAATTGCTTCCTTTCCTGAATTCTTAACTACATACACATTTATCCCCTTATCCTCCTGCTAATCTATATTTTTAATGGGACGATATGCCAGCAAGCTACGATGCAATTTTAACATATGTTCACAGGTAGGCCTGTGATCACATTCACAGCAAGCCTTAAAGCTAGAAATAAATTTCCACACAGAAGACCATAAATTAATCATTATTATTAACAGAATTCTTGCCTGCACCAATGTTTTTTCAATATTCATAAACATTTCGACGTTTCGATCCATTCGGGAAGGGTTCTGCAAATCAAATCGGCGCCTGCAACAAAAAATATTTATATAGTACTTAGTATAGCTAAAAACCTTTAGACATGTTTGGGATAATTCAAGACAGCATTGCATGGAATTAGGGCTATACAGCATCTGATACAGTCTTTGATGGTCCTGTGCATGTGATAAGGCAACACCTTGTCCCATCAATTCCATCAGAAGTTCTGTCCATGCATACAGAAACATTTCCTAGAGAGCCTTTAGACTTAGGGCACTCCAAGGAACCACAATTTAATGGAGTGGAGAAAGAGAAAGGAAGATGAGGCCAGGGAAAAAATAAAGGCAGTGAGAACAACCACAATTATCTAGGATTTGGGGGAAGGGAGATACCCCAGAAAAATGCTATGCATCAAAAGGAAAATAAGCAGCCATATAATGGAATTACATGTAGGAATGAAAATCAGGACAGACGAGTAGCAGGTGTCATGTGAGAGGCGGTTCCTAGTCCATTATCCTCACCACAGACCCTATGTGCAACAGGAGAAGCATGTATGCATACAAGTGTTTGGACTAAACTGTTTCCTTTCCTCCTCTTCTCTTCTACAAGCCTTGAAAATATCAAGAGTTGCATCGCTGGCTCAATCCAAAGACTAATCCAGTGTTTTGTTTAAGGATAGCCGCCAGGTAGATTATTTTCAAAGTTACAGAGAAGAATGAGATCTGATGCTCTTGCCCTGTTTGCTCCCGGCATCTGTTTGTTCCTTTATCCTCACTCATCATGAAGTGAATGCCAGAATCTGAAGCACTAACAAGGTCTGAAAGGAAATTTGAGCGGCCAAAGGAAAAACAAGCGACTATTTAAAAAATGTTATGCCACTCTGCTTCAGAAGTTCTCTAATGGCATGTAAAATCACCGGATAGGATCCACAGATAAGCATGGAGCTAGACAGAGGAAGCAAACTTTCCTCTGCCTCCGGAAGTTGCTACAACATGATTCACACACACCCTTGCCCTGGGCATGCCAGATCACCTGATCCCACAGAATCTATAGAACCTCTGTGTCTGTGTGTGTGTGTGTGTGTGTGTGTGTGTTAGGCCTTGGTCCAGTATACCTTAAGGAACGTCTCCACCTCCATCGTTTTGCCCGGACACTGAGGTCCAGCGCCAAGGGCCTTCTGGCGGTTCCCTCACTGCAAGAAGCCAAGTTACAGGGAAGCAAGCAGAGGGCCTTCTCAGTAGTGGCACCTGCCCTGTGGAACACCCTCCCACCAGATGTCAAAGAGAAAAATAAGTACCAAACTTTTAGAAGGCAGCCCTGTTTAGGGAAGCTTTTAATGTTTAATAGGTTATTGTATTTTAGTGTTTTGTTGGAAGCTGCCCAGAGTGGCTGGGGAAGCCTAGCCAGATGGGCGGGGTATAAATAATATATTATATTATTATTATTATTATTATTATTATTATTATTATTATTATTATTATTATTATTATTATGTCAACTTTGCCATGCTTATCTATTACAAAATAACAACATACAGGAAAGAATATAAAGAATTTTCCAATGAAAAACCTGATCTAACTACAAGTTCTTTGAAATAAAGTGCCACATGCTCATACTCAAAGATGAAAAGAAAAAGACTCACCATCCTTGCTCATTTTTGTACTTATATGCAGCACCAAGAATGTGACATAGTGTTCCTCCAGCTTTGAAGTCCATGAAGCACTTTGCCTAAAACAGAGAAAATATCAAGGTGACATTCCTACTCACAGTAACAAAAGCAGAAGCAAGCAGTGAAGCAGCGGAATATTAAACAGTACAAGCCTCCCAAGGAACCAGTTGCAAAAAAAAAAATCACATTATTTGAGCAAAGTATTGGCAGGCTGAAACTTAAAGTACACACACCTCACTGGTCTCCTGTGTCTCCCACCCACCCCCCACAATGTTAGAGATTTCAAGTTACATTTGGGTCCTGCATACTGTCCTTAAAATCTAAAATATTAAACAGTACACTACAGCACTGCAAATCTGTAGTGCAAAAATTGACAGGCCATGTGTTGCACAGAAACAACTCCCAGAGTGTATGTGAACAGTTATCCCTACCTTCCTAATTTATTGGTGCAACCAAGTAGGAGCAAATGATATGAACCCAAACAAAGTCAGGGTCCTAGAGAATTACTCAGCACCAAATCAGGACCCCTTGAGGTCAAGACAGTCCTCTGTGTGTGACTATCCTAGCTATCCCTCTTGTCAGGGGTGTAGTGAAATATTCTACAATAAAATACGTGGTCTCTCAAGTTGCTCCAGTGCTGTGCCCAACAAGCACTACATAAGTAGGGGTAATCAAGACTGATCTATTTAATTTAAATCATAAAGACAAAAAGATCAATTGAAATGCATGCCATCACTGAGTTTGCCATCTTGAAGTTCACAAAAGGAATTGCAACTCAAGATGCTGGCGATTACCTATGAAATCCTAAACGGCTTGGCCCAAGCACATATTTGGGTTCCATCTACTTATGTATTAAAGTCTCAAAACAAAGCCCAGCTCTGATTTAATCCTACAGTATTCTTAGTATATTGAACCCTGCAGGGTTGTTAGCAGATATAACAGCACAAGAATTACGAAGAGTGAAGGCAAAATTTGTCAACTTGTGTTTCTGACACCAAGTGAAACAGGAAGAATCAATCCTTTTGCTTCTGGGTTCAAATACAGCCTCCCACTCTTAAGTGTTGGCAGCTTTTTCAGAAGGCAGCTGTAGACCTATTTACTTTGAAGTATATGGCAAACACAACAGCTGAAGAAACATTACAAGAGCGTTTTAAATACTCACAGGGAACTTTGTAAAGGCAGGATTGGCAACATGTTTTCCGAAGGCATCTTCCTGAAACTGCAGCAGCTGCACCACAAGCCCAGCCAGCGTTTTATTGGTAGGAGCATCTGCTTGAACATACTGGAAAGCAAACATTTCCCAAATCAATCTTTGTCTTTTCACTCATCTGGAAAGTCACTCACAAGCTACAGCAACTTTAACGCCACAAATTCAAGGTTCATTTCTGCCACGTTGGTGACTTTTTAATCCTGACTTTTAACAGTTATTCTGCAACACAAGTTAGTAGCTAGTCAGTCAAAGAGGAGCTGTCATTAGATTTAAATTTGCCAAGTTCATTTAAGCTGCTATTAGTTTTCAATACATTAAATGCAAACCATCACTGGCAAGGCCAGTACTACTCCTGTGTTCAACACTACAGTATACTACTACTACTATTGCTGCTGCTGCTAATACTACTACTACTACTACTACTAATAATAATAATAATAAATTATTTGTACCTCGCTCATCTGAGTGGGTTGCCCCAGCCACTCTGGGCATCTCTCAGGCATTAGTAAAGGTAAAGGGACCCCTGACCATTAGGTCTAGCTGTGACCGACTGTGGGGATGCGGCACTCATCTCACTTTATTGGCCGAGGGAGCCGGCGTACAGCTTCCAGGTCATGTGGCCAGCATGACTAAGCCGCTTCTGGCAAACCAGAGCAGCGCACGGAAACACCGTTTACCTTCCTGCCAGAGCGGTATCTATTTATCTACTTGCACTTTTTTGTGTGCTTTCGAATTGCTAGGTTTGCAGGAGCAGGGAGAGAGCAACGGGAGTTTCGTGGTGATTCGAATCGCCGACCTTCTGATTGGCAAGTCCTAGGCTCTGTGGTTTAACCCACAGCGCCACCCTCGTCCCAGTCTCTCAGGCATTAAAGGGCACCCTATTTATATTGCATGCACTTCTTATAAACAGTGTCCAACAGTGGACAAAGCTGATAACCATTTGCTACCCAAGATTACGTTCACATTTTTGTCCACTGTTCAAATGCATGAGCTTGCACCAGTAAGAGAAATGCACATTAGTATGAACACATTTCACAAATTAAAGTGATCCTCAAAATCCTCTTTCCGTGGAGCCGTAGCTTGACACCCCGTCTTCATACCCAATTGCAACAAAGTCTGTGTATTGACATTTGTTCACCAGTATCCTGAACTGCCGTTGCCTCTCTCACATCTCTTTCCTCTGTCATCTCGATTGTCAAATTTCAAAGCGGTCACTTCCTTTTAACAGCAACCCAGTTTTTTCACTTACGCTGTAAACCACCATGTGCACTGACGGATGTGTAAAAGAAATGGTATTTCACAGGAATTTTGAAAGTTTGGTCTAGGTAGGCATTGCTTATGGTCCCCCGCTGAGCCTTAACCCTCCCCACATATCTAGTCTAGTATTATCACAGGCAATGTGGAATAATCACACACAGGTGAGTGGGCACTGGGCTGCCATCTGCTGGAGACAAAGAAGTATTGTATTTTTTTCTATCATGGGCATGAAGGAAGCCAAGCGAAGTGCCACCTTCACTGAATCTCTCTGGTATCTCCCTGAATTTCTGAGCTAGGAACAAAGGGAAATTCCCTCCTCTGCATAGAAGCAAAGTCCGTCTTACTAGTCTCCTTTTTCCTTCATAAAAAGAGTTCAGCCTCTGCCAACCACTTTATGAGGAAAAATAAAACTGCAGGTTAGTAATTTCTGTGGGCTTATTGGCAAGGCTCCCTGAGCCCTTTGGCAAGAGATGGAGAAGTGTATGACACCTGACACTGTGCAGCACTTCAGAGACAAAGCACTTGGGAGTTCTCAGTGATTCTGAGTGCCTCTTTGATCCCAGGTAAAAGCTGGGGTGTGATTTGTGCCTGGTATGTTTATACTGCAAGCATCTCCTAGCCTGATATCCCCTGGCATTAATTATTTACTTTACAACACTGTTATTCACTTGAATGTTATCTGCTGCCTGGTGTTTTGTTAGAGGTGGACCAGGGGAGTTAAGTGTCGAAGACAGGGAAGGTGAAAGAGACTGCCATCTTTCTGATGACAGGAGCTGGGTGGCTGTCTCAGGACTTCACAGCATCCATGTCAACCATGGGGCTGTCTTGGTACTCTAATGACATGTGTGCATTGAAGCAGCAGAACTGACAGCAAGCGCACAGGTGGCATCAACCTTCGACTCTAAATGAACATGGGTGAGAATGCACTACTACACTAACCATGTGGCAGTGATAGCAACAAAGAAAGCTTGCTTCTCTGTCATTGCTGAGTTTGCAAACAGCCATTGAGCAGAGCTTTTCTGAGTGATGAATGCCCTTTTGACATTTGGCCCATGAAGCACTGTTCTGAAATCTTTAGCAGCCTCCTCTAAGTTGTGCTGTCCTAACGATAAAGGGGCTCAGATTTGGACAAAGTTGGACACCACAGTTACAGCACAGTTACTCCAGCAGAGTTCTCCAGAGCACTACCTGTTCAATCTATACAGCATCAGTTCCGGTTTTAGCCAGGGGGTGAGGACTACTGCAGCCAGGTTATACCGAACCAGGAATGGCCGCAGTTGGTGAACCAGTAGATGTTAGAAATACCACTGATGCTACTTTGCCTTCCACACAAAGAGAAATCTGGGACTACTCCCAAGGTATGCACCTGGCCGCTTCAAGGGGGTTGCAACTCCGTGCAGAACTGGCCTCTTACCCAATTCCTGGACATAAGAGCTACAAAGACACAGCATCTGTTTTGTTGGGATTCAACTTCAGTTTTCTGGCCCCCAACCAAAGCATTTCTACCTCAAAGCAGTTATACATCCTTAACTGATTAGGGGAGAAACAGGAGCTGGGTGTCAACCGCATACTAAAGACTCTATTCCAACCCTACCCAGATAACCATACAGCTGTTAAAAAGCATTGGGGTCAAGAAGGAGCCCCAGAACCACATAGCCGGCTTGCTATGGGCTCACACAGCAGTCCCCCTCTGCCACTCTCTGGAAACTGCCATATGGATAAGACAGAACAGAACCACCATATCACTCTGCCTTCAACACACAACCAGCAGTGCCACTCCAGATGAATACCACGGAGAACAGTATCAAAAGCCACTGAGAGAAAAACCAAGAGGGTCAATCCTCTCCCAGCACAGGTCATCAACCAAGGCTTCTTCAATGGCAAAATTAGGCCTGAAACAAGACTGAAATGGGTCCAGCAAATCTGCTTCTTCCAACCATGCATGGAGCTGGATGGCAACCATCCTCCCAAGCTCCATCCTCAAAAAGGGAATAATAAAGCCATCACATATCTCTGGGTCTAGGGAAACATGTAGTTTTAATTCTGTATATATGCCCTGGGTTCCTGCATTGATAGTACTTATTTCCTCATCTATTACATTCATGCTTTTAAAGAACACTTCCAACAGTTTCATTCGCTAACCTCTGAGACTTCAATAATGCTTTTTACTGCTATGTTAATAACGTTTTAACTGTCTCAGAGATTATATGCTGCTATGAACGTTATCCCTTTTACTATGCCAAGACATCTCGTAAAAAGGGGAAACAAGCCCATATTTAAAGTTCCACATGGTACGTAATTGCTTGGCTACACACAGAGGACCTTGGACAACTTCACGGTTTCATCACCACCTCAGAAATTAATGCAAAGACAGCTTCAGCTAGACTTAAATGAAACGGATGGCCCTGTCAGCTCACACATCTAGGCCCATAAGTCCTCTTAGGACAAAAGACCACACTGAGCATGTGCCCCAGGGACCTTTACAAATGGACAACCCCCCCCCCATTTTGTTCCATCACACATTATCCCTCTGACCTTATAGCCCACCCTGCAGAAAAGCTGAAAATAAAGAACAACAGCAACCTGATATTTGAAGCAGGAACAGCTTTAACATAACAAGCCCCACAACTGCAGGGTGAAGAGGCAGCTGGCCCTTTGTTAGTTCTTCCCAGGGAAAGCAAAGACCTTGCCTCTCCCGCACAGAGCCCGCCCCCTTCGCTTCACACAAGAGCTCCCATTCAACTGGAAAAGGCTATCCTCTTTCTCCTAAACCCAGGTAGGTAACAGGACACCCTGACCAAGTCTGAACCAATTTGCCACTCCCCTTTTAAACTACCATTCTCAGGAGACAAGGAGCCTAGGTCCCTGCCCCCAACTATTCCCAGGATTACACTCCATTCAGTTCCTTTCTCTCTTAAGCCACACACACCCCTTCTATCTATTTATCTATCTATCTATCTATCTATCTATCTATCTATTTATTTATTTATTGAATTTGCATGCCACCCTTCATTTGCAGGTCTCAGGGAAGCTCACAGCATAAAAACACAAGATAAAAAAATACAAAATTTATAATGAAAACAAGAACAAACCAATGACCCTTCTCCCCTCCACTACTCATTCTGTATGTAAACATCTACATACACAAGATAAACACAAACCACATGACCCGAAAAGGGTCACCCTTCCGCCTGCCAACAATTCAGCACCTGTTTATTGCAAAATGCAACCTGCACAAGCGTGTTTACATGCACCCCATTAGTCCCAAAGGAAGTCGGCTGGCTGAAGCCCTGCTGATCCACCCCTCAAATACTCTTTATAATGGGAAACAACCCTCCAGAGAGGACGCCCATCCCTCACACCCCCAGTGTTGCCCACCAAGTTGCTCTTCATTCCCTCGCCTACACCTGGCCCCCTTTGAGTCCCCACCCGGCTTCCCTCCTCCTCGTTCTGCGCACCCTTACTCGGGAGTAAACCCCGCTGACTTCTGCAGCACTTCAAAGGGCACCCCCGCCCCCGCCGCGCCAGATCACCTCCCGTCTTGGGGTTTGTTTTGTTTTTGGCACTGGAGTCGCCTCCCTTTGTCATGCCCCCCTCTCCGCCAGCCCCGCCAGAGGGAGGCTCCCTCGGGCAAGGGTCCGGTGCCAGGCTGGGGAGGGGGAGGGGGCGGCTTCCCCCCTGAGGCCCCGCCCTCCCTCCCTCCCTCGCCGAGGGAAGGAAAGGGGCCCGTGAGGGAGAGAGGGAGGGGAGGCGGCGGGGCCCCCTGAGGGGAAGAAGGCGAGGCCTCTTTCTCCTCAGGCGACGCCGCCGCCGCCGGGGCCGGGGCCTGGTCCTGGGCCTCCTCACCTTCTTGCAGTGCTTGCCGAGCCAGGCCCGCGCGGCGTCCAGCTGAGAGACGGTGTCGGGGCTCTCCCAGAACTTCCCCGAGGGGCCGCCGTCCTTGCGCCGCGACGCCGACAACGGGGCGGCGGAGGAGACCCCCGAGCCGGGCGCGCCCCCCGCCGCCGCAGACCCCAGGACGCCGCCGCCGCCGCCGCCTGCAGGCACGGCTGCTGCTGAGGCGGCCGCCGCCGCCGCCATTGTCCTTCCCGGCCTTCCGCGCCTCCTCCGCCGCCACCGCCGCCGGGGCCCGACGCCTCCCACTCTCTTGGCCCCGCGCATGCGCAGAGCCCGCGGGACGCCGCGGCGGCGGCTGCCACACCGCCGCCACTCTCCCGCGCGCACGCGCAGCGGACCAGCCTCCCACTCGCTCTTGCCTCACGCGGCGCGCGGGACGCCGGCTCCTCGCGCTGGCTCAGGAGGCGGGAGTGCTGGCCGGGCGCATGCGCACCTAGGGCCGTTTCTACGGCCGCCCCCTCTTGCGACGCCCTCTCCGCGCAGGCGCCAGGTGGGGGCGGGCCACGCCTCCTGGAGGATGTGCGCATGGGCGAGGCTGGAGCGCTTTTTCCCACTCCCTCTCTGCGCAGGCGTGCCGGGAAAAGCTGTGCGCCTGCGCGCTGAGCGGCCCTTGTTCTGGTCGCTGCTGGGCGGAGCAGCGTGGCGGGAGCTGGAGCAGCAGGCGGGCAAAGCCTCGCTGGCAGGGAAAGCCGATCCCCCAACCCTGGAAAAGAAGCAGCCCGAGCCTGCAGCAGGGTTTGGCGCCAGGGATGCCCACCAATTATTCGGATCTGTTGCGCCTAGTTGAATATGCAGTTAATTGAGCGTGCAATTTTGCATTATGCAGAAGGAGCAAGAACAACAGCAGGAGAGGCAGGCTGCAGAAGGCTGGCTCCATCAGCTTTGCCAAAAGCCCAGCTCCATCAGGCGCCTCCTGCCCTTGAGCTGCCAGCTGGTCAATACAGGAACAACTCGCGAGAAATGGGGCCTGGGAAAATCCGACAACAGGGCGATGAAACATTTCAAAAAGAATGGAAGAAAATTATGTTGTGCGTAGGAAAGATTTGTGTGAAATAGAGAAACCAGCAGAATCGAAATAAACCTCATAATGTGTAAGATAAATACTTTCATTGGAATAATAAGTACAATGTAATTAAAGTAACCAATGGTAGCTGCAAATAATATATAGGTAGACAACAGGAATTGTATTTATAGAAGGGCTTATTTATTTACAGACAATCTTTGGACAAATGCATAAGCAGAACAACAATATATAGAATGGATAAAGACAATGAAACAATTAGAAGCAAGATGAAGTCAAGAAGGAAGGAGGGAAGTCAGCTCATAGGAGCAAACTATAAATGTATAATATAATATGTATTTGAAGTATGAAGTCTGGAAAACTAATAAAGATTATATTAAAAAAAGAAAAGAAATTGGTGCCTGGAAGGTCGTCATCCCCCGCCTTCCTTGTTCCTTGTCCTTTATGTGATGTTTTCTTAGATCATAAGCTCGTGGGCAGAGAATGTCTGCATTTTCATTGATTAGCCCTTTTGGCTGACAGCCAGGTACAAATGCTCGAAAGTTACAAAATAATAGGGGAGTATCTCAGTGGTAAAGGACCCAATTCAATCATTAATAGCATTTTCTGACAGGGCTGGGAATGTCCCCTGGAGAGCTGCTGGCAGTCACAGACAACACAGAACTGGGTGGTTCAAAGGTCGACTCCTAAAAAGGAGTTTCCTATGGCAGTGAGAAGGCTAGAGCGGAATGTTAGAAGCTCTTGAAGCTGAGCCACAGCTCAGTGGTACTGCTTTGTGTGGATAAAGTCCCAGGTTCAATCCCAAGCACAGGGCTGGGAAATAGCACCCACCTCAGAAATGCCAGAGTTGCTGTCAGTCAGTGGAGACGAAGCTGGATACACAGCTGTTATGCTCCTAACTTTTAAGACAAAATAAAATAAAAATAATAAATTGTCCAGTAGCACCTTAGAGACCAAGCTTGTTCTGGGTATAAGCTTTCGTGTGCATGCACACTTCTTCAGATACCACAAAAGCTTATACCCAGAACAAACGTAGTTGGTCTCTCAGGTGCTACTGGACAATTTTTTTATTTATTTCGACTGCATCAGACCAACATGGATACCTGGCTGAATCTTTAAGACAGAACAATTCTATTGAAGACCTCATCTGCCAGACTCCCTTCTGAGCTGATTCTGCTTGTGTACAGAACTTAAGTGTTATAGGGGAGACGTTATCACTACTTGATTAATAAGAGACCACCAGGAATTAGCTTTGAAAAGGGAAAACACAGGAAAACTACCGCCTTAGTAGTTAAGGGTGACTTCCAAGTTCTTGCAGTTGCCTCTGCACCACGGACTAACCTGGGCGTGCTAAGGAGGCAGGGCTGAAACAAGAAATGTGGGCTGATGAACAGAAAAGGAAACAGCAGCCATTCCATCAGCGTGTAAGAGGGAGATGGAGTTGCAGGGCTTCTTCCACTGAAAAACCTGCAGCTTTGGGCTCACCCTCTAGCATTTCCATTCCAGTTCACTGCAAGAACTCTGGAAGGTGTCTTGAGTTCACTTCTGCTTCCATGTGGAGGCACTAATGTTTTCAAATCCTGGTTGCTGGAAACCAGAGTGTGGGGAGTGTGTTCTCATGCTGAAGTTCTGCTTGCAGGTTTCTCACAAGCTTCTGTTTAGCCACTGTGAGAACAGGATGCTGCACAAGAGAGTTACTGACCCGATCCAGCAGGTTCTTACGTCCCACCCCCTGGATGAAGGAAATCTCTGGTATTTGATTTGGGGGCTGTCACAGTCCGGTACATGGGCGATCGAAGTCCCGGCTGGGGGGGGTGCAAGATGGCAGGGTGGGAGCAGGAACTGGAGTCCAGGAATCAGAAAGCCAAGAGTCCAAGGGTCAGAGAGCCGGGAGTCAAGAAGCCAAGGGTCTGAGGGTCAGGAAGCAAGGAGTCACGAAGTCAAGAGTCTGAGGATCAAGGAGCAAGAAGTCACGAAATCAAGGGTCTGAGGATCAAGGAGTAAGAAATCATGGAAGTCGAGGGTCTGAGGATCAAGGAGCAAGAAGTCACGAAGTCAAGGGTCTGAGGATCAAGGAGCAAGAAGTCACGAAGTCAGGGGTCCAAGGATCAAGGAGCAAGAAGTCACGAAGTCAGGGGTCCAAGGATCAAGAAGCAAGGAGTCAAACGCAGCAAAGCAGGGAACATGTTGCTGTGGCAAAGAGCCGAAGGGTAATGCTGACTTTATATCCCTTCCCGGCTCTTGCCACCAGGTGCTGTGAGCTGCCAAGCGGCCTCACCTGTGTGGCCGTTCCTTGCCTCTTCAGAACAAACTTAGGAAGGCCCCAGTCCTGCAAAGTCCTATTGGTCACAGTGCCTGGCTCCTGCACGCACACCTGACAGGGGCTTTCTTTTGGCTGCAGAGCGGGGTGAAATGCTTTTAAATACGCAAGAGCTGCGAGGAAGATTAAAACTGCAGCAGGGCTGGGTAAGACAGGCTCTGTTCAAGGCTGCCTTTGGAAAGTGCTCAGAAACTTCCAACTGGCTCAAAGAGCTGCAGCCGGACTCTGGAATGGGGCTGGTTTTAGGGAGCAGACTGGCTAGCAGACTGTTTCAGAGCACAACTCACAGTGCTGGTTATATAAAAACCCTACATGGCTTAGGCCTGGGCTATGTCAAAGACCGTATTCTCCCATACAAACCAGCCTGGGGCCCAGCGATCATTGGTGAGTGAGGCTTCTCTCAGTCCAACCACTATCACAAGCAGGTGACATGGGAAGAGGGCCTGCAAGTCCCTTCCTAGACTGGCTCCCTCTGGCATGCAAAGACCTTTTCATTCCATCAGGCCTTTAGGAAGTGGCTGGTTTAAAGGAAAAGCGCTAGTGCTGTGAGGTTTTTATTGTTAGTATCTGTATTTTTTATATAATTTATGTACGTGTGACTTTAATTCTATTGGTCTTTAATTACTGTTTATTATATACAATTATGTCTTGCCTGTAAAAAGAAATCCTCAAAGTGGTTTAAAAGAAGATAAAACAATAAAAATCAATTAAAAATTGTAATATTTTAAAACATACAAAAGATTAAAATTCACCTTAACTTTCTATTGATACTCTGTTTCTGTTTTTAGATTTTCTAGTTTATCTGTGTTTTTATATTTTTCTCTGCAAGCCGCCTTGAGTCCTTAGGTCTGGGGGGGAAAGCAGAATATAAATAAATGTAATAATGCCTGTATCATCTGTGTCCTTTCCACACCAATGTGTGGGTCTCACCCGGTATGAGTTTTAAAATATTTACAGTGGTGCCTCGCAAGACGAAAAGAATCCGTTCCGCGATTCTCTTCGTCTAGCGGTTTTTTCGTCTTGCGAAGCAACCCTATTAGCGGCTAAGCGGATTAGCGGCTATTAAAGGATTAGCGGCTAAGCTGCTAAAAGGCTATTAGCTTAGCGGCTTAGAAAAAGGGGGGGAAGCGGGGGACGACGACGCAAGACTAGCAAGACGTTTTGTCTTGCGAAGCAAGCCCATAGGGAAAATCGTCTTGCGAAGCAACTCAAAAACGGAAAACCCTTTCGTCTAGCGGGTTTTCTGTCTTGCGAGGCATTCGTCTTGCGGGGCACCACTGTACTTCTATGAAATGGTGTTTACATGGGGGGTGTTCCACACCTGCTTTTTCCAGTAAATTATGCAACTCCACAGCTACGACAAGAGGAAGTTCTACCTGCTAGGCTACCTTTTCTTTGTTATTCTCATTGTTTGCTTTTCACAAGACCTGGAGAGGTTCTCACCAGAACTCTTGAAAACGTTTGCATGAAACATTTATGCTCATTGACTTTTCTCAGCTGTACTCAACCCAAGGCAAGATGACCCAAAAAACAAATGCGAGTTTATGCAGAGGAAAAGACTTCGCTGCTGTGTTTGGAAGAGCCACTAGCTTTATTTTCTCTCCTGTTTTCGCAGGATTTTTGCACAACATGCTGTGAAGTCATTCCTGGCACATGAGCCTATCATGACTCAAGTTATAAACAGAGCACAAATATGAAAATGCCAGAATGACAGAAGGGAGTCTACATACAGAACGACACAAAGTGTGTGCCTACTAGACAGTGCTGGTGCTAGCGTCGATAGATCCAAGCTCTGGGGGGTGGGGGGGGGTGGTACAAGTATGACTGGGTGGATTTGGATTTTGTAAAAAAAAAACCTTAAGAGAAGGGAGACATTACCAAACTCCTTGAAGTTGCGCTAACTTTGACAACCACACCGCACTCCCTCCTTGAATGCTGCCTCCTCTAGGCAAACCTTCCAGTAGGAAGTTCACTGAGCTAATCCTGATGAAGTGTCACAAGAGAAACGCCATGGAATTCAAGAAAATGGATTGTAGGTTATTGAGTAGAATGGAAATCCCTTTCTACTGGAGGCGAAACTGAATCCTCGCCAGCTTTGTTTAAAGACACACACCTATTCCACCAGAGAACGGATCTCAAAAGGTAAATCAAACTACCTGGGTGATTAAAATATTATGAAGTTCAATCCCATTTTTTTTATATGACCAGATCCTTAATCAGGAGGACAACAACAACAAAACAGCCACCCAAAACATCCAACCTGTCACGTTTTATTTGATGTGCTGGGAGATAAATTAGAACATCCCATACAATGAACAAGATTTACAGTTTCTCTGAAGGAAATGTAAAAAACAACAACAACCAAGCTTTATCATGATTTATTGTTTATTATTAGCAACAATAGCATTTCTGCAAGGCCAAGAAAACATGATTTGCATGTTAGAGAATCAGTGATTTCAGAACTACATTTAAAAATTAAAAACCATTATGAAAAATTTGTAGGGGAAGCATCTGTCCTCCCCTACAGGCATTTATTCAGCGCTCACACACACACACACACACACACACACCAACTACCCCTTGGTTATATCCCTTGCTGCCATCTGCGGCACCGGGACAAAGCCTGTGATCTGTGCGAGTGAGTTTCCACAATCGATACTTTACTCCTGCCCCCAAAAGTGGCATAAAAACCTCATGAGGACTACATGTTCAACTGACTGGCACCCTTTCAAAGAAGTGTTGCCTGAGTAACAGACATCCAAATTGAAACAGCTCAGCCTCCCCCCTTCTTTTGCTGTGTCTTCCATCCTCTTTGCTGCTCCCTTTTTGGGTTACACCTTGGGCTGCTGCACTTGTGGCACCAGCGCCTAACCTTGCCAGCGAGGCGCAAGAGTTCTTCTGCCCAGAAACAACCTGCAACTGGGCTTTTCTGGATGCCTCCCCCCCTCTTACCACACTAGGGAGGCCCAGCACCTTGCCTCTGCTGCTGCCTGTCCAGCCCTTACTGATCTAGGGGAGCAGGAGCTCCAAGTTCACAGCTGGACCTCTGCTCCAGGCACAGCAGTGCTCTCTGCCGCCACTGCCTTGCTAGGCCAACTCGTCAGCCAAGCTCTGTGATACCAATCTATAGAGTATGGGTGCAACTCTTCCACGGGTTATCATGGGGCCCAAACGCTCATCTGTTGTTGATGAGCACTGGCGGGACGCAGGGCTGGCCTGCAAACTCGTCTTGCGGCTTGCCGACGCCTGGTTGCACCTGCCAACCGGATGCAAACGGCTCCCTAGGATTAGAAGCGCTGGAATTTATATTGTTAGTCCTCAAGCCCTGATTGCTCCTAGAGTTCCACTGCTGAATGGTACTCGTCTGCTTGCCAGGAGCTTCGCACGGCGGGTCCTGAAGCGCCTTATACTCTGTGTCGGAAAGGGGGAATGTGCGGGGCTCCCACGGCTGGACGTTCTACGACAGAGAGAAAGAGTAGCAGCGTTAACGGAACGGAATATATTATTGTCATTTGAGGAGGAGGCGCGAGAAAGAGAGAGATTATGCATGCTTCCATCTTGCTTGGATGAGATTAAAAACCAGAGGAGCAGCTTTTCTCTTGAAGGAACAACAAAATCAACAGTAATCATCCTCTCAACCCTTATTGATAGGTCTAGTTTACATATGCCACTTTCTTTATCTTGATAAATATGATGCCTTCCATAGAATGAGAAGCTGTTTTAAGTCACAATTAGAAGGGCACGCTATAGAATAAACATTTAAGCAAACTGTGCTTTAGAGATGCATGTCAGCTGTCATTCTTCATCTGCTTAACATTCAGCTTCATTGGCTTGCTCCTATTTCAGTGGGGCACAGATAGACACAGTAGGTGCCTCAACTGTCTTAGCTGTGCCTCCTTAACTGTGGTAAGATCAAAGACAACGTAGTTTGCAAGCTAGTTTCAATACCCTTGTTTGGCTGTCTTTACAAACCATAGTTTATGAACCAATATAGGTTCAGAGGTAAAAACGATGGCTTGGCATAACAACCCAATTATTGTGACACCTTTTTGGAAGTAAGGTTACAAGGTTTAACTTCTGTTCCCCCCCCCCCCACTAACCCACAGTACACAAATGCAAACAATCCACTGCAATGATACATTCAAAGTCCAAATATAGAAGGTTTATTTGCATCCCCTTCAGCCCCAGAAATGCTTGCGAGCAATTCTTCAATTGTATTCTCTTGTCTTTCATGGCAAATCCAAGATGGTGACATCATTTTATACTCTGAATGAGTGACCATGGTGGGCAATGCAGATGAGGGAAAAGCTTCAAATATGTATGGTTTGCCAAGTAAACAGGCTGTATGTGAGCTCTCCAAGTAGAAACACAGGTCCTCACCTGAATATCTTCGTCCATTTCTGAGAAGGAGAAACTTGTGTCTTCACTAAAGGACAGACTGTTTCTTCCCCTGCCCTTTATGAGGAGGGGCTGCAGAACGTTGGAAAGTTCTGGGCTGAGAGACCCCATGGGAGAATTTGCATACTGGAGATGGTTAAGATTATGTGACGTGGCATCTGGAGAGCCCGGCTGAGGAATCCATCGGCCATCTGCTCTGTTAGAGCTCCTAAAAGAAAAACACGCCACAAAAAAAAACAATCACACTGCCAATGTGAAGCCACACTGTGAGGACAACTGTTACATGTGAGAACTGTAAAACTCACAGAAGTGCAAGCTCAGAAGCAGAGAGGCCTATAGCCAAGGTATCATGCAGAATTTCAAAATGAACTCTTCACCCATACTCTTTAAAAACAACCGGAGCAGGCGGGGTGGGAGGGAGAGTCCAGTTGACTTTTCACTGCCATATTTACAGCATGCACTCTGGCAATAATTCTACTCATGGATTTGACAATGAGGCTAAACTACTAGAGAGGTTCTGCCTGATTTAAGCAAGGGAATGTGACTTAATACAGAGATCTTAGCTGCCACATATTGCAATAATTCTAGTCCTCAGTGTTTGCAGCAGCACAGGATACTAAGGCTCTGAAATTAAAACGAGATCCAATGGTAAGTCTTCCTACAGACAGAGGGTGTGTGTGTGTGTGTGTGTGTGTGTGTGTGTGTGTGTGATTTCACTCATCCTGTTATGCTGTTACAATGTTTCCAAATCTTCGTGGAAGCCAATTCTCTTCCTACCTGCTCTTACTCCATTAATTTCTGAAAACACAGAGGCTCAAAATATGATAAATCTCTATTATAAGGGAAATTCCACAGCTGCTTCCAAGCCCGCTTGCATACTTTTGGAGCATTCTTAACAAAAGCTTATTCATTCGTTATTTCAAACCTGTCAACAGTTAGGCGGGATATGTGTGGGGGTGTGAACTGACCCAAAGCTATCAAATTATTTCCTAGCTAAGGAGAAACTTAAATTTTGTCTACTAAGGCTCAATGCAAAACTCCTAATCCACTCAACCACTGTACTGACTTCTTCATTAATGCTTTGCTCACAAGTTATGCAGGAAACAAAGTTTTGAATATAATCTGACTTGGGAAGAGAACTACTCCACAATACACAGCTAGCAGCAAATGTTGGGATACCTGTTCCCTCGCCTGTGGGAAATGCTTCCTGCCCAGGAATCCCAACGGGCCCTTTCCAGCTCTTCATATTTTTGGTGATGGTTCAGATATGTCTCATCAGAAATATCTTCCAGCTAGGACAAAAGAAAGTTATTTTTGACACATTCAAGAGAGTCAAAGCTGTTTCTAAATAGATACTGTCCACCCACCCACCCCAAGAGACACAGGAAAAATAACCACATAATCTGTACAGGCCCAGCAGTGCAAAAGTTTAATAAAAGTACAGTTTCCCCCTTTCCACAGTTGCTAGAACATCACAGGTGTACACAAGTAGATAGGACTGTTTTGGTAAACGTGGCTACCAAATAAAGCACATTAATTTTGTCCAAAAACGGAACCAATTCTGCACCTTAATAACTAAATTTATGCAATATGTGTATACAACCTTTTGGATACACAAGAATGGAGATTTTCTCACACAAAATAGGTTTTACGCTCCTCCATGGCAGTGTTATTCAGTCTTGCAGTCTTGAATGAGAACAAACCAAAAGGAGTATGTGTTTGCTTTGATGACGGATTGGTTCAAGACACAAAATGAATGTACTGACTGCTGGCAGGATAAGCAAGGTAAGAATGGTGGTCTGTCACTCAAGGGAGTCAATTCTATGTAAAGTGAAGCTCTACACAGTCAATACAAGGCAAGAGAAGCCCTGGTCCGTGCAAGCCTAGTTAGACAGATGCACTGCTTGAGGCATGAGATAATGACCAGATCTGTTTCTCCTCACCTCTGAATCTACTTCTCCTGAGGTCTTGAGCTCTTTGAGATCCACCATTCTCCAGCTGCAGGAAGAAAATGACTCAGGATTAGGGGACGTTCTGCACATACTGCAAACAACTGCATCAACCAAAAGTGTACTCCAGGACTTGGCTTGCTATGGTGCTGCTTCTTCCTCAACTGTAGACACTGAGGCAATGCCACATTCTGAAGTCAAATACCTTCTCCAAAAAATCGCCAAAGGAGGTGTCAAAACAGGCTATGCCTAGTTAGCTCTAGTGCTCACTTGTGCAAGTCCTAAAAACTATGCAGGTTTCACCTTTCTCATAAGCAAGTTGACCTGCTAAATATCTACTGCTGAAATAGGGCGGGGGATGACGACAAGGTGGGATGCACAGAAGCTGAGTAAATGCACACACCATCCTCCGGCACCAGGAAATAAACCCATCCCTTAATCATGGCTACAGGGATTCTTCAATTCCACTCTTAAAACATACATTGATGTACAGTGGAACCTTGGTTCTCAAATTTCATCCGTTCTGGGAGTCTGTTCAACTCCTGAAACCATTTGAAAACCAAGGTGCGGCTTCCAATTGGATGCAGGAGCTTCCTGCACTCAAGCGGACTTCTGGGTTTTTGGCGTTCAGGAGCCGAAAGTTAAGAGTAGCAAGGCGTTCGAGAATCAAGGTACGACTGTACAGTACAGAACTCAATCACCCTCAACCTTACCACTGCTATTGACTGTGTAGCACAAATGGATTTATACATACAAATGGTCATATAATTATTGGGGAAACTGCCTTGTGTGCTATATGGCAGGAAAAGGGTGTGTGTGTGGGTGTGGGTGTGGGTGTGGGTGTGGGTGTGTGTGTGTTTAAGAGCCTCTATCATGTAGAATCAAACATACACTGCTTGCACCCAATATTCCTCAAGAGCCATGAGGGCTAGAAAACTGCTCCACAGCTGCAAAATAACTTTAGAGCCAGTGTGGTGTAGTGGTTAAGAGTGGTAGTCTTGTAATCTGGGAAACCGGGTTCGCGTCTCCGCTCCTCCACATGCAGCTGCTGGGTGACCTTGGGCCAGTCACACTTCTCTGAAGTCTCTCAGCCTCACTCACCTCACAGAGTGTTTGTTGTGGGGGAGGAAGGGAAAGGAGAATGTTAGCCGCTTTGAGACTCCTTAAGGGAAGTGATAAAGCGGGATATCAAATCCAAACCCTTCTTCTTCTTCTTTAAAAGGAAACAAGAGTTGGCAGTGGATGAAGATGTGCTTTAGGGTCAGAAACCTGTGAAGCTCTAGATCAGTGGTTCTTAATTTGTGGGTCCCCAGATGTTGCTGGACTACTACTCCCATCATCCCTGAGCTCTGGCCTTGCTAGCTAGGGGTGATGGGAGTTGTAGTTCAACAACATCTGGGGACCCACAGGTTGAGAAAGGCTGGATTTTTCTGGACTCCAGTTCCCATTATCCCTGCCAACTGGCTACAGATAATGGGAGTTAGGATTCCAAAGCACCCAGGTCCTGCTGTAATACACAATTCAGCCACTGGGTGTTTGGCCAGTTCATGGTATTTTAAGTTCCTCCACACCTGGAAATACAACTAACGCTTCACCAGGAGGTACAGTTAGGAAACTGCCACCGTGCCTCAGGGCACTTTAGAAAGGAGTGTGTTGATGTGACAACTTCAGGAGGAATTGTTGTTAACTCAGCCCTGTCCTTGACTAGCAAAACGCTACTTGGCATGAATTATGAAAAACAATGCTCTTATGTCTAAATCAACATGCTCCAGCTGCTGCTTAAATCTGAAGAGCCTCCAGGTGAACCCACCTTGGTGTCAAAATCTCTTTATACTGTAGCTTCTCCACCCGTGTAGCTGCAGCCATTGACATGGGGATCACTATATTGTTGATGTCATAGGAACATTCCACCTTCTTCTTCTTGGCAGGCTGCTGAAACCAAACAAGGATCATCAGAAAAGAATACAAAAACATAGTACTGTCATTCGCATTTCCTCCCAACACATCAAGTACACAGCTGGTTAACCAATGACGTCTAAATGTCCGCACAGGCAAATAAATATAGAGTCTAGCAGCTGTTTCAATATCTCTCTGCACCAGTACATTACCTGTGTGGTGTGAGACTGTGCTGGTGTGACCTAAGCAGCTGCAACAAATCTGAGCTCTAGGTCAGCACTGGTATGCCTACAACAGCATCTCTTATTATTGGCCCAATGCTCCATGCAGAATCAATCTTGCCTGAATAAAAGGACTCTTAGGTGTGCCACATTTTTGCATTGATCTGCTGCAACTGCTCTGTGCAGCGGTTGTTCTTAGCTGCCTTGAGCATGCCAATGGAAAGAGCTTAAAAAATGGACACATGAATAATGAGCAGCCACCTAACATTGAATGTGCTACAGAGCACAGAATGGGATGGGGAAAGTATCTTGACAGGGTGGGGCTAGGCCAGGCTTCCTCAACCTCGGCCTTCCAGATGTGTTTGGCCTACAATACAACTCCCATGATCCCTAGCTAGCAGGACAAGTGGTCAGGGATGATGGGAATTGTAGTCTCAAAACATCTGGAGAGCCAAGGTTGAGGAGGCCTGGGCTAGGGGGTGAAGTTTTCCAGGCAAAACTCCAAAGGCATTTAGGCCACCATGGGATACAACACAATTAGCCTGAGATATGGTTACTCAGGTCCTTCCAACAGGGCAAGAGTCAGGCTGTTTATTGATAAACACAGAAGCCATCAGAAATACAGCTTAAGGCTTTTTAAAATACAAAGAGCGCAAACAACCTCAGGATGAAAAAGGGTGAAGTAGTATATAGAAAAACACCCAAGACAAGCAGCTGAAGGACACAGGAATATTCCGCCCAAAGCAAAAATGAAAAGGGAATAAGTGGATAGTCTTTTGCCTTGGTACATTTTATTCAACCTTCAAGGCTTCCTTTTTCTTTTGAAAAAACACAGCCTGGTTTTTGGGTTTTTTAGTGCAGTAGTCTGCATATCTAACCAATAATATTCCTAAAAGAAAACGAAAAAAGCCACCAGGAGATATGCTTGAAACAGCATAGCAAATGAGTTGGGAGACAATTCAAGGTTAAGAGAACAGCGCATCATTTAAAAAACGTTTTGCACTCCCAAACACGCCTTGCTCAGGGAAAAGATGAAAGAGGCTTAAGTTTAAAGGGAAGTCACCCAGCAACACTAATTCTGTACTTCCTCTTTGCAGTTCTGTTTGCCAGAGGGACTATATGTTCCAACTCACCAACGTCGAGCTGCTAGCAGTCATGGAATTGCCAGGGACTTGGTTGGAGTGGGGGGCAGGTGTATTTTCAAAGCACAGAGATGGCACATGATGTAAAGAACTAGGTTTGTAGGTCTGAGGGCTAGGAACAAAGAAGCTGCGACTGGCCGATCCTTTCAGCAGAGGACCTGGTAATGAAAACATGAAATTAAGAGGATATACTAACTCCGCAACTTCTGCTTAACCACAAGGTAGATGGGAGTTCATTTTTTCTGCTGTACTTTCTGGAAATAGTTTACCTGTTATTGTTTTTTTAAATGTAGCTGGAGGAGCAACATCAAGTGGGAGTGAACTGCAAGTGTATCAATATATAGGTAAAGGTGAAGGGACCCCTGACCATTAGGTCCAGTCGTGACAGACTCTGGGGTTGCAGCGCTCATCTCACTTTATTGGCCGAGGGAGCTGGTGTACAGTTTTTCTGGTTTTCCGGGTCATGTGGCCAGCATGACTAAGCCGCTTCTGGCGAACCAGAGCAGCGCACGGAAACGCCATTTACCTTCCCGCCGGAGTGGTGCCTATTTATCTACTTGCACTTTGATGTGCTTTCGAACTGCTAGATTGGCAGGAGTAGGGACCAAGCAACGGGAGCTCACCCCGTCGCGGGGATTCGAACCACCAACCTTCTGATCGACAAGTCCTAGGCTCTGTGGTTTAACCCACAGCGCCACCCGCGTCCCCGTATCAATATATATGTTACCCTAAAATACTACTCCCGGTGCCCCCGTTTTCTTGATGTCCTACCCAAACCACCAACAACCCTACTGTTAACATTGATGCACTATGATGAGCAGCATGGAGAGAGTGGACGGTGAATTTTCTTTTGCCTCTCTTGCAAAAAACAAGCAAACTTGTATTCATCCAATAAAATTAACACAATCGTTTTAGGCGAGGGGAAAGGAAAAACTCCATTTAGATAATGAATAATGAACTTAGGAAATTCTGATACATGATAAGCTGACCACTCAGATGCTTTTAAAAAGCATCGGGCAAGTTCATGGAGGACTGTTATCATGACCAATGGCTACTGATAAGATATAAGCAGAACTCCCCTGGACAGAGTCAATAGACCCCTGGTTTCAGATACTGGGGACAAACAGCATGCTATATCCACCTCTTTCTGGCTCCTGTCAGTGGCCACTCTTGGAAACAAATGGACCTGACGATCCTTTGGTTTGATTTTGCCCATACAGAACATGATTTTTTTCCTCAGACAGAATGTGGCACCTTTAATGGGAACTCAGGCCAAGAGCTAAAATAATGCTTCTCTTATATTGCATATAATTTACCAGATGCAGAGAGAGATGATGAACAAATGTTGTTGGTAAGGTCTTTCAAACCCCACTGGGGTATCTTGAGAGTCTTGAGTTTATGACTCAACCTGTGGTCCTCTCTCAGCAAGGCTTCAAAGTGTAAATGAAGAGGGTTGCCTATTAGCAGAAGAAAACAAGTTAACCCACACTTGTTATTATTCGGTATTCAAATTTATATCCTGTGATTGTAACAAATAATTCACAAATTGTGATAATTGCATTGAATACTTCCGATAATTATAGTACATGCATATTAATGGTTCAATATTTTGCTTCAAGTTTTTTTTTAAAGATGAGATTGGTTAGATTTCACATACTGTTCTTGTAGCTTTATGTACTTTACATTGTGGGGTATTTTGTACCCTGATGCTTTGTGTGCAACTATATTATCTTACTTAAAAAGGGAAAGATCTCAGTGAAGGCATGATTTATTGTCTTTGTACTTGCAACTGGTGCCAAGCTCAATACCGTCCATTTAGTATTTTAACTTATATGGCTTTCCTGAATTATATTGGACTCCCAAACCATACTGACAGGGCTGGGCAATATATTGATGTATTGTCCAAAACTGGATTCAAGGCTATATTGTGGTATTTGTTTCATAATTCGTGAATTTTCTCTCTCTGTGCATGTGCTTTGCAAAAATCACAACATTGGAAAAACTGTGAAGCCAGCCAATCCCTCTACATAAAAAAGGTAAAGGGACCCCTGACCACTAGGTCCAGTCGTGGCCAACTCTGACGTTGCAGCACTCATCTCGCTTTATTGGCCGAGGGAGCCGGCATACAGCATGACTAAGCCACTTCTGGCGAACCAGAACAGCACACGGAAATGCCGTTTACCTTCCTGCCGAAGTGGTACCTATTTATCTACTTAAACTTTGACGTGCTTTCGAACTGCTAGGTTGGCAGGAGCAGGGACCGAGCAACGGGAGCTCACCCCGTTGCGGAGATTCGAACCGCCAGCCTTCTGATCAGCAAGCCCTGGGGCTCTGTGGTTTAACCCACAGCGCCACCCGCGTCCCCTTCCCTCTACATAGCTTCACCTTTATTTCAGACATTGTGATATATCAGTATATCACAATGTTTAGCTGGTGATATATCGCAATGTTGAAAACCAGGTATCGCCCAGCCCTACATAAACACAATCCATTTCAATATTAACAAAAAGTAGATGACTAAGGCTTGTCACATGTCACAGCACACTCAGTAAACTACGGTCAGCAAGGTTAAGTGTGGACCTTCAAAGATTTGGCTTTCATCAGCAAGGTCTGGCTCACTTTAAAACAGGGGTGGCTAACCTGTGGCCTCTAGATGCTGTTGGGATTCAAACTCCCATCAGCCCCAGCCCCCATGTCCAATGGTCCATTAGCATCTGGACATTATATAAATTAATGAATACTTAACAAACAGTAACAAAATTTGAAGGGCCACAAGTTAGCCACCCATGTTTGAAACGAATGATAGACGGAAATGTTTGAGTGATACTTTTACCAATGAGAGAATCATAATATAACACACCAGAATTTATACAAAGAAATGTGACTAAAGCATCGCTGAAATAAACTCAGTGCCACTGGTCATCTTGCAAAAACACCACATTTGTTACTTGCAAAATAAGGGCAGCACACTGCTTTTATTGCTTTAGCAGATTTCCCAACTTTTGCTTTCTAGTAATCTTTGTACATGATTCTCTTAAATCATGTAGAAGGCAGTATGTTAATTCTTTAGAGAAGCTGTCCTCCATGGAAATATCAAGCAAAATAAAAGGAAACTCTGTTCTACATTATAGAAATTCAGCCTCTACAAATGTGGCAGAAGACAGCAGTGCCAATACCTCCACTGAGATATGATGGCAAAGACTCAGCTCATGCTAGTAGAATGAAGAAAAGCCTCCTAAACAGGCAGGCTCTTCATTCCACATGAAGAGGCTGTTTATCATTTTACTCACCGTGGGAAAATGACAGAATGGGATGGAAGCCTGAGTCCAGCAGAGCTACCCGCTCCTCTAAAGACATTGTCTCTGGGTCTATGGTCTGGACAGAGGCCTTACAGTCACACAAGATGCAGGAATTGGGTCGTTCACAGTTACACTTCATACTGAGAGGTTTCTGTGGCTGGAACACAAAGGAGATCAACAAAACAGTTATTTATCTGGAATGGTAAAATTGACCACTCTCTTTTACAGGCACAGGTTAAAGATGACTGCAAACCAAGTAACCCAAAGGCCTAACACATCAAAAAGCAGAAGCACAACAAGCTCTGTGGAAAACGCTGCTTCTTCCAGTGGGTACAGGAATGCTCCAGAGAACAAAGGCAAGCAAGAAGTGCCAAAACTCAGAAGTATGGGTGGGGCCTAAGAGTACAACTGTCACTTCCTTTCCAATCTCTTCCTGTTCAGAATCCTGGCTCTTCCCTTTGTAAACATTCCATTTCTACTTGCTGTCATGACTGAATACAAACAGTGAGCTAAAAATAAATAAATGTGTGATATATTACCTGTTCCCATGGCTCTCTTCATACTGCTGAACCCGTTTTTTAGCAGAGCATTTAGCAATACTAGAATGACTACAACTGGGGGCTCCAGGTTCAAATCCCTGCTCAGTGACAAAGCTTAGGATGATAGCCAGACTACTGAAATCAACTGCCTTAAGTAACTAGGTGAGCTATCCCAGTGGAGATGCTACCCCCTTTTTTTAAAAAAAAAGAGCCAATTTTCTCTTGTTAGCATACTTTACATGAGTCATGGTGGAATAATAGTGCCAGAATCTTTCAGGCGCTCATCTAACTAACATTGCCTCTACTACTACTATTAAAGTAGTAGTAGCAGTAGTACTAGCCCATCAGAATTATTATTACGTATTTATACCCAGCCTTTTCCCCTGACGGGACTCAAGACAGCTTACAGATAAACACAAGAATCGTTTAAAATGTAGCACAAAAACAATAATTTAAAAACAATTAAACATAAATAGAACTAAAACTACATACATATAGTAAACATACAGATAATCACAATAAAAACAGCACAGCACCGGCCCTTTCATTAAAAGCAGTCAATCCCCAAAAGCCTGTTGGAACAAGTAGGTTTTCACTTGCTGGCAGAGGGACAACAAGGAGGCAGCCAATTTAGCTTCTCCAGGCAGGAAGTTCCAGAGTTGGGGAGCAGCCACCGAAAAGACCCTTTCCTGCATCCCCACAAAGCGTGCTTGTGAGGGTGGCGGGACCAAGAGAAGAGCCTCCCCCATAAGATCTCAAAAGCCAGGCAGGTTCTTAGGAGGGAATGCCATATTTTAGATCAGACATCTCAAGCAATTCTGTCTGGAATTCCTACAGTCCAGAACTCCCAAGGTAACAAGGCTACCACAATTTGATTGCTGCCACCAGACAAAATTGTGTCCTGCCTGTCTCTCCTTAAAGGATGGCATTGAGACAAACATTATCAGAACCTTCTTCAACAACAGCTGCAGAGGTGAAACATCGCACCTACCTTTCTGCTAAGGTGCGAGACTGCACTGACTCTCACCAGCCTGCGCTTCCTGTATCTGCAAATTGGACGGATTCTAGCAGCAACACAGCTGTTGTCAAGGGAAGACAGTGTAGCAGGCAGGCTGTTGTTGAGTTGCTTCGGTTTCTTGAGAATCCTGTTGGCATCCACATCATCTTGGGAATTGCTGGTGGAGCATGTGTTGAAACTGCAGTCAAAAGGAAGAGATTCACACACTGAAAATTCTTCTGAAAGGGGGAGCCAGAAGATTCAATACTGGACTTGGGCAGATTATCCTATTACGTGTATTTTTGTAGTTTTAGTCCTCAATGGTCACATTTGACCTACCGAAAGCAACACAGAGCCTTGTAGCACCTTAAAGAGTAACATTTACTTTTCTAAAAAGGAATTTTATTAGAGTTTATAACGAAAACTACTAAAATTATTGCCAAATATCTTTTTTGTCCAAACTAAAAGAGGTAAAGAGAAGAGAAAGAAAAATAAAAAGGAATAGAATAGGAATTTAAAGAGAGAATGTGAGAGAAAGAAAAAAAGAGAAAAGGTAAAAGCTATATATAAACATTATTCCCTAAACCATTAACTTCAATTCTCAAATCCAAATGTCATTATTTCTCCCCCCCCCCCACGCAAATAGTATGAGAGGTTTCCAAACGCTTAAAGAGTAACATTTTTACAGCATCAGCTTTCACAGTCTTTAGTCCACTTCATCAGATGTGTACAGTATTATCATGAGTTGCAAGTATACATAAACATACAACTGTGTTGTTTTGGGGGGCGGGGGCGGGGTTGTAAACAGACTGTTGGCAAGTAAAGAAAAGCAGAACGTATATAGTTTCACTTCTGGCAAGGCTTAAAAAAAATAAAATACTAACATGGATTATACTGTTCCACTCAGAGTCAGCATGAGCTAGGAAATAGGGTTAACCATGCTGGCTATTTGCACCAGCTATGCTTTACAATTACCAAAAAACCAAAGTGACAGCATAGAACTTCAGAGGGCTAGCAGGACAATTGTAAACAACCTTGCCCTTCAAAGAGTGATGTAGGCTTTCCAGGAAACTTCTCAAAACCCTTTATCAAATGGAATCTGATTTAGCATGACTTGTTTGACATGCATGCAGTAAACGAAACTATACAAGTACAGCACGTTAATTTAACAAGCTATAGAAATCTCTCAAAAAAAATTCCAAGAGCCAGAAAACTGATTTGGGGGGGGGGGGGGCGTCAGCAAAATGTTCCTGGTTGCATGGTATGGTTTTGAGGCCACCTTGCTGAAGCTAAACAGGCGTGGATCTGGTCACTGTTTGAATGGGAGACACCCTGGGAACATGTACACTGCCTTTGGTTCCATGATGGAAGCAAGGCAGGATACTCAAAAAGAATGAGTGTGTTTTCAAGGTTATATTTTTAAAAATTTAAAGCTCTGGAAATGATTTTTACTGGAATAACTAAACATTTTAAGGCATGATAATAGTAGACACTTCCCTAATTTTTGAAGTTTTAAAGGGGGTGGGTTGAAGGCTCTTAAAACTGTTAACATTAATTTTAGCACACTCCCAAAATCCAGCATAAAAATTTAGATATGTGTGCATGCTTCCTAGGAATAGTCATCTGAAACAGCTCAATCTGACCAGTGTTACACCAATTTACATTATTTAGTAATGTTATGAAACAATAGGATGGATCCAGAAAGTGGCTTGTAAAACTTGAGTCCCATCACTCTTCTCTTGAACTGCCTCTGCAGTGCCAAGAGACCTGCCTGAAGATGGTAAGTGTATAATTGTAAAGTAGGAGAACGAAACAGCCCACACTGTTCAGGAATGATGCTTCAAAAGGATATAAAGGGGAGTGGAACAAATTTGCTGAGTGAGCAGCCTTTTGCTCAGGCAATCTTTGGCTGCAATCCAATAGTGTGGATCCACAGAACCATGAGTGGAAGGGAAAATGGATTAGCTCTGCTCTGTGAACTCACAGGCCAGCAACAGAGGCCATTTTTCACAGTGCAGAACTACAGTGTATCAGGAAGTTGAATTACAGAGCAACAGCAAATAACAAAAACAGGGTGAATAGACTCTAGTGGGCCTTAAGGAAAGTCTCAAAAAATGGTTTCTGCAAAGTCTTAAGTAAGAGGTTGTGCAAATGGAGGAACCTCTCTGGGTTTAGGGTCATTTCTCTCATGCTCTTCTGTGAGCTAAAGAAGCACTTGGCTAGCAGAAAGACACATTTAGATCCAATCCAATGCATTTTAAGAAAAGCAAACAGGTTGCAAAATATGAGCTTTGTGTTTCTCAAGAGTTTTCTGGGAAATATTCCACCCATCCATACTATTGCCTTAAGAGATATTAAGAGGAATAAGCAAAACCCAACATGCTTCGGTACAGTTAAACACATTCCTCTTCTACAAACAACCTGAATCCACTGTCATTTAGGACAAGAGGCCCAAGAGGCTTTTCATACCACTGTGAAGTTTGCAAGTCCTGGGGAAGAGGTTTGGGTGACTGAACGCATATACACAGCCCAGAGTCCTACGCTACCAAATGTCCAGTTTGTGGGGGGTGGGTCTCAAACTTCACCATGTTGGCTTCTGCAACTGTGAGGGAGGGGGCAGGGAGAAAAGGGAAAGGGGAAAACCCAAACTCCTTTCATGTTTTAAAAACAACTGTTTCCCTTCTACATAGCAGCCACAGACAACTATGCATTCCAACCCTGGGACGTGGGAGACCCAACAAACCCGGTTCCAGGGTATTGACATACACCCAGCCCATTTCCAACTACTCTTGGCCCGCCCATTTAACACAATGCAGCAGTGGGAGCAGAGCAGGGAAAGCGAGAGCTCCAGGCAGACAGAGTGAGAGGGAAAGAAAAACACTCTCCTTCCTCTTGTAATTAAAGGATTAATCTTTACCAAATATTTGTGAGCAATTATGTTTTTATAATCTAAACCAGGGGTGGCCAACTCCCAAGAGACTGCGATCTACTCACAGATTTAAAAACTGGCAGGTTCAGGTCAAAGTTGTTGAGCTTTTTTTGGGGGGAGAGGAAAGCCCCATTTCTTTGGGGTGCAGGGGAAAAATGCAATGTTGTTCAGCTGCTTTGGGGGGATCCAGTGATCTACCCAGAGACATCCAATGATCTACCAATAAATCACAATCTACTTGTTGGACATGCCTGATCTAAACCAAAAAAAGAGGCACCATTAAGGGCTATGGACATTGTTTTGCTGACACGACACGCACCCACACCCTTGAATGCCACAAAGAAATAGTCTGGCAAAGAGAGCAACCCAAGCAGGGATTAAACCTTTTTCATCAACATTAAACATCTTCAAAATCAAAACCTTAAGAAGACAGGCAAAACACAGTTGTGTTTATTTTGTTTTATAGCCTGCCATACAGGGTCCAACGTAAGGCAGCAATGTGCTTAACGATTTAAGGCAAAGTGGTCCCATCAAAACAGAAGCAATCCTTCTCCTGGGAGGGAATCATTGTCCCACCTTGGACAGGGAGCCACAGAACTGGAGGGGGCAGCAGAGACAGGGAGAACTGTTACAACACATACAGCCAACATTCAGGAGGAAGCAATGTTGATGCATTTTATATGCCCAGGTGTTCTGATCTTTTCTGCCAGCAAACAGACGGTACTCTAAACAAAGCCAGACAAAGTAGGCTTTTGCTTACCGAAACACTGTGGTACAAAAATGAAGATTCGGAGGTTTCACACCTTGCCGTTTTAGTCAAACATGGTAAAGGCACACGCTGACGCTAGTGATGGCTGTTTCAAGATGCTGTTTATTGTGGAGGTTTTTTGAAACGCCTTATTCAACCAACCTTCCCCAACCTGGCATTCTCCATATCTTCGTTTGACAATTGTTGCCATCATTCCTGACTACTGGCCCATACTAGCTTGGACTCAGGTTTGTCTACAGTGCAATAACAACTGGGGGTTGGGAAAGGCTTTTCTAGACATTTGCTGAGATAGCTAGGCTTCCCAAGTTGTGTCCAGAACATTACCAAAGTGCACCCAACCAACTAAGGCGGCTTGTGTCAGGTGCTGCAGTGAAGCATCCTCTAAGCATTTGCTACTCCATGTTCATAGCATCAACCAGAAGCCCCTCGCACAGCACCTAAGGAACCAAGAAGAGCCCTGCTGGATCAGTGTCCATGGGATAGCAAGTAGGAACAGAGGCATGGGTCCAACTGAATGGGATGGAGCATGCCAAGAATCTGGAGCCCGGCCACTTGGCATTCCATTCATTTCATGAGTTATCTGCTGCCAACAGACATTAAAAGATACTGATCACAATGCCCAAGCAACAGCCAACATGTAAAGATTTGTAATCTCTTCAGCAAGTCACTCTAAATCTTTGGCAACTATGGCTCATTGTAAAGCGCTGTGACATGCCTCAGGCTCACGCATTCCCCTCGCCCCTCCTTTGCACGCAAGAAGAGGATATTTAAAGGTTTCTGAATATAGTTCAGAAAGTAGTTTGTACAAACCACAGGCAGAAAACTTACACAGTCTTGTGCAATTAGGCTTCTGCCTCCTCTCCCCTGCTACTCCCTGTGCATTCTCCACATCTACTGCAGTAAGGTAAAGGTAAAGGTACCCCTGCCCGTACGGGCCAGTCTTGACAGACTCTAGGGTTGTGCGCCCATCTCACTCTATAGGCCGGGGGGCCAGCGCTGTCCGCAGACACTTCCGGGTCACGTGGCCAGCGTGACAAGCTGCATCTGGCAAGCCAGCGCAGCACACAGAACGCCGTTTACCTTCCCGCTAGTAAGCGGTCCCTATTTATCTACTTGCACCCGAGGGTGCTTTCGAACTGCTAGGTTGGCAGGCGCTGGGACCGAGCGACGGGAGCGCACCCCGCTGCGGGGATTCGAACCGCCGACCATGTGATCGGCAAGTCCTAGGCGCTGAGGTTTTACCCACAGCGCCACCCGCGTCCCCTACATCTACTGCAGAGGATCCCCCAAATCTCTGGAGCAGCTTTTGAAGCTCGGGGAGGGGGCAACTGCAGGGGTGGGGAGCGTCAAGATGCAGTCCTGCTGCATGAGTGAAAGTCTACTTTGCTTGTGCAGGAACACTGTTGGATAAAGCCCTCTATAAACGAACAAGGATCTCACATCAGGCTCACATCTTGGTTGGACATAATGGCTTATTCATTTCAGTTTTTACAAGCCATGGTTTCCTGCACATGGAAGATATATTTATCAGTCACCGCATGCCAAAGCCTCTAGGCAACATATAATAAAACAGATTAAAAGCAGTGAAAGACATCCAGATACCAATTATTACTAAATGAACAAACCAAACAGCAACAAAAGCAACTTCAACCCTGGCTCAATTATACCAAATTTAAAAACCCACCTGTATAAGCAAAACACAATCACCATAAGAGTTTGAAAATGAGCTAGAACAGATGACATCATTTTAAATTCGATTTGAAACTTTAAAAGTAATTAAAAAGCTGAAAGAAGAAGAATGCTTTTGTCTGGCGCCAAAATGGCATTAAAATGGATGCTAGGCAAACACTTTAATATGACAGGAAATTGCAGCTTGTTCAGAATAGGAGCTTTAAATCTCTTCCCCTCATGCATAGAGAGGGGCGTGAGTCAGGCTCACTAGGGTGCATTCCAAGTAGCTGAATGCAGCAAATGGCTTCATTTTCAGGGGTTAGCAGTAGGATGAGCTGCAGCAAACCTTGGACCTGTGCGCTACCCCCAACACAACCATGAGGAGCTTGGAAACGTTTGTTTACATCTTGTTTTGACATCTGAACCTGGACAAACTTGAGTTATACTTATGATTAGTGAAAGCAAGATAACCCCCAAACATTAGTTTATTCAGCCTTGCTGAATCAGACCAAAGGCTTATCTTGTCCTGTTACCCAGAAAGACCAGCCAGATGTCCCAAGGGGAGCCACGCAAGTAGGATACCATTACGGAGCACAGGAACTTCTTTTATCACATTACATTAACAGTCCCCATCACTTCAGAGCATTCTAAATGTGATGCGAGCAAAGTAGGAAGGGTGCGATTTTTGCATTCAATAAAGTTTCCAGTATACATTGCCACAACATGAACCTAAGACCATTGCTCTGTACAGTGGTACCTTGGTTTACAACCATAATACATTCCGGAGGTCCATTTGTAAACCAAAACAGGTTGTAACCCAAGACATGCTTTTGCCAATGGGGCCTCCCAAAAAAATTAGTTCATAATCAAAATAAAAAAACAAAACAAAAACAAAAAGGGGGGGGTTGTAATCCCCCCCAAAAAACCGGGACACGCACTTCCGGGTTTGACGTGTTTGTAATCCAAAACATATGCAAACCAAGACATATGCAAACCAAGGTACCACTGTAATTCCTTGACTTCAGATCAGCCTCAAATATTCAGCAATACTAGAGTGGGGCAGGGAGGGATGGAGAGAACTAAGCAAGAATCCTTTCTACGAAATTTTGAAAGTTCCAAAATCAACAAGAAAGCATAAAATGATGCCCAAGGTGAGATGAACCGTAACAAAAATACGGAAAGAGAGTTGAAGTGATTCTTCAGATTTCAAGCATGCAACAAGTTTTAATTGCAAGTCTGAACGAGGTCCAGTGCAAACACAAAGCCACCACTCTGGGCACCGGGGAACAATGGGTTGGATCCAACTAAGCCATTGCACAAGCGTCTGCCAGAAGCACAATGGAATTTTTCCACATTACCACCCGCTGAACAGCATGATATTTCAATATATCATGATGTTTGAAATAAGGCTGGAACTATGTAGAGGTGAATGTGGTAATGCCCTGGCAACTGCTACTGCTTAGGGGTCTAACTCTAAAACTGATAAATTTTTACTTACCTTTATTTAACATAGAGCCGTACCTTGGTTTTCAAACAGAATGCAATCCAGAAGTCCGTTCCGACTTCCGAAATGTTCGGAAACCAAGGCGTGGCTTCCAATTGGCTACAGGAGCATCCTGCAGCTAATTGGAATCCGCGGAAGTCACACCGGATGTTCAGCTTCCAAAGCAAAGTTCGCAAACCAGAACACCTACTTCTGGGTCTGTGACGTTCGAGTTCCAAGTTGTTCGTGAACTAAGCTGTTTGAAACCCAAGGTACGATTGTATTGTTAAAACTGTTATGTTATAGTACTATTGTACTGATAATGTTTCAATTAGCACATTTTCTCTAGAATTGAAGCTGTAGAAGTAATTCAGTAGCATAGATATCAAAGGTAAGGTGAGAGAATGTTTCCTTAAAAAATTGTTTTTGAAAGTTAGAAAAATAATTTTATGTGCACTAGACATGGTGAGACATAAATAAAAGAGAAACAGCACCCACGTAGAAGGCAAAGTAAAGGGGGAAGGGGAAGAAAACAAAAACTCTATAATTTACAAAGTTGTTATTGTAATTCACCAGGTCTTAGTCTATTACAGTGGTACCTTGGTTGCTGAACTCAATCCGTTCCCCAAGTCCGTTCAGCTTGCAAAACATTCTCAAACCAAGACACGGCTTCTGATTGGCCTTGGAAACAATGCCAACAGCCGAGACAGATGTTCAGCTGCCAAAAAACGTTCACAAACCGGAACACTTTGTTCCGGGTTTGCGACATCTGGAAGCCGATTTGTTCGGGAGCCAAGCCATTTGGGAACCAAGGTACCACTGTACAGTATTTGTAAGAACGTTTCCTAAAAAAATTGATTACATTACTACACAAGAAAAAAGCCTATTCACAATCACTGTCACATTTTTAGATATTCAAATATATTTCACTACTGAGTTTTAGTTGAAGGTGCGCATCCCACAACACCAGTTATTAGACTGTTTAATTTTCATTTATAAACCAGGTCAAAATAGAAAGAATGGAATCGATAAATTTTTATTGAACAAAAAATTCCTAAACGAAATTTATATTTTTAGTGCCAGGGGAATTTGCATTTCTTTTATAAACCAGGCCAAACCAGAAAGAATGGATAAAAATTTACAGAAATTAAAATTAATAAACAAACATATATATTTTTGAAAGGAAAATTTGATGCATGTAATTATATGAAAATTTACTCAATAGAATGCTTGAACTATAAGATTAAAGATTCCTGGAGAATATATTAATGTTAATATATTAATTTGTCATTAATAATAACAAATGTGTGAGAAATCAATGGGGCAAGAGGAGAATTGATAAGAGTTCTAGGGTAGTGAGAGGGTCTGGAGGAGCATAATGAGGGAGGCACACAGACATTTGCGCGTGCACAACCACACCCAATAAGAAGCACACGCAGATGGGAAAAAGAGGGAAGTGGCCACAGTTTCAATGGCGTATGTTTCTTTGCAGTTTTCTTGGGACAAGGGAGATGGTGGAAGGGAAGGAAACTACAGTGGTACTTAATTCGTTCGGGAGGTCCGTTCTTAACCTGAACTGTTCTTAACCTGAAGCACCACTTTAGCTAATGGGGCCTCCTGCTGCTGCCGCTGCGCCATAGCTGCACAATTTCTGTTCTCATCCTGAAGCAAAGTTCTAAACCCGAGGTACTATTTCTGGGTTAGCAGAGTCTGTAATCTGAAGCATATGCAACCTGAAGCGTATGTAACCTGAAGCGTATGTAACCTGAGGTACCACTGTACTCTAGAAGAGGAGCTGCCGCCTGCCAGCAAAGAGAGGCTGGGTTAATTTAAAAACAAAATGCACAGCACACAAACACTGGAATGGGGAGGGAGACACACACACACACACACACACACACACACAGAGAGAGAGAGAGAGAGAGAGAGAGAGAGAGAGAGAGAGAGAGAGAGACAGACAGACAGACAGACAGTCGCACACCCACAATCAACAAGCCCAGCAGGGGAAAGGAGGAAGCTTGCTTAGGACAGGGGAAGCAGAGAGAGGATGGTGGTGGGGAGCTACTTTAGAGTAAGTCCTGGCGCCTGCCAGCAGAAAGAGGCTGGGTTAATTAAAAAAAAAAGTGTTCTGCTTCTTCACAAAGACAAAACCCACATGCACACAAACACAGCAGTGGGGAGAGAGTGAGGTACAGACAATCACACACCTAACTACAATAAACAAGCACAGCAGGGGAAAGAGGGAAGCCACTCTTATGCTTTCTTTTCCTTTTTCCCATTACCCCAGTTTATATTTTTACTGAGAACAGGAGGAGAAAAGGGGCTCCAGATTCCAGAAGCCATGCTTCTCCCTAAGCCACCTATCAGCCAGGTGGCTGCCTTTCAGCAAGAGCCTGGCGTCTCTGAGGGAGGGAAGTTCCCGCTTGCAGGCTGTTCACCTCCACCTGCTCAGGAGACAGAGCCCTTGGGCAGAGTTAGGCTGCACACACAGATATCTCCAAGGATGGTTTTTGCCTGCTGCTGAGGAGGCAGGCAAGGCAGACAGAGAGCTGCGGCAGAGAGTTACCCTGCAGTGCACACACGATTTCTCAAAGAGCGGTTTTTGCATCAACCTGCCACTGCCGCTACAGGAGGCACAGAAGAGCAGCTAAGGCACTTAGCAATTGCAACAGCTGCACAGGACAGGAAGAAGCATCGCGTGATAAGAATTTTAAGGTCTTAGATGTATAATAAACGTTCATAAGTGTACCAACCAGGCACGTACATAGATTAGCACAGGAAGACCGACCTGAAACCATTTTTGATTCCCAAACTGACCAAATGTTTTCTCTGCAAGGTCAAAGCAAAATGGAAAAGCCTCCTCATTGTCTTTTCCTTCACAAATCCTGCCTTAAGGGTATGTCTGTGTTTGAATAGGGTGAGCCTGTGACCTGGCTAGGCTCCCCAGGGTATCCAATCAAGTAACCATCAACAGGTAACCTGCCAGACAGGAGATAAACAACGCACTCAGATTTCTGCTGTAGACTGCCCTTTCTGTGATGTAGGTATGATGTGTCTTGGGGGTGGTCTTAAGCTACACCCCTTCTGTGATGTATGCATGATGTTTCTGGGGGTGGTCTTGAACTCCAGGGCGGGCAATTTAAAATGTCTATATAAGTGCGGGCACACCTTTGTTCTGGGTCCTCCTCCTTTCCTGAGTGTGAGGGGAGCACCCTGTTGCAACAGATCAAGAAGGATCAGGCTTACTAGCTGCTTTCCTTCTCAATATTCTCTGGTTGGCCTCTCTGTTATTTTCTCCTACCAATAGGGAACCTATGTAAGAACTCTATATGGGCTCTTGGATACCCCATAAGGGAAAAGGGCAGATTTTTGTTTACAACAATCAGCTTCCCAGTTTTTGCAGTATCGTGCTATTTGACTATCCCACACAAGCACACACCCAATTCACGATATATTGCCAGGTAATTTTTTAAAAAAATGGTTATCCTGATTTGCTCTCGATAGCTGTATAAAACAATCTATTGATATATTGCCCGGTCCTACTTTAGAGCATATTTGGGGGCAGTGTGGAGGGGGAGATTGGTTGCATGAATGGAAGTACCGGTATATCTGCTTGTGTAATGACTTGGTTAGATTCAACCCAATTAAGGACAGCAAGACGTTCTCTTGCAAGGAGTCACTACTACTCTTTGCATGTGAACCATAGGCATTGCACCCAGAGGACTCTCAGAGGAATAACTTGCAGGTATTTTATAAAGAGGGATGCAGGTGGCGCTGTGGTCTAAACCACTGAGCCTAGGGCTTGCCGATTGGAAGGTCAACAGTTCGAATCCCTGCGACGGGGTGAGCTCCCGTTGCTCAGTCCCTGCTCCTGCCAACCTAGCAGTTCGAAAGCACGTCAAAGTTCAAGTAGATAAATAGGTACCACTATGGCGGGAAGGTAAACGGTGTTTCCGTGTGCTGCTCTGGTTCGCCAGAAGCGGCTTAGTCATGCTGGCCACATGACCCGGAAGCTGTACGCCAGCTCCCTCGGCCAATAAAGCGAGATGGGCGCCGCAACCCCAGAGTTGGCCACGACTGGACCTAATGGTTAGGGGTCCCTTTACCTTTACCTATTTTATAAAGAAAAAGTGTAGATACAGGCCAGGGAACTGGTCATGTGAGGTAATACAGGAGACTCAGACTAAGGCCTGAAAATAAACACCTATTCTTCCTACAATCAATTTAATGCCGTTCTCTGCCATGACAGAACAGCAAGAATTAAAATTCCTAAGGACTGACCTCCATATGCTGGCTTCTGTAGATGCTAATAGCTTGCATTTACTATATTGTGGTAAAAAAGTGTAATTTCAATCTTGTTCTATTGTGATGAATAAAAATGGAAACGCAGGAGTAAACTTGACCAATAATGAACTGTTCTGAAGAAAGAGTCACTTTTCTTAAGAAGCTGGTATGGTGCCCAAAGGCGACATTTGACGGCTCTACACTGGTACCTTCTTTTGAGCCCGGGATCCATTCCGGAGCCCTGGATGCTCCATGAAAGGGACGCTCGACAAAGCGCCACTCTGCGCGCACACGCGGAGCGGTTTGCGCTTCTGCGCATGCGCGAGTGGCAAACCCAGAAATAACCTGTTCCGGTACTTCTGGCTTTGCTGCAGATGTTCACCAAAATGGATTTTAACACAGTCGACAGGGCGGATGTTCGCGGAGGTATTACTGTATATGGAACCTGAAAACAGCTATGCAAGAGGATTTGTTGACCACTGACTGAGGCATCTTTCCCCAGCCAAAGGTTCTCCTGTGACTACATTCAAAATTGAAATTGTACAGAAGGAAGAGACACAGAAAGCCTTTGCTTCCCACACCAGCATATATGGAGCCACAGACAAGCGACCTGAATGCATTTTACAACAAGCTTCACTAAACGATGTATTCTATTTTGGTCCAAGGACATTTAAAATTATGGTAATCCATATAGAATTCTTTTTTTCCTCAAAAGCACCAAATTAATTTTCTCTCTTTTAATCAGAGCCAGTGTAGAACACAATGTTTACTCAGCAAGACAAATTCCAGAACATCACACTGATCAACCTGAAAGAAAAGTAGGACTAACCAGTTACTTATTCCGTTGACTTGATGGGGTGATGTGCAGGCTTTGGGGGGCTCTGGAGACCCATTGATGGGTGTACAGGAGGGACTTTGACACACAAGGTTTCTTAAAGACTGCGCAAGGCGAGAATTCTGCAAGAGAAAAATGAAATCTCAAACTCAAGTAAGTCTTGTGACAGAATGAATCAGAAGACTCATTTGTTTTGTGCTCTGGAAGCAGGAAGTGGAAAAACAAAACATAGCAAAAGCAGCAATTTAACAAAGTGCAAAGTAGTTTGCCATCTCAGTAGGGTTAATCCAGACCCATTTGTGCCTCTTTCCATATGTCTGCATTTGAAAGATCCATGAATACACCCTCAGGCTCCAATTTAAACAATAAAAGCTGCCTTTAAATTTCATCCACAAACTAAAAATAAAACCTGAGCATTTCCTTCCTCTCATTAATGATTAGATCTCAACAAAAAATGCCAGTAAAGAGGGAAGTAATCCAATTATCCTCTACAGCTACAATCCTACGATGCAGGAATGGCACCTAACATTTTAAGAAACTTGTCAAGATTTCAGCTCTCATCATGATGGTGCTTAACATATTTGGTAATTTCCAACATACTACTTTGTAAGCTCTTTGAGAATGAGACTCTGAAACACACAACAAAACCCACACACCTGCCATAAATGTCATGCCAAAAGCCGTCAGAAAATTTATCTCAAAGAATATTTAAAATCAGGTCACTTTCAACATCAGGTAGTCCCAACTTCAGATTTGCTACCTTCACTTAAGAAGGCAGCTAAGCTACTCATTAACAGGAAGCTTAGTTATCCATTTTAGCATTTAAGAAAAGAGGTCTTGCTGTAGGGAAGATTAACTAACAGTCACTTAACAGGAAACACAAAAACCTCAGTGAATACTTACAGGAAAGCTGTAATCAGGGCCATGTGTTTCTGTGCCTCCAGGCACTTGCTGCTCCCCTGAATTTGGCATCCTGAGTGTTGTTTATCTGTTTTTACATTTTAGGCAGCCATATTTGCAAGTAAGCTAAGCTGAAATAACGGAACTTACTTCTAAGTAGGCATGCACAGGATTGGTCTAAAATTTTGCAGAGAAAAACATGAATTCAGGAGCAAATGGGAGGGAGAGAGGGAAGGAGGGAGGAAGAGAAAAGGGAAAGAGTGTGCCTGGTGACAGTTCAAATACCAGCAAATCAGCCAGGACAGGATTTCCAGCATCTGTTTCCCAAGGTTGACACACATCCTTCAGTCTACCCTCCCACCCCATCAGGAGAGGAGACTCCTCCTTAAAACCAAAGCCCAAACGCACAACACAGAGTAGTAAAAGCATAAAAGGTAAAGGTAAAGGTACCCCTGCCCGTACGGGCCAGCCGTGTCCGACTCTAGGGTTGCGTGCTCATCTCGCTCTAGAGGCCGGGAGCCAGCGCTGTCCAGAGACACTTCCGAGTCACGTGGCCAGCGTGACGAAGCTGCAACTGGCGAGCCAGCGCAGCACACGGAAACACCGTTTACCTTCCCGCTGGAGCGGTACCTATTTATCTACTTGCACTTTTAGGGGTGCTTTCGAACTGCTAGGTGGGCAGGAGCTGGGACCGCAGACGGGAGCTCACCCCGCCGCGGGGATTCGAACCGCCGACCATGCGATCGGCAAGCACTAGGCGCTGAGGATTTACCCACAGCGCCACCCGCGTCCTTGCATACTGTAAAAGCATACTGTATACAAAGCCTGAACAATAAAAACCCTCACTCTGCCCTGTGGGAACAGCATGTTAAGTTCAAACAGGCCCCAAAGAATGGCTCTTTAGAATACACTTATCGACATATCAGTGAAATTAAGATTAGAAGATCCACTCTGGGAAATCCATGGAGATTCCTCATCACTGGGAGAATTTGTTAACAGCCAGTGTTACGGAAAGGGGGGGGGCATGTCTTCTTCACTACAAATATTTGCTCAATTTCTCTAGGACTCCATCACCCCTCCCCTGTCCTCCATAATGCCTCAAGGTGTCAAGACCCTAATCCTGTCAAAATCACTCTGCCAAACCTTTCCTCCGGGCAATGCCAGGTGACAGACTATGCATACATGGACCATTGTCTTCTCAGGAAGCGCTTATCTGCGCATATCTCCAGCTCTGCATATTCCCCCCTCCCTCCTCCATATCTCCAGCTCTCTGCATATTCCCCCCTCCCTCCTCCATATGTTAATCCGGTGTAACCCAACCTCTCCTTAATGTATGCATGATGTAATCTGTGTAACCCAACCTTTCCTTAATGTATTCATGATGTAACTGGGATGTATTTTGCACTGTATTCTGGGACATGGAGGGAGTTTCAAAAGTTCATGTCACCCCTTTTTCACTGTTCAATCTCGCCTTGAACCTGTTGCGCAATAAACTTGGATCTTCTGCAGTTTGCTCCTGTCCGGCTGAGCTCATTTTCTTCCGCAGGGACCCGCGGACTTACTTAGTCCGACGAGCTGGGTGGCAGAATAGCCCTGCACCCAGATTTAGCCGTAACAGCCAGCCAGGAATTTGGATCACTTCAAGGAATCATCTGCATGAGCCTCAATTCAACATAAAGTCTCAGCACTACTCCTGAACCACTTTTTCCATGAGAAATGGAGCAGAAGCCCTCTTTATTTCTTCTTGGAGTATTCCCACCCATTTCTTGACAAGACTTGTTCTTCCAGAAGCAAACCACCATGACAGCCACTGCCAATGCATGAAGGCATGTTTCAGTCATGCGAACAGCTTCCACAAAACTATGGAAGAACTTTCACTATTTCACCTAGCAGTATGTGCTCAGAAGAAGATCTCACTACAGACAACTAGGTTTACAGAGGGCTGTGCAAATCAAGCATTTTACTCCCAATTGCTCAGATACCAGGATCAATTATCTTAACTTGTGAACAGGAATTCATTATATATCATATTAGACCTACCACCTGAAATGACAAATAAAGCTACCTTTCTCAACCCCTGACGGATAATCAGTAACAAGATAACTTGAAAGGAGAAATACATTTTTTGTTTTGAGAAAAGCCATCAAGCATAAAGAATTCTAGGTCTCTGTGCAAGATATGGCAGGATGAATGAGAAAGAACTGGAAGTTTGCAGGGCAAGAGCAATAAAGGCAATTAGAGAAACAGAATTATCAGGATCCCTAAAGCCATCAGGCACTGCAGCTGAGAAATCCAAATGAAAAATGAGCACATGGTGAAAATCAGAGTACATGGTGAAAATCAGTGTCTATCAAAAGATGTCTGAGAAGAAATGAGGTACACTCTGGATATCATGTGCTCAGGAGGTATAAGAGAATACCTACCATTCCCCAGAAAGCTAATAGTATGGAAAAAACAGTGTAAGTTATTGGAAGAACTGTTACTTCTTAGTTCAAACCCCAGTTCAGTCTCCTATTTATGAGTTGTCCTGGGACAAGTTTCTCAGCCTTCGTTTCACTACTTTTAAAAAGTAGTCACCATATTATTACAAAAGCAGCAGGCTTTACACACTTTGTAAAGATATAAAATCTGTTTAAAAGATGCCATTGGGGAAAAGCCTCTTAAGATGAATCTATCACTGTTTGTCCAGAACTCTTTTATAATTATATCCTTTTTATTGTATTTAGCAAGAGAAGCAGACCCCCCACTCTATGCAGCCCCTCCACCAAGAACACAAATTTAAATCTACCTCCTCCAAGGTCAAGAGCAAAATTTCCCAGGAGCCTCACCCATGTAAGCCCTTTCAAGAACACTCCCAGGGGACTATATCACAAATACAACTTAAGATTCCATTTCTGTTTTATCTGGGGCATAATATCTGGTAAAAGGAAGGCCAGATGAATGAAGAGAAGTTGTTTGTGAATACAGTATCCACCAAGACTTTTTAGCCATTTCTTCAATGCTGGTGTGGGGCGGAAATCCAAATCCTGCTTTCATTAGAAACCAGCACCAATTTAGTCACTTATACTCACCCTGCACATCTACAGGATTTGTTTTTTTAAAAACCGCATTACATTTCTAGACACCCATCAATCAAGCGCATGAGTTATTTCGAGCCTCAGACCAAGGCAATACAGATTTTAAAGACTGGAACACACATTGTTAAGCAATATCTTTGCACAAAAGGAGTCTACTGCCACAGTTTATACACTGACCTGTTTCTCTGCATTCTGCAGGAGGTAGGAAGGGATACAGGGAGACAAGTCACACTGCCTGTCCCCAGTAGGCACCTTCAGGTGGGAGGAGGGTGGCGGCAGTATTTTATTTTTCCTGGAGTTCACCACAGCTGCAGAACCAAGACGACTCTGTTGTCTCATCACATCCTCATGCTGGAGATCACCCAAGACAACAGGGCCCTAAAGAATAAAAAAGGATATTATACATATGTGTGATTTTTAAGACATCTGAAAGGCAGCCCTGTTCAGGGAAGTTTTTGGTGTGATGTTGTATTGTTCTTTTACTATTTTTTGAGGAAACCCAGTGGCGTATAAATTATTATTGTTACTATTACTACTACTACTACTGAATTACTATATATTTGTTTATTATTTATCAAAAATAGCAAAAATGGGACTGGGACTTGCAAAGGTGTTTGGCTGCAGTGCCCCTAATATTTTGCTAAGCCATGCACATGAAGGATTGCACAGTTGACAGATTTTTATTCACTCAAGATCTTTCCCTTCCTGCCTCCCTAAATCTTCCATAAGCAAAAGTGTTTGGTAGCAGTAGGGGGCATGCAGGATATCTGCTTTTAGATAAACTTCCTGTAGCTTTGCCTGTTAGCGCAAACAGAGCTGCAGCCAGTAAATGCCCTTAATCAGGTCCCAGACAGAAGCTGACTGACCCAGATAACCACCACTGTTTGTTTCACTGGGGCTCAGGCAGCTTTCTAAATGTCCTGTGTTGTCCACTTCTTCAACACCAGTGTAGAAGTAAGTCCATGTGCCCAGTTGCAGCTGACATGTTATTAACATAATTCTGATTGCTTTAAAATCATACAGTTGCAGGAGGAACTGAGGTGGAATTGGACCTCACAACAGACTAAAAAATAATAATGGCTAGCCACAAAGCTAAGCTGCCACTTGCAGCTCTAATTATACCACAGTGATGGCCTTACCTTACAGTGTGCATTAACTGCATCATAGTCAACCTGCTCCTGAACTCCCAAAATAGACTGTGATCCAAACCTTGGTATAGTTCCTGAATAAGAGGTTAGAAAGGGATACTTCTCAAAAGAAGAAAGCTGGCCTACCTTATTGGCACGGAGCTGCTTGTAAACATCAGTCTGCTGCCTTATCCGATATTCCAAGTCAGAAACCTGAGCCTGCAGCCATGTCCATCGACATATAATGGCCGCTCTTTCCATTGCCCACTGGCGCTCGGCTAGGCGCCGTCTGAAAAACAAGCATTTGCATGTTGTTAGTACAACAACCTATGAAATCACTGGTGCCAAATTCTAGCTATTAAGACTGTTAAAGCTGTTAAGGGGGAAAATTCCGGGGTGAGAGACTACTCAACAGCCCAGCTCATAGGGGTGCAAGTCCCCAGCGGGTCTATGTGGTCAGTAAAAGAAGGAAGTTCCAGCCAAGTAATTTGGAGCAAAACAGCAGTCAGTAGACCGTGATTTTTATTGTTGCACAACAGGTCCCCACAGAAGTAAGAACTCACAGCATGTGGTGACATCCTCTTTTAAAACTTCCCTCTTTTTCCCAGACTACACTTCGAGAGGCATCATTGATACATCATCACTACATCACTAGCATGTCACAAATGGGAGGAGTATACAAGGGTTACAGAAGTTCAACATTAGGTTACTTTATCAGACACCTTCGACCAAATTGTGGAAGGCAGTGGAAGACAGAAGTGCCTGGCGTGCTCTGGTCCATGGGGTCACGAAGAGTCAGACATGACTAAACAACAACAACATCAGACACCTTTCCCAACACCTCTTAAGTACCCATCACCAAAAGAACAATAAACTCTTTACATATCCTTGCCCTCAGGACTTGTCTGGAGATGGGCTTTCAGAACACCTGACTTGCTAAACTGCTTCTGTGGACATCTATTGTGTCCCCTTTGGTCACTCCCTAGGTGGGCTTGTGAAATTATGGTGGGATGCCCTGCTGCCTACGTGACTTTCTGCTTCTCGGTTCATGGAGGGAGGTGGAGCCCAAATTCACCTTTCTTTAATGGTTAAAATGGCGTTGGAATGAGGAAAGTCGGTTAAAGTATGGATTTTCTACAAATTTATAAAGCTAGGTATCTTCCCTCAGCTGTCAAGTCGAAAGGATACATTCAGGCATAATATTTGTAACATTGAAATAACTTTAAAGATGTGCTCCCCACATGTCATTTCCGTAACAAAACTATGGTGTTCATTACTATAGAATGTGGTCACGCTCACCATCTTAGATCTGCCTTCTGTGAATTTCCTAAACCTCAAGTTAGCCACTGTGGGAAATAACCTCTGATCCAGCAGGACTCTTTTTCTTAAGGGTCTATTTAGGGCTACTATTAAAGCTAAACAGAACCTCCATTTTCAGATGCTGTTATGTTAATGAATGGCAAACGCTGGTGACATAACAGAGAATTACTGCCTTTGTGCCACTGCCTGCATGCATCTAGTTTGCCACTGTTGGAGGCAGAATGTTGAACCAGATGGAGGCTCTTTCTGATCTAGCATGCAGAAGCGACCCAAATATTTCTGTCAGCTTGCTCCTATAATGAGTAAATTCTAAAAGGCACCTAGATGTTTTTTTCTTTGAACAGTAAAGGCAGAATATGGGGTATCTAGCTACAAAGCACTTAGATCCACCTCCAACTTAACGTAGCAACAAGGAATAAAAAGCTAGACCCAGGCTTTTCAAGCCTTCTTTGGAATTGCGAACAAGTAAAAAAGCAACATTACTTAGCCAAAATTGTTCACTAGACTACAGACTTTTAAATCAAAATAACACATACCAAACTGGGGAGGGGAGAGAGAGAGAGCGAGAGAGCGAGAGAGAGAGAGAGAGAGAGAGAGAGAGAGAGAGAGTGAGAGAGAGAGAGATAGATGGTTGAGAATCAGTCCATAGCTTGCTTCGGTCAAGAAGTGACCTAAAAAAATTAAACATCCAAGAATTTTAAAATGTGGTTGTTTCCAAGCTTCCTTCATTGGGAGATCAAGTTATATCATAGCTCCTCTCCTGCATGTTACTATATTCAATGGCCCTGAACCAATGACTATACCACACGAAAGTAACTATAACCATGCCAACCATCTATGGAAGGGTGTGAGCATTATTTTCTTGGGGCCACAGAATACATGCGTTTCTGGCTATCTATCAAGCAAGCTGCAAAACTACTCAGATAATTATTATTTTTGCTCCTCTGAAATGCTGTGTACACTAATGGTGTCAAATAAAACATAAGAATATCACACCATCTGCATCCTCACTATTCTTCTTTAAGATGAGTAACTGTTTTATCCTATGTAGGTGTTAATTATAAAAGTGCGAGTTCTTTTCAGATATGCAATTGCTATTAGAACAACACTTTGCTGTGTTAAAATGCCACATTGATAGCTGTCTCGCTATGCCTTTATCATGGGTCAAATATTGTAAAGAATTGCAAAAAGTCAAGAATGCATATATTAAATGGTAGTCCAGATTTAACTGCATAACTGGGTTGTCAGATAGAAAAAGCAGGGGCAAGATGTGCAGCCCTATCCCAGCAGCTGGCAGAACCCCACATGAGAATAATTTTCACTTAGGGCTGGGCACCTTCTGCCTGAGGATCCCAGACTTCTGGAACAATAGCAAGCTTCTTTTCGATCCCCGCGACCCGTTGCTCGGTCCCTGCTCCTGCCAACCTAGCAGTTCGAAAGCACGTCAAAGTGCAAGTAGATAAATAGGTACCGCTCCAGCGAGAAGGTAAATGGCGTTTCCAGAAGCGGCTTAGTTATGTTGGCCACTGTCTGTGGACAAATGCCGGCTCCTTCAGCCAGTAAAGCGAAATGAGCACCGCGACTGGACTTAACTGTCAGGGGTCCCTTTACCTTTTAATGAGAGGGACTGCATTTCAAGTCTTCTTGAAGATGACATGTGAATTTAACATAATTATGTATTACTGCTGTTAAGAAATTCATGGTTGGTAACTATTTTGACTGTCCATTGAAAAAGGTATGGAGGGAGCACATCTCTCATGTCAACCTGGCTGGAGAAAATATTTTGCGGAGCAGGGGCAATGCAATTGTTTTGTACATACTGCATTTCCTCCCCTCATTATGCTGTAAATGACCTAGCATCTTGGAATACAATTTATCAAAAACTTCACCATAATCTTCAGCACAGCTCGTAAAACAGAACCATCAACAGAAGAGAGAATTAGAATAAGTACAACATGCACATTTTGTGGGTGTCCTAAAGCCACCTAATCTATGCATCTGCTCCTTTTATGAGTTAGCATTACACCTATATGGCAGACGGCTCTTTCAGCCTATTAACATTTTATTTCCATAGCCCTGGAATGACCTCTAGGTTACTGGAACTGAGCACTGCTAAGCCAGGTCTTCATTTTATTTGCGAATGCTAAATCAACTAGGTCTGCAAAAGACACAGAACGATACTACAATACTGGTGACCAAGCAGAAGCGCAGTCAACACAGCCCCAATAACTACAGCTTCGTGAGCAAGAATGTGCCTCAACAGCACCCGTACTTAAAACAGTAAGACCTGGCTAACTCAAAGAAGCAGACTCGCTTCCACGTTGGTGACTATCGTATTCATATATATGATTTCACCTATCAAAGTCTTAGATAACTGTGTAGGAACAAACAGTACAAGAAGTTGCATGCAATATTATTGATTCAAACCATGTTCACATAAGCAAATGTGAACAGAATTTGAGACGGAATAATCAGAAGAACACATGCTAAAAATGGCACAAGTAAATCAGAAAATGTGTATCCACAGAATTCCATCCATCTGTAAATGGCACAAGGAGACATTTCTGAGTTAACCACTTCACACTCATCAAATGAGCTTGTGCTGAAATTTGGAACAATAATCACTTTCCCAACTACATTTGATACAGAGATGCGACAGGACTGTGATATCTGAAGAGAGAAACTCCGGCACTCAGACAAGGCACATTTAATACTACTGCTGTGCCCGTCCCCCATGGCTGCAATCTGGTGGTCTTTCATCTTTTTCCTCTCCGCCACTGACATTTAGACTGGAATCCTACACACACAACAGAAAGTAAGTCCCACTGATTTCAGCTGTGCTTACTTGTGAGTAGAAACGACAAGGACTATGCTATTTAAATTATATACTGTATTTCTTTGTGCCAACTTTGATTTCCCAGGTATGAAAATGTTTTTCTAAATCCATCAAGCCTGAAGTCGGGGCGAGCCAACTTCAGACTTGATGGATGTACTTTGTTTTTGTTTGTTTTTTTTGTCTAGAACTTTTGTGGTTCATCAACTGAAACCAGAACATCAAGTCCTGGGAGGGGGGCTTCTGTAAACTCAGAAATAAGGAACAGACTAAGCCCAACAATTTGCTTCAAATGTCAGAACTGGGCTCAGAAGCCTTGGACAAAGATTCACACAAATATTAATGCTTGCTTTTCCTCCATGCTTGCTTTATCAAAGAAGGCTAATTTGTATTTTTCTAAGCCTCTCAGCAGCTGCTGTTGCTAAAATGTTGCAAATCACCCCAAGATCTACTAGATCTCAATCTATTTTCTGCCCAGTCCTACTCCAAAATATGAATCACTATTATTCAATCTCAAAATAGAACACATCTGAATGGTAAATAGTCTAGCAACACCTTAGAGACTAACTGGTTTATTGTGCCAGAAGAGCATTGGATAGCACCTTCCAAACTGTAAGTTTACTGTAATGGAAACCAATACAATTTGGCAAATTACCGGCACTCCCCAAATCTTTGTACTAGAAAGCATGCTCCATGAAAACCTTGAAGGACAAACAAGAACTTTATCCATACAATGTTAAAATTCTTAACAGTATAATACCTGAATTAAGCAAATATATTAGGGAAGGGCAATGACAAACCTAGACAGCATCTTAAAAAGTAGAGACATCACCTTGCCAACAAAGGTCCGTATAGTTAAAGCCATGGTTTTCCCAGTAGTGATGTATGGAAGTGAGAGCTAGACCATAAAGAAGGCTGATCGCCGAAGAATTGATGCTTTTGAATTCTGGTGCTGGAGGAGACTCTTGAGAGCCCCATGGACTGCAAGAAGATCAAACCTCCATTCTGAAGGAAATCAGCCCTGAGTGCTCACTGGAAGGACAGATCCTGAAGCTGAGGCTCCAATACTTTGGCCACCTCAGGAGAAGAGAAGAATCGCTGGAAAAGACCCTGATGTTGGGAAAGATGGAGGGCACAAGGAGAAGGGGACGACAGAGGACGAGATGGTTGGATAGTATTTTCGAGGTTACCAGCATGAGTTTGACCAAACTGCAGGAGGTAGTGGAGGACAGAAGTGCCTGGCGGGCTCTGGTCCAGGGGGTCACGCAGAGTCGGACACAACTAAACGACTAAACAACAACAACAATTAGGGAAGGACCATAGTTCAGTAATGTTTTGCATTCAGACAGTCTCTAGTTCATTCATTCTGCAGCATCTCTACAGTAGGAATGTGAAAAACCAGTCTGAAAACATGGACAGCCGCTGCCAGTCAGAGTAGGAGTGGGAAACCGCAGGCTCAAATACAGGTCTCCAAACAGGTCTCTTGGGACCCTCTCAGGTTACAACCCCTCACTAGTTCTGCTCTGTACCCTTCCTGAGTATTATGAAAATACCTCTTGCTTTCCCAAGAAAGCAATTTTCTGTGCACACAGAAGCCTCTTGACTTTTGCATGGCTCCAATGTTGCCTTACCTCTGCAAAGGAAAAAGCTACACCCATTGTTCCACTCACTTTAACCTCTCGCCCTGCTCTCCACAAGTGCACAGCCTCTGGAAGGTTGCCCATGAGAGAATGGAGCCCTCAGACTGAATTGGTGCCCCCACCCCCAATGCAGACAATTTTGAGCTCGTTGGGCCAATGACCTAACTACTGGAGTAAAGTGATCTCCTACGTGCCTGTCTTTATTATTCTGGTAAACTGAAGAGAGTTTTCCAGTCAGATGGATAAACTTTTCAAACACACTCAACAAAATAAAAGGTCATCTCCTTTCACCTGTAACTCTCTTCCACATTTCATTATATAAAGAACTCAAACTAGGACATCGTTCCCACACCATTAATCCACAACTGAAACCTTCTAATCAGCCAGATAAGATGTAGATAAGGAGAATTCTGAACCTTCAGAGGAGCAAATGAAAGCCAATGCACTGTGCCTGAAAATTAAACTAAAGTTAACGAACCGCATAAATGAAAACAGAAATCCCGGGGGGGGGGGGGAGAGAGAAATGGTTCATCTGTTCCTGGTAAACCCTGGGATCCTGTCTCTTTTACACAGGAAGATATATTTTCCTAACATCATCATTGCACAGGCTGAATTTAGGCAGTTTTGCACACAAACCTCCCACCCAACCCCAAGCAACAAATGCCTAAGGTCACTAACTCTGGTATCTGTGGGGGAGGCCACTTCTCTGGTATATTAAAAAAGAAAGCAGCAGCAAACTTTCATTTTTAAGTAATCTGCTTTTTGCTCATAAAAGAAGTCCCTCTTCTCCCTGTCTCTCTTCAGAGTGCAGACCAGGCTAGTAAACAGTAGAAAGCAAAGAGAAGGCTACCATAACTTCCATCAAAGATCTTCAAAATGCTGAAGGATGCATTCAATCAACTGAAGGTCACTTACTAGATATTACCACCCAAAGCAAGCAGAGGAAGGCACCCACCCCAGCTTCTTACTCACCACACTTCTATTTCAAAACATAATTTATCTGCCCACCCCAAATATTGAAGCAGCTCTCTGGAGTTGCTTGTTCTCTGACCAATGAATGGGACCAGGCTGACTGTGGAGATCTTCTCAATGGTCATTTCATCTTCTGGCGAAGGACAGAGTATACTTCCCTTCTGCTCAACAACCTCAACTCTCTAGTTACTAAATATGAAAGCATTCCATGTAGTTTCATCAGCTATTCCATTAGCTCTGCTGGGTGTCTAGATGCCATTTGGCTCTGCTTGTCCCACATCTGCCACCTCGTTCAGATTCCCTTAATGGTTTCCATCCTGGGTGGTTGAACTGTAATTTTAAGAACTGGTACCAGCATTTCCTTTTTTCCTTCTTTCTTCCCATCCATTTGTCTGTAGACTGGGATCATTTATCAGAGCCTATCTATCATGCAGCATTTCACTCACCTGACTAGCAGTAATTATGGCTGGAAGTGAACAGCATTCTCCAGTATTGTCAGCCTCTTGCTAACTTGTCCTGAACATAATTTTACTTCCTATCTTAGCTTAAAATTAGTCAAGGGAAATTATGAAACAAAGCAAGTATATCCAGAATGAGATCTAAAAGAAAAAAATTAAACTCAAATTAAAAATGGGACTGGCAATACACAAATCATTATTCTGTTTTGTAACCCAATGCATTTTTTTCCTGTGCAGGCTTCCAGTTGCCAGAAATGTCCCTAGAAAACAGTCTTCTGTGAACTGTAACACTAAATACAGGTTAAGACAAACAAACCTTTTCACTTTCTGTAATGACTCACTCCGAGCGATACAACAGACTTCCACCAGGACATGTACTGTTTTTAACACTGATTGGGAGCCGCCCAGAGTGGCTGGGGAAACTCAGCCAGATGGGCGGGGTATAAATAATAAATTATTATTATTATTATTATAAAAACTCAATTCAGATTACAGCATCTTCTAAATTGGTAAACAGCAAATAAATACACCCTTAAATGGAGCAAGCCAGAAATGTGATTTGGAATTCTAGCTGCTTTGCAACTTCCTAGACTGACGGCTTAAGATTTGGACTGTATCTTAACTGTAATATATGTTATCTATGTACATAGATTTATTTCTTGGAGTTAAGAATAGGTCTGAGATAAATTGTGTTCGCTGAGCCTGTATTTTATACAGTCTGTATATGATGTTTGTTTGATAATGTGTGGTGTGCTATGCCTAATAAAGGATTTTGAATTTGAAACTGTAATACATGGGTTGCCTTTTCTACATTTTTGGCTCCTTGAGCTTATGACACATTTGTCCTTTGTCATCTAACTCTCTTGTTAACTTATCTGCATTTCTTTTTACATCTGCACACAGTGGCTTACTTTATATAATGGAATTTCTATTCTACCTTTCTAAATTTCAATCAAAGTGGCTTACCAATAAAGAAAAAGCAAAAAGAGTTTTGAAGCAGTGATACATCCTTAAAAGCTGTATCCTGAAAGAGTCTGCTGAAATGCAAGTTTCACTTCTCACCTAAAACTGAGCAACAGTACAGCCTAACTTACTTCTGGGTGCCAAAAATAAAACAGCCCACTGTCTGGTGCCCACTTGGTTCAGATTCCTGGGGATAGGGGGACGCAGAAGAGCAACTCTTGAAAGTAAGTTTCTGGGGAGGCTCATTAGTCATTCTTAAGTGATTCCTCTGGTCTCAGATCTCTAGAACTTTAAAAGCTCAAAAACAGCATCTTGAATTGACACCGGAAGCCAACTGCTAACCACTGCAGCTGGTAAAGGGTCTGTTCCTCAGGATAAATGGCTATGGTTTGCTTATGTTAGTCACCTTATGTTTGCAAATATTACGCACCTAATCCAACTTGGACCCTGCAATCATCCTGAGGCCCTTCTTTGTGCGCCCACTTTGTACCTCCTCCACTCCTGGATACACCCAAGAGCAACCAACTTAGAGATGTGAAGGCCTGGGGGGAGGGGATGGAAAGGTTTTTCCTGCATCTTCATATCTCTGAACCACAAGTGTTTGCTTATTCTGTTATCCAAACAGAGGCTCATGGTTTGTTTCTCTCCAAACCATGATCGGCATCCGAGCTTCATTCTTTGCTTCCCACAAACCACAAGCCCAATTCAGATGATAGCAGTGGGGGAGGAACGAAGCAGGTAACAAGCACACTACTTATTCATGCTCAACCATAGCTAAACATGAACGCAACGTGCAGACATAACCACTAAGAACATATCCTGCTACATACAAAGGAATATGATTTTAAGTTAGAAGCAGTGAATGGGTGCAGAATATATAACCTGAAACAATAATATTCTCTAGCTGCTCTGAAAAGATATCGAGAAATGTAACTTGCTGTAGAAGAGTTAATGCCATTACTCCAAAGAAACACACTTTTACTGTACAGAAGCAAGCTCTGAGAACCACAACAAACTGGAACATAATACAGATTATTTTTTCAAGACCTTTAAAGCACCAACTATTGTGCTGGATGCTGTATAAATTAAGAACTAGACAGATCCAGACATCATTTGCTTCAAGGCTAACTTCCAGCCTACTAAAATGAAACTAATAGTCAAGTTCAGCTTAATATCATTCAATGTGCAGTGGAACAAAGGAAACTCCCATGTCACACCATATTGGTCTATGTAACTCAGGACTGTCTACAGTGATTGACAGTGGCTCTTCAGGCTTTCAGAAACGAACCTTTCCCAGCCCTCCCTGGAGATGCTGGGGACTGAATCTGGGACCTATTGTGGCAAAGAAAATGTGCTGTACCACTGAGATATAAAGCTTGCCATTTCAGGCTGAAATTAATAAGGTCAGGCTTGTATTCAGAATACTGAGCTACTGTGCCCCTGAGTGGCAAATGGTTCTATACATGAGTCCAAGCCACTTATCCCAAATAAGAAGTTTAACAGGAAGGTGCTTTGTGCAATTAAAGCTGCAAAAGCAGAAACTACTTCCTCAAATTTGTCTATCTTCTTCAGCCAAAACACCAACAGATTAATAATTGCTAATAGTTACACCACACACACACACACACACACACACACACACACACAGGCTGTTCCAGTTTCTTGGGGTTTTTAAATCAACACAGGAGCCTTATGAGACATTAAATTCTGAGTTAACAATGTACTCAATGCCACCAAGGTATTCCAGGTTCAAACTCAGTATGTGTACACTACCACATACCACTTGCCATCAGGATACATCAAACTCAAATCACTTGGCCAAACACAAGGTTTTTCGACCACTTTTGGAGCATCAACCTTTTCCAAGGACACTTATTTTTGCTTAGTTGTATGATTTTGAGTCTCTCACATGTGCACACTGCTCAGGTATAGAAGATTAAGGTTCTCACAAAGAGAGGATGCCACAAACGCCCTTTCTTTCCTCTGGAACAGAAACCTGCCAGATTAATGTGCCACACTACAGCTACACACATGAAACCCTGAAGTATGCCAAAAAGTAGGGTTACTTTCTGAAGCTGTGGCATTTGATAACCCATCTCTGTCCTGTGCAAAGACTTCAGGACAATCAGATCATCATCAACACAGAGCAGTTAAGTTCCAAAAATTCACCACCCTAGGCAAACTTAATAAACAAATGGAAAGAAAGTAGAATTCATACCTGGGAGACCCTGATTCTAATCAACTACTATCACTGCTACCAAGTGAGTGTTATTCATTATACTGATTGACTTTGTCTTGAGGGGTTATTGATCATGCAAACTATCATTAACTTGTTTAGTGCCTGATCAGTTTAGTGCCTGCTGCAATGACAAGAGGAAAGAACTCTTAGTAAGGTGTGTGCTATTGGATTTCCGCTGTTTCAATTCAAGGAACATGCAAGAAAAGGATTGGAATCTTCCAGTGGGCTCACTAACTACCGTATTTTTCGCCTTATGGGATGCACTTTTCCCCCTCCAAAAATGAAGGGGAAATGTGTGTGCGTCCTATGGGGCGAATGCAGGCTTTCGCTGAAGCCTGGAGAGCGAGAGGGGTCGGTGCACACCAACCCCTCTCGCATTCCAGGCTTCAGGAAGCTATCTGCAAGCCTTGGGAGCCCCCGCCGGGCTCCCACGGCTTGCAGAGAGCTGCCTGCATCCCGAAGCCTGGGGCGCACTGAGCTCAGCACGCCCCAGGCTTCGCGCAGCTCTGCACAAGCCGTGGGAGCTGGCACAACTTCGCACTGGGCTCCCACGGCTTGTGGAGAGCTACCTGCATCCCTGCGGATAGCAGCCAGTTCTGGGGGCTGGGGTCGGGGGAAGCTCAGGCTTCCCCCACCCCAGCCCCGCGCCAGTGGGGGAAATCAATTTTTTTTCTTTGTTTGCCCCCCCCAAAAAAACTAGGTGCGCCCTATGGGGCGAAAAATACGGTACACCTTTTCTATGTACTCTAGTTACCTAATTATTATAATGCACTCTTCATGATGCTAGCCTTAAAGATGTTCTGAAGCTTCAACTGATACAGAACACTACAAGCAAGTTGCTCATTGGACTTGGTCAGTCAATAACTCAAATTCTGCTTGATTTACAATAAACTAAAAAAAAAAGAGAGAGTAGGTAATCTATTTAAATTGCTTGTATTCTTTATTTCTGAATCACCCATAACCAAGATCTCTGCACAATGCACAATGCACTGTAATAAAACCAATAATTACCGTATTTTTCGCTCTATAACACACACCCGACCATAACACGCACATAGTTTTTAGAGGAGGAAAATCTGTAGGCATGCCACCCGTAGGCATTCCCTCCATAACACGCACAGACATTTCCCCTTACTTTTTAGGAGGAAAAAAGTGAGTGTTATGGTGCAAAAAATACGGCAACTAGAAAACTCTTTAACAGGTAAGCTACGGAATTCGCTACCACATGATGTTGCAATTGCCACCAATTTGGATGGGTTTTAAAGTGGTTTGCACAAATTCACAGGCTATCATTGGCTGCCAGCCATTATGGCTGTATATTACTCTGGTATCGGAAATTATATGCCTCTGAATACCAGTTGCTGGAAATCACAAGTGGGGAGAGTGCTATGTGTTCATGTACTGCTTGGTGGCTTCCCACAAGTCTCTGAGAACAGGATGTTGGGCTAGATGGGGCTTTGGTCTGATCCAGCAGGCCTCTTAGGTTCTTATGCAACACAGAAGCTTGCCTTATACGGAGTCAGACCACTGGCCGATCTTGTTCAACATTGCCTACTGAGCAAAGAAGATGGTCTACCACTGAGCTACTGCGAGTCCGTACTTCTGCTGCCATGGGAAGACTTTTTAAATCCTCAACACACTGGGGACTAAGAACCAAAAAGACCACCTTCTCTCACACATGCTATCCTGTAAACTCTGGTCATCAGCATCCCAGACACTCATATGCGAAAGAGCCTTTCCAGTTGTGATGCTAAGTCAACACTGTGGAATGTCCTCTCAAGGCAGGCCCACCTGGTAGAGTCTATAGCTTCAAACAATAAGTGAAAATCTGGCTTTTTCCTGCCCACAATTTGTACTGGATTGATAACTGCAGCTGTGATTATTTTATTTTATGGTGCTTGTTGTTTATTTATTAGCCACAAGTGTTAGTGGCCCCAGGCACCTGAACAAGAACGACCAACTTTCTTGAAAAACTTCAAAAAACTGAGGCAAGGTTCCATGCAAAGAGTTTTCCAATTCCTTCAAGAATGTGAACAAAGGAATTTTATCTGAAATACCCAGAAAATAATGTTCTCTGAAACATGGGCTTCCATTGAGGCAGGGGAGGAAAATTAAGAGGAGATTAAGAACCATAATGCCAATATTTCACTTTTTAAAAAACCTGAGATATGGTGCAAAATGTGCATGGATTGGTGTTATTTTTTGTGAGAAACTAACCTGCTCACTAAGAGACGTGGGTGGCGCTATAGTCTAAGCCACAGAGCCTAGGGCATGCTGATCAGAAGGTCGGCAGTTCGAATCCCCGCGACGGGGTGAGCTCCCATTGCTCAGTCTCTTCTGCCAACCTAGCAGTTTGAAAGCACGTCAAAGTGCAAGTAGATAAATAGATGCCGCTCCAGTGAGAAGGTAAACGGCATTTCCGTGTGCTGCTCTGGTTCACCAGAAGTGGCTTAGTCATGCTGGCCACATGACCTGGAAGCTGTATGCCGGCTCCCTCAGCCAGTAAAGCGAGATGAGCGCCGCAACCCCAGAGTCATCCGCAACCCCAGAGTCATCCGCGACTGGACCTAACGGTCAGGGGTTCCTTTACCTTTACCTAACCTGCTCACTGCTACACTTTGGAAAAATTACTGCAGACATCCTGACTGTGAAGGCAGAGGTTTCCTATGTAACCTAGGCTATCCCCCAAATCTTGTTTTCTGAAGGCAGGAGCTGCGTATTCTGGGTAATAATCTCAGATAATGTATATTACTGCTGGTTCTATAAACTAGTCTGTAGTGACATGCAGTATATAGCCTTTCACCTTCAGTTTCATTGTTTCCAAAGCATGAACAGAACCAGTACTGTTCAAAGCTTGCTGCAAGGATGATTTAGACCTTTTCACCATGTGGGAAAGGCTTCCCAACCGTAAGAAACAACAGCAAGTGCCATGTGACTATTGCACTATTTCCTATGCCAATGTTGCCTTGTCTCTCAAAACAAACGATTCTGTTGGCATAGGAAATAACTGCATCATTTGCTTGGCCCACATAATTGTCTATTTCAATCTTATCATCTTGCTCAGTTGTTTTTTTCCCCCACCAGCTTTTGTTTCTAGCATTCTAACTGTTTTTCTTGTTAGTCACTCAAGCAGCATTTGGGAAGGAAAGCACAGTACAGACAATAACAAAAAAAAAAATTTTTTTACAAAGAAGTCTCCTACAGGCATCACCAAAGCAACCTGACACCCAGCCACAAAAGGAGTGATCGTAATTAAGGACCAGCTCTAAGTTCCTTACCTGCATGCAGGTCAAAGCTGCCACTGAGCCAACAGATTCTTTCTTTCTTTTTTCTTACCCCACCCCTTTACACCAAGTAGCTCAAGGCATGGCATTTCATTGCTCCATTTTATCCACACAACAACCCTGCGTCTTAGTTCAGGCATGACTCACCCATGGTTACCCGGTTAACTTCACATCGGAGGGGGAATTTGAACCAGGGCCTTCCCCACCCTTGACTGATATGTTAAGTGGTATACAGCCCTGTGCCGCCTTTAAGCATTCCGGGGGTGGCCTGAGTTCGACTCCTACCCCTTCTGCCCACGTGGAAACCACTACTTACTGCGGGAGCATCCCAAGCACATGGCGCCTTCAACCCGCGATCGACACACCATATGGCCACGACATCTGCCACAACTGGCCAGAAATGCAGGGAAAGAGGGAGGCGTTGCGCAAGAGTTGCCTCAGCCCTTGGCCAGAGACTTCTGGCGCGAGGAACAAACCAGGCGCAGCCCCAAAGCTCGGGATCCCCAGCTGGGCAACGGGAACGAGGGCGGCCTACCTCACGGGGTTGCTGTGAGGCGGAAGCCCCCTCGGGAAACGAGGGAGGAAGTTGCAGCGGGCGCCTTCTGCTTCCTCCAAGGCGGCGGCCGCCTCCCCTCCCTCCTCCCCGGGCAACTCACCCCACGTTGGCGGGGCGCTCCGTCGGCGGCGGCGGCGGCTCGGCGCTCTCGCTGTCCGAGGCCGAGGAGCAGGAGGAGGCCGAGGACGACGACGACGACCCCGAGGAAGCGGACGAGGCCGAGCAGGCGCTGGCGCTGTCGGTGGCGTCCGAGTCGCAGGCGCGCTGGGCGGCGCGGAGGCGGGCGGTGGCGGAGGCGGCCAGCTGCCGCAGCTCCGGGCCCAGCGCGGGCGGCGGAGGAGGAGGAGGCGCCTCGGAGCCCGTCCGCCCGGCCACGCTCCGCGCCAGCCCGGCCAGCTGCTGCCGGACGTGCCGCTCCACCTGCCGGGCCTGCAGCGCCCGCAGGCGGCGGCACAGGCTCCGCGCCCGGCCCCACAGAGAGGCCTGCCGGGCCCGCGCTTCCGCCTGGCGCTGCCGGCGACTCTGCGGCCGCCACGGCGGGCCGCTCGCCTCAGGCGCAGCCGCCGCCGCCGCCGCCATGGCGGGCCCGGTCGCAGCAGCCGCCGTCGCCGTCGCCATGAAGGGAGCCGTCGCCTCGGGGCAGGCCGCTCCGCCTCAGGAACAGCAGCAGCCGCCGCCTCCTCCTCAGCGCCTCAGGGCGGTCCGGGACTCTCCATGGACTCCCGGCCGGGACAATACGAGCTCGCCCGAGACGGCGCGCGCGCGCCCGGCCCAGATATTTCCCTCCCAGCCCGCGCCTCAGCCGCGGCGCACGCATGCGCGTAGGAGCGGGCCGTCGCAGCAAGCCTCTCTCCTCTCTCTCTCGAGCGCGCGCGCGCGCCAAACACTCGGCGAAATCCTCGAGTTGCTGACAGAGCGCGGCGGCCGCCGCAGCCGATAGAGGGCGGTCGCCGCCGTCTGCGCCTGCGCACCGCAGCCTCTTTTTCCCCCACCACCACTACTCGCCATCTTGTTACCACGTGAGCACTGGGCGTCGCTGCTGCTCATGCGCCAACGCGCGACCCTCCCATATTCGCTCTTCCGAGGCAGGAGGAGGTGGGAGGGAGGGAAGCTCGAAGGAGACGCATGCGCACAACCGGGGCCATGCGCGCCCAGCCTTAACCCAAGCGTTTCCCGCGGGCGCCTGCGCAGTAGCCGCCACAATTGCAAATCAAGGCAGGAGCCGTCAATGCTGTTACTACGCGTCCTGGGCTGCATTCCCACGAGCATGTTTTCTAGTTCCAGGCGCGCCTGGTTTCAAACTGCAGCTTAACAAAACACGCAGCTCCAGCGCCTCCCAGATGCGCACAACAGGCAGGAATTCAGCAGGTGGAGCCTTACCCCAGAAGCATTTCCTCCTGAATTTCTATTATGCATCTGAAAAATACCTCTGCAGCTCAAAGGGGGGCCTTATCAATATTTTAACCAATCAAACAAGACATATTAGAATCATAGAATTCATACTTTATCCACTATGGTAATGTAACCCAACCGCCTGCAATGCAGAAATCTTTTGCCCAATTCAGGGCTCCAACCCAAGACCCGGAAAATGAGTCTCAGGCGCTACAGGCTGAACTATCCCAGCATAAAGAGGACAGGCATATCAAAGCCTGGAAACCAACCCAAACATTCAAGCTTTAAGCAAGCTAACCTTTTTATAGAATACACAGTAGAATGGGGGGAGTTATTCCTGAAAATAAATTAATTTTACCACTGAATACTTGCTTTACTCGTGGGCATCTTACCCCTTTTTCAAAAAGCCCCAGTGCCTGGACAACCTTCTACTGCTTTTTAAATGGCAAGGTGTTACACAGACCCAAGAAGCTGCCAACTGCTGACCACAGCATTCAAAGGCTTTTCTTTCTCAGTCTTTAGACTAATGTCAACACATTAGCAAATGAGGTTAATGGCAGGTACCCTATCCTCATCTCTCAGGTTACAGGGACAAGCTGAAACAACTTTTATATTTCCAGGAGGGGAAAAGAAGCAAGGTTAGAAGTTAAAGAATATAGTATACAATTTTTCATATACATACTCAAGCCAAGTGCTTGTCTGTATTCACGCGAAACCACATTTGTCAGGCTCCCTCTATACTAACCAAATTGAACTCAAGAGTTTTGGAATCACTGCAATAGCATATATCTGTATGAAGGGCAATAGACAAACCTCGTGCTCATAAAAAATAAAAACATTACAATGTGATCTTAAGCACTGTTACTTGGAGGAAAGTTCAGTTGAATTCCGTGAATCTTACTCCCTGCAAAAAGTGGTTAGAACTGCAGCCTTAGCCTTTAATACACTACAAAATTTAAAGGTTTTCCAAGCACTAAGAGCTCCTGTGACACAGTGGGTGGTGTGGTAGTCTAGGCCCTTGAAGAGCAGAGTTCAAATCTATCCTCAGCTATGAAGCTCACTGAATGAGCTTGGACCCTTCACCGTGTCTCAGCCTAACCTTTCTCGGGAGTGTTGTTGTGAGGACAGAATGGAGAGGAACAGCAAGGGAAAGGTACAAGATTAAGATACAAGGTAAGTCGCATTTCTACAAATTCTGAAAACAATTTAAATGCTACCGATTAGCATTTATTAACTATGCATAACAAAGCAGCAACTAATACTCAGCACGAAGTTTATAAGCATGGTACATTGCCTGCACTCATTTAGATTGTAATAGTATGCATAACTTTTCAAAAATGCTGAAATGTGGCAGAAAAATAAGAATGTGGCTCCCAAGAGTGCTTCATCTGGCCCCTTCTTTCCTCACTTTTAAGTATATTATTACAAGTTATATTCTGGCAGGCATTTCTGGTGGAGGCCTCAAAGCAATATGTTCCTATATTGCTGCTGTTTGCTGGCAAATATAATATGGTTACTGTTTTGTTCCCATTATTGTTATTTTTAGATTGTATTTTAGTTTGTTTGGTTGTTGTAACTTTTTAAAATAAGAAAACCTGTTTCAAATTAAGATTCCTGCCAACTTCACTCAATGCTGATGAAATTAAAACTGAAGAATGTTCATTAGCACTGAATGGAGTTTATATGTTTCTTAGTTAAATAAGTCTTGCTTAACTAATTAATTAAATTTAATTAATTTTATAATGAATGATTTTAGAGTGTTGTTTATGCTGTACTTTTGTACTGCTTTATTGTTGTTAGCCGCCCTGAGCCCGGCTTCGGCTGGGGAGGGCGGGATATAAATAAAATTTATTATTATTATTAAATAAGTCATTGTAACATATATAATCCGGAACTCAAATCCACAACAAAACACTCACATTAGAGGTATTCTAATTGCAGCAGAGTGTTGACCATTACTATGTCTACAACCTAAAGCTCTAATTTGTTCATCCCAGGCTATCTGAAGGACTGTATCCTCCCATACGAATCTGCCCAAACTCTGAAACCTGCTTAAGGTAAAGGTAAAGGTACCTCTGCACGTACGGGCCAGTCTTGACAGACTCTAGGGTTGTGTGCTCATCTCACTCAAGAGGCCGGGGGCCAGCGCTGTTCGCAGACACTTCCGGGTCACGTGGCCAGCGTGACAAGCTGCATCTGGCGAGCCAGCGCAGCACACAGAACGCCGTTTACCTTCCCGCTGGTAAGCGGTCCCTATTTATCTACTTGCACTTAAGAGTGCTTTCGAACTGTTAGGTTGGCAGGCGCTGGGACCGAATGACGGGAGCACACCCCGCCGCGGGGATTCAAACCGCCGACCATGCGATCGGCAAGTCCTAGGCGCTGAGGTTTTACCCACAGCGCCACCTGCGTCCCTCCTGAAACCTGCTTACTTGGCCCTAACTTCCCTTGAACTCATTTCTGAGTAAACATGCATAGCGATGGGTTGTATGAATGCATGCCAAGACCGTTAGGGAGACCTCTGGGCAGGATCTGGTAGCGGGCAAAATGACTCACCTACCTTCCCAACTATGGCCATTGCAGCAAGTTCCTGAGAGGTGGGGAGGAGAGTTCAGCACGGTGCAGGCACAATGGCAGGCGCATCAGATTGGCCTGCGCCGCCACCACCCCACCCACCCCACCCAGAGCTTCCTGGGCTTCTCAATCACTGAAAGTGATGCTCAGCATTGGGAAGGCACATGAGCCTTGCTGCCCTGCCTGTACTGCATCACAGTTCACGCCCAGCAGGAACTATGCCTCTTCCTGCTCCGGTACAACACTAACACTCAGAAGCTGCTGCAGAATTGAAAACAGAAGCGGCAGTAATAAAAAGAGAAAGTGAAGAACCACCACGGGGCAGTAGATTTTGCTCTCTACTACTCCTTTGCAGTGTGTCTGTTCATTCTGGACGTACGTTGCAGCTTGAATACAGTGGTGCCTCGCAAGACGAAATTAATTCGTTCCGCAAGTCTCTTCGTCTTGCGGTTTTTTCGTCTTGCGATGCACGGTTTCCCATAGGAATGCATTGAAAATCAATTAATGCGTTCCTAGGGAAACCGCCTTCAGACCAGGTCCGGGGACAGTCTGTCCCCGGACCTCTTCTGAAGGCTGGGGGGGGGGACAAGGGCTTTTCTTCCCACCCCCAGCATTTTAAAAAACCCCGGGACAGCGGAGGGCTTCTCCGCTGTCCGGGGCGATCTTAAAATGCTGGCGGGAGGCATTTTAAAATCGCCCCGGGACAGCAGAGGACTTCTCCGTTGTCCGGGGTGATTTAAAAGCCCCTGGGAAGGCAGGCAGGGGGGACAAAGACTTTCGCCCCCTGCCCGCCTTCAGAAGGTCTTCCCGCCCCCCCTCCCCGCTTCGGAACAACGTTCCGAAGTGGGGCGGCTGGGGCAGGTCTTCCCGCCCCCCCTCCCCGCTTCGGAACAGCGTTCCGAAGTGGGGCGGCTGGGGCAGGTGTCCCCGCTCCCCGCTTCGGAACAGCGTTCCGAAGTGGGGTGGCTGGGGCAGGTCTTCCCGCCCCCCCTCCCCGCTTCGGAACAGCGTTCCGAAGTGGGGCGGCTGGGGCAGGTCTTCCCGCCCCCCCTCCCCGCTTCGGAACAGCGTTCCGAAGTGGGGCGGCTGGGGCAGGTGATCCCGCCCCCCCTCCCCGCTTCGGAACAGCGTCCCTTGGAGATTTTAAAATGCTGGGGGTCGGCAGCGAACGCTTCGCTCCCGCCCGCCAGCATTTTAAGATCGCCCGGGGCAGGCGGGGGGAAGGCAGGCGGGGGGGAGCAAAGACTTTTGCCCCCCGCCGGCCTTCAGAAGAGGTCCTCTTCTGAAGGCCGGCTGTGGGCGAAAGTCTTTGCTCCCGACCGCCAGCATTTCCCTATGGGCTTTCGTCTTGCGATGCAAGCCCATAGAGAAATTCGTCTTGCGAAGCGCCTCCAAAACAGAAAACCCTTTCGTCTTGCGGGTTTTCCGTCTTGCGAGGCATTCGTCTTGCGGGGTACCACTGTACATTATTTTGATATGATTTATAATGGATGAGTGGCTCCAGAGGGAGTGAAAGAAAAGGGTATCCTGCCTTTGGGTCTCTCTTTCAGGACGTGACGAGAGGGAGGGCACGTCCCGTGGGCGACTGATTGAGGATAGGCTTAATAATAGTTGACATAATAATAATAATAATAATAATAATAATAATAATAATAATAATAATAATAATATAATAATAATAATAGTTGACATAATAAAACTTGGCCGGGGTGAGGGTGGAAATGCGAATTAAGGTGGCTTCTAAGTGAGAAGGGGAATGCTGGGAAGCTGTGTCCAGCTCAATACAGTGGTACCTCGGGTTACATATGCTTCAGGTTACATACGCTTCAGGTTACCGACTCCGCTAACCCAGAAATAGTACCTCGGGTTAAGAACTTTGCTTCAGGATGAGAACAGAAATCGTGCTCCGGTGGCACGGCAGCAGCGGGAGGCCCCATTAGCTAAAGTGGTGCTTCAGGTTAAGAACAGTTTCAGGTTAATGGACCTCCAGAATTAAGTACTTAACCCGAGGTACCACTGTACAGTTCATGATGTGGCTTATGGGTATTTAGTGTTTGTGTCACTTTATAGTATTGATTCACCATGTTTCTTGTATTTTTATTTTAACTTTGCTTTGTATTACAGTGATACCTTGGTTTAAGAACAGCTTAGTTTTTGAACAACTTGGATTCAAAACGCTGTAAAAAAGTAGGTGTTTGTGAACTTTGCCTTGGAAGGAGAACATGTTCCGCTTCCTGGCGTGTGTGTTCCATTTGTAAATTGAGTCCCCCGCTGCTATGGGAAAGCACGCCTTGGTTTAAAAACGCTTTGGTTTAAGAACGGACTTCTGGAACGGATTAAGTTCATAAACCAAGGTACCACTGTACAATGTTGTTCACCACATTGGGGGACTTTGGGCCAAAAAGCTCTACAGAAATAAACCGTAGCATGTGACGTAGAAGGCATTCCCGTGAGAGGCTTAATATTCTTAAGGATTCTTACCATCATGTTACTCCCCTTTCTGACCCATCCATTTCTGAAGGTCTGGAAGAATTGCGGCACTGCACTGCAATCCAGGATGAGGCCATCAAAACAAGCTCCTCCAACTTCAGGTGCATCCCTGTATAATCTGGGGGGAAAGGGATTCCAGGGTTTGAAAGAAATGCACAGAACCATATTTTTTCTCAGGACCAATAAATATAAAAAGAAAGTTGTAAGGACCATAATTTAATTAAAGCCATGGGAAATCATGAGCTCAAAGAAGGATGCACAGCAAACATTTCAACACGAGTGAGTTCGAGTTTGACTAAGCACTGTGTACTTCCTTTTATATTTCCTGAACCTTCCAACATACACCTGAACTGGCTGTAACAGTGTTCCAACGTTAAATGTTACTGCTTATCTTCATGCCAGTAAGGGGAGTTTGTTTCTTTGTTTGATACAATTCATATGCCGCTTGATTGTATAAAAAAATTACAATAGCTCATAGTGGTTTATGCAAACCTAAAACAATAAAAACAGGGGTGGGGTGGGGGAATTGCAGCTATATTTTGAAACGTAAAAAAGTTAAAATATGAAAACAGATTAGAGCCGACCGACCTGCTAAATTTCTGCCTTCCAGACTGCTGAGGGAGAAAGGGTGGGACCCGAGATGGGCGAGGGTTCAACACCTTTAACACCCCACTCGGCCCTTAAGTGCGACCTTCTGTCCGCCTCAGCCTACCTCACAGGGTGGTTGTTGCTGTGGGGGCTATTACTACCAAACTTCTATTTTATTTTATTACTACCAGACTTTTAGAAGACATGTGAAGACAGCCCTGTTTAGGGAAGCTTTTAATATTTGATGTATTACAGTATTTCCATATTTTTTGGAAGCCTCCCAGAGTGGCTGGGGAAGCCCAGCCAGATGGGCGGGGTATAAATAATAAATTATTATTATTATTATAATTACTTTAAAAAAAAAAACCCGAGGTGTTGGAGGGGGGCAAACCCACGCACGCCGCCTCGCGCCCCTTGGGGGAAGGGGAGGGGGATATAAAGCGAAATAAATAAATATATAAAGGAGCAGGGAAAAGAAAGAGGAAAAGAGAGGCAGGCGGCAACCCGGCCGGTGAAGCCCAGACAGTTGTAGGCGGGGGGGGGGGGAGGTGATAGGGCGGAGGGACTGAGGGGAGGCGAGTCCCGGGGGAGGGAGAAGGGGCGCCTCACTCACTCACCGGCAGAGGCCCGGAGGCGGCACCGGCCTCCTCCTCCTCCTCCTCTCTCTCTCTCTCCGGGCCTGCCCGTCACCTTCCGCCTTTCCCCTCCAAGCCCCGCCCCCCGCCGCCTCCCATTGGCGTGCTCCGTTGCCTTGGAGAGACGCGAGCGCCCTCCTCTCGCCCCGCCCCTCCCCGCCGAAAGCCCCGGCTGCGCTTCCTTCCTTCCTCCTCCGCTTCCGCTCAGGGACCGGAAGCCACGTCGCCTTGCGCCGCGCGGGGCCTGCCGGGAGCCGTAGTCCCGGCGCCTGAGAGGGAAAAGAGCGAGCCGGCCGGCCAGTGAGGGAAACCAGCGACCCACCCACCCGCCGCCTCTCGCCGCCTTCGCCCGCTCCCGCTCGCCCGCCCGCCCGTTCCGCGCAGCCGCCGCGGCCTCGCGCTCCTCCTCCTCCTCGCCCGCCCCTCGGCCAGAGCGGCGAAGAGCAGCGGCGCGAAGGAGGTCGGTGGCCCGTGAGGGAGGAGGGAGGAAGAAGGAGAATAGGCGGCGGCGGCGGCGGCGAAGAGGGAAGGAAAGGAGCGGGCGACGCCGCCGCCGCCGCTCGTCAGGGAGGGAGGGAGGGAGAGGCGGACGCAGCTGCCGTGAGGCGCTTGGAGGCGGGGGGGGGGAGATAAATGGGGGGAGGGGGATGCGCAGAGGAGAGGGAGGGGGCTGTGAGGGGGGGCAAGGGGCGAATTAGGGGGAGGGGTTGGATGTGGGGGGGGGGAGCAGGCCGTGGGGGGGACCGAGGTCATGGCGGGGTGGGCGTGGAGAAGAGATGCTTCTTTGGGGGGGGGGGTGAGAGAAAGAGAGTCCGCGCGAAGGATGGGTTTTTTTGGGGGGGTGGGGGGCAGTGACAGGTGTTTGGTCCTGCACGGGGACGACTTGACGTTTGCTTGCAAGGTGGCGCTTTCTCCGTTTTCCTCCTCGCAACAACAACCCCGTGAGGTAGGCCAGGCGGAGAGGCAGCCGCTTAGCCCTGCTCCTCCTGGTCCTCTTGGTCTGGGATGCCACGCTTGGGAGAGGTGGCCAGGCTCCGGATGGATCGGAGGAGGTATGGGGGGCTTGGTCTGGGGAGAGGGGCCCTAGGGATGGGAGCGCTGTAGGTGTGTCTGGCAAAGGGGTGTTGGCGAGTCTGGCATGGCGATGGAGGTAATCCTAAGAATTGGACCCAGGGTCTGGAGACAGCGACTTGGCTAGTGATGGAGGCGAGGTGATGTTGGAAAGCTGTGCAGAACCGAAAGAGTGAGAGTAGGGTTGGTGGTCCTGATGCTGAGGGTGACAAAGGGATGTCTTCAGATCTGATTTAACAGCATCAGAGGGAGGGGGGAAAGCCATGGTTCTGGTGGCAGGGAGGGAGGGTGGTAGTTTGGCAAAAGTTAGTTTGGCATCTGCGTGGATTTCAGTGGGTTGTTGGGAGCGTAAGATTTCCTGGATGCTGGGTACTGCCTTCTGGAGCAGAATTCTGCTTAAGGCAGTACCCAGCCAGGTGCATCCGGATGCTCATGAGCCTCCGTGTTGTTTGTAGTCACAATTCCTCTGGGTGTAAGAGGAACAGGTAGAAAGGTAACAGGAGGTAGTGCATCAGATCACAAGTAGGCGTCATTATGGGGGAAGAGAATGGGAGTGAGGTTGCATGGAATTGGGATGAAATTAGATTCCTGGGATTCCAAACTTTATAAGCTTTATTTTAATGCTGGAATAAAAGCTTGCAAGGGTCAAGTTGGTTTTGATGGCTGGCTGGTGCTGACGGGAGTTGTAGTCCAGAACATCTGGAGGGCACCAGGTTGGCAAAGGGAGCTGAGAAGCAGTTATTCTTGTTCTTGGAACATCAGTTGTAGGCGAGTTCAGGTTGGCAGCATGAGCTAGTCTACACTTCTTCTGTTGTAACAAATGGACTAGGAATGAATGGGACATGGACGGGGAGAGGCAGACTGGGATTAATAGCTGTTAAGAATATTCATTGGCAGAGCTCGCTTCTTGATTGATTGAATCAATGGAGAAAACCTAACTCTGGCATTGTGTGCCAAACATCCCAGCCTAAACAAGTGTCTTCAGAATAACTTTGAAGTAGGCTAGGCCGAGATGTGTAGGGACTTGCCCAAATCTCCACCATGCTCTACGTTTGGCAAGGATTTGAATTTGGACACCACAATCAGTCCCTAATCCACAGTTATTAGCACTAGTCTCTGTTTTATGCCTTTTGGGGGGTGTTTGCTCTCTATGTATTAAAAAAAAGTAGTAATCGCATACTAAACTTGGAGTAGCTATGATGGGGAAACTGTGAGACGGCTGGCACAATGTTCTTCACTGCATGGCTCTTGAGCAACAGTTGTTTTTAAGTGCCTAGCATGTCCTGGGAATTTGTGGGTTTGACTCTGCATCGGCTCTTGGAGGGGTTTGCAATGACAAAAGGGTGACATAGAAGAGGGCATTTCAGTGGGTACAGGGTTTTTATGCCTGCATGGCGACTCTCACCTGCCAAAACTCTTAAATGTCACTGGGACTGGTACATCCTTTGCCTCCACTGAGACTGTGATGATCCTGGAAAACATATCTTTTATTTAACTGTTCTATGTGGGAACTCTCAGTGGACCTCCATGTGGACAGCCTTCCTTGGGCACTCTGAGAAAAAACTGAATGGACGAAATGTTGCCCAAACTTGCCCACATCCTTCTGATCCTCCCAACCAAAGTCCCAAGTTGCCATGCCTGTCCTTGGTTACGGAGAACAGCCAGTAGGGATGCTGGCTTCTTTATCAGCCTCTGCTCTGGGCCTTTAATAGTGAGTTGATGATGAAAATATTAACACAGGGACTCCAACTCTCATCAGCCCCAGACAGCATGGCCAGTGGTGAGGGATGATGGGAGCTGTAGTCCAGCAAACGTCTGGTGGGCACCATGCTGGCAACCCCCCGTTTTCAGGTGGCACTGTTTTTTAATCTTGGTATGTCTTAAAAGGCTTCATCTGCTTGTTTCCTAAAAGTAAAGCTGCATTTAAAAGTAGAGGAGCAGTCAGGGCAGCCTGGCTTTTTTCAGGTCAGTTGCAATCCCTGCAACTCATAAAGTCATTGAATAATTAAGAATGTCTCTTGGGAATATCACGAGGATTTTTCAATCCCTTTGGTTATACTGAATCTTCTTTCATCCTGATAATCAGCACTACTGGTTAGGACCAAACTGTGCTGCCTGGCTTTTCAAACTGTAAATAGCAGCTGGGGTGGAGTCAGAACCACAGCAAAGTGGGGAGGTGGGTTTAACACTTTCCTTACACTGAGATACTGCTCTCTCCCCCAATGTTTTCTATAGCAACAACTAGGAACTTGGGAGGGATTTTCATGGGTACAAATGGGGGATGGGGTTACCAAACACAAGTACGCACTGCTGCTTCTAGTTAAAGTTCTAAAAGGGAAATGTGTCACCAAGTTAAACTTTTTTTTTAAATGTGGAGCTTTGCACTTGGGATGGGGCATGGCTAAGTAGTTGGACAAAAAAGATCCCAGCATCAATCCCCATCATCTCCCTCTTTAAAGGATCTCTGTAATGAGGAGAGGGAAGTCCACTAGGAATTGAGATGTATGTGCTGAGATGATGGCGACCTTGGGATCCTGCGATTTAGAAAAGGCTGGTTTCATAGAAAAACCTCCTCCCAGAAGTTGGTTGAAAGGAAGCTGACAAACCCCAGCCAATAAGCCAGACCACATGTGATGATGAGGCATTTGGCTTCCTATCTCCCTCAGAAACACAATATTTACATACAAGTTCTGGTTGGACGGTTGCTTAAAATTTTAGTTACAGGTAGGTAGCCGTGTTGGTCTGCCGCAGTTGAAACAAAATACCAACTAAGTTTGTTATTGGTATGAGCTTTTGTGTGCATGCACACTTCTTCAGATACAGTGGTACCTCAGGTTAAGTGCTTAATTCGTTCCTGAGGTCCTGAAACTGTTCTTAACCTGAAGCACCACTTTAGCTAATGGGGCCTCCCACTGCTGCTGTGCCGCCGGAGTACAATTTCTGTTCTTATCCTGGAGCAAAGTTCTTAACCCGAGGTATTATTTCTGGGTTAGCAGAGTCTGTAACCTGAAGTGTATGTAACCTGAAGCATATGTAACCCAAGGTACCACTGTACTTAGTTGGTCTCTAAGGTGCTACTGGAAGGAATTTTTTTATTTTGCTTAAAATTGGTTAGACTCTCCTTGATACATTTCATCTCTCCTATCTCTTCTCCCTCTTGTTTTTCCAGGAACTGGACCATTTTGCTCTGCCAGCGATGTTCTCCCTGAATTCATGTAGAAGAGGTAAGAAGGTAGCTGGCCGGACATAGGGTGGGTCATGGCATGAGGGAATCACTATTTTTGATGACTAGGGGGGAAAGCTCTAGAACTGGTTCTCTTCTCAGTCACACCAGACCTTTGTGAGACTTGAGCTTCCCCCTGTGGCAGTGAATGAAATTTCCAGTCCCTTTCTATTCACACTGGCTTCAGGTCCTCATGCCGAGTTTCTGACAGGGATGGGGAGTCTGGTGCCCTCCAGCTATTGTTGAACTACAACTTCCAGAAGCCAGCATGGCCAATGGTCAGCGATGGTGGGAGTCTGAATCCAGCAACATCTGAAGAGCTTTAGGTTCCTCATCTTTGGCTTACAGCATTGGCTAGGACGTAGTCAGATGTACTACCTAGAAAACGATAAAGAAGTTGTGGGTCATTGTTGAGCTGAAAATCATCTCATGCCTTTGGCTATGAATTGGTCCATAATCCCAGGTGTGTTTTTCAGATGTCACATCAAGGCTCATTTCAACCAGGCACAACCAAAACATTTGTTACTGAAGCTGCTCATGAGCATGTAATTGGCCTCAAGCTAATAATGACACACATTCGACGATTCACATCTTTGCAGATCTCCAGTAGTTATTTTGATAGTGGCCCTTTCCCTCTCTGCAATGATGTGGGTGGCATTCAACTGTCATGGCTTATATAGAACTCACATACCCTGCAAATCCAGTTTTCTGTCCAATCTAGCCTTTACATTGGTTATCCACATTAGATTATGCTTTGGTGTTCCCCAACCCCCAATCCAATTTGAAATAGGAACGTTCCCCCTTTTTAAACCTCATATATCCCTTTTTCTTAGTTGTGCTGCTTTGCACCACCTTAGTAAGACTGCTGTCCTTGGTGTTGACAACATCTGTACAACATGTTCTCATCTTCTATCATGTTGTCTCTTTCCTCTTTTCCCTAACCAAACTCTCCATTTAGCTCATTACTAGTTTTCCACGCTAGTTGCTCCAGCCATCCGCCATCCTTGTTGTTCTTTCTGAGCTCCTGGCCGTTGATTTTAAAACGAGGTGCTCATGCAGGAATAAAGAATTCCTGGGATTGGCTGAAAGAGAGATGATTACTGTGTCCGCCCGGTGAAGTACTATATCACCTTTACAGCCCTTTGGCATAAAGACCCTGCAAATTTTCATCACCAAGAGCAATGCATTCAAGGATTCTTTTCCTAAACGCACACTTGGCTCACTTGTCAGGTGAGTTGGCACGATGATGACATTGGCAGTGGCCGAATCAACTGCAGAACTTGAAAAAGAGACCCCAAGCAGGGCAGGAGTCCTCAGAACAAGGCTAGTGGTTTGTCATGGACTCCATGGTGGTCCTGTGATGGGAGAGGAACACAACAAAATTACCTTCCTGTCTGCATCAGAAAGGCTCGACCATGGCTGGTTCCTTTGAGACGAGAGTGGCAAGTTATGCCTTTAGCCTGACCTGGCAGGCTGCAGGACAAAATGTAGAAATTAAATGCTGTTAAATGCTTTTATGTTGCTTAATAAAAAGTTTTGTGACTTCAAATAAGGAGACCGTTTAATTTTTGGCATCTTTCCTACACGTTGCGTGCTCAGAGCTGCAAGCTTTTGTATAGCTGTCCGTGACAAACCACTAGCCAGACTCGTGTAGATGGTTGTCCATCATCTCACCTTTCTCCTTCAGCTCTCTGTTACTGTGCTCTAGCTCTTTCCTCTTCCTGTCAAAGATGGGGTTGCAGCTGCTATTCTTTTCACTGCTGTGTTTTACATACCTGGTTCCTTTCTCTAGAAATACTGTGGAGAGGGGAGGAATCCTATTGGTCCATCCTTCCAACCCTGACAGCTGATCCATTCCATGTCCACAGCCTGCTCCCTCCCACTTCTCTCCCTCATATGCCATATTTCTTTAGCCTCACTCTTTGCTCAGTCTCCTTCCACAGACGCAGTTGCCCTCCTTACGTAATCCCTCGGGGATAGACCCACCAACTCTTCCCCTGCCTCTAGCAACCACCTGCTTTGGGAAGCTCTCTCACACCTGCCCATTAGCCTTTCCTTCAGTTGTTAGGCTGGGAGAAAGGGCTTTGTTTGCTAGTGTGTGTGCCACCACACGCTGCCACCAAAGCACCTTTTTATGGTGTCTGGGGTAAGCAGAAAAGTGCCTCTTTCATTTGTTACTAGGAGCACTAAGGTATAAACTGTCCATGTCACCTGAAAACAGTAATGAGAGCAGAAACACAGAAACCACCAAACATCCCCTACAGGTGTCGTTTCAGCTGCACAGCTAGTCCACCCAGCAGTGGCGGAACTGGACAACGCCCCTTGTAGCTGCCCAAGGGAAGCATTGGTTTTCATGCAGCAGCAGCACTTCTGCCAGCATTTGCCAACCTGGTGCCTACCAGACATTTCCCATCAGCCCCGTCATTGTATGGCCTTGCTGACCGGGGCCAATGGCAGTTGTCTACCAGGTGTTTTGTACAAACCTGGTTGGCTAAGGCCAGCGTTCACATTCCTGGCAGCCACGGCCGTCTTAAGTATATCTGGCACTGTGGTGCAAAGCTCCCTTCGGCGTCCCGTTTCCCAGAGTTGTTGACCTTATGGAAGCGGGGTGGGAGGACAGTGGGGCTGGAGGAGGTGTGCAGTACTGGCGGCTCCTCCAGCAGGGAAGAGCCAGAGGCTGGATGCGGCACCTCCCAGCTCTGCTGGCCGCTTTGTGCCGTGGTCGCTATGGCAGCAGGAGGCTCCAGGCGCGGCACTGCTTGGGCACAGCATGGTGGAGGTGGGCAAGGGCGGTGAGCTGATGCCAGGAGGCGCCACGTCCAGCCTCTGCCTCTTCCCTGGCACCCTCCAGAACTTGGCACCACTAGCCTCTGTGGTTAAGACGCCCCTGCTGGCAGCGTTAACCTGCTCCCCCAACCACATTTATTTGAAATCCAATTAAAGCTATTTAATTAATTTAACAGAATTGATGCACTTGATCCAGTGATACCAGCTTTTCAAAGTCTGATTGTCACTGACACCCCCCGCCTCCTAGCCCCTAGATGTGTCCCCTCCTTTCCATTCCTGTGCAGTAAGGAGAAAGGTGTCTGGCTGCATAACAAGCCGAGCAGGCCCTCGACACTTGTGACTACCCTAAAGCAGTGGAATTCCTTGTGACTGCTCCCCCATGCTACTTTTCCAGACTCCCACTTGTGTATTTCAACAAAAATCTTGTGTTAGTTCTCCCTTCATGTGTGTTACACATAGCCTTGTGGTCTTGTGCTGTGCACTTTGATGTGATAACCTTACTTTAGCTTGTGTGACGTACAGTGGCACGGACTTCAGCATAGCCTTGCACCCACCAGGGCAAGAGAGTGGTTATGACCCTGCCCTCCAATCCTTGCCCAGTGTCAGTGGGCACAATTATCTGCTTCACTCTGTCTGCAGGCTTCTTGCACTGGGGTGGGACTTGATTTCCATATGTTGGCCTTATTATACGAACTTAGTCATTATCTTGACAAAGAGCAGAACAGAGCATTGAGGCCATGTTACGGTTGGGAAGCCTCCATTCTTACATGTTTTAAAATTACCTTTGGATATGATAGGAGTTACTGTGTGTCATAAGACACATTGTTCAAGCTAACTTCCTTATGGGGGGGTGGGGTTTGTCTTCATTACGGGTTTAATAGGCACACAGCAGGTAAGTTCAACTGGGCCACGGTCTCTTCATGTCTCCCTGCTTGGAAGAGCTGCTTGTGTACCCATGTTTATAATTTTTTTTTGCAAAGCACTGGCTCTTTATTTTAAACAAGTTTTTTATCTTATGAGCCAATCCTATGAACTTTTGCTCTAGCAACGAAGCATTCTGGACCAAGGACAGTTCCCACTGGATCAGTACCACCTTGCTTCTTGAAGCAAAGCTGTAGCATTCTGAGTTTTCCTGGGCTGTTTTGCAAGCCCCAGCATCATTTGCTCCGTGCTGCCTTGCTTACAAGGCAGCAGCACTGCGGACAGACAATACATCAAGAAAACAGGCAGACTTTGGCAGAGGCCATTTGTTCACAGAACTGTTGACCCACATTCAGGCTGTTAGTGCGGACCCAACCATGCCAGCAGAGCGGCAGCCATCTGAATTCTTGTACCTCTGCTGGCCTCTCTTGACAACCTTTGTTTCTTCTGTCTTTTTGAAAGCCCTGGCTATCTAAAGTGGTTGTGATCTGTGCAGTTTTCGAAAGAAAGCCACGAGGCTTCCAGTTCCCTTCGGAGCAACACTTACGTTGTCATTTCAATAGCATAACGGGTGTTTTAAGATCCTACAGGCCTGGAAAATTAAGGGGCTTCACCTTTTAGGCTGCAGGTATTGCAGCCCATTATGATGAGGACAGGGACACGGCTGGCTCTGTGGGTTAAACCACAGAGCCTAGGGCTTGCCGATCAGAAGGTCGGCGGTTCGAATCCCCGCAATGGGGTGAGCTCCCGTTGCTCGGTCCCTGCTACTGCCCACCTAGCAGTTCGAAAGCACATCAAAGTGCAAGTAGATAAATAGGTACCACTCCGGCGGGAAGGTAAATGGTGTTTCCGTGCGCTGCTCTGGTTCGCCAGAAGCGGCTTAGTTATGCTGGCCACATGACCTGGAAGCTGTACGCTGGCTCCCTTGGCCAATAAAGCGAGATGAGCACCGCAACCCCAGAGTCGGCTACGACTGGACCTAATGGTCAGGGGTCCCTTTACCTTTACTATGATGAGGACACCCACCAATAAGCCAGGAGAGAGGGGTGAAGGCAGAGGTGAGGCTTGCTGGACCCACCAAAGCCACTCCTCAGCTCTTTGTCTAAATCCGAGGGGGCAGCAAGCACCTTTCCCCTGGCTCCGGAGAAGAGGGTCGGGCGAGGGGTCCTGGGGTCCTGCTGCTGGGTTGAGTCCGCCTGCCTGCCTTTGTGGCCTCCCTGCGCTTCACTCCGGCGCCCTCCAGGGGGCGCGCCGCGGAAGGCGTGGGCGCCCCTCTGGGCTTTGTGCGCGTGCGCCCCGCTCCTGCGTCGCAGCCGGCGTGCGAGCGTGCCTCCTTCCAAGATGGCGGCGTCCAGCCGGCTCCTGCAGATGCTGCTCGACGGCGCCGCCGGGCCGCTGTGGCGAGCGCAGCCCACGCTGCGTCGCTCGTTGCGGAGGGGCCTGTGCGAGCGCGCGGCCGGCGCGGAGCAAGCGCAGCAGGCGGAGGACGACGACGACGGCGACGCGATGGGCCGCCAAGGTGAGCCGGCGCCGCCGGTTGCTGGCTCGCCTTAGGCCGGGTGGCGGCGGTGGGACAGGGCAGCGGGCGGAGGGAGACCCTCCCCTCAATAGCCGGCCTCATGGAAGCGGGGTGGGGGGCTATGGGCGAGGGGCATGAGACACCCCGCGCCGGTGCTCCTGCTGGCCTTCCTCCCCGGCCTTTTGAGGGCGCCTCTCCCGCCCGCGCTCCCGCATCGCCGCGCTTCTAACGGAGCTGGACGCGGTCAAGGTCACGCGCTGCACGTGCTCGCCTCCCCCCCCCCCCTTCCCCCGGCAAGCGAGAAATGAACCTTAAGGTGGCCGAGGGGGGGGGGAGCTGCCTTCGCTTCGGCTTCCTAAAGCATGGGTAGGCAAACTAAGGTCCGGGGGCCGGATGCAGCCCATTCGCCTTCTCAATCCGGCCCGCGGGTGGTCCGGGAATTACATGAGTAGAATGTGCCCCTTTTATTTAAAACGCATCTCTGGGTTATTTGTGGGGCCTGCCTGGTGCTTTTACATGAGTAGAATGTGTGCTTTTGTTTAAAATGCGTCACTGGGTTATTTGTGGGGCATAGGAATTTCCTCAATCCCCCCCCCCCAAAAAAAAATATAGTCCAGCCCACCACATGGTCTGAGGGACGGTGGTGACGGCTGAAAAAGGTTGCTGACCCCTGTCCTAAAGGAAGTGAGGGGCTTCCCTAGGTATTAGGCCCACCCTAGAGGGTGATTTCACTCGCATTCTGTTCTAGAGGCAGAACACAGGGTTGTGGCTCAAAAGAACATCCCATAAGCAGGAAGTAGTCTTGGACTTTAGGGGGGCGAGGAGGATCAGGAAGGTGAGCAGACTTTCAGCCAGTATTGTCTTTTACTGGGGCCTCTGAACTCCAGAATTGGTTTTCAATGCCAAGTAACCTCGTAGAAGGCCACGGTCGAAGCAATGGGATCTGTGCTGTTGCTTAATTCACTCTGCTGCTTTGAGTAAAATTGATGCTGTGGTTTAGTGCAAAATCCTTGCAAATATTGGTTTAGCAGGTCGTTACTAGCCCACTTTTTCTCTTAAGAAAAAGATGTCAGTGGCCTGGGTAATATGAGATTCTGTGCCACTACAGCCCACCAGTTCAAAGCACAAAGTGCATTTGCAAATATAAAAAATGTTGGGCATGTTGTGATGATCTCTGTGATTGTGTTGGTCCATAAGGGGAACCCCCAAAGTCCACAGTGGTGCAGAACGTTAATTATGATCAACCAAAATTCCACAGAATTGTGGCGAGCTCTGGAGTTCCCCAAAACTTTTTGTCGAGCAAGCAGGAATTAGGGGGAGGTGGAAACTTTTTTTAAAAAAAAACCTACTGTACTAACATTAGATGGAGGCCAGTCTGTAAACTCTGTTCCAAGCTGGTGATTGTAGGCTGATTACAAGCCAGACTTTTGAGTTCCCAGAGATGGGGAGTAACTAATAATTGTGGCTTCAAAGCCCAATACATGACACTTTTTCTGACGTGTTCAACCGCCAGGTGATTTCCCCATCCTGATCTACAAGCTGACCTCTTGGCTATGCCGTCAATCTATATATTTTTTGTACTTTTTATCCTTGTTCCCCTCACCACCTGCTTTGTACAACACTGTGCCTGATGAAGGCTTCTGGAGAACTCAGAAGCTTCCCACACCTTTGTTGGTCCCAGCTCTGGATTTTGAAGGTTGTTCTTGTATTTAAACCTAAATTGTGTCCGATGATTGGTTTTCTATTGAGAACTTCCAAGTTGGGAAATGACCTGAAATGAATGGCCCCATTGCGGAATTCTTAGTGGGAAGTCTTTGCTCTTTGTCATGGTACCATATTTATTTATTTATTTTAAAGAAGAAAACTCGTAAGCTTCTGTTTTCTGGGAGTTTATGGAGTTGGCGCTGAAGGTACCATAGGGGTATATCCATCTGTTTAAGCTCCACCTTCTCAAACCTTTTTTTATTCTGGATCTTTTCCTTCTTGCTTTCCTCTTAGATAGGACAATGCAAGGAGGTGAGTCAATTTCACTTTCACTTCTCCTTTTTTGGCAAGTCTAGCTGCTGCCATTGTGTGTGTGTGTGTGTGTGTGTGTGTGTGTGTGTGTGTGTGTAGGATTGATCTCTGTTATCTAGATATGGTTTCTATTGAGCTCTTATTGTATGAACACTTTAAAGATGTTTTTGCTGTCTTCAGCTCAAACATCTGAGCTAGCTAAACGCTTGTGCAAGGTGGTTTGAGCATGTGGAGTTCTCAAAGCAGAGGGCCAGTTGATGCAATGCACCTTCACCACACATCAAAAGCTCACTGGGCACCAGTGGTTTGTGTAAATCAGCCCCCAAGAGCAGGTAGCCCTGGGGGTTTTGATAAGACACCTCTTCCCTGGTAAACGGACCTCAAGGCTGAGTCTGCCGTCTGCAACATTGGACATTGCTGACCTCACATGGATGACAGATGCATTGCATGATTCATTTGTCTTGTGAAGTGTTCTCAATTTGACAGGAGGTTAATTCTCCCATCCCACAATTTTCTTTCAGATTCAAGAGATTTACTGAAGGAATTTCCCCAGCCTAAAAATTTGCTCAACAGCGTCATCGGAAGAGCTCTTGGCATTTCCCATGCAAGAGACAAGCTGGTGTATATCCACACCAATGGGCCACGGAAAAAGGTAAACTGTCTGCAGCACCTAAAGCAATGGATGGAAGTGGCAGGGAAGCAAGTTCTTGCTCGGTGTTCGAAACTCCCATTGTTCTAGGCGCATTTTGCAACGGAATTTCATTAGCGCGAGCAGTTTCTGAGCTCTGGGCACAGAACTGTGCCTAAGATTTCAGATTAAAACTGCAGAGTGGAAGGAAAGGAGGACCTTTTTCTGCCTCCCCACTTCAATCCACTCTCTGAAGACTTGAGAAGAGACCTTCTTAAGAATATTAGGGAGGTGGGCAGGGGAAAGACTAGGCCATGTGAACATAATATTTTAGCTCATTCATTTTCAGCTTGGTATTCATGTTATTAAAAAAGCGCACCTAGACATTCCATTATTGCGCCCATAATCTCGGTTTAAGGTGCCATTTAGCTCCTAGCTTTCCGTTGTGTGAGAGCTTCTTATGGGCATAAAATTACTGGTTAACACACTTCCATAACAAGCACACATCATAACTCTAGCAAAGGATCCTAAACCCCTCAGCAGTGTGTATATGAACATACATGAGTGCACAGGTAAGCCCAGGTACACACATGGTAACAGGAGGCTGAATCAGATGAGTGCCATGGCCCTTCACAACTCTACAGTGCTGTGAAAATGTCTCTTAAGGTGAAGCTGCATGTGAGGAGAGCTGGTGCTTGCTGTGTGGACTGCTGTGCTCTGTTAAGAAGGCACAGGATGCTCAGAAGCGGCATATATGCCTGAGCAGTATGCCTGACCTCTTCCCTTCTTTGTCCTGCAGAAAGTTACGCTGCTCATCAAGTGGCCAAAGAACGTGGAAGTGGAAGGCTACGGGACCAAAAAGATCGACGCTGAGCGGCAGGCTGCAGCCGCTGCTTGCCAGCTCTTCAAGGTGAACGGGGTGGGGGGTGGGGTTGTTGTCAGGGGGTCATCCTTCATTTCCTTTCCCTGTCAAAGAGCATCCTCTCACGCACTCAGGCCTCACCATGGCCAATTCTTGCTTTCATTTAACAGCAACATCCTTATATATACACAGACAATTAGCATGATTCCAGAAACCACTAGGAAGACTTGCCCTCTGGCTGCAGGAGGTTCCCTGAGCTTTTTCTGCCGCTTTGGGCCTTCCATAACCAGAGCTAGGCAGTGGGCGGAGCTGTAGGATTAAATGGGCTTTTGAGAGACGAGTTGCACTAGCCAGTTTTGGATTTGCGTTCCTGTAATGGTAGCCGTCCCAAACTTTGGGGGTTCAGCAAGCCAGAAGTGGAAGAGGTGCTGGTCTGTTTGACATACCACTCCCAAGTTAGATTAGAGGAAGGCAAAAGGGAAGTCTTGTTTCCCCACCAATGCTTCAAATCACATTCAGTGAGTGACAGTTGCTGTCAAAAACTAAGTCAAACTTCCATGCTGGTCATGCGTGTCAAAGGCACAAATCTCTATTATTATTATTATTATTATTATTATTATTATTATTATTATTACATCCTTCATCTGCAAATCTCAGAGTGGTTCATGACATAAAAATACAGTATACGTTATAAAAGCGAGAACGAAAACAAACCAAACAATACCCCCGTCCCCACAAATACATTTAAAAGGGATATAGGTTGTTAATTCTCATCCCAGGTGTCTCTGACTTTCTCTTCTGCCTCTCCCCACCCTGTCCTATGGACTGCCATTGCTCCTACAAATTTCTGTGCTGTTTGCAAAGCCTGCACAGTATCCTACTTCTGGTGGTCTGCATGTACAAATGTGCATTAAACGAATGAATGAATGTGTATTATTACGACCAAACAGCCAGCTTACAGATGTGCATTGTTGCACTATGGCAGCCTTCACTAACCTGGTGCCTTCCGGGTTTCTCGATGGGGGGTTGTGGTCCAAAACATATCGTACGCACCAGGGTGGCGAAGGCTGCAGCATCAGAAGCAAATGTCAGCAATGGGGTGCTAAAACCACAGTGAGCAAGAAACGTGCCTTTTTTAAAAGGGGAGTGGTTTTCAAATGAAGTTATTGATACTGGCATAAAAAGTTTTATTTCCTCAAATGCTCCTGAACATTGCTGTTTTTACCTATGTCATCTTGAATCCATAAAAAGGTAAAGGGACCCCTGACCATTAGTTCCAGTCGTGGCCGACTCTGGGGTTGCGGCGCTCATCTCGCTTTATTGGCCGAGGGAGCCGGCGTACAGTTTCCGGGTCATGTGGCCAGCATGACTAAGCCACTTCTGGTGAACCAGAGCAGCGCACGGAAACGCCGTTTACCTCCTCGCCGGTGTGGCACCTATTTATCTACTTGCACTTTGACGTGCTTTAGAACTGCTTTGTTGGCAGGAGCTGGGACAAAGTAATGGGAGCTCACCCCATTGCAGGGATTTGAACCGCTGACCTTCTGATCGGCAAGTCCTAGGCTCTGTGGTTTAACCCACAGCTCCACCCACGTCCCTCATCTTGAATCCATGTATCTGTATAAAACAATGTGCCTTTGAAACTGTGCTTTCCATCGCTCCTCTCTTGCCCACCCTCCCTTCCTGCTCCAGAGCCTGAAATGCCCCTCTGCCGTGCTCTGGGTCCAGGCCAGCCTCCCTTAACCTGGTGCCTTCCAGGTGTTTTGGACCGCAGCTCCCATTAGCCCAAGCATCACATGGCCGCCCTGACTGCACCTGAAGGTGATTGCAGCCTGAAAGAACTTCAGCATCCCAGTTTGCGGAAGGCTCTGCTAGTCAGCCATCTTACTGCCCTTCTCCTTGTCCATGCTGAAATCTGAGACATTGCATCTAGGCCACACAACCATAGACCCCCAATTCGGTCCTTCGTTGCTCTCCCTGACATTGGCAGGTGAAAGAACTAGCTTGCAAGTGGCGATGACTGCAGTTGCCGGTCACTGGGGCAGTACTGGGCTAGCTGAACAAAGAAGTCCGGCTTCTTTCTGACGCAGCTTTTGAGTGGTTTAAAACACCCTTTTCTTCCCCCCTTCCATCCACCTTGACCGCCTTTCCTTTCCTCTGCACAGGGCTGGGGTCTGCTGGGTCCCCGAAATGAGCTCTTTGATGCTGCAAAGTACCGCATCCTTGCTGAGCAGCTGGGCTGCCCCGATGAGCGGTGGTACTCAGAGGGCAGCCGGTGGCGCTCCAAGTCCGGGCCATCTCTGGCTGACCTCTCGACCTGCTGGAGGAGGATGGAGCCTAGCGAGCCCATCCAGTCCCTGGAGCACAATAGGCTCCCCAAACCCATCCGGAAGGAGGAGCTGGAAGAAGGGGAGCTGGAAGAGGGGGAGCTGGAGGAAGGGGAGCTGGAGGAAGACACCATCGACGTCTCCGATTACTTGTCCATGGCGCATCCGGGGGCCCGCACCCCACCCAGAGACATGAGGTAGGAGAACCCCTGAGCCCTGTAGTCCATGGGCCTTTCATGCATTCTGGACTCACAGCTGTCCATGGAGGCGCAGGTCAATTCTGTGTCCAGGGCAGCTGTCTACCAGCTCCATCTGGTACGCAGGATGAGACCCTGCCTGTCCACAGACTGTCTTACCAGAGTGGTACATGCTCTGGTTATCTCTCGCTTGGACTACTGCAATATGCTCTACATGGGGCTACCTTTGAAGGTGACCCGGAAACGATAACTAATCCAGAATGCGGTAGCTAGACTGGTGACTGGGAGTGGCTGCCAGTATGTTTCCAAGCACAATTCCAAGCACAAGTACCTATACTGGCTCCCAGTACGTTTCCAAGCACAATTCAAAGTATTGTTGCTGACCTTTAAAGCCCTAAACAGCCTCAGTCCAGTATACCTGAAGGAGCGTCTCCACCCCCATCTTTCTGCCCAGATACTGAGGTCCAGCTTTGAGGGCCTTCTGGTGGTTCCCTCGCTGCGAGAAGCCAAGTTACAGGGAACCAGGCAGAGGGCTTCTCAGTAGTGGCACCCGCCCTGTGGAACGCCCTCCCACCAGATGTCAAAGAGAAAAACAACTACCAGACATCTGAAGGCAGCCCTGTTTAGGGAAGCTTTTAATGTTTAACAGGTTATTGTATTTTGGTGTTCTGTTGGAAGCTGCCCAGAGTGGCTGGGGAAACCTAGCCAGATGGGTGGGGTATTAATAATAAATTATTATTATTATTATGCACACGTGGCATCAGGATGGGATCAGGCCTTTGTGTGCTGGCATGGCCCTCGGGACAGTGTTGGATGATGCCCTTGGCAGGATCTTTTGAGAGTCCTCCAGGCTCTTTCTTAGCTGTATTTATACACTGCCAGATTTTTTTGGGGTGGGGCTCAAAGTAGTTTACAAAAGGAAAGATAGAATAAAATTACCAAGAAGTAAAATTAACAGCAATAATTTAGGACTTCAGAAAAGTTAAAATAGCAGTAGATTAAAAACAGGTTAATGCTCACATCACTTTTCCGAATATCTGGGTAGGCCTGCCTAAACAGGAGTTTTTAGCAGGTGCCAAAAAAGGTACAGTGAAGGCGCCTGCCTGGTATCAATAGGCAGGGAGTTCCAAAGTGCAGGTGCTGCTGTACTAAAAGATTGAGTTCTTACAGATGTGGAACGGGCATTTTACGGCATCTGTAGTAGTGCCAGTCCTGCCAGTCACAGCAGGAAGATCTCAGGAGGTGAACTGGTCCCACAGTTGTTAAGGGCTTTATATGCTAAGTGTAGCACTTTGAACCTGAGCTGGTAGCAAATCAACAACTGTTGCAGCTCTGTAGTTCCACCAGTCCATCGTGTATTTGTTTTACATGTGTGTGCCTAATCCTCAGGTGACATGAGGAGCAGTGAGTTTACCACCCCCTTCCCGTGTGCCTCACCTGCTGGTCTGAGCCGTGCGTCTCCTGCCTGCAAATGCAGCCTCCTCCTTCCCCTTCCTGCTCGGGTGTGGTGTGTGGAGGGAGGGAGGGAGGAGCTGGGTGATCCTGGCCACGTTCTGGAATGCCACGGGGGTTCTGGAGCCAGTGTGATGCAAACAATTTCCAGAGCACAGAACAGCATTGCCTTTGGGAGCAAGAAGCACCTCCTAGTTCACCAATCCTGCTCAAACGTGTCTCCATCTGTTAGGAACGTCAGCTCTCCTGTTTTACGTTTTTCAGAGGCTAGTGGGGAAGAAATGGAGGTCTTTTCCTGGTAGCCACGGAAAGCCAGGAAGACACATTTCTGCCTTGGAAGTGGGGTGTCCAAGTGTGGCTGTCCATGGTCAGGAAGAGGGCACCCTGTTTTTTGTGGCTTCTAGCCCCCCTCAAATTCTACTTCCCCCCTGTATCAGTGTCCTGAACGCATACTCCAAGCCATACTTTGCAGTCCATAATAAAACGGGGGAATAATCTATTTGATGCACCGTTGCATAAATCCTGTATCTCCCGGCCGCTCTTCAGTGGGTGGGCAGGTGTAGCTCTGAAGGCAAGACAGATGCCAGCTGATGGAGGCCACATGGCAACCTTTAGAACGAGAGGATCTAGCAGCCGCCTTCTCTTCCCTCTCCTGCTGCAGGGACGGCTTCTCTCTCGAGATGACGGATGACAACACAGCCCTCCGGGCTCTGACCCAGTTTCCTCTGCCCAAGAACCTCCTGGCCCAGGTGATCCAGATTGCCACTTCTTCGTCCACAGTCAAGGTGAGTTGGAGAAGGAGGCGGGTCTCTTTGGAGAGGCTCTTCTTAAAACAACCCCAGCAGTATGAGAATTGGGCCTGGGGCAAGTAAGTGCCACCACCCAAATGGGAGCTGCCAGAAGTGAAGGACAAAGAAACAGTATCCAAAGGAGCTTGCAGAGCAACGGGTCCCCAGGTGACTTTAGCCAGCGAGCCAAGCCACGTAAACTGCAGGAAAAAAGCAGAATCTGTAGAGTTCCCAGCTAATTTCTGCCCCTAGGGGAAGTTCTCCAAGCGAGCTTCCCCCTATCTCTGTCTTGGCTCGCTACTGAATAGTTCAGCCTTCGCCAACCTGGTGCCCTCCAGCAGTTTTGGACCGCAGCTTTCATCAGCTGCAGCCACCACAGCCATGCTCCTGCCAGGCTGGCTGATGGGAGCCGGAGTCCAAAAGGGAACCAGGTCGGCAAAACCTGGAAAAGTCATTTTCAAAATGTTCCACAATTGTCACCTCCCACCTTCAGAACCAGGGTGCTTACGTGATGGTGCCATTACCTGGGTGTTTCGCTCTTTATTGCCTCCAATTGTGCTTTGCTTTTAAATTGTTCTGTGCAGTAAGTGTGATTGGGGTTCGCTTCCAGGGGTTCCACGTATACACAAAGCCTGGAAGCCTGGGGGTGTTTGTGCGAGATCTTGTGGGAACTTAGATGCCGCCATGAAATCTCAACATGAGCATCCCGGAGCTGGTACCCATCCTGATCTGGGCTCTCCCCGCCCCCCACAAAAAAAGAGAGAGAGCTTTAAAGCACTTTGCACACCAGGTACCCCTAAGCGGATCCAGTGTGCAATTAACTTTTAAGCTCTCTGTTTTGCTTGGATTTAACTTGTGCAATTTCAAACCAGCCTTCCTTTCAGTTGCATGCGGTTGAAACTGTAAAAGTTAAATGTGCGTAAGATGCGATCGTGCTGTATTTTGTAAGTCTCCTTTGAGATGTTTGTGTGAAGAAGCTAACAATCTTAATTGATAATGACACAATACGGAAAGAATATGCAGCAGCAGCAGAGCTCAGTCTGGCACTTTCTAGTCCTTTAGGCAGCTAGTAGGGGGGTGTTGCTGCAGTGCCGCCTTAACAGCCATGACTGACCCACGAAAGGTTAGCCTCTTCCAGTGTCCTTTGGGAGCAGCTGAGTGATCCCGGCTTCTCTGTGAGTTGGAGGAAAGGAGGCAGCACACATTGGGAGGTAGTGGAGGCTCCTCCCGCTGACCCCCTCTCTTTTGCCTCGCACAGGAGTACATGCAGTTCCGGACGGTGGGCACCAAGACCAAGATCTGCAAGCTGACCCTGCGCTGGCCCTGCCCCATGACCTTCGCCGCCAAGGGGCGACGCAAGGTGGAGGCGGAGAACAAAGCGGCTGCTCTGGCCTGCCAGAAGCTGAAGGTGAGACTTGGGGCTCCACTCATTCCTCCGTTATTTTATTTGCACGCCGCTCTTCCACAAAAAGAACCTGCCCAAAGTGACTGACAACAAAGAACACTGGAATCAAAGCGTTTCAAAATCAAACGGTGCAAAAACAATTTCGTGGTAAGACAGTGCCAAATAGCAAATAACCAAAAAAAAACCCAACACAACATTTCAGTACAAACCAGATACAGATAAATTGAATGTTAAGAATTATAGGCCAATATCGCTGTTAAACAACGACTATAAATTATACGCAGACATCATGGCAAACAGATTGAAAAAATGTTTAATAAAGCTAATTCACAGGGACCAGGCGGGCTTTCTTCCAAACAGATTTCTGAAAGATAATGTGAGACATGTTATAAATATAATAGAACACTTGGAAGTTAACAATGATATATCTGCAGCCCTAATACTTATAGACGCGGAAAAGGCGTTTGATAATGTTTCCTGGCCGTTTCTATTAAAATCTATAAAAAGTGCAGGGATAGAGGGCGAATTCCTGAAAGGAATACAGGCGATATACTCAAACCAATACGCCAAACTGGTTATAAATAACAGCCTTACAAATACATTTAAAATTGAAAAGGGAACAAGACAGGGATGCCCTCTCTCCCCGCTCTTATTTATAATGGCCTTAGAAATTCTGGCAAATAAGATAAGATCAAAGCCAGAGATACAAGGGATTAAAATAGGTTCAAAAGAATATAAATTAAAAGCCTATGCGGATGATCTGATATTAACTTTAGGAGAACCTCAAGGAAGCATCCCCAATGCACTGGAAATAATAGAAGAGTATGGCAAACTATCAGGATTTAAATTGAACAAACTTAAAACAAAAATGCTAACAAAAAATCTGGATAATGAAGCGAAAGTAAAATTAGAGAGCCAATATGGAATTAAAGCGGCCAAAAAAGCAAAATACTTAGGAATTTGGATTACACCGAAAAATATAAATCTAATTGAAGACAATTATACGGCAACATGGAACAAAATTAAGAAAGATTTAGACGTCTGGAACAGAGTTAATCTCTCTTGGCTGGGCAGGATGGAAGCAATAAAAATGAACATACTACCCAAGATGCTGTTCTTATTTCAAAGCATCCCCGTGATTAGAGGACCTAAATTATTCAAAGACTGGCAAAAAATCCTCTCGAGATTCATATGGCAGGGCAGAAGGCCCAGGATTAGATTCAAATTACTTACAGACAAAAAGGAGAGAGGAGGGTTGGCAGTCCCCAATTTAAAACTATATTACGAAGCAGCTTGCCTATGTTGGGTTAAAGATTGGATAACCCTGGAGAATACAGATTTACTAGATCTAGAAGGTGCAGATAACAGGTTTGGCTGGCACGCCTACCTTTGGTCAAACAAAGAAAAGGTGCATAGAGGATTTAAGAACCACATCATCAGAGGCCCCCTATACGAAGTCTGGGAAAGAAACAAAAAATTGCTAGAGTGGAAAACGCCCTGGTGGCTGTCCCCAACAGATATTCTATCAATCAAAAAAACAAACATGGATGAGCAAAGACTGACATATGAAGATCTACTTGTAAGATCCCAAGAAAGCTGGAAATTAAGACCATATGAAGAACTGAAAGAGAAGCTGAAGGGCTGGCTGCAATACCATCAGATTAATGCATTATGGACGGAAGATAAAAAATTAGGAATGAATGAAAAAAAATCCAAATTCCAGACTGAAATAATTGAATCCAAATCTAAATTATTATCAAAAATGTATAACATATTATTGGAATGGGATACAAAGGACGAAGAAATTAAAGATGTTATGGTTAAATGGGCGAGAGATTTGGGGCATAACATTGAATTTGATGAATGGTCAAAATTGTGGAGTGAGGGAATAAAATTTACGGCAAGTGCCGCTATTAGAGAAAATCTAGAAAAAATGGTATATAGGTGGTACCTAACACCAGAAAAATTAAATAGGATGTATAAGACTGGCAATAAGGCCTGCTGGAGATGTAAAACAAAAGAAGGAAATTTTATACATATGTGGTGGACATGTGAAGAAACGAAAAAATTCTGGAATCAGATATACGATGAACAAAAAAAATTGTTCAGATACACATTCCCCAAAAAGCCAGAGGCCTTCTTGCTAGGGATGGTTGGAAAAGAAATCCGAGAAACAGATAAAACCCTATTTCAATACTCAACAGCAGCGGCAAGAATGTTAATCGCCCAAAATTGGAAAAATGCAAATTTACCAACAGTAAAAGATTGGCAACTAAAATTATACGGCTTCTTAGAATTGGCAAAGATGACGCAAAGAATTAGAAACCAAAAAAATGCAAAGTTAAATGAGGAATGGAAAAAATTTTCGGTCTATATGGAAAGCAATTTCAGAAACTTACCAACTATAGCAGGCATAATATAAAAATTCCGACGTATAAGTTAATCTAAAAATCAACACCAGCTGTGATACATAACGTTAATAATACAACTCGAAACCAGTAGGGAAGGAAGTGGATGTTGTATGTAATAATTAGTAATTAGGTTTTGTATTTTTGTCTTTTTTATCTTCTTTCTGGCATATTTTTGTGCCCCTTTCTTTTTTACTTTATTATTCTTTTTTATTGCCTTTTGTCTTTTTTGTCTGGTCTTTTTCTTTTTATTTTATGTTTGTTACTGTTGGTGTATGGATAATGAAATCTAATAAAAAGATTATAAAAAAAAAAAAAAAGTACAGTGGTACCTCGAGTTACAGATGCTTCAGGTTACAGACTCCGCTAACCTAGAAATAGTACCTCGGGCTAAGAACTTTGCTTCAGGATGAGATCAGAAATTGCACAGTGGCAGCAATGGGAGGCCCCATTAGCTAAAGTGGTGCTTCAGGTTAAGAACAGTTTCAGGTTAAGAACAGACCTCCGGAACGAAGTAAGTTCTTAACCCAAGGTACCACTGTACTATAAATATGGCAAGATTGCATTACACTTCCCGACAGTAGCCAAAATAACAAGGGAGCTTAGCTGTTCCGCCTTGGTCGTAGAAGCACCCCTACCATGATGATTCTCACAACCCCTGTCCAGCAGCAGCTTCTTAAAAGCCTTTTAAGTGCAGGACGGGGGGGAGGACTAGCTGGAAACACCTTCCATGATGATGTTCCTTCCCTAGCACTTCCCACTGAAGGCTCTGGGCCACAAATGACCTCTGCCAGCCAGTCTCCTTTCCAGACCAAGGATTCCTGTCCCCGAGGCGGCCTTTTCCCCTGTCTCCCTGCCCAGGCGAGTCTCTTTCCCCCACTTGGAGACCCTCCTAGGCTGACGCACCCTCCTTCCTCCCTTCCAGAGCCTCGGCCTTGTGGACAAGAACAACAACCCCCTGAGCCACGCCATGTACAACATGACATCCCTCCGGGAGCTGGGCGAGAACCAGCGGAAGCCCTGCCACATCAAGGTCCCCGAGGCCACGCTGCGCAAGATCGAGAACTACCTGAACCATGTAAGCCTTCCCTTATTTCAAAGAAAGTGGGCTGGAGCTTGGGTTCCAGACTAGAACCAGTTGTGGGGAACATGTCACTGGGAGCCGCTGAACGTGGAACTCCTGTCACCAACTGGCAGAAACAGTTGAAGAACTCTTGCCTTGGCTACTTGTTACCTGTATGTTCTCCTCCTCCTCCCCTCTCCCCACATCATTGGCCAAGTGGCTGTGATGTCATGGAATGTTTGAAAGCGATCTAGCTGCTTGGGGTGAACGTATTGGAGATGTTGACTAAGAGCACAATTTTGAGGAGTGAGATAAAAGGTCAGTTTGGGACTTGGGACAGGAGAACAGTTTCCCTGGGGCTGAGGAAGGGCTGTGGGGCTCATGGACCAGGGGCCTGTTTAAAAACAGGCAAGACAGGTGCGGAGCGTTGTGGAGGCTGGAGGTGCAAGGAAAGCTAGTTTCACATTTCTGTGGATCTACAGTCATGGGGAAAAGAAAGTGCACCTTCTTTGAATTCTGTGGTTTTACGTATCAGGACATAATAGCAATAATTTGTTCCTTAGTAGGTCTTAAAATTAGGTGACTATAACCTCAGATGAGCAACAACATATGACATATTACTCCGTGTCATGATAAAGATGTTAAAGATGGAGCCGAGGTAAGACGCGCTTATCAGAGCTCTCTTCAATTATATGTTGGGGCTCCTAAAAGGTAAAGGTACCCTGCCCGTACGGGCCAGTCGTGTCCGACTCTGGGGTTGCGCGCCCATCTCGCTTAAGAGGCCGGGGGCCAGCGCTGTCCGAAGACACTTCCGGGTCACATGGCCAGCATGACAAGCTGCATCTGGCGAGCCAGCGCAGCACATGGAAACGCCGTTTACCTTCCCACTGGAGTGGTACCTATTTAGTAAGCGGTCCCTATTTATCTACTTGCACCCGGGGGTGCTTTCGAACTTCTAGGTTGGCAGGCGCTGGGACCGAGCAACGGGAGCACACCCCGCCGCAGGGATTCGAACCGCCAACCTGATGATCGGCAAGTCCTAGGCGCTGAGGTTTTACCCACAGCGCCACCCGCGTCCCATTGTTGGGGCTCCTACTCCATAACTTTTAAAAGGTGGAATCGTAAGGTGTACTTAGTTTTTCACACACGGCTTTTCCATTTTGGCTTTATTTCTGTTAAATAAATAATGACACGGTTCAATATACCATGCGTTGTTGTTCATCTGAGGCTGTATTTACCTATTTTAAACCTGCTAAGGAACAGATAATTGTTATTATGCCTTCATATGTAAAACCACAGAATTGTAAGAGGGTGCAGTTTCTTTTTCCCGTGACTGTAGCTGGACTCCAGATTTCTGCTGTTCCAGCATTCTCCGCCTGGAGGATATCTTTTCCCACTCGGAGTTGCCTCTTAAGCGTCCTCATTGGTTTCTGCATCTGCTTTGCTGTACAGATCTTATCCTCCTTGAGATAACCGTGCCAACTAGATGACTAATATTCCAAAGAACCAAGTTTTAAGAGCAGGCAGCCTGAGGCCCTTGAGTAATTTCGTAGCCATCCCAGCACTGAAATTCAGTTCTTTGGTTGGGAAGGTAGTTTTGCTTTGGTTAACGATGGAGTAGACTGAACTTGGAAGCAAGACAAAAGCACACCAAGAACTCGGGGCAATGTAAATTTCAATAGTGGGAGTGGTCCCTACTCGCAAATCAGTAGTCAGTAGTAACAAAAACTAATCCATTCAGATGTATGTACAGTGGTACCTCGGGTTACATACATTTCAGGTTACATATGCTTCAGGTTACAGACTCCGCTAACCCAGAAATAGTGCTTCAGGTTAAGAACTTTGCTTCAGGATAAGAACAGAAATCGGGTGGCGGCAGCAGGAGGCCCCATTAGCTAAAGTGGTGCTTCAGGTTAAGAACAGTTTCAGGTTAAGAATGGACCTCCGGAATGAATTAAGTTCTTAACCCGAGGTACCACTGTATTCTGCCAAAGATTACAAACTCAAAAAGAGATTACAAACTCCGTGACGAATCTAACTATGGACTACTCATAAACTCTTATCTTTAATTCTGTAACAAATTATTGTGTTATACAAATTTTTATGAGTTTGTAATCTCTGTTAGAGTTTGTAATCTCTACTTGAGTTTGTAATCCTTATCAGAATACATACTTTTGAATGGATTATTTTTTTGTTACTATTGACTGCTGATCTGCGAGTAGGGACCACTCCCACTATTGAAACTTACATTGGCCTGAGTTCTTGGTGTGCTTTTGTCTTGGTATATTTAATGACATGAACTTGGAAGCAGACTTCACCCTCGCACGGGTTCTGCAGCAGTCAGAGGGCAAGGCAAACTGCCCCCCTCCCAAGGAGCTTTCGCCCTCTCCTCCCCCCATTATTCCTGCCTGTTTTTAATCTGCCACGGTTTCTCCCTAGGAAGCCTAGGGCTTCCTCCATAGCCGAGAGCCATGATGCTTCAGCAGTTGCTGTCAATGCTGCTGTCATTTGGCACCAAAGGCCTAACGCTGAAGAAAAGGCCGCTTTTTCTCTCCTCCCTCTCAGTACCCAGTGGACACCCAGGAATCCAGGCCGCGCCTGGCCGACGACATGATGAACTTGAGCAAGGAGTCGGGCACCCTCAGCGACGCCATCACAGGCAAGAGTTACATCCCCATGTCGGAGTCGGAGGAAGTTCGCCACAGCCAGAACCTCCTGGCTCTCTGGAAGCGGAGGGGCAGCTCCTGGCAGGAGACCCAGCCTCTGCCCGTGGACTCACACCGGGAAGCCATCCTCTCGGCCATAGAGCAGAACCCGGTGGTGGTGATTGCCGGGGACACGGGGTGCGGGAAGACCACCCGCATCCCCCAGCTGATGCTGGAGCACTACATCCTGGACGGGCGCGGCGCCCAGTGCAACATGGTCATCACGCAGCCCCGGCGAATCAGCGCCATTTCGGTGGCGCAGCGCGTGGCGCAGGAGCTGGGCTCCAGCATGCGGAAGAACGTGGGCTACCAGGTGCGGCTGGAGAGCAAGCCGCCGGCCCGGGGTGGAGCGCTGCTCTTCTGCACCGTGGGCATCCTGCTGCGGAAGCTGCAGGGCAACCCCCGCCTGGAGGGCGTCAGCCACATCGTGGTGGACGAGGTGCACGAGCGCGACGTCAACACCGACTTCCTGCTCATCCTGCTCAAGGGCGTCCAGAAGCAGAACCCCGGCCTCCGGCTAGTGCTGATGAGCGCCACGGGGGACAACCAGCGCTTCTCGCAGTACTTTGGGGACTGCCCCGTGGTCAAGGTGCCGGGCTTCATGTATCCTGTCAAGGAGTACTACCTGGAGGAGATCATGGCCATGCTGGGGCGACACAGACACCGGCACTACGAGATCAAGGTGAGCCAAGCAAGCGCGCGCTCCCCCTCCTAACGTGGCAGGCAGTGCTCTGTCGCTCGTGCACACGTGCTCGCTCCGTGCATCGTTACGAGGTCCTCTGTGGCGCTGGCCTTTGCACCGGACTGGTGGAATAGCTGGAGGGTGCCAGGTTGGCAAAGGGTGCAGCTGCACCCTTTTGAGCGCCCTTGCTTCTGCCTTTTTTCGCCGCTGTGATGTTTTGTTAAGTTAATTGTGGGTCGGTGCCTGAGGAGCATTCCTTCACCCCCTTGTTCCCCAACAGGGAGAGGTTGTGGTCCGTTTGGGAAAGCTCAGTGACATGTGCTTTGCGTGCAAAAGGTCCCAGCTTCAGTCCCCAATGGCATGTCCAGTCCTGCCTGAAACCCGGAGAGCTGCTGCCAATCAGTGTAGGCAGTTCCACGCTGGATGAACCAGTTGTTTGACTTGTCATCAGGCAGAGCTCCCTGTTTCCAGTATGCAAAAAGGCTTTAGCCCCACGCTAGAGCATCTGTTTTGCAGGCAAACGCTCTCAGGTTTAATGCCCAACAGGATTTGGAGACAGCCTTGCCTGAAACTCTGGAGAGCTTCTTCCAGTCAGTGTAGGCAATACTGAGCTAAGTGGACTAATGGTCCAACTTGGTATGACACAGTTTCCTAAGCGAGTGGGCAGCAGAGAAAGGAGGGAGACACATAAAGCTTTGCACAAGCCCGCCTGCCCACCCCCAAAACCTGGACCCAGCCCTGCTGGGTGGTGTTTCAACAAGGTGTGGTTGAAAACGCACATTGGGTTGTATGCAGAGGCCTGCTTCAAATGCAGGACTGCATTCCCCAGTTTCCCCCTGCAAGCGGAGCCATGTTCATTGATACCATATGAGGCTATCCCACAGTCCCACTCACTGTGCTTTTATTTCTGGAGCAGCCTTCACTGGTGACCTGGCACCACCAGGTGTCTAGGACTACAACTCCCAATGGCCACGACATCATCGGTCTCCACTGGCTGGTGGTGTTGGGAGTTCCATGGCCCTCAGTGGTCTGCACCAGCATAAGGCAGCACCAGGTGTTCCCCTGACAGTTGTTTTCATGCTGCGGCTTGCTTTGAGGGGTGCCTGGCGTTCTCCTGCACCTGGGCACACCTGGCTTTGCGCTCTCTCTGTCCCTCTGCAGCACCTCCTGGCAGATATTCACTGTGCCTCTTTTTATCCCTCAGCAATCAGACGAGGAGTGCGTCCTTGACCTTGAGCTGATCACTGACCTCATTCTGCAGATCGATGCCCACGGAGAGCCAGGTAAGTGGTGGCCGTTCTGCCTCGCACCCTCTCTCTCTGCCCTGGCGGATCAGAGGGTCTGGCATGCTTTTGCTGCAAGTGAGACAGTTCGACAGTTCCCTCCCTCCATGCCATCCTGAGCTACCAGGTGGACTGCAGATAACTTCACGGTCGTGTGTGACTTTCAGTCTCTGTTGGTTGTAGGTGGGATCCTCTGTTTCCTCCCCGGCTGGCAGGAGATCAAAGGAGTTCAGCAGCGACTCTTGGAGAGCCTTGGACCTCATAACAGCCGTTACCTTGTCTTACCAGGTGAGAGGGGGGCATTGCTCTCTTTCTCGCCTCACTGTGGGGTGTGTGGGAGGTGGTGGCTGCCATGGTGCCCTCTGGATGTGGTCGAACTACAGCTCCCATCATCCTTTACCACCCAACCATGATGGCTTCTGGGAGTTGTAGTCCAACATCTACAGGACATCGAGCAGACGACCCCGGCCTAGATTGCCGTGATGCTCCTGTTGGAGGGAACGGGGGACAGGTGCTCACAGGTCTTGTTTCTCCCCATCCTCGCCAGTTCATTCCAACATCCCAATGATGGACCAGCAGAGCATCTTCCCACGCCCCCCTCCTGGCGTGCGCAAGATCGTCCTGGCCACCAACATTGCCGAGACCTCCATCACCATCAACGACATCGTGCACGTTGTGGACAGCGGGACTCACAAGGAGGAGCGCTACGATCTCAAGACCAAGGTTTGTCTGGCCCGCGGTTGTCTTGGGTGAGGCTGTGGCAAGCTCAGAAGCGAGTTTGATCTGGTGTGGGGAGCGCGGGCCTCAGGGTATGGGATGGTGACATGCCTCTCCCCCCAGGTCTCGTGCCTGGAGACCGTCTGGGTGTCCAAGTCCAACGTCATCCAGAGGCGAGGGCGTGCTGGGCGCTGCCAGTCGGGCTTTGCCTACCATCTCTTCCCGCGCAGCCGCCTGGACAGGATGCCCACCTTCCAAGTGCCTGAGATCCTCCGCACGCCCCTCGAGAACCTGGTGGTCCAGGCCAAGATCCACATGCCCGAGAAAACGGTAAGGAGAGGCCCTCCCGGCTACACAGCCTCCAAGGATCTCCTTTCTTGGGCTTGTTCTAATGAGCAGAGAGAACCAAGCTTACCTGGTGCCTGAAAAACATGTCCCAAAAGGCCCGTAGCTTTTGTCTGAGCAGGGTTCTCCACTGTTGGAGTTGCTTAATGCTCAGACTGTGGAACTCGCTGCCACAAGAAGCAGAGATTGCCATCGTCTTGGGCAGCTTTAAAACAGGATTAGGCAAATTCCTGGAGGAGGAGAGATGGCTGTGGATGGTTCCTAGGCAGGATGTCTCTGCTCTGCCTCCACAGCTGGAGGCAGCAATGCTTTTGAATTCCAGTTGCTGGAAACCACAAGCAGGGAGAGGGCTCTTGCACCCATGTCCTGCTTCTAGACTTACAACAGGCATCTGTTTTGCCAGGGAGAACAGGATGCTGGAATAGATGGATCCAGGTTGACAAAGAGCTCATTGCATTTGGTTAAAAAAACAAACCAGGGTCAAGAAGAAGAGTTAGCATATTTACGTCTCCTGGGTCCTAATCTCCCTCTCTTTTCCTTTTCTTCTCATCTCCCTCCCCCTGCCCTAGATGGTCCCAATTGTAGTGTGGGATTTTGACTGCAGGCTGGCCATGTTTTTCCCTTATTGAGAATTTTAGCCATCTACAGGATTTGTAAGCTGCGGGCACAGAACCAAGGCTGGGTTGATTTTCTGGTTCTGAGCTTTAAGGCTGTAGCCACAAGGCGTTGCTGAGCAGTCAAGCCAGCAGTTTGTGCAGCCCAGCTTTTGCCAACCTAGTGCCCTTCAGCTGTTTTCGGATTGCAACTCCCATCAGCCCAAGAATCACAGAGGCATTTACTGTATGAGATTTGGAGTCGTCAACATCACCTTGGCGAATGCTGGGCAGGCCGAAGCATTGAGAACCCAGAGAGGCTTTGAACATAGCTCTTAACTGCTTGAACCTTCTTACTGTTCTTGGAGGAACATTCAGAACTGGAACAGACCTGTAGGGTGTCAAGAGCCCCATTCCCTTGTCCAATTCAGTCCAGTGCCCCTTTCCACTCAGCTGGTCTTCATACTGTATACTCTGTGTTGCTTTTGGCTGCAGGCTGTTGAATTCCTCTCCAAAGCCCTGGACAGCCCTGACATCAAAGCTGTGGATGAAGCAGTCATCCTTTTGCAAGAGATTGGTGAGTATCCGGGGAGGCTGGCCGGGAAGTGGGTTGCTGGTAGGAACACAGGAAGCGGCTTTTATAGACCAAGCTGATTGGCTCTCCAGAGTTTCAGACAGGAGATGTTCCCAGCTCTATCATGCCAGGGATTGAACCTATAGTTCATGCTTGACTGCAGTCTTTCCACGTACTGCTGGGTCTGCTGCTGCTGTCGTCACCTTGGGACCACCAAGGTTGCCAAGCCAACACAGAAAGCAGCGCCCTCCCCTCTCCTAGCCAGCCCTTCCAAGCGCTCCTCTGCTGCCCCCCTTTCAGGTGTGCTGGACCACAGGGAGGCCTTGACCACTCTGGGCAAGCGCCTGGCTCAGATCTCCACCGATCCCCGTCTGGCTAAGGCCATCGTGCTGGCTTCCATCTTCCGCTGCATCCAGCCGCTCCTGGTCATCGTCTCCTGCCTCACGAGGGACCCCTTCAGCAGCAGCTTGCAGAACCGCACCGAGGTGGACAAGGTGAGGGGTCAGCATTGTCAGTGCTTGGGTGGGGAGGTTGGAGGATCCAAGGTGTATATGAACACCCCGTCGTTCCATGTTTCCTAGGCCAAGGCCATCCTGAGCCGAGAGAGCGGCAGCGACCACCTGGCTTTTGTGCGGGCAGTGGCCGGCTGGGAGGACATCCTCCGGCGCAGGGATAGCCGAGCTCGCGACAACTACCTGCAGGATTACCTCCTGTATGCACCCAGCCTGCGATTCATCAATGGTAAGCAGAACAGGCGGTGCCCAGGGATACAGGAAGCTGCCTTGTACCAAGTCAGAATCATCGCTCTGCCTAGCTCGGTATTAGTCAATTCAACAGCCTGGCACACACTCTTTTCAGAGCGGAGATGTTGGGGCTGCTGGAAGTTTCTTGAATACAGCTCCCATCATTCCTAGCCATTGGCTAACACTTGCTGGGGCTGATGGGGGTTGGAGTCCAGCAGTGTCTGGAGAGACCCAAGCTTTACTTAGGTTAAACATCAGCCCTGGCTTCTCACAGACTTTGTTCTCCTGGCATGGATCCCCGTTGTTATCAAGGAGCCTGAACCTAGAGAAATTCTGCCTGCTTCTGAAGGTGGAGACCAGGGTCGTTGTTCTGGAGCCAGAATAGAATATTTAACAGGGCTCTGTATGTGGAAGGGAAGAAAGCCACAGACCCCAGATTTCTCTTTTTGCCAGTACAGTAGACGCTCAGTTTGCGAACGTAATCTGTGCGGGAGGCACGTTCACAACCTGCAGTGCCACTTCTGTGCATGCGTGGGTCGCAATTTGGTGCGCATGCGCAAAACGCGATTTGGCACTTTTGCGCATGCACGAGCTCCGAAACCCAGAAGTAACCCATTCTGGTACTTCCGGGTTTCAAGGCGTCCGTAACCCAAAAACGTGTAATCTGAAGTGTCTGTAACCCGAGGTATGACTGTACTGCCCTGTTAAGAATCTTGTTTGCAGCTCTCTTCCGAATCCCCTTCTGCCAACGTGGACAGAGAAGACCAAGAGGGAAGCCCAGGCTGAATTTGTACCCGGCACTTTAAGAACATAAGAAGAGCCTGCTAGATCAGGCCAATGACCCATCTAGTCTAGCATCCTCTTCTCACGGTGGCCAAGCAGACGCCTCTGCGAAACCTTTGCAAGCAGGTTTCAGTCACAAGAGCCCTCTTTCCTCCTGTGGTTTCCAGCAACTGGTATTCAGAGGCATTGCTGCCTCTCCCTGGAGGCAGAGCCGAGGCGTCCTGGCTAGGAGCCATTGATAGCTCTCTCCTCCACAGTTATGTGGAGCCTGACGCTGAGCTTTGCCTCTGTCCCCCGCAGGCCTGGTGAAGCAGTTCTCTGAGAACCTCTACGAGGCCTACCTGGTGCCAACCCCCTCAGACTGCCTCTTGCCCTCGTCTGTGTGCAACCAATACAGTGAGGAGGAGGAGCTGGTGAAGGGCGTCCTGATGGCTGGGCTTTACCCCAATCTCATCCAGGTAAGAGGCCCACCTCCCCTTCCATACTCTCTGCGGGTGAAGGAGCAGTGGGGAGAGGTTCCCTTTCCTTGGGTGAGAATTTTGATGGATTCTCTCATGTTTCTCTGGGTTTGGGGGCAGAACAGAGGGTGGGGGTTATGCGCACTCTGCTGACGCATGCAGAGGCCGGGAACAGAACCCCTGCGCAAAATGATCGCCATCTTTATTATACACAATTTAAAACAACCTGCGACCATAAAAAAATAGCATGGGTCCTAAAAATGTCGAAAGCATTCGCTGGAAGCTGTGTAACGAAGGTACCAGACACATCTCTGTGAGCGAGGGAGCTATGGGGCTGCCACCCCTTCGAGCCACTGAGACAGAGGAACTGGAACTACCAACAGCACCCAAGAGCATCCGTAGGGAAGCAGGTGGTCTTTCGGGTATTTGGGGCCTGAGTCATTCAAGGCTTTGAACACTGTTATGTACATAAAACATAATGAGCAGTACGTAATAAGCAGCAGTGTCAAATCATTCCTCTTGCCAACCCAGCAATCGACTCTTAGCCAGGCTTGTCTTGCTAATCCATCCCTCTTTTTTTTGCCCACTCCTCTTCCCAGGTCAGGCAAGGCAAAGTGACCAGGCAGGGCAAGTTCAAGCCCAACAGCTACACATACCGGACCAAGGCTGGGACCGTCCTCCTGCACAAGTCAACAATCAACAGGCAAGTGGGCCGGGTGCCGCCCAGGCCGGCTGGAAGGCGGGTGCTTATGACCTGGTGGGGAGGGACGGCAGTGGCGGCAGGCCAGGTGTGAGACGGCCCTTTCTCTTTACCGCAGGGAGACCTCCAAGCTCTACAGCCGCTGGCTGACGTACTTCATGGCGGTCAAGTCCAACGGCGGGGTGTTTGTGCGCGACTCCTCACAGGTGCACCCCCTGGCCGTGCTGCTCATGACGGATACAGACATCCATGTGCGGGGTGAGTTCTTACAACCTTCAGTTTCCACTTTTGCTGCTGCTTCAGGAATCGGCAGCAGTTGGTTTAAGCGAAGGGCTGTAGCTCAGCAGGAGAGTGTCTGTCTTGCATGCAGAAGGACCCAGGTTCATTCCCTGGCAACATCTGCAGGTAGAGATGGAAATGTCTCCTGCCTGAAACCCTGGCGAGCCGTTGCTGCCAGCCTGTGTAGACAATATTGAGCTAGCTGGGTCATTGGTCTGACTCGGTATAAGATTGCCCAGGGAACTTGCTCTTCTCCAGTGTCCTGGTAGGATCTTCAAAGACCATGTGATTATGGCGGCAGGGGCTGCTGGGAATTGTACTCCAAAACACAGAGGGCGCCCCATTTTGGGAGGCAGTTTAGGGGTCACGAATCATTTGGTAGGTAAAGGTGATATCCAATTCCTTCCAGCATTACCATATGTAGAACAGGGCGGGCATCCCGTTGAAGGCAACCTTCTCTCTCCTAATCTGATGCTATTTAAAAGTTCACAGGCAAACTTAAGACAACAGCCTTTATTCCTGTTATTCCTCCCCAGTCTTGCAAAGGTGCGGTCTCTGGACGTGGAGGTTGCGCACCTGGCTATTTATTTTATCTGAAGGCAGCCCTGTATCAGGAAACTTTTAATGTCTGGTCTATTGTGTGTGTTCTTTTATAATCTGTTGGAAGCTACCCAGAGTGGCTGGGGCAACCCAGTCGGATGGGTGGAGTACAAGTAATAAATGATGAAGATAATTGTGATGAGAGTGCAAGGATAAGTACTTAAACAGCAGCTTCTCCTTGCCTGGGACTCCCAGGCAGGAGGGTAGTGCAAGGCAGATGGGAGAGCTGGTGCACTGATGGTTCAAGCACACTCCCTCTCCTGCAGCCACTGCTGGCCCAGGAGTCTTCCTTCGACTCCCCTCTAAGCTCCTCTTCTTCTTCCCTGCCCCAGATGACGGCTGGCGAGCGACCGTCTCCCTCGTTGACAGCGACCTCCTGGTGCTGGAGGGCGACTCCTACACTATCCGGCTCCTGCGTGACTTCCGCGTGGCCCTCTCCAGGATGGTGGAGGTGTGCCTTTGCTACGAGATGGCCGCCATCCCCGGGGACCTGCACCACCAGCACAGCCAGCTCCTGGACATCCTAGTGGACCTTCTCAAAGGGCCTCCCGGCAGCTTTGGAGCTTAGATTTCCCGCCGGCGGCCCAAGGATCTGGACACGGGGACTTGTAATTTGTAAAAAGAAGTTGACAAATGTTTATTTAAATAAAGTTCTATTTATCCCTTGTGACATCTCTCTCCGTCCTGGAGGATTCCTAGCGCCCGCTCGTCCGCTGCAGCCTCTGGCAGCCCACGGCTGTTGGGGAGAAAGCGCACCAGCTGCTTGCATGCCAGCGAGGATGCCAGTCTGCAAGTCCCGAGGCCCCGAAGTACAGTGCGGCGGATGGCGGTCCCTCACTCTTCCTGGTCTTGTGTGTTCTGCCCCCGTAGTGGGGGCGGTCCCACATAGAAGGATGGATTTCTCGCATGGAGGAACAAAGCATCTTCATGCGTCTCCAGGTTTTGAAGGTGCGAGAAAGCGAGCTCACATAGACACTCCTCAAGTGTGCAGGAGTTGATGTTGCACTTGGAACAGGGGGACACAAGCACCCTGTCCTGTTCCCCTTGCCAGCCAGAGGATGAGCGGTCACTCCAGGATGGGGCGATGGCATGTCGCACTTGGGAAACTTTTCTCATGCACTTTTTGAAATGAAATGGAAAATCCCTTTTGCTCTAGGTGAACCGGTTTCGGTGCAGAGGTAACCCCACTTTCTGCTGGCTGACTGGGGAGGGGGGGCGGCCTTGTTGCCTCTTGTCCTCTACTTCCTGGAGCTGCTGGTGGAATGTGGCTTTGCTTAGGTGTCAGGGGCTGCTTCGTTCCTGGGAGGAGATCCTGGGCTACCATATAGCAGGGTCTCGAAGCCACTGCCCACCCGCCCGTGGTACACCAAGGGAAGCCTCAAGCTCTGGCAACATTGGCCTACTGAAAATGGGGAGCTGTTGTCTCTCCAGCTGTGGGGTGGCTGGAATCAGTCTCAATAGGAGCTCTTCTCCTTTCCTGACCTCTTCAGCGGTCAGCAACAACCACAGTCACATGGCATGAGCTCTCAGTTCTTCTCTGATCTGCTGTTCTGAGTCTCCCCTGCTTGCAGCTCTGGGGCTCACCCGATGTCTCAGTCTACATCCCTTATGTTTTTAATGTATGCCAGGCAGAGGGCAAATGTGGCCTAGGAAGGCTAGCCCAGGGGCGCTCTCAAGATCAATCGGGTTGATAGTCCTGCCCAGTATCTCCTGCAGAGATGACCTGAAGGAGCATTAGAGACAGCTTCTCCCTGTTTCAGTTTACTTTACAGCTCCTTGCCAGCTTGATGGATCAGTTGCTCCACTTGCTCCTGGGTTCCTTGACAATGTTCAGGGACAGGTGAACATTTCTCTATCTGAAGGGAGCATGCTAAAGCTGGTACCCCACCACATCAAGTGTACTATAGTCTTCAAAGTCCCAGGCTGTGAGAGGGATGCCCAGCTTTGAGCACAGCAGAAGCAGCCACACCCAGTTTGGAAAAGGGAGCTTCCAGCAAGTTTGAGCTAGATTGTGTCCTGGGCTCTGTACCTGTCTTCCACCCCACCTTGGACCACCTTGACATCTCCATGACGCACGCTCTTGCCTCTTGACCAGTGGGAATGTGTTGCTTTTTCTTAGAGGAGAGGAAAGGTGGATGTGTTGGGTCCCCTTTCTATGGGAGGGGAGGAGGAGACCCCAAAAGCGGGGAAGAAATGGCTCTGAGCTGGTCTGTGACGGATGTTGGGGAAGTTTGGTGGCTGTTAAACATGGTACTGGACCTTTTTACAACCTCATCTAAAGAAAATAAAAAGAGGGATAAAAACAGCCACTGCCTTGACTCTTTTTGTTGACTGGCAGGGTGAATGAATGTGTGCGTCCCCCACTTTTCCTTTTAGGTAGAAACCCCTTGTCAACTAAGCAACAGTGCTTTCAGTTTCCCCAACTTTCAGCTTCCATTCTGTCTTCCAAGATGGAAGTGTGGGGCATGATTTTATGTGGTGTCGCGGTCCCCATGCTCTGGACCCTTTAGCTGTGGTTCCTGCATTGCAGAGGGTTGGACTAGATGGCCCTTGGAGACCCTTCCAAATCTACAATTCTGTGATTCCATGTCCGTGATGCCAACTTTGCCTCTGGCTGCCCTTGGACAAGGAACACAATTTTGAGCCGCTGCAACGCCCACTTGTGAACACAGCGGGCCAGGAAAACTGGTCTTGGCCCAGTTCAGAAACAGATCTCCCCCCTGGGCCTAGTGTCTTCTCCCAGACTGTCTCTGCCCCACCCTCACCTTGATTGCTCAATGCAAAGTAAAAACCACAGAATCTTACAAGTTGGAAGGGACCCTGAGGATCATCTAGTCCAACCCTCTGCAATGCAGGAATATGCAGCCATCCCAGACGGGGACTGAACCTGCAACCTTGGTGTTATCAGCACCATGCTCTAACCAACTGAGCTATATGGAATGGTGTTTGGTGATTGCCTTTTTACTGCTCAGCTAGGGAGCCTCTTTGCCCTCCAGATGTTGTCAGACTCCAGCTCCAGCCAGCCTGGCCAGCAGCCAGAGTTTCTGGGAGTTTGGAATCCAGCAAAGATCTGCAAGGCCACGCATGGGGTCTCCATGCCTGTCTTAGACCCTTTCAAGAAGGACCCATCATTGCCAGCAAGTTTGCTGCAGCAAAAGGATTGTTTTGCTTGTGCCGATTCAGCCTTGTGTGCCGATTTGTGATAAATTGGCACCGAAAAGACTTCAAAGTGGGTGCCAGACACACCTTTTTATAAAAGCCATTCCAAATTGGAATGGCAGAGGGGGAGGCATCCAGATCTGATTCATGGGGTACAATGGCTATCTTTCTGTAAATCTGTCACCTTGTTGGTTATTTTTTTCTACATCCCTGATACAGGAAATGGCACTAGTTACCAAGTTAGCATATCTTCTGTGCCTACTCTTAAAGGTGGAATTATTTTTTCTTTCCAAAGTTGGGCAATACATAATACCAGTTGCTAGAAACTGCAGGAGGAGGGCAAAGTTGTTCTTGTGCTCAAATCCTGATTGCTGGTTATCCATAATGGGCATCTGGTTGGCCACTGGAAGAATAGGATACTGCACTAGACAGACCACTGGGCTGATCCAGCTGGCACTTCTTGAGTTCTGTGGTGCAACTTGTGCTGCAATGACAATGTTGGACCCAAGAATACCCCCAGCCTGCTCTCTTGCTCCTCCTTCCAGCGGAGAGTAAGCCCATCATCCAGAACAAGATGTATTCCGCTCATCTTGGCTAAGCACCTTCCCAGGAAGAGCGTCTCAGCCTTATCCGGCTTGAGGTTCCGTTTACTGGCCCTCATCCAGTCAATTACAGAGGCCAGGCACCGATCCAGTGCCACACCTGCTAGAGCTGTGAAGGAGAAGCAGAGTGGTGCATCACCTGCTCCCAAACTCAGAGCTTTTGTGCAGAAGTTAACTCAGTATGGGGGAGCAAATTGAATCCATGGAACCCCAAATCCATGCTAGCTGGGGCTGATGGGTCAGAGTCTCAAATATCTGGAAGGCTGTTGTAAAAGGTGTGACACACATACCCTAACTCAGAGGAAACCTTGAGATAAACCCGCTGCCCATTCACAGCAGCCGCAAACTGGGAGGAGTACCTTCAAGAAAACATGCACCCTAGGGAGCATGGCAGAAGGTCCCTGGTTCAAGACCCGATGGCATCTCCACCTAGGTCAAGGAGACCCCTCTGCCTGAAATCCTGGACAGCCGCTGCCAGCCAGTGTAGTCAATACTGAGATTGATGGGCCAGTGGTCTGACTTGGTATGAGGCAGTGTTGTGCAGTGGCTAGAGCGCCGGACTAGGACCTGGGAGAGCAGGGATCAAATGCGCAGTCGGGCCTGAAGCTCACTGCCAGTCGTTTCTTCTCAACCTAACCTACCTCACAGGGTAGCTGTGATGATTAAATGAGGAGGGGAAACCATATACATGCTGCCTTGAGCTCCCTGGAGGAAAAGGTGGCATATAAATGCAATATATTTATAAATTAAACAAGGCAGCTTCCTGGATTCCTGGCACAGGGCCGCAGCTTGCTTGACACCCAGAAAGTCCCAGGTTTTAATCCCAGGTAGATCTGGGAGAGGCTTCCTGCCTGAAACCCTGGAGAGCCACTGCTGCTGCCTGCCTGTGCAGGCCATAGCTGTCAACCTTCCCTTTTTTTGTGGGAAATTCCCTTATTCCAGCGCCGTTTCCCACTGCTATCCCGTATTGTTAGATATCCCCGTAGACTGTCCCCAGGACAGGTGAGGCAGTTGATCCCTTATTTTCAAATCTGAAAGTGGTGCAGGCAGTAGTGAGCTTGGTGGAGCCAGACTTAGTGTTAAGCATCTTCCTAGACTCCTGTGTCCCGAGTCCTTTCACAGCTGCTGCAATGGGAGAGGAAAGGGGCTGAGAGCCTCTGACAAACCCCCTCCAGAAAAGAAGAGACCACGCTTTCTCAGCGTTGCCTTTTCCCAGGGACCGCTCCCCAGGCCGGACTCCATTTCCCAGGATGCTCCGGGAGGCTGGAAGGCCGAGAGCTGCTCTTCCTCCTCCTCCTCCTCTTGGAGATTGCAGCATCCCGCATCGCCTGCTCTGGTCTGGACAGGCGTCCGGGGCGCCTTTAATCCGCCTAGCAAGAAGCAGCAGCGGCGGAGGCGTCCGGGGCGCCTCCTGCTGCTGCAATCTGCATTCTGCCTTTGTCCTGCGCCCCGCCATGGCCTCGGGGGCTCATGCACAGGTAAGGGGGCAGAGATGCCAGGCCTTGCAGCAGCAGGAGATGTCTTTCCCGGGGAGGGGGCGGCGCTCGCCTTTACTCTCCCCTTTCTGCGGGGAGAGAGCAGAGTCCCAAACTCCACCCGCTTCCAAGGGATCAGAGCCCCGGCGCTGCAGCAAGGGCGCCTCTGAGCACGTGCAGAGTGACCCCACCCTCTTCCCCAGTGGGCTTGGGAGGCAGGAAAGGGTCCCTCTGCGCCCCCAACCCTAAAGCTTAGCGAGATAACAACCCACTGAATCTAAATAGCAAGAAAGAGAGGCTTTTAATGGGGAGTCGTCTTTTTGATGCACTGGGAATGGTTATTCCCCCTCCCCCCCGTCCACACACCTGCTCCGCGAAGGTGGGTCCAGAGGGAGGCGAGGGATCTTTGGGACCCCGCATTTTCAGTGAGACTATTCAGGAGGGCAGCGAGGAGGGTATTTTTGGGGACCAGCTGCGGTTTAAATCAGGGCTGGAATAGGATGGAGGCAGGCCAGCCCGCCCCCAAAGACATGTCTGGCTCCTGGAATGGGTTGGTCTAGCTTTCTATTATTAGCCTGCTGCTTTCCTTCGCCAGATGTTTTGGACTACAAATCCCATCAGCCCCTGCCCACATGATGGTGTAGCTCATGGATAGGCAAATTAAGGCCCGGGGGCCAGATCCGGCCCAATCGCCTTCTAAATCCAGGCCGCAGACGGTCCGGGAATCAGCGTTTTTTTACATGAATAGAATGTGCCCTTTTATTTAAAATGCACCTCTGGGTTATTTGTGGGGCATAGGAATTTGTTCATTGCCCCCCACAAGGTCTGAGGGATAGCGCCTGTGCTGGCTGGGGGCTGATGGGAGTTGTAGTCCAGAGCATCTGGAGGGCAGTAGGTTTGTTTATTTATTAAAATATTTGTATGCTGCTATTTCATTAAAATAAAATCAAAGTGGTTCACAGTAGTACGTGCAAAGAAACGGTATAATAGTGAAAATCAGGCATCAGTTAACTATTACGATAATACGTATTCTTAATTGCCTGCATGGGCCTGGAGGAATAAAAAAGTTTTCAGCAGGCGTGTTTAAAGGTAGAAGCAGAAAGTTGGCCAAAATATTATTTATTTGTGTGCTGGGATGGGGAGAAAGATGTAACAGACAGGATGGTGTAAAATGGGGAGTGGCAAGCTGATTTCGTGCATCTTGCACATTTGCCCCTTGGAACTCGCTGCTACAGGATGGTTGGGGACAGTGATGATATACATACATAATAATTATCCATATATCAAGAGCAGATCTGGTGTTGAGTTAGTCTAGCTGAGGACGACTGGCTTGCCATGGCAGCCTGACACCAGGTGGTAGAGCACCATGTTCCTTCCCTTTGGCTCCCAAGAGAGTTTTCTTTGACGGAGGGTTTACCTATGCTTGAGCAATGTAGCCATTTTAAATGCCAGTAAGGAAACAGGGGTAATGAAGAAGTGAGAGCAGAGTTAAAGGTAAAGGGTAAAGGGACCCCTGACCATTCGGTCCAGTCGTGACCAACTCTGGGGTTGCGGCGCTCATCTCGCTTTATTGGCCAAGGGAGCTGGTGTTTGTCCACAGACAGCTTCTGGGTCATGTTGGGAGCATGACTAAGCCGCTTCTGGTGAACCAGAGCAGCGCACAGAAACGCCGTTTACCTTCCTGCCACAGTGGTACCTATTTATCTACTTGCACTGGTGTGCCTTCGAACTGCTAGGTTGGCAGGAGCAGGGACCGAGCAACGGGAGCTCACCCCGTCACAGGGATTCAAACCGCCAACCTTCTGATCAGTAAGTCCTAGGCTCTGAGGTTTAACCCACAGCGTCACCCGCATCCCTGAGAACAGAGTTAGGCCTGAACAAAAATGTTAATGTGGGTCACATTAGAGGTACTGGAGAATAGAAGGTAAGATAAGAAATAAGAACATTCTTATCATATCACTATGTTATTAAGATGATAAAGCATCTCAAAGATGATTGAAACCAAGCCTTATGAGACATGATGGTAGGCATCTTCAAGTATCTGAAGGACTGTCCCATGGCAGAGGGAACAAGCTTGTTTTCTCCTGCTCTGGAGGGTAGGACTCCAATCAATGCCTTTCAGTTACAAGAAAAGAGAGTCCAACTAATATATCAGGAATAACTTTCTGACAACAAGAGCTGTTCAACAGTGGAACGGACTTCATTGAAGGTTTTGAAACATAGGTTAGGTTACCATCTGTTGTGGATTCTTTAGCTGTGATTTCTGATTTGCAGAGGGTTGGACTAGATGACCCCTGGGGTACCTTCGAACTCTACAATTCAATGATTCTATGACATCTTTGGAGAGACTTGCGAGAGTGAAAATGTTAGTCTACTATGCTATGTACCTAAATGCTCCCCTGGAACTCACTGGGACCATTCTTGACCTTCATGTTATGTTTTGTTACGCTTGTTAACTGTTCTTTCAAAAATGTAATAAAAATGTTTATAAAAACAAACACACCATACAAATCAATATGGCGAACCTGATCCAAAACACCCACCCACCCCACTCACACATGAAAACAAAGATCACCACAGCCAACCACAAATGAATAACCACAACCTAGGCCAACCCCAACCTCTCTAATTGCCAAAGGGAACACAGGTGAACAGCAGAGAACCTGCATAAGCAACGCTGACACAAAACCCCACATATATTAAGTAAAATAGAAACATCGCCACCCGACCCCACCCCAACTCATCTTCCCCCCATCACCTCTTTCCCCCTTTTCTTCCTAATGTCTCAACAAATGAAACCAATTTGTAAAAAAAAAAAAAAAGTTACATGGGGGAAAAAATAAGAGAGAGAAACATTGCACATACCTTTGTGAATCAAGAAAATATTTAATAAAAATACATTAAAAAATAAAATAAAAACAAACACACAAACTTCAGTGGGTGATCCTGAAGCAGGAAGCCCTTCTTATTCTTCTTCGAGGCACCTTTGTATCCTCCACAGCTGCTGCTCAGACCAGTGTAAGAAAGCGCATCTAAGCCTTTGCCCAAGCAAACCCACAACCTGCGGTTCAGATCACACGCTGCCCTGAGACGGGTTGAGTTTCAGTGTGGGGTCCCTGATGAGAGAGATGCCATTCAGCACCTGCCCCCGATGACCGTGCAACTTCGTTCTAGATGAGCACTGGCCCCTCAAGCTGTGGGAAAGAAGTGCACTTCCCCATCTTCCCCAAACACCAGTGCTTTTGTTGTTTTGAGTGGATCCTCTGCCCCTGAAATGGAAGCAGCTGATTGGAGGAAGGCGTCAAGCTGTTAGGTAACGCAGGAAGCTGTATCTCACCAGACTATAGAACCATCTAGCACAGTGTTCCCTGACTGGCAGCAGCTGTCCGGGGTCTCAGGCAGGGAGGGTCTCTTTTACATGAGAACATGTTGTTGTTTAGTTGTGTCCGACTCTTCGTGACCCCCTGGACCAGAGCATTCCAGGCACTCCTGTCTTCCACTGCCTCCCTCATGCTGGTAGCTTCGAGAACACTGTCCCACCATCTTGTCCTCTGTCGTCCCCTTCTCCTTGTGCCCTCCATCTTTCCCAACATCAGGGTCTTTTCCAGGGAGTCTTCTCTTCTCATGAGGTGGCCAAAAGATTGGAGCCTCAGCTTCAGGATCTGTCCTTCCAGTGAGCACTCAGGGCTGATTTCCTTCAGATTGGAGAGGTTTGATCTTCTTGCAGTCCATGGGACTCTCAAGAGTCTCCTCCAGCACCAGAATTCAACACAGGGCGAGCCAGTGTGGTGTAGTGGTTAAGAGCCGTAGTCTCGTAATCTGGTGAACCGGGTTCGCGTCTCCGCTCCTCCACTTGCAGCTGCTGGGGGAACCTTGGGCTAGTCACACTTCTTTGAAGTTTCTCAGCCCCACTAACCTCACAGAGTGTTTGTTGTGGGGGAGGAAGGGAAAGGAGAATGTTAGGTGCTTTGAGACTCCTTTGGGTAGTGATAAAGCGGGATATCAAATCCAAACTCTTCCTCTTCTGCTGCTGGATGAGGCCAGTCGCACATCTCAAGTCTAGCATCCTGTTCTCGCAGCACCCAAACAGAAGCCCCAATAGGAGCTGAGCACAAGAGCAGTCTGTCCTCCTGTGGTTTCCCACAACTGGCATTGCTACCTGACCCCAGGTGCATGGAGAAGCCCTCCTTCCTTTTCTATCCTGAAGCTTCCGAGGTCACCCAGTGAACTTCATGGCTAAATGGGGATTTGAACCCAGGTCCTAGTCTGACACTCTCTTAACTACTACACCAGACTGGATCAATGTTCAATAGGTGAGGACTGTATGGGAGCAGACAGCAACTGGTGCTTCTAGAACAATACTGGTGGGTTGGGAGATCTGAGCACCCTAGTGCATTGCTGTTATTGATCATGCAAATAGAATGAGTTTGCATATGGAAACAGTGGGTTAAACCACAGAGCCTAGGACTTGCCGATCAGAAGGTTGGCGGTTCGAAGCCCCGCAACGGGGTGAGCTCCCGTTGTTCAGTCCCTGCTCCTGCCAACCTAGCAGTTCGAAAGCACGTCAGAGTGCAAGTAGATAAATAGGTACCGCTCCGGCGGGAAGGTCAACGGCGTTTCCGTGTGCTGCTCTGGTTCGCCAGAAGCGGCTTAGTCATGCTGGCCACATGACCTGGAAGCTGTCTGCGGACAAACGCCGGCTCCCTCGGCCTATAGAGAGAGATGAGCGCGCAACCCCAGAGTCGGTCACGACTGGACCTAATGGTCAGAGGTCCCTTTACCTTTATATGGAAGCAGACAGCAACTGGTGCTTCTAGAACAATACTGGCGGGTTGGGAGACCTGAGCACCCTAGTGCATTGCCGTTATCGATCATGCAAATAGAATGAGTTTGCATATGGAAACAGTTATATACTGCCTTTTGACACCTGGATAGCACGCAGGTGGTTGTCGTTGTTGTTGTTGTTGTTGTTGTTGTTGTTGTTGTTATTGACTGCAGCTTGAACAGAGAAATTTTGCATTGCCGTCATGTCTTTTCTAATAATGCCTTGGACTAATAATAAAGGCAGCCTGGGACAATGACACCCCATCCTCCATCCAGCTATAAAAATCTGGGACAGATATAGATTAAAACAAAGTCCTGCAACCTCCTGACAATCGTCTAAGCCACCCTGAGCAATTAAATTGGAATGGGGAACTAGGTAATTATGCCATCTGGCGAAAAGCACAGCTTATTGAGAATATGTGATCATATATGCGGGGGGGGGGGTAGGAGAGCTCCCCCCTTTTATAAATGGTTGCAGTCGAAGTGTTTGCCGGATATTCAACAATTGCAGCAGCGTACCCCCGGGGAGAGCCTATAAATCTGGAAGCCCTTCCTGAATGGTTAAAGAAGCACCAAACTCCGCTTTTAAAAGTCGACCGTAATATGTCCGCTGGAGAAAATGGAGGACTTTAATTACAGAAGGTTTTGTGCGCTCATGAGATTGGAGGAGAGATTATGGAGAGAGCTCCATCCTTTCCTTGGTAGATAATATTCCGCCTCTGCTGACTTGAAGTAAAGCAGTTTCTCTCTTGGTGGCACCTAATGCCTTTAAATTTGGAGGGTATACTCTTGATCAGATCAGTGTCGGAAACGTGGAAGAGGGTTTCGTGGACCCTTTGCTGGAGCTGTAGGAGGATAGAAATACTTGACTGGGATTCTGCTTCCAATATCATCCGTGGCACCTCATGAAGCATTGCCAATGTCTCCATCCTCTAGTTCTGCTATTTGAAAGGAAGGGTTTTTTATAAATGGAAAGGCAATTGGATATTTAATTTGACAACAAATTAGGAGGGGGAGTCCTTGTTTGTTTTTGCTTTTATTATGCATTTTGTGTTCTTATTTTGTATTTTAGTGTTGTGAACTGCCCTGTCATCTTCAGATGAAGGTCAGTATACAAATAAATAAGCAAATGAAACACAATGGAAACCATCAGGACTTCCTGACAACCGAGAAACAGGTTTTTAAGGATTTGGTGTCCTGTGGAGTTGGATGCTTAGACTAACTGCAAGGCATGTTTTGTTCTAGGGTGGAGTTCATGGTTCTGATCTCATAACCAGTTACAGGTTTGAATTGCAAGTGCTTTCTGGGGAAAGAAGGTGTAAGGCTTCAAAGGATGGTCTGCTGTCTAATAGGTGCAGCTCACAGATGTGTAGAGTTGGAAGGGATCCCAAGGCTCATATCGTCCAACCCCCACAGTCAAAATGTGCACCTCCGGCCATACTCTGTGGCTCTGTTTTGTCTATGGATGCCTTTCCTTCTTTCCAGCCCATCCATCTTCCATGCTCCTCTCTTGACTGGCCCTTCCCAGCAAACACAGAGAGAGCCCTCAATTCATAAGAGCTAGAATCATAGAATTGCAGACTTGGAAGGGACCCCAAGAGTCATCCAGCCCAATCCCCTGCAAGGCAGGATGAGGCCTGTGAGGCCTGTCATCATCACACCCACTAGCAGAGGGAACTACCCAGAACTCCATCCCAGGTTCCCTTTCTCGTTGCCGCAGGTGATGTTTGAAGACGTGGCCGTCTATTTCTCCTTGGCGGAGTGGGCAGAGCTAGCAGAATGGCAGAAGGACCTCTACCGGGCCGTGATGGTGGACAACTATGAAGCGGTCACCTCGCTGGGTAAGGATCTCTCTCATTCCCTGCTTGGGTGTCCTTTGATGTTCCTGAGAGCCTGGAGGCAGCAGATAAATGATTATGGCGTAGAGATGATAGGGTTTGCAGTGGAGAAAGGATCTCTTTGTTGAACTGACGTGGGGGCTGATGTAAGATTTTGCAATCCTCAAACTGTAGCCCAAGCACCAGTCCGAAACTTTTTGTTTGACTTTAGACCAGCATTTCACCAACTTGGTTCCTGCATAAGAGCATCAGATGGCTGCCAGATGAGGCCAAAGAGAGCACATCTTGTCTGCTATCAGATTCTCATGGTGGCTGAGCCAGATGCCTGAGTGGGAAGCTTGCATGCAACCAGAATTGCAACTGCATGCAACCAGATTGCAACAGCAGCAACCCTCCCCATTTGCCATTTTATTTCATTGCATTTATATCCTGCTTTTTCCCTCCCAAGTTGCTCAAGGTGGCGTACGTCATTCTCCCCCTCCTCCTTTAATTCCCACAACAATGCTGAGAGGTAGCTTAGGCTGAGAGGCAGTGACTGGTCCTAGGTCACCCTGTGAACTTCTTGGCTGAGTGGGGATTTGAACCCTTGTCTCCCAGGTCCTAGTCCAGGGGACAGTAAGGTTTCCCCTGAACATGTCCCCAGATGCTGTGGATACAGCTGGTTCCTTCACTTGACCGTCCATCCAGGAGGAAGCTGCTGGATAGCCTTCTGTAGAAGTCCTGGCACGGTATACAAGAACACCTCAAAGAAGTTTACATGTGTTTTTATTATTTTATAATGTAGTCTTAAAATACTGGTTTTGGTTTTTTTTATACAGTGGTATCTCGGGTTAAGTACTTAATTCGTTCCGGAGGTCTGTTCTTAATCTGAAACTGTTCTTAACCTGAAGCACCACTTTAGCTAATGGGGCCTCCTGCTGCCGCTGCACCACCGGAGCCCGATTTCTGTTCTTATCCTGAAGCAAAGTTCTTAACCTGAAGCACTATTTCTGGGTTAGCGGAGTGTGTAACCTGAAGAGTACGTAACCTGAAGCATATGTAACCCGAGGTACCACTGTACCTATAAAGGAATGCTAGAGGGATGCTCTTATTTATAACCTTAGGTTGCTAGTATGATTTGTGGGAATGTTCAGGGTGGCAGGAGAGGATATATTATTTGTTAATATCCTTCCTAACTTGCGTTAGCAAGTTTCTTCACTTAGCAGAGTGCATTCCCCTTTACACAGCCGAAAACTAGTTGCAAACTCCTGTGAGTTTCTTAAGACAATGCACAATTCAATCTGGCTTGTCCTCATTGTGTTCGAATATTTTCCTGGTAAGACCCCGTGAATCCCTCCTAAAAGAATAAAGACACCACAGTCTTATTCATGTGTAAGACATAGCTTAGCAGGTCTTGTGTAAATCCAGCAGAGTTGAAATAGAGTATTTAATAGATGACAAATTGGGTGATGAAAAGGATGTGGATTGTGCAGAGTAGCGGAAAAGCAAAAGGAAGCAGGAAAAGTGTGGAAGGGAAGTCATATGGTATCTGCAGATATTCTGTATTTGGTATGAAGTTGCAAGTGGGACGGGGAAGGGGCGGGGGATTAAATATGCTCTCTGTTACTGTTTAGGAAATGCAAATAATTTTTTTTTAAAAAAAAGAGAGTGTTGGTCTGCGATCTAGGTTCGAATCGCGACTCGGCCGCAACGCTCGCCGGGTGGCCTTGGGCCATTCGCCACCTCTCGGCCCGGCATACTTTGCAGGCTTGTTGTTGCGGGGAGCAAGGGGGCCAGGTGTGCCACCTGGAGAAAAGGATGCTATATCCTTGCAAGAAATGAAGGGGAAATAAAGATGCTGTCCTCTTCTCCCGCGACAGGGCACCCGTCCGCCAAACCCGAGATCATCTGCAAAATCGAGTGCGAAGAGGAGCCTTGCATGGAGGAGCCCCTTGAGACCCCCAAATGGAAGAGACCCCGGAGCCCCTGGCTGGGTGAGTTGGGGGGTTTTTTTGGGGGGGTTGGGGGTCCTTGCAAAGAGGCCTTTCCTTGTCCCCCCCCCCCGTAACTGGTCCTTACTGGTATTGTGGTCAGGCCCACATGGCGCTGGCCTCACACATAACGCAGACTCTGACCGGCAGCATCTCAGGATGTGAACCAGGATTGGGACCCGGGTTCAAATCCCCTCCTCCAGCTCCCTAGCGCTGGAATGGAGCCGGTCCCCGTCTCTCCTCCTGGCCTACCTCCTCGCAGGGCTGCCCTTGCCATGAGGCGGCCATGTTTGTCACCCTGAGGGAAACCTGGGATACAAACATAACCATAAGTACAAAGATCAGTGTTTTTACCTCGAAGTTATCCCGTAGTTTCGCTCGGTAGACTCATCCCGATCCATCCTGGAGGCAGACCTCCCAAACTCCTCCCAGACTCGTGAGGCGATTCTGTCTATTTCGGATTATTTCGAAGCGAAACTCGTGTCCAAATGCCTCCAACTACCACCCTTCTTTTTGCGTAAAAAGCTTTGGGGCTTCCCCCCCCCTTACGATCCAGTGTGTATAAATTTTTATGAAATGAAGTGACTTCAAATTCCCATTGGGAAATAAAATCTCCTGAGGGAATTAGGCATTCCACATTTATTTGGCTGCGGCCTTCTGGAGGCTGTTGCCGTGGAAACGCTCCCCTGAAGGAAAAAAGGCGGGAAAACGCCTCAGCTAGAGGACCGCTCCTATGTCTCCCATTTTGCCCACATCCCTGCCTATTCTGAGGAGAAACTTCTCCACAGGAAGGATCCCGGATCCCCTTAGATCCCTCACCAGATTCCTCTCCCCTTAAGTCCCTGAGGGAGACACAGATAACCTGAAGGCCAGAGAGAAACCACAACGGCTGTGGTACCGAGGGAGGATTTTAACTTTTTTTCCTCACAGGAAAAATGGAATCTGCTAAACTGACCAGAGGCAAGGAGGCCGGAATGGCGCCTTCCCTGGAAGAGGAGGCACAAGTCTAGTCATCCTAGCGATAATGATAATAATATACTTATTTGTACCCTGCCCATCTGGGAGGCTTCCAGCGTAAATAAAAACATACACAGGGCTGCCTTCAGATGTCTTCTAAAGGTTGAATAGTCACTTATCTCCGCAGGGTGGGCGCCACCACAACATGCCGAAAATTTCAAATCAATTTTCCATAACCTTTCCCAGTCTGAAAGCTGAATATTATGCCCCAAACCCCTCGCCCAGTGTATCAGTACATATTTAACCTGTTCATCTTTTGTATGCCATTCCAAAAGTAATCTATACATTTCCGACAGTAATTTTATATTTTCTGACAAGCCTTTTTCAAATCTTGAGGTCTCATAGCTGAAACCTTTCTTTTTATCTATCTTAAAGATATCATTTAGATGGTGAAACTGTAGCCAGTCGGTTAATAAATCTCTTATCTCTTCAAAATCTTTCAATTTCACCTGATGTTCTACTTCGGTTAGCAGCTCTCTATATGTTGCCCAATTACTTCTCATATTTAGTTTTTTTCAGAGATATTGCTTCCAGTGGGGAAAGCCACCAAGGTGTTTTCTGTTCCAGTAGCCGGTTCATTTTTTTTAAAACATGATTTTATTAAAGCTTTTTTCATAATGCGGTAGTAATAATAATAATAATAATAATAATAATAATAATAATAATAATTTATTTATATCCCGCCCTCTCCAGCCGAAGCCGGGCTCAGAGCAGCTAACAACAGTAAAATGATAAAACATTCTAAAATAATTTCATTCTAAAATTAATTCCAATCAAATTAATGGCAACCATTGGGCTAGAGTTCTGTGAGGATGACCAAAGGAGGGGGTCAGACTGCGCCTTGGCCAAAGGCCAGGAGGAACAGCTCTGTCTTGCAGGCCCTGCGGAAAGATGTCAAGTCCCACAGGGCCCTGGTCTCTTGTGACAGAGCGTTCCACCAGATCGGGGCCATAGCCGAAAAAGCCCTGGCTCTGGTTGAGGCCAGCCTAACCTCCCTGTGGCCCGGGACCTCCAAGATGTTTTTATTTGAAGACCGTAAGGTCCTCCATTGGACGTACCAGGAGAGACGGTCCCGTAGGTACGAGGGTCCTAGGCCGTATAGGGCTTTATTTTTATTATTATTTATTTTTTTAATAATATTTTTATTTAGTTTCTTTTCTTAAGTTCATAGACACAAAGCGAAGATAAGAAAGTACAAGAAACAAATACAGAAATAAAATAATAGAAAAAAGGTTATTTCGGTCCTACTTTCAACAATTTTTTCAATGTTCCAAATGGACTTCCCCACATCCTCCAGACTCTGCGTTCTTTGCAATAAAAGTTTTAGCAATTTGTTACCTTGTTTCTTAACTTACTGTATCTTTCAGTTATTATGTTCCCCAATTCCCAATCTCATATCCCAAACTTTGTACATTTAAAATTTAACATAATAAAGTTGATTCATATTACCACCTCTTTTTTCTTGTCTTAATTTCCAGTTTACCTAATCAAGTTGCTAAAGCAAAAATTCCCTAATCGTGCATATTTCTTAACATTCATACAACTTATAATGTTTTTGCAAATAGTCCTTAAATTTTTTCCAGTCCTCTTCCATTGTTTCCTCACCCAGATCTCGGATTCTGCCAGTCATTTCAGCCAGTTCCATGTAGTCCATCAACTGCGTCTGCCACTCCTCCAGCGTGGGTAGATCTTGAGTCTTCCAATGCTTTGCGTAGAGGATTCTTGCTGCTGTGGTAGCATACATAAATAAAGTTCTGTCCTTCTTTAACATCTTCTGGTCCACCATGCCCAGTAGGAAGGCCTCTGGTTTCTTAGGGAAGGTATACCTAAATACCTTTTTTAGCTCATTGTAAATCATTTCCCAGTAGGCCTTCACTTTTGGGCAGGTCCACCAAAGGTGGAAGAATGTCCCTTCTGCCTCCTTACATTTCCAGCATTTGTTGTCAGACAGGTGATATATCTTGGCTAACTTGACTGGGGTCATGTACCACCGGTATATCATTTTCATAATGTTTTCTTTCAAGGCATTACATGCCGTAAACTTCATACCGGTGTTCCATAACCTTTCCCAGTCTTCAAACATAATGTTGTGTCCAGTATCCTGTGCCCATTTTATCATGGCAGATTTGACTGTCTCATCCTGTGTATTCCACTTAAGCAGCAAGTTATACATTTTCGATAGTGTCTTAGTTTTTGATTCTAACAATTCTGTCTCTAATTTCGATTTTTCCACTTGGAAACCAACTTTCTTATCCATTTTAAACACCTCTTGGATTTGAGCATAGTGTAACCAATCCCGCACCTTATTTTTTAACTTGTCTTGGCTCTGCAGCCCCCAATTGTCTCCAGTTTTTTCAATTATTTCCCAATATTTTGGCCAGTAGGCCTCCATATTGGGTCTTTTTCTAGCCTTGGCCTCTACCGGTGAGAGCCACCTCAGGGTTAGGCCATATAGGGCTTTAAAGGTTAAAACCAGCATCTTAAACCTGATCCTGTACTCCACAGGGACCCAGTGCAGCTGGTATAGCACTGGGTGAATGTGATCCCGCAGCGAAGACCCGTAAGATCAAATGAAGATCTTCTCAGGGACTGAACGTGGGGTTTCTCCTTGAGTCAGTGATGGCGAGACTCTCCCTTTCCCTTTCTTCCCTGCAGGAGATGGGATCAGGATGGAAGACGAGGACGAAGGCAGAGGGGCAGTCCCTGTCCGGCGGCGCAAGAGGAAGAAGGTGGTCCACCTATCCAGAACGGAGAAGCCGGTGACCCGGGCGGCGAGCGCACAGGACGAGGACGAGGGTCCCCCGAAGTCGACGCTGAAGACGAAGCCCCCTGAGTGCCCCGAGTGTGGCAAGAGCTTCCTGAGCAACGTGGCGATGGTCATCCACATCCGGACGCACACCGGGGAGCGGCCCTTCAAGTGCCACCTGTGCCCCAAGGGCTTCCCCTCGCGGGGGGACCTGAAACGGCACATCAAGACCCACCTGCGCAAGAAGGAGGACCCCGCGGCCGGCGACGCCAGCCCCAAGGCGCGGAAGTGCCTGACGGCCAAGCTCCAGCTCCTGCGCCAACTTGGGGCCACCCTGGGCCCCAGGAAGCCCCACACCTGCGCCCAGTGCGGAAAGAGCTTCAACAAGAAGCAGGACTTGCGCAAGCACCACGGGACCCACTCGAGCGAGCGGCCCTTCTCCTGCCCCGAGTGCGGGCGCAGCTTCCGGCTCAAGCAGATCCTGGTGGCCCACATGAAAGTGCACGTCGGGGAGCGGCCCTTCTCCTGCCAGCAGTGCGGGAAGCGCTTCAGCCAGAAGCACCACGTGGAGAGCCACCAGCGCGTCCACACGGGCGAGAAGCCCTTCTCGTGCACCACGTGTGGGAAGCGCTACTCGCAGAAGCAGCCGCTCATCAGCCACCTCCGGGTGCACACCGGGGAGCGGCCCTACGCCTGCGCGGAGTGCGGGAAGACCTTCCGCAACCAGGCCACCCTCACCATCCACAACCGGATGCACACCGGCGAGCGCCCCTACTGCTGCCTGCTGTGCGGCAAGACCTGCAGCCAGCTGCAGCACCTTAAGAGCCACCAGAGGGTCCACCGCGGGGAGCAGCACCTCCTGCAGGCGGGTGACGCCAAGGCGCTGGCCCTCAAGAGGGCCCGCGAGGTGAAGGAGAAGCCCTACCCGTGCCCCAGGTGCGAGAAGCGCTTCCGGGACGAGGAGATCATGCAGACCCACCTGAGGACGCACGAGGAGAAGCTGGCAAAATATGGACTCCTTCCGAGCGGAGCCAGCCTTGAGGAAGGCCCTCCTCTTCCCGTTCAGCCCCCAAAGACCCTGCCGGAGTTTAAGTCCGTCAGCAGAGGGACGGGCGCGAACAAAAAGCCTCCCTCTGCGCCCCAGCCTGGCCCAGCAACTGGGAAGAGGGCCTTTGCATGCTCCGATTGCGGCAGGAAGTTCACCCAGGCGAAATACCTCACCATGCACCGGAGGAGCCACACATGAGGGAAACCTGCTTGCGTTGGAAGGAAACCTGGTGGTGCATTTTAAGGGTGCCTTTGTGAGCAAAGGCTTTCTTTGGAGCAACTAGCGTGTGGAAGCTACACAGAAATCTTCTTCTGGCCCATACGATGAGGTTGGGGGAGGTGGAGAACAAGGGGGCAAAGTATGTTTCTAGCTTGAGCTGAAATAGGTCCTGCAACAAAAGCAGTTATATTTCTTATCTTCCACCCTCACCCCCTTATTTTGAGTGTCTAGTCCATGGAAGATTTCTGTGTAACTTGCAAGCCTATATCAGTTGTCCTCAGCAAAGGGATTGCTTCGATTCCTTATCCCGTGGATTCAAGGGAACTGCAATAACTTTGAACTCTTTGTAGCTCCGGATCTAGTGGGACAGTATGCAGCATTCCTTGAGTCCTTGTTGCAAAGGCTTCTGGGTAGCTGTCCTACATGGTAAAGTGCCCAGGACAGAGAGAGAGAGAGAGAGAGAGAGAGAGAGAGAGAGAGAAGTATAACTCTCCTGCTGAGCCTGTCAGAGTTGGATTTGTCCATGAAGCTGGCAGTAGGAACAGGAATTCACTCCCGTAGGATGTGGCTACAGTCACTAGGCGAAATGGTGCTTTAAGATGGATCTCCCAAAAGCTTATTGGATAGATTTTATAGATAAGGTTGGGAGCTCTGTAGGAGTAAAGGAAGCTGTCGTATACAGAGTCAGACCATCTGACTCAATATTGTCTGCCAGCGGTGCACCCGGGTTTCAAGCAGGGTGCATTCTCAGTCAGAAAGTGATCCTGAGACACACTGTCGCTGAGCTATGACCCTTCCCCATCATTCAGAAAAAGTATGCCACTCACTGCCAGCTGCAAGGGACAGGCAGAGGAGCAGAGGACCCAACTCCTAGGGACCAAGGTCCCTTTGCCTCCCCCAATACAATATTTGCAGGGCCCCGGCCCCCGCAAAGTTGATGAATATTGGCATTCAAATGGTGGGTGGGTGCTGCATCATGTGATTGGTTATGTGTTCAAGTTGGCACCCCAGTGATAAAGGTTGCTTCCACGGCAGAGCCCTTTAACACTTCTGAATCAGCAGGATGTGGAATTAAGGCAGGTGACCCGCCCAACACTTTAGCATAGCAGTGTATTCTCCTTGAGAAATTGGGCAATGCCAGCTCCCATGGGCAACTGCCTAAATAATGTTTCCTTGGAAGCAAGTCCTCAATTCAGTGTTGTATTTAATCCCTCCCCTGTGAGAGTTGCCTCTAGGTGATTGCATGGGATTACGACTTAATGTGCAGCCAGGCTGGTGAATGAGGGACAGCACAGAAATGTGGCAGGTTGTTGAAGGACTTTACATCCAACTGAGCTACTCACCCAAGTGGTAATCAGGCTACTAGCTTGTGTAGGCTTATTTACAAGGCTGCCTGAATTACAGAGTTTTAGAGTTGAAGGGACCCTGAGGATCATCTAGTCCAACCCCCTGCAATGCAGGCATATGCAGCTGTCCCATTTGGGGATCGAACCTGCGACCTTGGTGTTCTCAGCACCATTCTCTAACCCTGCTTTGAGAGGTAGGGTGAGTATGGGCTTAAATTACTGCTTTCCTCTTTTCAGGCGCAGCAGTTGCTTATTAATGTATGTTTTACTTCGCTATTTTAAACAAATAACATTGAAAGCATTAACAAATAATTGCTCTGGCTGCAAAATAGAGAACCGGTAACTAAACCCCTGCTCCCTTGCAGGGGGACAGGAACTGATTGATTAAGAGCCACCACAGGAATGCTATAAAAGTGAATAGGTAGCAAACAGAATGAAGTGGCAAAGAGGCTGCATGAAAGAAAAGGGCAAGAAGGAGACAACCAATGAAAGGGAGACATGTCTCTGGTGCATTGCCAGTCGACACTGGACAGCCTCGCTCTCCTTTTTCATTTTAAGACCAAAACATTGCCACAGATCAGGACTGAAAATTGATGGGAGGAGAACACAGGTCCTTTGAAATGCAGTGGTTCGGCAGCGATTAGGGTTGGGAAATATCTGGTTTTCAACATTGTACACCCTCCTAACGTTCTTAAAATTCCAGTACAGTAGTTAAATAGGTTGTTTGATAGCTAAAAAAAAACCCTCTCCTTTTAAAAAGGACACTGTAGTTGATTAGCTTTTAAAGTTCCATTTGGGAGTTGATCATTTGCATGCTTGTCGAAGAGGGACGTTCCTGGATTTTTAATCTGCGATTATATAAAACCCATCCTGCAGCTGCTTTGCTGTGGAGTTGTGATCAAATATCTGAGCTGGCTGTGGTCTGTGTTATCCAAAGAATTATTGGAATTGGCAAGATTGCTGGACACAAATTAAACCCAAGTTTGCACAAAGCTGTCTACAATACTTGCTGTGGGGTGACCTTTTTGCAAATCAAAAGGGTTTGCAGTGAAATCCTGTGCAAATCCCACTGAGTTCTATGGAGACTTTGTGTTTCTATGGGGTTATAGCCTGTTTTGGGGTTGTTGATTTTTTTAAAAATTAAAATGTGATTATCTGTTTCCCCCAAGTGAACTTGCGTAGATATGTATAAAACAGGATGGCAATTTTTGTGAATTACTAATTTCTGTGTGCTTTTTCCTTCTTAATTTACCAGGGTGAATTAATCCCCACTTTAATGGGGAACCACCATTTCAATTTGTTGTACACGGAACACACATGGTAGCAAGGGGAGGATGATAATTCCTTTTCTCAAGTGCACTTAAAAGGCTGGTTTGGTTCTGGTTGACAATACTGCTTATTTCGGACCAATCTGGAGCCTCCCACCTGTTTTTTAGTACAAATCCCATCAGTGGGAGGATATCTGCAGGACCACACCTTGCAATCTCTGCCTCCTGTGACCACCCCTTCCCACTTATGTGAATGAAATAGCAATTGTCAGAGCAGGAGCAGCCGAGCTGAAGTCATCTGGAGAGGAACAGTTTGGGATTCTTCTTTATTATCCACATCAGTGGTCAAGAGAACTGAAGTATGAACTATTAGTTATTACAAGTCTCTTCATCTATTCCAATAAAGCAGTAAATGAAACGATGAAACAAAGTTGGGGTTACAGAAGGTCTTCCTTAGCCATACAGTACTTTCTTCTTGCAAAAGTATTCAAATTAATTCTGCCCAAGTTCTGCTAGGCAAATTTCTCCATCATCCATCTTACCTATTTATTATAAAGCTTACTCTATACTGTGAATGGTTGTGTGTATCACACTTTTTTATCACAAACCATTTTATTATGGATGGTCATAGATTGTAGAATTGTAGAGTTGGAAAGGACCCAGGGGGTCATCTAGTCCAACCCCCTGCAGTGTCTGTGTCACAGCTAGATAATCCCTGACAGGTGGCCCTCCAAACTCTGTTTAAAAACTTCCAATGGAGGAGAGTCCCGCCATCTTCTGAGGTAGTCCATTTCACCGCCGAGTGGCTCTCACTGTCAGAAAGTTATTCTGAACGTACAGATAGAATCTTCTTTCTTGTCATTTTAATACATCAGTTTGGGTCCTACCTTCTGGAACAGCAGAAAACAAGCTTGCTCCATCTTCCATGTCGGAAACTACAACTAATCCAGAATGTGGCAGCTAGACTGGTGACTGGGAGCGGCCGCCAAGACCATATAAAACTGGTCTTCAGAAAGATCTACATTGGCTCTCAGTACGTTTCCAAGCACAATTCAAAGTGTTGGTGCTGACCTTTCAAGCCCTAAACGGCCTTGGTCCAGTATACCTGAAGGAGCATCTCCACCCCCACCGTTCTGCCCGGACACTGAGGTCCAGTACTGAGGGCCTTCTGGCGGTTCCCTCACTGCGAGAAGCCAAGTTACCGAGAACCAGGCAGAGGGCCTTCTCGGTAGTGGCATCCACCCTGTGGAACGCCTTCCCACCAGATGTCAAAGAGAAGAACAACTACCAGACTTTTAGAAGACATCTGAAGGCAGCCCTCTTTAGGGAAGCTTTTAATGTTTAACAGACTACTGTATTTTAATACTTTGTTGGAAGCCACCCAGGGTGGCTGGGGAGACCCAGCCAGATGGGCAGGGTATAAATAATAATTTGTTGTTGTTGTTGTTGTTGTTGCCATTCCATGTGACAGCCCTTCAGATTTTTAAGGTGGCTTACATAACACCTCTCAGTCTGCTCTTCTCCAGGCTAAACATCCCCAACTCCTTCAACTGTTCCTCATAAGGCCTGGTTGCAAGACCCTTCATCATCTTAGTTGCACACCTTCCAGCTTGTCAATATGCTCCATAAACTGTAGTGCCCAGAACTGGACACAGGTCTCCAGGTGGGGTGTGACCAAGGCAGAGAAGAGTGGTCTTTTTTCCCACACACAAGACTGAACGCTCAAAGACCACATGAGGAATTATGTGACAAAGGCAGCACTTGATTGAACTCAGATCTTGAGCCTTGAGGACCAGCCTGCCTGGCAACTGCACTCATCCACAGGCTAAACTGCGTGCACTCTTACTCATTTACTATATTTATATGCCAAAAGGGTTCAGCTGGATTTCTGTTTAAAATAATAGTTTATTATAACCTACAGATCAGGGAAAGGAGATACACACACAATTCTGAAACCACCAATGATGGAGAGAAGGTTCTGAAAAGAAATAGTAGTTGCTGGATGAACTGATGGCAGGAGCCTGGCTTTCTCAGCTGAGTTTAATTGAGGAAGTCTCTTAAAGGTGCCACCATTACTCAGATGCAATAATTTGGGCTGAACCATTCAGAATAATGTGATGAATATACAGGACAGGAGCTGTCCATGGTGACATAAAACTGCTGGATTCTTTCTAATGACATAATGCACAGACTCTAAGCCCAGTCACAGTATCTGTTTTATTATATATTTCCAAACTGTTGACAAAAAGGTCAGTGAGCATCTCTTCCAGCCCTTTTAAAAGACAGGTTGTATTCCTACATCACAAGGTTTAGCACAGGGAGGCGGAGCCTGCTGCCCCCCCAGATATGGGGCTCCAGGGTCCCATTGGTCCCAACCGGCATGATGAGGAAGATCAGGGATCATGAAGCCCAACAACACCAGGAGGACTAATGGCTCTTGCCACGATGGTGTGGAAAACATCTTGGATGTTGCCATGCTTTCATTTCCTTTTACTCTTAATTTTAAATTTTTTTAATTGGTAATAAAATAATAGTTCTTGGAAAGTGTCTATAGATTTTACCGCAATCCAGCAGTATAAAAATGTTGGTAATGAACTAAATGAAAAAATCTTCCAAAACCAGGTCAATGAACTGGCTCAGAAGAGTGACCACAATTAAAAAGCCTTTAAAGGTTAATTAAATTGGATTGGGGGACAGAGAAAAACCTGTTCCAGAGCCCCAGACATTTCCCATCCTGGATATCTTGGAAGAAATTCACAGCCGTGCAAGCAATGCACTGATTCTCACTTTTATGCTATCTCAGGGGAAGGGATTTCCAAAAACCATTCCCAGCATTACTTCCCAAGCCCACCTGATCACACTGCAGCAACCTCCCCCCATTCCTGCCATGCTGGCAGGGGCTGATGGGAGTTGTAGTCCAAAACATCATGGAGGGCACAAACTTGGCAAAGGCTGTTGTACAGGTGATGATGATTTTTTAATTAGTCAATGCCCCAAATGACTGTGTGGATTCAGAGGGCCACACATGAGATTCAAAGAGAGCTACATTTGAGGTTGCGGCTCAGAGTCCTTCTTTGTTCAATTCTTTTGCCCTTAATACTTGCATATTAGCCAGAGACATTCCATGAACCACATCCTCCAGCTTGTAGAAGGTCTGGAAGACGGTTGAGGATACCGAGTGGCACTCAAAATAGCGCCTCAGTGTGGCCAGACTCTCCATGACTTCTGCCTTGGAAGGGCAGGGCAAGTTCTCTGCCCTCTCTTCCTCTGCAGCTGCACAGGCTGGTTCTTGAACCCCTTGGAGCATTTCAGCACCCTCCTGGTCTCCAAAACACTCCAGCTCCTCATCGACCAGCACAAACTGTTCAAATTGTTGCCGGTCCTTGAACCCCAGGGCTTGGACCACGTCCATGGGAGGAGCTGGGATGCGGAGAGCCAAGCCAAAGCCCGCAGCTTGGAAACAGCTTGTGATGGTCTGTGGACAGACATCTAACCAGGCTTGGACTATCATATGAACAGCGTCCAAAAGAGTCAGGTGCTTTGAGAGTTTGCTTGCAGGAACGGGGGATCTGCTGTCGAGCACGGCAAGGAGGCGAAGAAGCATCCTCCTCCGGTAATGGCATTTGAAGTTCTGGACCAGCCCATGCTCAAGAGGATGGATGCGGGAAGAGCCAGGAGGCATGAAAACCATCTTGGTATGAGAGAGCTCAGTGTTGGGATGCGCTGCGCATGGGACCAAAAACAGCACCACGCTCCTGTCTGTTCGTTTCATGTCCTCGTTGAATTTCTGGAGCCACTCAGTGAAGATGGTCGCTGTCATCCATGCCTTGCTATCAGCTCTGTAGGTGACAGGCAGCAGGTCCTCCCTGTCAACCCCTTGGAAGCCAAATGGCCTTCGTGCCTTGCCGACGATCAAGGCGTCCCTCTTGTCTGAAGCATCCAGATTGGTGCAGAGCAAGACAGTGAGCTGGTCCTTGGCTCCCTCTCCGCTGTCCCAAGCTAGGCCTTCTGGGGTGGCTCGAAACAGGATGCCAGCCTCCCCGCAGGCGTAGATGTCACGGGGGTCGTATTTGTTTAGGATGTAGGGCAGGACGTTGTTTTCCCAGCCCTCATCCTCCAGTTCCTCACTGTTCTCTTTCTCCTCCGGAGGTCTTCCATGCGCCGCTTTCTGCCTGGCTTTGAAACCACGCAACCAACCCAGGCCTGCCTCCAGCTCTGGCTTCCTCCTGAACATCTTGGAGAGATCTCCAGCCTTCTCTTGCAAATGCATCCCATTGGCAGGGGTGCTGGACACACACCTGTGCTCAAACCACTGTAGAAGGGCCACCTCACCAGCCATGGTCTTCTCCTCTACCTTGCGCTTGCGCCCTGGGTTGCCGTTCTTGCACCACTCGGCCAGGATGCGCTCTTTGTTCTTGATGATGCGGCAGATCTGGGGCTGGGAGACCCCAAACCTCTTGGCCAGTTCGCTCTGGGAGACCTTGGGCCCTTCCAGCATCTCCAGCACCCGGACCTTCTCTTGCAGGGAGAGCTCCTTCCGCTCTTTCCTCTGCACGACAGTCTCGCTCGACAGAGGTGAAACCCTCTTCCTGCAGCTGGTGTGGTTGCTGGCATTCCCTGCCAGGCAGGCTCCCTGACCAGTGGCGAGAGCAACATGCTCCATCAAGCTCCTTCCACAGTCCCCGCAGATGTATGAGCATTGCCCGGTGTGGTTCAGACCGTGCTTTTCTAACTCTGCCTTTTGGGCAAAGTTCTTCCCACACTCCAAGCACCAGTGGGGCATCTCTCCCATCGGCGCTCTGCAGATCCCAAAGGCAGGCGCACTGGGGCCACATCCCACTCTGTGGTCCATCACCAGACCTTCCTCACTGCCTGCTCTGGAATCAGGCTGCCCTGGTTCCAAGTGGTTTTGCCCGAGTGCAGGAGGGCTGAGTCCATTCTCTCCACCTTTTCCAGGTGAGGCGTTGGCAGGAGGCAAGACCTCCTGCCTCTTTCGATACATCTCCGGTTCCTCTTCCTCCTTCACTCTTTTGGGATGCTGGTCCAATCCTGGAAAAGAAAAAATGCAGAGAAGGTTAACTGAGTGACCAAAGGAAGTGTAATGGACTTCTATATGTTCTTCTATCTAACAGACCACCCTTCACCAGGTGACCTCCAGATGTTTGGGACTACAACTCTCATCAGGCCTAACTAGCATGGGGGTCCTTTGGTCAGACTGGGCACTGCCAAGAAGAGCCCGGTGACTGGATCAGGTCAACATCCTGCAGTCTTTCAGATAGAGGACTCGTATTATTTCTGCTTTTCAGATTACAGTCATACCTTGGATTACAGACACTTCAGGTTGCGTTTTTTCGGGTTGCGGACCGCCGAAACCCGGAAGTACCGGAATGGGTTACTTCCGGGTTTTGGCGGTCACGCATGCGCAGAAGTGCTAAATCATGCTCTGCGCATGCGCAAAAGCGTCGAATCACAACCCACGCGTGCGCAGATGTGCTGCTGCGGGTTGCGAACGCTGTGGATTGCGAACATGCATCCCACACAGATCACATTCGCAACACGAGCCTCCACTGTATCTGCAGATAGGCAAAATCCTGCTTAAATGGGGGAAATTGTGGGGTGGGACTTGGATAGGAAAGGGCATCATTGGGATGCTGCAAAACAAGGTGAGCACTGAACAGCTTCGTGGTCACACTAAATTCCCCTGTGAAGAAAAATTCCCTCTTGAGAAGAAGGACAAGAATACAAGGAGAGTCTGCAGGATCAGGCCAATGGCCCACCTAGTCCAGAATCCTGTTCTCACAGTGGCCAACCAGATGCCCAGTATGAGGAACCCCCAAGCAGGATTCGATTACAATGACAACTTTCCCCTTTTGCAGTTTCCAGCAACTGGTATTCAGAAGCATTGCTGTATCCAACTGTGGAGGCAAAACAGAGACTTCCTGGCTTGTAGGCATGGGGATATTTTAGAAGGTGCAGGGCAGATGCCAGTGGGGCTCTGTTTGCATGACGGGAGCCTGGCAGCTATGAGAGAGTATGCCTTGCTGGACCCACATTTGAACCTTTAAGCCAGCCCTACTCTGGTAGAAGGGATGTGGGTGGCGCTGTGGGTTAAACCACAGAGCCTAGGATTTGCTGATCAGAAGGTCGGCGGTTCGAATCCCCGTGACAGGGTGCGCTCCCGTTGCTTGGTCCCTGCTCCTGCCAACCTAGCAGTTCGAAAGCACGTCAAAGTGCAAGTAGATAAATAGGTACCGCTCCGGCGGGAAGGTAAACGGCGTTTCCGTGCGCTGCTCTGGTTCGCCAGAAGCGGCTTAGTCATGCTGGCCACATGACCCGGAAGCTGTACGCTGGCTCCCTCGGCCAATAAAGCGAGATGAGCGCCGCAGCCCCAGAGTTGGTCATGACTGGACCTAGTGGTCAGGGGTCCCTTTACCTTTACTCTGGTGGAATTTGGTGTTCCCCGTCTGTTCCCTTCTTCCACCAGGACACTAAGTCAAGGTTGCATGCTGCATAGCTGAGTGACAGGGCTAGCAGATAAATGCTGTCGTGCAAAGTTGCAGATTCCCCCACCCCAATTCGTGGCTAATGGGACAGGGCAAAAGCAATTTTCATTTGCACAGAACGTTTTTTGTGGTGAGGTGCATTGAAAAAATCCTCTCCTCCTCCTCCTCCTGAGGAACCACCCCAAAACACTCTCCTCAACCCCATGCATGTGTCCGCCGAGTTGTTGCTTCTAAGGAGGTGTGGAAATCACTCTGCACATGCCCAAAGGTACTCTCTACTCTCTCCCTTTTCTCTTTTTGCTGCAGCTGTGAAAACAGCTTCCAGGACTAAAAGTCCCCAATCCCCACATCTAAAATGAATCCCTCAAGCTCTCCGCATGCAGCTCTCTGAGACTTCCTTAGAGCCATCCTTACCTGAATCTGTATCCAGTGGAACCTGGTCTTTTTGAGCCATCCTTCGCCAAGTCGAGATGGAGCCCCCACCACTGCTGCTCTGAGTATCCTCGCAGCACCCAGAGGCTTCAGAACTAGTGCTGGTACCAAGAGAGGATGCAGGGAGGAGAGAAAGGCTGAGGATGGAGGATGCTGGAAGGACCAGAGTCCGAGCATCTCCCGGAGACGAAGGCGAGTGCAAGGCTGCTCCCACTCCACCAAAAAGTCACAGGGCAGGAGAGGGTAGAGGCCTGTTTGCTCATGGGATGCTGCTCAGCTTCTCCCATCCAGCAATTCTCCCCACCGCCAGCCCCATCCTGTCTGCCTGCTCTATGTTCATCTCGCCAATTGGTGCTGCGCCTTTCTATTTAGGATTTCTTCTTGGCCTGGATTGGACAAGGGATCCCTCCAATGGGCAGCAATGGAGCTGCTAGAGGAGAGAGAGAGAGAGAGAGAGGGAGAGAGAGAACAATGGTTCATTGGAAAAAACCAACAGCGATATCCCCAGCAAGAGCGAGACAGCCTTTCCTGACGCAGCAGCACCACAGACTGGGGCAGGAGGGTGCTGGAAGAGGACTAGGATGGGAATCGCTCCTCCCCACAGGCAAATTGCTAGGGCTGCAAAAGCAAGACTATTTGCATTTCACAAAACCAGGGCTTTAAATGTAGGGGAGGCCACCCCACGACCCACCTGCCTCTTTCACGGGCTGCTGCGGCAGAGACTGGGCACAAAGGAAATCTGTCAGGAACTTCAGAACCAAGGTTATCACCACTAGCTCAGTATATTGTCAACACTGAATGACAGCAGCTCTATGGGATTTCAGGTTGCGGGAACATTCCTAGCTCTATCTGAAGCTGCTACTGGGGCATTTTGCATATAAAACTGGTTTGTTGTGGCACTTACCTGCCCCCCCCCCTTAAGACTGTAGTCCTCATGATAGAGAATAATGAGCCAATTTAAATAGGGACACAGGAAGCTCCTTTCTATCAAGTCAGGTCCTTATTTACACCAGTGGTTCCCAAACTTTTTCCAGCTACTGCCCCCTTGGTTCCATAAACTCACACCCAGTTTTCCCCTATGCTATATTAAAAAAAGCATCATTCGTAATAGCGGTTTGCACAGCCCGCTAAGGAAGAACGCTAAGGAAGATAACGCTAATCTAGAACGCTAAGGAAGCTAACAGCACGATGAAATTCAAAACACAGACAATTAATTGCACATTTATTCAAAACCCGATTAAAACCATTTAGCTTGATCCAGTGATACCAGCTTTTCAAAGTCTCCATGTGACTCTTAGCCTCAAGGTTGTGGGTTCAAATTAAAGAAATTTAATTAATTTAATTAATAATAAAAATAAAAACCAGGGGAAGGAAATGTAGTAAAACATCCCTCTCACCTACTCTAAAAAGCTATAGGTAGCCCTTAATTTATTAACTGTTATTTATTGTTTCAACCACCAAGATCGTATCAATCAGTGTGTGTGTGTGTCTGTGTGAGCAAGAGAGAGAGATAGAGAATGCCAGAGTTTGTGTGTGCAAGACACACATAATTCCTGGATTTAGTAAGTGTTAGAATTTAATCAGTGTTTGGAGTATTAATCTGGGCTGCCAGATGCTGAATTTAACAGTGTCAAAATACAAACCAAACAACTTTTCCTGCTCAGAAAATCTCTTGGGAGAAGAGCCATCATGGAGGACAAAAGGAAGGCGATTAGCAAAGCAAATACAGTGGTACCTTGGTTCTCAAACTTAATCCGTTCCGGAAGTCCATTTCAAAACCAAAGTGTTCCAAAACCAAGGCGCGCTTTCCAATAGAAAGTAATGCAAAATGGATTAATCCGTTCCAGACTTTTAAAAACAATCCCTAAAACAGCAATTTAACATGAAATTTACTATCCAATGAGACCACTGATCCATAAAATGAAAGCAATAGTCAATGTACTGAACTATAAGTTTGAGGAAGCCTGATCTAAAGCCATGCAACCAGTCCATGCAGAATGTAGGCACCCTATATATAGAAATGAGCAAACCGGTGATATTTTAGGGAGCAGGCAAGCAGGCGGGGCCCATGACTTACATCACAGGAGCCTACACAACACAAAACACTGTTGCTTTTATTTTATTTGCTTTTTATCTTATATTTTGGAAATGCACATCCAGGTTTTTTCCCCTTTAAATTTTTTGGGCTGGCCTCCAAAAGAGTGAGGCCCTAAGCTATAGCTTGTTTAGCTTATATGTGAATCCGGCCCAGTATCCTATATTATTCTAATGGTGGTAACAATAACTTCACGGCCTAGGACCCTCGTACCTACGGGACCGCCTCTCCCGGTATGCCCCACGGAGGACCTTAAGGTCCATATATAGCAACACCCTAGAGGTCCCGGGCCCTAAGGAAGTCAGATTAGCCTCAACCAAAGCCCAGGGCCTTTTCAGTGATGGCTCCGGCCTGGTGGAACGCTCTGATTTCTTTCCGCAGGGCTTGTAAGACAGAATTGTTCCACCTGGCCTTTGGCTTGGAATCAACTCGATCCCCTCTTTCCTTTTTCCTTTCTCCTCCTGTGATGAGGCTGCATCCTAATGTTTTAATGTTGTATTTTAATCTTGTATTTTATTTTTTATTTTTTTAATTTCTTTTTATTAAGTTTCATGTAAGTAACCAAAAATCTTATATTTTAAATTGTATTTTAATCAACATGTTTTTATTATTGGTTGTTAGCCGCCCAGAGCCCAGTATTGGCTGGGGAGGGCGGGGTATAAATAAAAATTATTATTATTATTATGACCTTGATCAGAGTCTTTTAAAAATATTTTAATTAAGATAGATAAGTATATGATGAAAATACATAATTGAACATAAACATAAATTGGAAATGGCTGTGTATAGTGAATATTTATCTACTTTTAAAATTCTCATTCTTGATCTTATTTCTTCCTTTTCTTCATCTTCTTCTTGTTCTTTTCTTTTATATTTTACCTTTCATTTCTTTTCTTTATTGTGAATATTGTTTTGTAGAGGGGTAAATAATTGTAAATATGAGAAGAGGTAAAATGTTTTCTGATTTTCTCTTGGTTACATGTATTTTCCTTTTTTTGTGTATTTGTATTTTTTTCTAATTTGTACTCAATAAAATTAATAAATTATGTATTATTATTATGTATTATTATTAACAACCAAGTCTGCCCCGCCCGGCTCTTCGCCCGCCTGCCTCCCCGCAGCGTCGCCCACGGCCTCCGGCCGGCAGGTGTCGCTGCGGCGCCTGCCTTCTCCTCCTCGGCCCCTGGGCGGCGCTCTCTCCCGGCGCTCGCTCCGCTTCCTGGAGCTTCCCCGGCGCCGCCGCCGTCCGTCTTGCCCGCCCCGCTCCTCCCTCTCGCTCTCCCGGCCCTCCTCGCCCCTCCGAAGCGGCGACGACAGCGCCGGGCCATGGCCGAGTGGAGCCCCGCCCAGGTGAGCGAGGGACCTGGAAGGGGGGGGGGGAGAGGTGACGGTTGGGCGGAGGGGGGGGGGCTCCCAAAATGGAGTCTGCTGCTGAGGGAGGTTGTCATGGGTGGTGAAGGGGGGGGGGGAATGGATGCCGTGAGGGGGGGCCTGAGGAGGGACCCCTTCCTTTGGAGACCCCCCCCCTTGGCTGGAGGGGGGGCTCTTGTGGCTGCTGCAGTTGTGGGTCCAGGGGGGGTGTCTTTTTGTGGTGTGGGGAGCGGGGGGGGGGAGAGAGGCAAAGTGCTATCAGGGGCTGAGGATGCTGAAGATGGAGGGGGGGGATGGAAGACACGTATGTTGGGTTGAAATAACGTACACACGTACATGTCAAAAACCGCCTCCTGGAGATGCACGTCAGGCCCCCAAAAGGGTGGGGGATTTTTTTTTGGGGGGGTTGATCTTTTTGGGGGTGATCTGGGAGGGAAGGGGCAAAGGCTGCCAGGAGATGGTGATGCTCAGGGAGAGAGATGAGAACATACACATGTCAGAATCAACTCCTGGACCTGCAGCTTAGGCCCCCAAAATGGGTGTGAGGTGGAGGGGTTGTTTTTTGGGGTGGGGTGTGCTGTTTTGGGGAGGGGGGGAAGGGGTAAAGGCTGCCAGGAGATGATGATGATGCTCAGGAAGAAGAGGAACACATCCACATGTCAGAAGCACGTCCTGGACCTGCAGTTTAGGCCCCCAAAACGGGTGTGAGATAGAGGGGTGGGGGTTTTTTTGGGGGGGTGCTTTTTTGGGGAGGGGGGAGGGGCAAAGGCTGCCAGGAGAGGATGGTGATGCTCAGGGGGAGAGATGAAAACATCCACATGTCAGAATCAACTCCTGGACCTGCAGCTTAGGCCCCCAGAACGGGTGTGAGGTGGAGGGGTGTTTTTTTTGGGGGGGGTGCTTTTTGGCGAGGGGTTGATCTTTTTGATGATCTGGGAGGGAAGAGGCAAAGGCTGCCCAGAAATGAGGGTGAGGCTCCGGGACAGAGATGCACACACACATATGTCAAAACCGCCCCCTAGAGCTGCAGATCAGGCTCCAAAACAGTTGTGGGGTGCAGTGGTTTTTTTAAAGGGAGGTTCATTTAGGGAGGATCTGAGAGGGGAGAAGTAAAGGCTGTCAGGAGATGGTGGTGATGCTGGAGAGAGAGGGGAACAAATACATGTCAAAACTACCTCCTGAAGCTGTGGATCAGCCCCCAAAATGGATGTGGGGGAGTTCTTTTTATGGGGGTTCATTTTGTGGAGGGTGGATCTGAGAGGTGAGAAGCAAACACTGCCAGGAGATGATGGTGGTGGAGAGGGAGGAAAACAAATATATGTTACAACTACCTCCTGAAGCTAAGGATTAGGCCCCAAAACGGATGTGTAGTTTATTTTGGGCAAGGGGGTGTTGATGGGGACAGCAGCAAAGGGGGCTAGCTTTTCCTCTCCCTCCTAGGAAAACAGGTGCCCCAGATCTGATAGGGACTCCTCCGTGGAGGAAGTGTCTTGCATCCCTAGGGCTGAGGCAGTTAATTCCTCCCATCAATGAAAGCAAATCAGGTAGCTGTCATCTCTTCCCCTGCGTTAACCCATCCTCAAATTGTTTCTGGCCTCTGCAAATAGGGCTCTTGCTGCCTTTTGTAGAGAGGCTTTCTTTTTTTTTTTTTTTTATAATAAATTTTTATTAGTTTTCCATAAATAAAGAATAAACAAAACAAAAACATAGACATAAACAAACAAAAACATGACTTCCCCATACCACCCCTTTCCTGCATTCTTGTTTCAAGATTTTTTAGCAACCCTCTGATCATAACTTAAATATATTTCATGTATTTAACTTCAGTTAATTATTAATACAACTGTAGTTCTTTATCTCTTATAACTCTGAGCCCCTAATTTTCTAAATTACAACAGTTTTTAAGATAAACTTTGAATTTGTTCCAGTCTTCATCCACCGCCTCTTTCCCCCGGTCTCGAATTCTGCCAGTCATCTCTGCCAGTCCCATATAGTCGATCACCTTCGTCTGCCATTCTTCCAACGTGGGTAAATCTTGCGTCTTCCAATACTTTGCTAGAAGAATTCTTGCTGCTGTGGTGGCGTACATAAAAAATGTCCTATCCTTCTTTGGCACCATTTGGCCCACCATACCCAAGAGAAAGGCCTCTGGTTTTTTAACAAACGTTCTCTTCAGAACTTTTTTTATTTCATTATAGATCATTTCCCAGAAAGCCTTAATCTTCGGGCAGGTCCACCAAAGGTGATAGAAGGTTCCCTCCGTTTCACTGCACTTCCAACACTTGTTATTGGGCAAATGATAGATCTTTGCTAACTTAGCAGGAGTCATGTACCACCTGTAGATCATTTTCATAATGTTTTCTTTTAAGGCATTACATGCCGTAAATTTAACACCAGTGGTCCATAACTGCTCCCAGTCTGCAAATTCAATGTCATGCCCAATGTCCTGTGCCCATTTAATCATATTAGATTTCACCATTTCATCTTGAGTATTCCATTTCAACAGCAAGTTGTACATTCTTGACAAATTTTTAGTATTGGGTTCTAACAGTTCTGTTTCTAATTTTGACTTCTACCTTTTGTAGAGAGGCTTTCAGGGCAAAGAGAGGCAGGAGCACGGAGCCCAATTTAGCATGGAAGGGGTGCTGTGTTTATTATGCAGCCTGCCTGCCTGACCTCCCCATGGAAAGAGGGAGAGGGGCAGTTTTTAAGGACAGATAGTTGTGATGCTAGTTAATTTTCAGCTAGGACCTTGTTATGGAGCTTTGGAGGGTAGAATTGACCCAGGAGGGGGAAAAATGCTTTCTGTTGCTCTCACCAAGGTGCAGGGGTGAATTATGTTTGCTTCGTCTTCTTTTTTAAAAAGATATTTTTAATTAAGAACAACAAGAAACGGTACAAAAAAGAGGTATTGGTACAAAGCAAAATACAGTATATATGGCAGCGTGTTAAGAAATAACCAAGGAAGAAGATGAATGAGTTACAAGGGGTATATTTTGATTCTTAACATTTCTTCCACAAGTTCATTGTGGCATAACAGAGTGCTCCCAGATAATCTCCCATTCAGGCAGTGCTTAGAGCTGCCTCTGTTTCGCATCTGCAAGGTTGCTGCATCATGAGCCTTCAATCCATGCCCTAGAGCCTAAAGATGTGGTGATGCTGTCATCGAGGAATAAAAGATGCGTTCCTTTGCTCCTAGCATAAAGGCGTGATGCATAGTGCTGCAAGTCTGCACAGGTGGTTCAGTCCCAAGTCTTGCGCACAGTCCAAGGTCTCTGGAAATGGTTACATGTTCCTTAATTACAGGGTTTTTTGGCAGCAGAGATTTGGACTGCATTGTTTAAAGGGTTGTTGCTGTTATATTTATTTATATCCTTCCTTTTCCCCAGACCAGAACAACGCAGAAATTTTAAAAAAGTGAAAAAAACATAAAAGATAATACAGTCGTCTCTTGGTTTTTGGACAGCTTAGTTTTCGAACGTTTTGGCTCCTGAGTGCTGCAAACCTGGAAGTGACTGTTCCGGTTTGTGAACTGTTTTTGGAAGCCGAACATCCGACGGGGCTTCCGTGACTTCTGATTATCTGCCGTACCTTTAGCCAATCGGAAGCTGCATTTTGGTTTTTGAATGTTTTGGAAGTCGAACAGACTTCCGGAATGGATTCTGTTTGACTTCCAAGGTATGACTATAATTTAAAAGTAATAGAAAAGCAATATATAAAAGTACAGATAATAAAAAAGAACAGTGCTATTAAAAGCCATTTCCTTGTTTAAAAAAGCAACAACAGTTCCCAGAAGCCGGTCGGAATAAAACAGTCTTCACCTGTTGGTGAAGGGAGGGAACCAGTCTTCCTTCTTTAGGAAGGGAGTTCCGAAGTCTGGGAGCCACCACTGAGAAGGCCCTTTTCCAGTACTGAGAAAAGGGCCTCCCCCCAAAGATCTCAAAGCCTGGGAACGTTCATACAGGAGAATACTATCTTTCAGATGGACTAAACTGTAAAATATCATGGAAGAAAGCCTGTCAAGTCCTCCCCTGTAATCTTTTTTTTGGGGGGAGAGGTGTGTGTTCTGATCCTAGAAATTCATAGCCATCTTCACCCACGTGAACCAGCCCGTATCTCAAGATCAGCTTTGGAGGCCCTGCTTGTCTGCCCCTAACTTGGGCCTTCTCGGTGGTGTTCCCTAGTGCATGGGTCTCCTTCCACAGAAGATGGATGGATGCATGATCAGAGATATATCCTTCAAAAAAAGCCTGGAGGGACCCAGTTGGCTTCTAGTTAGGATAATTTTTATGTCTTTGTTGTTTTAGAATCTGTTGGTTTTAAATGGTTTGACTATTTTATGCTGGGTTGAATACATACTTTTTATATTTGCGGTGATTGATGCTTTGCTGTGAAATCTGTATTTTTGGATTGTATTTTTAATTTTGTAATCCACCCAGAGAGATCACTGTCCTGTAGAATTCTTATAAACCTTCTTTTAAAAAAAGAACAAAATGCTGCTCATTTTCCAAAGACATTTTGGGAATTGCTTGTGCAATGGATCCTCTTGCCCTAGTGACTTCCTCGCTTCCTGTTAATGGTGGGGCCTCCTTTTTTCCTTTGCCATTTCTCGCTTGCTGGGACAAGGTGGTCCCACAAAGTCCTTCCTTTGCTCTTAAGCAAAAGGGCACCCCTCAGTATTTTGATACAGATCACTTATTTTGCTCGTTTTATTAAAACATTTTTTGCCTGCCTTTGATTTAAGGTCTCCAAGGCAGCTTGCACAATAAACAACGGCAACAGAACCCACCACAAATCATGGATAAACCATCCAAACTTAAGAGAGCCAGTGTTGTGTCGTGGTTTAAGTGTCGAACTAGGACCTGGGAAGAAACCAGGGTTCGAATCCCCACTTGACCATGAAGCTCACTGGATGTGACCTTGGGGACCAGTCCCTGCCAGTCCCTGCCCTTCAGCCTAACCTACCGCACAGGGCTGTTGTGGTAGAGGGGGGGGGGTAGGTAAAACTGTGTATGCCACCTTGAGCTTCTTGGGGGGGAAAGGTGGGCTATAGATTGATCAATCAATCAGTCAGTCAGTCAATCAATCAATCAATCAATCAATCAGTAAAAGAAGTACAGCGAACAATAGATTTAATGGAAGCAGCCTTCATTTATCATGCAGCACTGGCAAAGCATCCCAAAGCCCTCTGAGGACTACCTTGGCCTCGCCTTTAGCGGTCAAGAAGGAAGGAGTGAGGCAAACATCTTTAGGGATAGAGTGCCACATTTTTAGTGCCACCACAGAGATCCCACCCACTGTACTTCAGACTTTCAGAAGAGGAGCTGACACTGTGGCAGGCTTCTGTGGGAGCAGGCAGTGCTTGAGATGTCCTGGGCATGTTAAGAACTTTCAAGGTCCAAACCAGCGCTTTAAATTGGGCCTGGAAACCAGCTGGGAACCAGTGAAGTGGTTGGCATCTTCCATTCAACCCCTGAGCTGCTGCACCCTGGACTGCATTGCAGTACCCAAGCCAAGGTTTTCTCAAGCTTTGAATTGTCCATTCTCACCAGCTCCAGTCAGCATGGGCAGTGGACCAGTGATAGTGAAAAGGCTAGCCCCCCCCCCCCCAACCAAAAACCCTGTAGGGCACTAAGTCTAGTCTGTACACAAGTAAGGCATGACTCATTCTGGCTGGGTCATTAATCTTCCATATCTGTGAATTGATCCTCCCTATGTGCCCTTTCTTTGTAAATTTAATATACCTCATTGGACCATGGGGATTCGTGGGGGCAGGGGCAGGGGCAGAAGAGGAGACATCAAAGGCTTGGCCCAAAATTGAAGTCAGCTTGTGGCTTGGTGAGTCACCTTCATTAGATGGGATTCCCCCTAAAGCAATGCCATTGAAGGCCTGTCCCAGCTTTCCATGAGAGCTTCATACAAAGGAGCTGCTGGGGTTCTGCTCTTGGAAAAAGAGGTGTCTGTACTTACAGTTGCATTTATACTCTTGGCAAACCTCTCATCCTGCAGTAGAGTTCCACAGATCGCCTGAGCAGTCTGTTACACTCCCTTTTGGAAGAGGGTTTATGAACTTATTATGTGCAAATTCAGCTATCACACGACAAGCTGAACTGATGTGTCCTAAATGATTGGTGCTGCAATAAAAGTCTTGTAAGGTAAAGGTAAAGGGACCCCTGAAAGTTAAGTCTAGTCGCGGACAACTCTGGGGTTGCGTTGCTCATCTCACTGTACTGGCCGAGGGAGCCGGCGTTTGTCCGCAGACAGTTTTTCCGGGTCATGTGGCCAGCATGACTAGCCTGCTTCTGGTGAACCAGAGCAGCGCATGGAAATGCCGTTTACCTTTGTGCCGGAGCGGTAACTATTTATATACTTGCACTGGCCTGCTTTCGAACTGCTAGGTTGGCAGGAGCAGGGACCGAGCAACGGGAGCTCACCCTGTCGCGGGGATTCGAACTGCCAACCTTCAGATCGGCAAGCCCGTTGTCTTTCTAAAGGGAGGCACCTTGTCTTGCAAAATTTGCACATGGAAGTCATCCCTTCATCTCTGTTGCTTTTGCCTTCCTTTGAACTTTCTTCTGCCTTGTACTCTTGGAAGCAAAATGTCCGCAAATGTTCTCTGTACTCCTTGAGGAGGTGAACTGCATCTGGATGCAGAACGTTCTGTCTCGTATTCTCCTCCACGATGAACCTCAGCGCTGTTTGTCCTTTTCATGCTGCCTTTTCCAGTGCACAGAGCTGTTCCAGGCCCACTGCAGCTTCAAAGGTTTCCTCCTGGAGCTGCAATAGGTAGCTTAATGAATGAAGCATTCCGGTTGATGGCTGATAGAAAGGACTTGTGCTTGAATGATCAACTAGATACAGTAGTGGCAGGGTCATTGGCTTAAGTCGGGGATGGGAAAGCTTTGGTCTACAAAGCCATTTCCCCTAATGGTCTGTCCTGCTCACCTGTCCAAGTTGTCCCATCCGAGGAGGAAGGATCTGGCCAGATTCAGTGCCCCACCCCTGGTGTAAACCCAGAGCTGTCCCAGTCCCACAAAAAGCAAGTGCTGATAGTAGAAAAGACACATGTAAACCTGAACCAGGCATCATACGAATGCTAAGGATAAGGAGAAGTAAATACTATTAATATTGTATGGTTAGGAATATCACATGGTTAGAGAAGGGCTGGTGTTTAAGCAGAGAAATGCAGCATAACTGATGAGTGAAGAATTTATTAGAGATGGAGCAGTGGTCAGCAGCCCTGAAACTTGTAAGCCACCTTGTTTCCGTATAACTCAGAGTGTACTGCTCGGACCACGTAATAGCAGCCATGGTTTCTTTCCCATAAGGATCCCTCTCCATTGATCTCCGCCTGCAGTACACAGTTCATTGGTTGTTTTGTTGCTCAGTGACTGCTGGCATTTGGACTATTTGGCATCTGGTGCAGAATTCATTCTCCCAAGTTCACAATCCTCATGCTTTTGGGATAAAATGAAGATGATGAACTGAAGGCAATTAGATTCCAAAGGTGGGCAGGGAAAGCCTTCCTGAACTCAAGTGGGCGGTCAGTGGCCAGCAGGTCCCTCCTTATTGTCCAGCAGGAGTGGAAGTATGCAGAATATGCAAATACGTCCACTTTCTGACCTTTTTTTGACACAGAACTTACTTCCTCCTTCATTTTAAGTTTTGGCTAACTGTTCCTAGGGGACGCGGGTGGCACTGTGGTCTAAACCACAGAGCCTCTTGGGCTTGCCGATCGGAAGGTCGCCGGTTTGAATCCCCACGACGGGGTGAGCTCCCGTTGCTGGGTCCCTGCTCCTGCCCACCTAGCAGTTCGAAAGCAGGCCAGTGCAAGTAGATAAATAGGTACCGCTCCGGCGGGAAGGTAAACAGCGTTTCCGTGCACTGCTCTGGTTCGCCAGAAGCGGCTCAGTCATGCTGGCCACATGATCTGGAAGCTGTACGCCGGCTCCCTCGGCCAAGAAAGCAAGATGACCACCGCAACCCCAGAGGCGTTCACAACGGGACCCAACGGTCAGGGGTCCCTTTACCTGTTCCTAGAGAGCCTTCCTCAAGAGGAACGGCCAGAGACAATGGCTGCAGAACGTTGCTCTGTTCCAGACCACCCAGGAACGTAATGTTGTTTGCATGTCTCCCCTCTCCAATAGGATCTTCAGTGGGAGGTGGAGCCCCAGCCCATGGCTGCTGCCCAGCCCCTCAGCGCCCCTGAGCAAACGCCCATGGGGGACGTGCTCCCCGAAGCGGCTGAGCTCTCCCTGACGGTTGTGGCTGAAATCCAAGCGGTGGAGAGCAAAGTGGACTCTTACGCAGCGCAGCTCATGAGCCTGGAGGGGAGGATGGGGATGGCTGAGACGAAGCTGGACGGCTGCGAAAAGACCGCCGTCGAATTCGGGAACCAGCTGGAGAGCAAGTGGGCTGCCCTGGGGACCCTCATTCAAGAGTACGGGCAGCTCCAGAGGAGGCTGGAGAACATGGAGAACCTGCTCAAGAACCGCAACTTCTGGATCCTCCGCCTGCCCCCAGGATCCAGGGGGGAAATCCCCAAGGTAAGTAGGCTGGGCAGGGTTAGGGCCTGTGCCTAGCCATGTAAGAGAGGGGGGATTTCTCATATCCACAAATTACTGCTTTGCAGGCAGTATTCTAGCAGTCCTTGCTATTTGTAGGATGGGGTGGGGTTTTCTTCCTCTCTCCTAACACCGGAACTCTCTTGGGCATTCAAGGAAGCTGTAGCATTCGCGCCCACTCCCCCACCTGCCCTCCAAGTCCGGCAAGACCCGGCTGAGAGAGAGAGGGGTGCGCAGAAGCTTTTTCAGAACACACCCAAAAAACCAGAAACAGTAGTATGCTGCCGCCACTTCCTTATCTCAGAACAGCCCCGAAAAGTAACATAAGGAAGGAGATTACTCTTCAGCGTTACCGGGCTGCCCCGCCCTTGTCACTTTACTGTGGCACAGACAGAAATCCAACAGGCTCTGGCAGGTGGCTAAGTGGTCAGGTACTGGGTTAGCTTCCCCGGCAGAAAGGCACAAAAGACAAAAACAGGGAAAAGTCCTTTTTCCAGGATTTATTAAAAAACAAGATTATTCAAACATAAAAGTTGGCACGTCTCTTACAAATCCCCCCCAAAAAAATAAATAAAAACATTATTTAATATCACTTGCTACAAAACATACTCACAATGAGAACGAAAGTGTGAAACAGAACAGTTCAAAACACCCTCCCGGCATCAGGGCAAGCCCTCTCTGCATGACAATGGTCTCGCATGGCAAAGTAGGTTAGGTGAGGCAGGCTGCCAGTTTGGCAAGATGGGCTGCGAATTGCAGGTGGGTTTCCTAAGGTTTTATCCCCTTTGAACCCACTTGGATTCAAAACTCAAAAGCCAATCAGTTCTTTAGATTAATTAGCAATTCACCAGTGGTTAGATAGAAGAACAATAACTCAGACTTGTTAGGAGCCTCTGACAGCTGAATCCTGTTTATCAAAAGGCCTTGAAGATTAGAAGCATTCCCAGAGCCAGACCAGATTCTTTGAGTTGTGAGTTGGCTTGATGACCCGGTTCACACAGAAACAGCATCTAAGATAGCCAGGTGTCAAGACTACAAATCAGCTAGGAACCTCCTTCCTGCAGATGGAAAAGATAACTTTGAAAACATTCTTTGAGACAGAAAGTCTGCAACTAAAGAAGCAGATACACATTCCCAGAATTCTCCAGCTCTCCCACAATGCTCTTCCTTGGCATGAGCCAAGGTTTTAACTTGCTAAGATTTCCCAACACACTACAGAAGCTGAATGTGGGAAGATTCAGATAAAAGAAAGTCATTCACACAGCACGTATTTAAAATATGGGACTCCTTCCCGTAGGAGGCAGTGATGGCCCCAACTTGGATGGCTTTGGAAGACAGATTTATAGAGGAGGAGGCGCCACAATTTGAGGCAGCAGTGTTTCTGAAGACCAGTTGCTAGAAACCACAGGAAGAGAGAGTTGGCCAAAGTGAGAACAGGGTGCTGGGCCAGGTGTTTGAAGGTTTTGTTTTGTTTTAAAATGGGGGTCCTCCTTACAGTATTGCTTCCTGGGTTAACGTAGTTCCTTGCAGGTGCAAAATGGCAGTAAAAGCTGCAACACGAGAAGTTTGAACTCAAAATAATCAATTAACAGCTTCTGAGAAGAAGAAAAAACTGTTTTCAACTGGCATCAAAAAGTCGGTAGAATTGACACCAGCTGACTTGGAAGAAGACAAAGGAAGGAGGGAGTCAGGCGTGGTTGGGAAAAGGTTACCTCCAGTCTTGATTATTTTAACTCGCTCTATGCAGGGCTGCCCTTGAAGCTGACCCAGAAACTCCAGCGGGTGCAGAATGCCGCGACGAGACTCCTTAAGGGATGACATTCATCCAGTGCTTTACCAGCTGCACTGGCTCCCGGTGGAGTACAGGGTCAGGTTTAAGGTGCTGGTTTTGACCTTTAAAGCCCTATGTGGCCTAGGACCCATGCACCTACGGGACCACCTCTCCTGGTATGCCCCGCGGAGGACTTTAAGGTCCACAAATAACAACACTTTGGAGGTCCCGGGCCTCAAGGAGGTTAGATTGGTCTCAACTAGGGCCAGGGCCTTTTCAGCACTGACCCCGACGTGGTGAAACACTCTGTCACAAGAGACAGGGCCTGCAAGACAGAGTTGTTCTGCCTGACCTTTGGTCTGGACACTGTCTGACCCTTTTGTTTCCCTCCCCTTATGGTCTTGATTTATCAGCTATTTTAAAATGAGGCTGCATTTTAAATTGCATTTTAACCTGTATTTTAAATTGAGTTTTTCCCCCCTATTATGTTTTTACTGTGATTTTATTTTATTGGTGTTAGCCGTCCTGAGCCCATCTCTGGCCGTGGAGGGTGGGGTTAAATAGCATTAATTATTATTATTATTATTATTATTATTATTATTATTATTATTATTATCTGTAATTTCAGTTGCCCATAAAATGTGTAAAAATGGTTGGAAGCGAAATATATGACCAGGATCTGAGATTTCCATCAGGGGACCTGGCAGAGGATTAGAAAGACAGGAAACTGCCTTATACCAAGTTAGTCCGTTGGTTTATCTAGCTCAGTACTGTCTGCACTGACAGGCAGTGGCTCTCTATGGTTTCAGGCAAGGACTGAACCCGGGACGTTTTTGCAGGCAAGGCAGCTGCTCTACCTAAGAGGAAGTGACTTCTCCCTCTCTTTGACGCGGTTGCAGGTCCCTTTGCTGTTTGACGAAGCCTCCTGCAGTTTCTCCGAGCAAGAGTGGCGCAGCTTGGATGAAGGGCAGAAGGACCTCTACCGGCACATCATGAAATGCAACTACAAGGCTGTGGTCTCTATGGGTAAGGAAGGGTCCACATGGCGTGGCCAGACAGAGCTCTCTGCACACCTGAGCCTTCATCCACCATGGCCCAGGGCCTTGCTAAGTGGACACAGCATCAATTCTCAGCCGACATCTGACCAGGCTTCAGAGTGATGCAGGTGCAGATCACTTGTACCAGACATGGGAAGCTGCTAGATGCTGATTCAGGCCATGGGTTCATCTTGCTCAGTTTTGCCTCTTCTGGCTCGTAGTAGCTCTCCAGGGTTTCAGATAGGAGTTGTTCTCAAGTCCTACCCAGAGATGCCAGACGTTGGACCTTCTGCAGGCAAACAGGTGATCTGCTGAGGGGTTATATGGGCCCAGCAAGGAGTTCCTTATCAGGTCTGCAGGTTAGCCAAGCTCTGCGCAGCACGAGAATGCCCAGAGCTCAGCTGGTCATTGGGTAGTCTGTCCTGCCAGGAAATTCCTTCAGGTAGGATGATCAGTGGAACATGTGCAGAGGAGGGCGGCCTGGAAACCAAGCCTTATGAAGAGCAATTGAGGGAGTTGATATGTTTAGCCTGGGTAAGAGGAGACTGAGAAGTGACATGAGAGCCATCTCCAAATATCTGAAGGACTTTCACATGGAAGACGCAGCTTGTTCTCTGCTGCTCCAGGGGGGTAGGACCTGAACCAATGGATTAAAAAAACTAAGAAAGGAGATTCTGGCCAAACGTTAGGAAGAACTTTCCAAAGATAAGAGCTGTTCTGTGATGGAACAGACTATCCTTGCAGGTTTCCAAACTGAGGTTGGATGGCCATCTGTCGGGGATTCTTTAGCTTTGATTCCTGCATTATAGTGGGGTGGACTAGAATTCAGTGTTTCCCAACCTTGTGCCTCCAGCTGTTTTTGGCCTACAATTCCCATCATCCCTTGCCACTGGTCTTGCTAGTCAGGGATGATGGGAGTTGTAGGCCAAAAACATCTGGAGGCACAAGGTTGGGAAACACTGGACTAGATGACCCTTAGGATTCCCTCTAGGTTTACATACCAGTCATTGAGTATGTTCATGGGAGTCCCAGAGCACCACCGCCCTGCCCCTGCGCCATTCCCAAGGGAAATTTAAATAAAAGGAGGGCTCTGGAGCAAATGAGAGGCTTGATGCTGCTAATAAGTTTTTTCCCCTGCCACGCACAGACACTGCCATCTCCAAACCTGAGCTGCTCTCTCGGATCGAGCAAGCAGATGTCGCTGGTCGGGGGGACGTCGAGGAAAGAGAAGCCCTGAAGGAGACCACCCTGGGTGAGTCGCAGAGTTGGCAACCCCCAGCCCACCCCTCTGTGCTGTGCAGGGAGAGCAGCTCAGGTCTACCCCTGATGCTGAAGGGGACAATTTACAGCTTGAGGCAAACAGCAAAAAGCTCCGAAAACCTTGACAAGGACACTTCAGAACCGTTGCTCTTCCCACATGGTGTTGGCTTTGTGAGAGTTGTTGTTGTTTAGTCGTTTAGTCGTGTCCGCCTCTTCGTGACCCCCTGGACCAGAGCACGCCAGGCACTCCTGTCTTCTACTGCCTCCCGCAGTTTAGTCAAACTCATGCTGGTAGCTTCGAGAACACTGTCCCACCATCTCGTCCTCTGTCGTCCCCTTCTCCTTGTGTCCTCCATCTTTCCCAACATCAGGGTCTTTTCCAGGGAGTCATCTCTTCTCATGAGGTGGCCGAAGTCTTGGAGCCTCAGCTTCAGGATCTGTCCTTCCAGTGAGCACTCAGGGCTGATTTCCTTCCGAATGGAGAGGTTTGATCTTCTTGTAGTCCATGGGACTCTCAAGAGTCTCCTCCAGCACCAGAATTCAAAAGCATCCATTCTTCGGCAAACAGCCTTCTTTATGGTCCAGCTCTCACTTCCACATGTCACTACTGGGAAAACCAGAGCTTTTACTATACAGAACTTTATTGGCAAGTTTGTTGTAAGAGTTACGTTCCTTGAATTCTGAAGTTGAATTCTGCCTCCCAGCTCAGTTGCACGGATAAAGCAGGTGTTACTTTGCCCTCACGGCACGCTCCTGCTTTCATAACTCCACCACAAACTGGCGACACACTTTTCTTCTTTTCTTTTGAAGTAATTTTTATTTGGTTTTCAAGAAAAAGTAAATACATAAGCAGAGGAAGTCATCCGTTGAATAAAGTATGTCTATACAGTTGCATTGCACTGTTATATTTCTCGTTCAGCAACCAAACACAGGACCACTCTAACAAATGAACTAACTTACTGAACAAAAACTAAACCCCTCCCTCCCACACAACCAACAGACCCTTTGGTTCCAATTATCGTAAGAATATCCCGTTACTTCTCATCAGCTAACTGTAAAGAAATAAGTATCAGTTTACTTGCAAATCAGAAGACATACCAAATTATATTAAAACTACCAAAAGAGCAGGGACGCGGGTGGCGCTGTGGGTTAAACCACAGAGCCTAGGACTTGCCAATCAGAAGGTCGGCGGTTCGAATCCCTGCAACAGGGTGAGCTCCTGTTGTTCAGTCCCTGCTCCTGCCAGCCTAGCAGTTCGAAAGCACATCAAAGTGCAAGTAGATAAATAGGTACCACTCCGGCGGGAAGGTAAACGGCGTTTCCGTGCACTGTTCTGGTTTGCCAGAAGCGGCTTAGTCATGCTGGCCACATGAGCCGGAAGCTGTACACCGGCTCCCTCGGCCAATAAAGCAAGATGAGCACCACAGCCCCAGAGTCAGTTACGACTGGACCTAATGGTCAGGGGTCCCTTTACCAAAAGAGCAGCTTACACCAAATGTCCTGCTGGCCACGCACTTTCAAGTCACTGTTTACAGCCATTAGGACTAGGAACTCTCTGGGTGTTTTCCTCCTCATGCTCCCCTGTCCCAAAGAAAGTGGAAATTCTCAAATGATGGCATTCTAGCTTCAGAGCAACATGGTCCTGTGCTTGTATGGATCTGCTGAATGCACACAACCCTAGAATCAATGAAGGAGGCAGACAGGAGGAGTCTGAACATCAGTGCTAGAGGAGGGGGTGGACAGTGTAGCTCGTCCTTGCATCATCTCGGCTCGGGTGGCCTTTTGCAGACCTGTCCTAAATGTGTCGCTGGTGGTGAATGGCTGATGTACCTTCTTCCCTCCTCTCCGAAACAGGCTCTCCGATTTCCGCCCTCAACGACAGCTCCTGGATGGAGCCGGAGGAAATGTCCCTGGTCAAAAGCATGGGCGACTTGGAGGAGAGCGAAATCCCAGGGGATCCCGCCATGAGTGAGTTGGAGCGGCCTAAGTAGGGGGATCCTCTCCCTCCTGCACAAGGCTGGGAGGGGAAGGAGAACATTGCCAGGGGAGGACAGGGCCGTGCAGAGCCCAGAATCCTTGACTGGTGGAATGGGGCTGCCCTTGAGACTTGGGCTTATGTGCTTGAGATATTTGGAGCTGTCTGTGCTGTTTTTAATCTGTCGGGAGCCGCTCAGAGTGGCTGGGGAAACTCAGCCATATGGGCAGGGTATAAATAAATTATTATTATTATTATTATTATTATTATTATTATTATTATTATTATTATTTTGTTGGCAAGGCAAGGGGTGATTGATGGAGAACTGGCCATTTCTCATAGGAGTGGGTTTCTTTGACAATAAAGAGTTAACCCTCTGACAAAGTGCATTCCTTTGGAAGTGCCCTTGACAGTTGGCACCTTCGTGCTGCACTATCCATTATTATTATTATTATTATTATTATTATTATTATTATTATTATTATATCCCCCTTCATCTGAACATCACAGGGTGGTTTACGCTATAAATCACAAAACTGCATAACATGATAACAAACAAAACAACCCCCCCTTGCAGTTTGAAACATCATTAAATTGTAAAATGATAAAAATACAGACAGATGAAATGTCCAAGAACCAAATCAAATTAATCCTCTAAAAGCTCTTGATGAATCAGAAACATTTCCAGTGGGAGATGAAATATCAAAATGTCTGATTTCATTTTGCTAATTTTTGAGGTTTGTTTTTTAAGGGATGCTCTCATTGTGTCCCATAACGGGGGGGGGGGGGGGGTTAGATTGTCTGCATCATTTTCTTCGAAGTAGATTTTTGTAGAGTTTTTGTGAGACTCTAATCTGTTTATTTGTGGTTAGGATGGGACTGAAGGACCATGAAGGGGTGGTTTGTGTTCCTTCTCCCATTTTAAGGGCAACTTCTACTGGGGCGTGATCTGTGATTTTAATGTTGCCTAATGTTTGTTGATTCAACCAAGGGGACCCCTGTCTGATTTCATATGCCGCCAACTTGCCTCTTTCCCTCCTTTGGCCAGGTACTCCGCAGCTCCTGGAAGAAGACCCCGAAAGCTTGGAGCTCCCCGGCATGTTCCCCCGGAAGTGGACGGAAGTCTTCCAGGGCCCGGGCGAGGAACTGCTCTGCGAGAGCCACCCCATTTCAGTGGCGCCTGCAAGGAAGACCCCTGGGAGCAGCCTGAGGCGGTCGTCCCGCTGCGTGACTGAGTTGAGGAAAGAGGACCCCTCCTCTGCGCTGGAGGCCGAGGCCCACACTGGGCCCTACATCTGCTGCGAGTGTGGGGAGGGCTTCCTGGACAAGCAGCTCTTCACCACTCACCAGAAGACCCACGACGGAGGAGGGAGCTATCCGGCGATGGACCCCGGAGGAGGAGGAGGAGGGGGCCTGAAGCTGAAGCTGAGCCCCTTACCTCTCCAGAGGGTCCCGACGCCGGCGCGCCCCAAGCCCCCGAAACGCCCCGAGCCCCAGAGGAGCCCCGCCCTCAAGCCCAGCGCCGGGAAGCGCCCCGGGAACCACATGGTGGAGCGCCCCTACACCTGCACCCAGTGCAAGGAGAGCTTCAAACTGGAGGTGAGCCTTCTTCTCCACCAGAAGCTGCACACAGGGAAGGGCGACGGGCCGCTGACGTGCACCTACTGCGGCAAGGACTTCCGGGACCTCTCCAAGGCCGTCCGGCACCAGCGCATCCACACGGGCGAGAGGCCCTACCAGTGCACCGAGTGCGGGAAGAGCTTCATCCGCCGGGACCACCTCCTCAAGCATTGGCGCGTCCACACCGGGGAGACGCCCTACCAGTGCGCCACCTGCGGGAAGAACTTCCGCTACAAGGAGTCCCTGAACTGCCACCAGAAAATCCACACCCGCAACCCTGCGGCACACCACCTGGGGCTGGGGGCGCAGGCCGGCCTGGTGGCCTTGAAGCAAGAGCAACCCTAGCGACGGCCCCGTCCCCAAAGCCCTCTGCTTCTGGCCGGCGTCGGCTGTGCCCCGCATGCTGAAGAACAGCTGCCCCCCTCCCTCCCGGTTTGCCCCCCAAGTGTCCCAGGGCATGCCGGGACGTGGCGGAGGGGCTCCCTCTCATGGACCATCAGAGCATCGCTTACCTTTCCTGCGCTGTGCTGGGGGTGAGCGCAAGGCCGGGACATCGTACTCGGAGCCCTGCTTCCGCCTGGGTGGGTCACAGATAACGGCACTTAGGCAGTCTTTCCTGCCGCGCTCCCGCCGTTTGTGGAGAACTGGCTCTCTGCGGTTTTTCCTGTGAAGATGAGGCAGCTGAGTATTCACCGCTTCTCCCTCCTTGCCCACAGGGACCCAGAATCTCAAAGACATTCTTCCGTCTCGTCACTGTGTGAGCCCTCCTTGAGGCTGATGTTTGTGTTCTTCCTCCCTCTCTCTCTCTCACGCACACACCACACGATGAGCTTCCGGAGCCGGGAAGGTGGACCCGCCGGAGGCCAGGCCACACTTCATCAAATAGTCTAGGGGCGAGCTTCCTGCCTGCGCCCCAACCTACTCCCCATTGGGCACCCTGCCCCGTTAAGCACCTTCGTGGAGCCCAGTCGAAACCATCCTTTCCCAGTTAATTGTTGTCAGTAAAGGTGTGTGGGTTTTTGAGGTTGTCTTTGTTTTAATTTCTCAAACTGCATCCGGTCACACTCCAAGGCTGTTTGTACGAGTCCAAGAGCAGCTTCGACCAGGATTCTGGTTGTTATAACCCAACGCCAAGAGCTCATGTACTGTTGTTTTGCCGTATGAAGTTCCCGCAGGACTTGCCGCCTGTCCCATAACTGTCTCCCAGTTCTCCCTCTCTCACCCCAAAGGTATCTGGAGAACTGCCGTCCCCTGTTGTCTTGCTGTTATATTGCTGTTATATTATTATTATTATTATTATTATTATTATTATTATTATTATTATTATTATTATATTTTTTACAGAAGGCATCTTTGTAAATATTGGTTGAATTATATATATACATACATATATATATATGAATTTCAGTGTCGTTAAGCTAAATGTCAGCTGAGGTGACTGTAACAAGCCAGCTATTCCTCCGTGTGACGTCGGGTGTTTTGTCTGTGGCTGCGTTTTCTTGGGGTTTTTTGTAACACCTTCTTTTGCAAAATATGTCAATACAGTGTGTCTCTCTTCCGAAGCCCCTCTCGTCTCTGGGTAGCTGCGGGAAATGAAGCCTTGCCAAAGCAGGTCAGGCGCAGGTGAATTTTATTCTCAGAGTGTCGGCAGTTCCAAGTGCCCTCAGCAAGGATGCAGAGACAGCATTAATTCTGAGGTCCTGGCATGCGTAGGAGGCCTCCAATAGGGTCTGAGGCGGGAGGCCAAGATAAGAGTAGGCTGGTCTCGTACCAAGTAACTTGGGTGCACTTTAACATCACGCTAACACTGTGGAAGTCCATCATACATGAAAGGCTACGTTAGTTTATTTTCCCGTTTATTTATATCCCGCCTTTCAACCAAAAAGGCTCCCAAGAATAAACAGATAACGTCAAAATACAATGATGCAAATTCAAAAGAATGCAAATGCAAACAGCTTGGGCTGTGGTCTAAACCACTGAGCCTCTTGGGCTTGCCGATCAGAAGGTTGGCGGTTCGAATCCCTGCGACGGGGTGAGCTCCTGTTGCTCTGTCCCTGCTCCTGCCCACCTAGCAGTTCAAAAGCACACCAGTGCAAGTAGATAAATAGGTACCGCTACGGCGGGAAGGTAAATGGCGTTTCCGTGAGCTCTGGTTTCCGTCATGGTGTCCTGTTGCACCAGAAGTGGTTTAGTCATGCTGGCCACATGACCCGGAAAGCTGCCTGTGGACAAACGCCGGCTCCCTTGGCCTGAGGGAGTGATGAGCGCCACAACCCCCTAGTCGCCTTTGGCTGGACTTTACCATCCAGGGGTCCTTTACCTTTTCCCTATATCGTCTAAAACCAGTTTGAAGACCGTATCATGATATCGGTTTCATAATTTTTGACTTGGCAATATATCACAAATCGTGATGTGTTTGTGTGCTATGCAGAAATCGGAATGTGGCGGAAACCGTGAAGCCAGCCAAGGCCTCTACATAGCTCCATCCTTATTTCAGACATTGTGCAATATGTATCAGTATCTCATAATGTTTAGCTGGTGATATATCGCAATGTTGAAAACCAGATATCGCCCAGCCCTAAAGGTAAAGGTAAAGGGACCCCTGACCATTAGGTCCAGTCGTGGCCGACTCTGGGGTTGCAGCGCTCATCTCACTTTATTGGCCAAGGGAGCCGGCATACAGCTTCCGGGTCATGTGTCCAGCATGACTAAGCCGCTTCTGGCGAACCAGAGCAGCGCACGGAAACGTCATTTACCTTTCCGCCGGAGTGGTACCTATTTATCTACTTGCACTTTGACGTGCTTTCGAACTGCTAGGTTGGAAGGAGGAGGGACCGAGCAATGGGAGCTCACCCCGTTGTGGGGATTCGAACCGCCAACCTTCTGATTGGCAAGTCCTAGGCTTTGTGGTTTAACCCACAGCACCACCCACATTCCTATCGCCCAGCCCTAGTTCCTGCCAAAAAGCCCCCCCCCCCCAAAAAAAAACCCCTGCAAAAATGTTAACAACACTTAAAGCAGCATCTTTGACTTACAAGGGGAGCGATGATTTCATTTGTGAGCAGCGGGGGACAAGCAGCCTCCCAAAAGTGCAAAAGAATAAGAATGTAAGAAAATGCATCTTGGAAGAGCATGACATGTCCAGGACTTTCTGGCTGGGGCTGATGGGAGGTGTAGTCCTAAACATCTGGAGGGCACCAGATTGGTTGGATGAACTCACCCCCTGTGCCTGGCACCCTATAAAAAGCATTATTCCGAATAGCTGTTTGCACGACCCACTAAGGAAGATAACACAACAAAATTCAGAATGGTAAGGATTTCACATTCAATTGCAACTATATAGTTTAATTAAGTCAACAAAATTGATGAACTGGATCCAGTGATACCAGCTTTTCAAAGCCTGCTAGTCATTTACACTTCAGGTGCGTCCCTGTCTCTTAGCATCCCCCCACATAATCCCAGTCTCTCAGGAGCAGTACCACTCACTTTGGGAATCAGTGGGCTGGCATGATTGTCTTTTAAGGGCAGTATTTGCAGAAATAGTCCCCCCCCCCCTTTGGGGGATAAAGTGCAAACTTTGCTGCCAGCTGCTCTCCATTTAATAAGTTTCCCCTGCAATGCTTCTCTTTGGAGTGGGGCATTTCCCTGTTTTCACATGTTCTCCTCAAATCTGAACTGATGAGGCAGGATCTGACCCACCTGGAACCATTTACCAGGCTTGACCAGAATCTGTCTCAAAGAATAGGGTGTGCTCAGCTTTGGGGTGGTCCTAACCTGTTGGGGAAGGAGAGCAGAAGATGCAGGTAAGCATTTGTAGGATTTCTGTGGGTTTTCTTCCCGCCTCTGGACATGGAGCAAAGCTGCAAGTTTGGGTATGTCCAGCCTGGAGAAAGGAAGTCCGGAGGGTGACATGATAGCCAAATACCTGAAGGCCTGTCCCATGGAAGATGGAGCAAGCTTGCTTCCTGCTGCTCCAGAGAAAGGACCCAAACCAACAGATTCAAGTGACAAGGAAGGAGATTGTGACCAGACATTAGGAAGATAAGGTAAGAGCTGTTGAGCAGACTCCCTCGGAAGGTGGCAGAGGGCCTTCTTGGTGGTGGCTCCCGCCCTGTGGAACACCCTCCCACCAGATGTCAAAGAGAACAACAACTACCAGACTTTTAGAAGACACCTGAAGGCAGGCCTGTTCAGGGAAGCTTTTAATGTTTGATGCATTACTGTATTTTAATGTTTTGTTGGATGCATCACTCTGGTGAGACAGTCTGCAGGCAGGAAGGGTCTCATCCTGCGTACCAGATGGAGCTGATAAATAGCTGCCCTGGACACAGAATTGACCTGCGCCTCCATGGACAGCTGTGAGTCCAGAATGACTCCCAGGCTGCGCACCTGGTCCTTCAGGGGCACAGTTACCCCATTCAGGACCAGGGAATCCCCCACACCTGCCCGCCCCCTGTCCCCCAAAACCAGTACTGCTGTCTTGTCAGGATTCAACCTCAATCTGTTAGCTGCCATCCATCCTTCAACCGCCTCCAGACACTCACCGCCTCCACTGGTTCACTCACATTTCCTTGCCCCTGACCCGTGTTTCAGCGTCTGTGTGAATGGGGCATGGGACTGCACAGAGCAGAGCTGCCCCCAAGCCGTCCTGTGCCCGGGGGAGCTGGTCTGCGCCTTCGGCTCCTGCCTGCGGAGCTGCGGCAGTCCCGAGGGGAACCTCAGTGTCCGGGTAGAAAGCCAGGGCGCACCTCTCCCGAGCATGTGCAGAGTGCTTCCGCCTCCCGGGGCCACTGGGGCTGGCTGATCCCCTTCCCGACCCAGGTGGGGACTGCGTCTGCGCTGCCTCCGGCAGGAGGATGGATGGATGGATGGAGGCGACCGGGCGCCGTCTGGCTTCATCCCGCCTGTCTGTGCTGCGGGTGCGCGGCTCCTCCTCTTCCCTTCTACCCCCGGCGGACGGCGGACCCCTCTCCGCCTTCCTCCGCCTTCTGATTCCGGGGCTTCCCTCCTTCCTTCCTTCTTTCCGGCGGCTTCTCCGGACGGATCCAGCCCACCTGCCCGCTTGCGATGGCCGCTGAATGGGATCCTTCTGCGCAGGTAGGGCGGGGAGGAAGGGGTTAATTTTCCTTGCAAATAAGCGGATTGCGGGATTTTTTTTTGGGGGGGGGGGGAGGAAAAAAAGGCTCCGGGGCTCAAGGTTTGCGGGGAAATCCCGCGCCCCGCCCTCCATTCCTGGATTGCAAGGGGCAGGGGCGCGCGCGCTCTGCACGACCCCAGAGGCGCACGCGTTTGGGGGGGACGATCCGGGAGAGGAGGTCTTCCCTGCGTTGCCACCACCCCTCTCTCCATTTCCTTGGTGTAGGGCAGGCGTCCCCAAACTCTGCCCTCCAGCACAGCTGTCAACGTTTCCCTTTTTTCAAGGGAAATAATAATAATAATAATAATTAATAATAATTAATAATAATTAATAATAATAATAATAATAATAATAATAATAATATAATTTATTTATACCCCGCCCATCTGGCTGAGTTTCCCCAGCCACTCTGGACGGCTCCCAATCAAGTGTTAAAAACAATACAGCATTAAATATTAAAAACTTCCCCGAACAAATTACCTTATTCCGAATAGGATTCCCTGCAAGAAAAGGGAAAAGTTGACAGCTATGCCCTCCAGCTGATTTGGGACTACAAGTCCCATCATCCCTGACCGCTGGTCCTGTTAGCTAGGGATGATGGGAGTTGTAGTCCCAAAACAGCTGGAGGGCCGAGTTTGGGGGTGCCTGGTGTAGGGGCTCCCAGAAGCTGGGGGTTGTTTTTGTGCTTTCTGCGGAGCATGCACAAAGCGCCGGATGGTTGGTGACTTGGGTGGCTGCTGGCGGCTCCTGGCAGGGGCTGCGAGTGGGGGCTCCTTTGGGGGGGCACTCGTTTTCTCTCCATCCTTCTCCTTGGCACGGAAAGAGCAGACACTCAAGCGCTGCAAATTGTGCAAATTCTACATTTACGTCTTCCAAGGCAATTCTTCCATGGTGGCATGCATAATTCTCCTCCTCCCCAGTTTGGAAGCTGCCCAGAGTGGCTGGGGAAATAATAATAATAATAACAACAACAACAACAACAACAACAACAACAACAACAACAATAACAACAACAACAACAACAATAATAATATAGTTTATCCTCACAACAATCCTGGGAGGTAGGCTTGGAGAAGAGGCGGTCTGTCCAAGGTCAGCGTCATAGCTGAGGAGAGATTCGAACCCTGGTCTCACAGGTCATATTCCAGCACTGTAACCACCGAACCACAGTGGCTTTCACACACACAGAGAACGCTTTATTCCAGTCCGTGGATCCAAAATACACAGTACAAACACTGAGTTTTGCTATATACACAACCAACAGTATAATTTAAGGTAAAGGGACCCCTGACCGTTAGGTCCAGTCATGGCCGACTCTGGGGTTGTGGCGCTCATCTCGCTTCACTGGCCGAGGGAACCGGCGTACAGCTTCCGGGTCATGTGGCCAGCAGGACTAAGCCGCTTCTGGCGAACCAGAGCAGCGCACGGAAACGCCATTTACCTTCCCGCTGGAGTGGTACCTATTTATCTACTTGCACTTTGACGTGCTTTTAAACTGCTAGGTTGGCAGGAGCAGGGACCGAGCAACGGGAGCTCACCCTGCACGGGGATTCGAACCACTGACCTTCTGATCAGCAAGTCCTAGACTCTGTGGTTTAACCCACAGTGCCACCCACATCCCTCAGACAGTATAATTTAGAGGTCACTTAATCTGGTATCCTATAGACACACTTACCTGGGAGTAAGCCCCATTGAACTCTTTGGATGTGGCTCCTGAGTAGCTGTGACCGTAGGGTTATATTGCCAGAGAAAATGCGCTTTTCAAAAGGGAACCACCAGAACAAATTTTGTCTCCTCTCCTGCAATTAGAAACGGGCTCTCGTTCATAAGTGTAGCAACAAAAACTAACAGCTGGTTTTTATTTACAGTATTTATTTCGCAAGGTTTATATACCACTTGATTGTAACTGCTCAAAGAAACAATAAAACATTGACATTTCAGTGAATAACAGTTTAAAAAACTGCTATTTAAAACATTCAAACGAATGATAATGAAAATCAGCAAAAAGCTAAAAAGTAGATTATAGGCACTGTCAACATTGCACATGTGTGGATAGGCCTGCCTAGACCAAACAGTTGCCTGATTTCAATGGGCAGGGAGTTCCACAGTTCCATGTGGGACCTTAAAGATTTTGAATTGGCTCCACTGCTCTAGGTCCCCCACACAAAGCAGAAGAAAACCAGCTTGCTCCTTCTTCCACGTGACAGCCCTTTAGATATTCGAATTCTTAAAAGCCTGAACTCTTCTTTTTTAAAAATATTTTTTTTATTAGGGTTTGTAAAGAAAAATACTAAGATTATTATCCAACATCTTTTCTTTTTTCCGAAATAAAGCGTTAATTTAAAGGCAAAAGAGAGAGAGGAAAAAGGGAAGGAAGAGATAGAGAAAAGGGAATAGAAAAAGATTTAAAAGAGAGAGGAAAGTTCTGACACCCTTGGTGCCCTTTTTGTAACTGTCATTTGTGTGTGTGTGTGTGTGTGTGTGTGTGTGTGTGTATATATAACATTTTTTACCAACCACCAAAACACAAACAGTGAAACCCCCCCAGGCGGCTGATACATTGAGTATACAATATTCAATAATATACATAATACATAGCCAATAATATTCAATAATAACATATTCAAATTAACCATATGTACACTTCTATAAACCTTAACACTCCTCCTTCCGCAAGGTTTATTTAACTTTTAACATTTTTTCCATTTTTTAATAATTTTCCAAACTTATGACAAACACACACAAAAGAAAAAGCATATTAAAAAAGAATAACAAACATATAAAACATCTTACTATTAAAAATCCAATTTGATTTCCATGGTTAAGTGACTTCCTCGAATCCTCCCTGAGTTTCATTCAGTCTCATTGTAGTAATTTTCCAATATCCACTTTCTAATAAAATCAACTTATTCAAATTACTATCTTCCTTCCTTTTCATAGTTTCTCAAGCCATAGTATTATGCAATTCAACATATTTTAATCCTAGGCCAGTTTGGTACTTGCAAGTATTTCAGCTTAGGTTGTATTATAATATTTGGCTAAATATTCCTTAAATTTTCTTCCAGTCTTCATAACTTTTAACATTTTAATTGCCCCAGATTGTTCAAACCTACTCAAATTATTCAGTATCTTCTCAAACCAATCCTCCTCTTTCTCTCTGACCTTTCATTCTACGTATCTTCACAGTTAGGTATTCTAAAATTATAATATTATTCAGTTTTTTCCTCCATTACGTAACTGTCGTTTGATTCTGCCCATAGCTGTCAACTTACAGATTTGAAAATAAGGGACCGGCAGTCTCGAAAATAAGGGATCAGCAGCCAAAATAAGGGGTTTTTGCTTAGTTTATGCAGAAATCCGCCACTGATGGAGCCATGCTGCTTTTGCTGCGACTGACTGTGTTTTGCAGGGGGTTGGACTAGATGATCCTAAGGGTCTACAACTCCCACCAAAGAAGAGGGGCAGACAAAACTGATGAACGACGTCGAGATGGCAAAGCTTACAGGCAGAATTAGAAACCAGGAAGAGGACCTCTTTAATAAAGAATGGGGAAAGTTTATAATTTAGTTGAAAAGCTATTGTAAAGAGTTACATACATTGGTAGGATTGACAGAAAACTTGTAGTAAAAATTTGAACTATGGATGGACACATGATTTATAAAACTAGAGTTATGAAAGGGATGCAGAAGGGGAAATCACTACATTAAGATGCTGCGCTGGTTGGAGGGGATGCTAAGCAGCACGTCAGGGCTGCCGTCGTCTTGGAGCGAGGAGTTCCATCGGCCCTTCCCCGCCTGAGAGAGAGGGAGGGAGGGAGAGAGACTCTCGCCCACGCCGCCTGCCAGCCCGGCATGAGGTGGTTGCGGCGCCACCGCAGCCGCTGAAGCACCGCCCTTCTGCGTCCCTCCCCATCCCCTCCTCTTCCATCTCCCTCAGGCCACCTCCTCAGCCGCTGCCGCCTCCGGCTTCCCCTGGCAGCGCGGCGGAAGTTTTGCAAGAGAGGGGCTGCCTGCCCGCCTGCTGCCACCCGTCTTCTCACGACACGCCCCTGAGGGGGAAAAGGGAGAGACGGAGACGTTGCAGCTCGTGTGCACGCTCTCTCTCGCGGCGGAGGACCCCGAGCCGCTGCTTCCCTCCCGAGCCGGGCGAGCATGAAACCCGGGAAATTTAAGGGACATCATCAATCTGGGACAGCAGGGGGAAACGGCGCTGGGATAAGGGAGTTTCCCGCCAAATAAGGGACGGTTGACAGCTATGATCCTGCCGCTGCCTCTGAGTATCTTCCCTTCCTGTCTTTGCCAGCAGGGCTTGGAATGGGGCAGGGGACCCCTTCAGCCCACCCCGGTGCACCCTTGCTTCCTCCCCAAGCGGAGCTGCGGCGATGCCGCCGGCCGGCCGGCCACTGAGATCTCCCTCTGGACGGTGGTGGCCGCCATGCAAGCGGTGGAGAGGAAGGTGGACGTCCACGCTGGGCGGCTGCTGGCGCTGGAGCGGAGGGCGGGTCTGGCCGAGAAGAAGCTTTCCGGGACGGAGAAAGCCATGGCGGAGTTCAGCCACCACCTGGACGCACTGGGGATCCTCATCCAGGAATACGGGCAGCTCCAGAGGAGGCTGGAGAACATGGAGAACCTGCTCAAGAACCGAAACTTCTGGATCCTCCGCCTGCCCCCAGGGTCCAGGGGGGAAACCCCCAAGGTAAGCAGCGGGGATTTGCACAGAGGTAGAGCTTCATCCAGGGGAAGAGCTATGTATAGCCAGAGGCTTCTGGTGATATAATAATGGTTTATTTATTTATACCCCGCCCATCTGGCCGGGTTTCCACAGCCACTCTGGGTGGCTCCCATCCAAATACGATCATACCTCGGGTTACATACACTTCAGGTTACAGACTCCACTAACCCAGAAATAGTACCTTGGGTTAAGAACTTTGCTTCAGGATGAGAACAGAAATCGCTGCAGCAGCGGGAGGCCCCATTAACTAAAGTGGTGCTTCAGTTCAAGAAGGACACTGACCAACTGGAACGTGTCCAGATGAGGGCAACCAAAATGGTCCAAGGCCTGGAAACGATGCCTTATGAGGAACGGCTAAGGGAGCTGGGCATGTTTAGCCTGGAGAAGAGGAGGTTAAGGGGGGATATGATAGCCATGTTCAAATATATAAAAGGATGTCACATAGAGGAGGGAGAAAGGTTGTTTTCTGCTGCTCCAGAGAAGCGGACACGGAGCAATGGATCCAAACTACAAGAAAGAAGATTCCACCTAAACATTAGGAAGAACTTCCTGACAGTAAGAGCTGTTTGACAGTGGAATTTGCTGCCAAGGAGTGTGGTGGAGTCTCCTTCTTTGGAGGTCTTTAAGCAGAGGCTTGACAACCATATGTCAGGAGTGCTCTGATGGTGTTTCCTGCTTGGCAGGGGGTTGGACTCGATGGCCCTTGGGGTCTATTCCAACTCTATGATTCTAGGTTAAGAACAGTTTCAGGTTAAGAATGGACCTCCAGAATGAATTAAGTATGTAACCAGAGGTACCACTGTACAGTCATACCTCGGGTTACAGGCGCTTCAGGTTGCGTTTTTTCAGGTTACGGACGCTGTGAAACCTGGAAGTACCGGAACGGGTTACTTCCAGGTTTCGGCGGTCGCGCATGCGCAGAAGCGCCGAATTGCAATCACATTCGCAACCCGAGCGTCCACTGGTGGAATAAGATTGCAGTGGGTATTGCCAGGTTATCACAGGGATGATGATGATGATGATGATGATGATGATGATGATGATAATAATAATAATAATAATATTTATACCCCACCCATTCTGCTGGGTTTCCCCAACCACTCTGGGCAGCTCCCAACAGATTAAAAGCAGAATAAAACATCAAATATTAAAAACTTCCCTAAACACGGCTGCCTTCAGATGTCTTCTAAAAGTCAGGTAGTTGTTTATTTCTTTGACATCTGATGGGAGGGCATTCCAAAGGGCGGACACCACTACCGAGAAGGCCCTCTGCCTGGCTCCATGTAACCTTGCTTCTCACAGTGAGGGAACCGCCATGAGGCCCTCAGAGCTGGACCTCAGTGTTTCCTGCTGCGGGGAGTTCCCCAAGTAAACTGCCTTATTGGGTTAGCACGAGAGAGCCAGTGTGGTTCGAATGAACCTGCTCCATTTGAACCAAACTGGACCCTGTGATTGTCATTAGAGGCCCTCTCCCTGAGAGGTCCAGAGGGTGGCAACACAAGAACAGGGCCTTTTCTGCAGTGGCTCCCCGTTTGGAAAATGCTCTTGTCAGGGAACTGGAGCCAGAGAAGGGGGGAGGGGAGAAAGTTCCTTTAATAAGCAGCTGTTCGTCTTCGGACGAGAGAGGAGAAGAAGGGGGGTCAGAGGGGAGTGAATCTGAGAGGGAGGAGGAACTTCCGGGGCCAAGTACCTCTCGTCAGAGAGGAAGGAGGGGGGCTGGGCTTTGGAGGGGGCTCTGGTGGCCAAAAAACGAAAGCAAAACAGTCGGGACAACTATCCGACCATGATTGAGTTGTACTTTTGAACTGCTCTGTAAACAGCTTCAAAGAGGCAATAAATCCTTTGTAAATATGGCTGGGGAGGGACGCAGGTGGCGCTGTGGGTAAAACCTCAGCGCCTAGGACTTGCCGATCGAAAGGTCGGCGGTTCGAATCCCCGCGGCGGGGTGCGCTCCTGTTGTTCGGTCCCAGCGCCTGCCAACCTAGCAGTTCGAAAGCACTCCCGGGTGCAAGTAGATAAATAGGGACCGCTTACCAGTGGGAAGGTAAACGGCGTTTCCGTGTGCTGCGCTGGCTCGCCAGAGCAGCTTTGTCACGCTGGCCACGTGACCCGGAAGTGTCTCCGGACAGCGCTGGCCCCCGGCCTCTTGAGTGAGATGAGCGCACAATCCTAGAGTCTGTCAAGACTGGCCCGTACGGGCAGGGGTACCTTTACCTTTAAATATGGCTGGATTCCCGGACTCTTATCTTCGCTGAACACTCACAACTCACCCACGGTGACAGCTCTCCTCAGGGAGGCTTATCTTGCCCCTTCATTCCTCTTTCAACCAGGCCGTGGCTGGTTGTTTTATTTCTTAAATTTATATACCGCCTTATACCTGGGGTTCACAGAATAAAATCAAGATATAAAACCACAAAATGCATAATAAGAATAAAAACAACAAACCAATAGTCCCCCCCCTCACAAAAAAACCCCACATTTTAAAAGGGCATAGGATGTCCCTCAGATCAACCAAAGGCCTGTTTAAAGAAGAACATATTTGCCTGGCGCCTAAAGGTGTATAATGAAGATGCCCCCATTTATTTATTCATTTGTTCGTTTTACATGCCCTCCCAGGTGCCGGTGACCTTCGACGAGGTCTCTGTTTGCTTCTCGGAGGAAGAATGGGGGAACCTGGACGAAGACCAGAGGGAGCTCTACAAGAACGTCATGAAGGGGAACTACGAGTCTCTGGTCTCACTGGGTAAAGAACCCAAAAGCAACAAAGCCGGTTGTCGTAAGATTCAGGGCAGAAAAAAAAAGAAGAAATCCTTCTTCACGCAGCTCCTAGTTAAACTGTGGAACTCCCTGCCACAGGAGTCAGAAATGGCCACCAACTTGGGAGGGCTGTACAAGAGGATTTGACAAATTCTCTTTTTAAAAAAATCATTTTTATTGATTTTCCAATAAAAAAAATTCCAATGAATATATCCAACCATAATACTTCAATTAAAATAAAAAACTAAAATAAAAAAAGACCAAATTATAGTCCAAATTATATTTATTAATTTTTCGGAGCTCCCCACGGTCTGGATCTCTGAAGCAAATCTCCACATCTTAGTCCTGCTTCTCCTCATTGTTTCCATATATTCCACATCTCGATTTAAACGCTTCATAATTCTTTGTCCCTGGGTCCACTATTCTCAGCCATGTCAAACATCATGTGCTTTCATCCGTCGAATACAGCTTTGTTAATATATATTTTTCCAAAGTTGGGATTTGACAAATTCGCGGGGGAGGCGCAGGCTGTCGATGGCTCCCATCCATGATGGCTACGCTCTTCTTGCACGGCCGTAGGCAGAAATCCTTTGGAATATCAGTTGCTGGGAACCGCAGGAGGCGAGAGGGCTCTTGTGTTCGAATCCTGCTTGTAGGTTTCCCACAGACTGCGGCAGCAGAGCGGAGCCATTACGGCTAGTAGCCAACACTAGCCCTTGCTTGGGTCACTGCAAATTCTCCGGATCCTGCCAGGTTTTGTCGGTAAACATGAGGGCTAGAAACTTGATTTGAGAAGGAATCCATAACCCTTAGAAACCTTAGGGTGCCCCGTTCTCTCTGAGGACCGTCACGGGATAAGTACCGTATTTTTCGCTCCATAAGATGCACTTTTTTCCTCCTAAAAAGTAAGGGGAAATGTCTGTGTGTCTTATGGAGCAAATGTGTGGTTGGTCGCTGGCTCCCTTGCCCAGGCCTCCATGGTTGAATGTTCTGCAGACGGAGGCCGTTTGTTTCCCCAGCGACATGTGACTGGCTGATTAGATTATCTGTCTGGAAACTGTAGAAACGGCTCCCTTTCCTTTCCTAAAGAAGCTGCAGAACTGTGAGTTGAGCCCCATAAAAACAGGATTCCCCCCCCCCCTTGCAAAGTAAGCTCAACAACTTTGAGCTGATCCTCAAAAAACAAGGCTTTCCCCCTTTCCTCTAAAAACTAGGTGCATCTTATAGTCAGGTGCGTCTTATGGAGCGAAAAATATGGTAATTCTTTGGTCTTGCCTTTCTTCCCTTCCTCCGGTATGAATCATAGAATCATAGAGTTGGAAGAAACCCCAAGGGCCATCGAGTCCAACCCCCTGCGAAGCAGGAAACGCCATCAGAGCACTCCTGACATATGGTTGTCAAGCCTCTGCTTAAAGACCTCCAAAGAAGGAGACTCCACCACACTCCTTGGCAGCAAATTCCACTGTCAAACAGCTCTTACTGTCAGGAAGTTCTTCCTAATGTTTAGGTGGAATCTTCTTTCTTAGTTTGGATCCACTGCTCCGTGTCCGCTTCTCTGGAGCAGCAGAAAACAACCTTTCTCCCTCCTCTATATGACATCCTTTTATATATTTGAACATGGCTATCATATCACCCCTTATGAGAGGAAGAGCCAGTGTGGTGTAGTGGTTAAGAGCGGTAGACTCGTAATCTGGTGAACCGGGTTCGCGTCTCCGCTCCTCCACCTGCAGCTGCTGGGTGACCTTGGGCCAGTCACACTTCTTTGAAGTCTCTCAGCCCCACTAACCTCACAGAGTGTTTGTTGTGGGAGAGGAAGGGAAAGGAGAATGTTAGCCGCTTTGAGACTCCTGAAGGGGAGTGAAAGGCGGGATATCAAATCCAAACTCCTCCTCCTCTTCTTCTTCTTCTCCTCAGATTACGCCATTGCCAAGCCCGACCTGCTAACCCGGATCGAAGGGGGGCAGGAGCAGGCAGCTGAGGACGAAGAGGCTCCTAGAAGCATCGGCCCAGGTGGGTTAAGAGAGTTGGGATTTCTTCCCTCCGTGAGCTGGGAAGGGGGAGATCATGGAACCAATCGATTAAACCCTTATTGGTCAATTTACCTGGAGGTTCTGGAGCTTCCTATCTCAACTGTCTTCTTGAAGATAAACAAATGATATTTCCCTGGCTGTGGCAGAATTTCTTTTGGAGGTAATAAGAATTAGAAACCAATATGCTCTAAGGGACGCGGGTGGCGCTGTGGGTTAAACCACAGAGCCTAGGACATGCTGATCAGAAGGTCGGCGGTTCGAATCCCCGCGATGGGGTGAGCTCCTGTTGCTCGGTCCCTGCTCCTGCCAACCTAGCAGTTCGAAAGCACGTCAAAGTGCAAGTAGATAAATAGGTACTGCTCCGGCGGGAAGGTAAACGGCGTTTCCGTGCGCTGCTCCGGTTCGCCAGAAGCGGCTTCGTCATGCTGGCCACATGACCCGGAAGCTGTACGCCGGCTCCCTCGGCCAATAAAGCGAGATGAGCGCCGCAACCCCAGAGTCGGCCATGACTGGACCTAATGGCCAGGGGTCCCTTTACCTTTATGCTCTGGATAAAATATAGTGTCTTCCTTGGAATGTTTGTATTCCTACTGGATTTTGTTTTCGGGTTGTTGTTTTTTTTAATCATTTTTATTAAATTTTTCACTTTAACAATGCAATCAAATCACATTACGATACGATATCTTTATTGTCATTGTCCCATACAGAACAATGAAATTGAAAAATCTACATAAGACATTCAAAAACCCCTAAAAACTCTGAAACCCCATTTTAAAATACAATGTACTCCTATAGAGACTCCTTATACTGTGTTTAAAACCAGAATTGCATTTGGCTATTCCAGATTATACATATACATATACATTATACATAATACATATACATATCAAATAATCTGAATAGTCTGCCAAATTTTAATAGGACTTCCCATGCTTCAAGGAAGATTTATCCTGGGATAAAGTTCATTGTCATCTGAGGCCCTCCTTCCTGTGATCGCTCAATGAGAGGTCTGGAGGGTGGAAAAACAAGAACGGGGCCTTTTCAGTGGTAGCTCCCCATTTGTGAAATGCTCTCCCAGGGAGTGTCGCCTAGCGCCATCATTACAGATCTTTAGGCTCCAGGCAAAAACATTCCTTTTTCATCAGGTCATTGGCTTTCAATTCCCTATTGTCTTTTTTTGTGTGTGGGATGTTGAATCTATTTTTAAGCAGAATTGTAGTTTATATTCTTTTTTTAAAAAAATGTTGGCTCTTTTTGTTTTTCGTTTAATACAGGCTTCCTCAAACTCGGCCCTCCAGATGTTTTTGGCCTACAACTCCCATGATCCCTAACTAGCAGGACCAGTGGTCAGGGATGATGGGAATTGTAGTCTCAAAACATCTGGAGGGCCGAGGAAGGCTGGTTTAAAATATTGTAAGTTGCTTTGAGCAAAACAAAACAAAACGCGACATATGGGGATGGGGAAATCAATTAATGCCCTTTCCCCCTCTTTGCATGCAGAATTCCCTGCACCCAGAAATGACACTGTCTCTCTTGTCCAGCGGGAAATTGTTCCTTCGGTAGTGGGCGAGTGGGATTCGGGAGAAAGCGGGGCGCCCCCGGATGAAAGCCCAGGTGAGTTCCCAATGGGGGCCAGTGTGCCTCTGAAGAGGGGAACCCAGACCCACCTTGTCCCCTCTTGGCAAAATATCCCTGTGGCTGATCAGCGTCCTGTGCAGGCTTAGTGCATCAGCTGGCTAGAGGCGGCAGGAGCAAATAGATGCTAATTAAAAATATGGACCGCAGCTATGTAAGACCTGGACAAAAAACATTGACCAAGGAGTGCTGGAAACCACTTTGATTAACTTGTATAGAATGCTATCGATGGCTACTAGCCAGGATCACTTTGCTCTGCCTCCACAGTCAGAGGTGGCATTGTGTCTGAATCCAAGTGGCTGGAAACCGCAGGACGAGACGGGTCTTGTGTTCGAATCCTGCTTGCATCTGGTTGGCTACTGCGAGAACAGAACGCTGGACTAGGCAGGCCATAGGTTCTTACATTCTTTTGTTGCTGCAAAGTTGGGGGAAATGAATTCACCCCACACCCCGTCATCACCATCCCAGTAACAGCTGGAAAATTTGTTTTCCCAAACTCGTTCCGCCTCTGACCTGGTTTCCCTCTCCCTACAGATGCCACCCTCTTTGCCCAGGTGCCTGCCAGGCCAGAGGTGAAGCCTGTTGACCTGGCGCAGTACAGCGCATTGCCAGAGGCCTTGGACCAGGCTGTCTTCCACATCCCCGAGGAGGGCCTGGCATGCGTGGACGGGCAGACTTCCGGAGGCAGCCTGGAGGAGCCGGCCGCGTGCGGGAACGACTTTGCGGACTTCACCACAATCATCGTGCCCGAGGGGGCCCTCCCCGGCGAGGCCCCGTACGTCTGTGCCGACTGCGGGAAGAGCTTCCTGTACGAGGAGCAGCGCGCCCTGCACCAGCGGACGCACCCTCGAGCCTCCCCCGAAGGGAGCCCCGCCTCGAGCCTGCGGCCGGGGTGCGAGGCATACCCCTGCCCCGAGTGCGGGCGCTGCTTCCCTCACCAGGCGAGCCTCAGCAAGCACCGGCTGTGGCACTCGGGCGAGCGGCCCCACACGTGCTCCGAGTGCAACAAAAGCTTCCGCCTGAAGATAAATCTCCGTCTGCACCAGCGGAGCCACGCGGCGGACGCGGCAGGCCTGGCGGCGAAGGCGGGCTCCTATATCTGCGGCGAGTGCGGGCGCAGCTTCAACCACCACTCCAATTTCCTGCGCCACCAGATGATCCACACGGGCGAGCGGCCGTACGCCTGCGGCGAGTGCGGCAAGACCTTCATCCGCAAGGAGCACCTCGCCACTCACGGGCGGCTGCACACCGGCGAGCGGCCGTACCAGTGCCCGCTTTGCCAGAAGAGCTTCACCCGCAAGCAACACCTCGTCGGGCACCAGCGGCTCCACGAAGGCGGAGATCCCTGGCTGGACGGCCCTTCGGGACAGAGGCCTCTCCGGAGCCAGTGGGGCAGGGCGAAGACGCGGGCGGAGGCCGGCGGTGCCCCTCGCCTCAGGCAGGAGCGGTTCCCCCCTTAAACGCCCGCTTTGGGCACTGCCAGGGCGCCCAGTGCTGGGACTTAGTGGGATGCAGGCTGGGGAAGCAGTTGGGAACTGAACCGTTGATGTCGCCAGAGCTGGAGACGGAAAACGAAGCCTGCGGCTCGGAGAGGGTTCTGTTACCAATTTTGTTTCTTCGAAAGGGGGGGAAATTGAGATTTCTGCCGACTTTCTCGACGTTGGCCGAGGCCGAAGAAACGAAACTGGTCCTCCTTGTTTCATTTGCTAAGTCTTGATGTTAAAGTGTCGTTCCCAAACCCACTTGATGGCCGTCTCGGTGTCTTGCTTCAAACAATTCCTTAGAGGGTTGGCGCCTTCAGCTCCGTGCCTTTTCTAAAAAGGTTTTGTGGGACTCGGTTCTGAATCCTTGATCTTTCTCCCAACTCTGCAGCTGCAAAGGGGGCTGGGGAGGGCTTCGTTAATGACGAACCCCAAAATCTGGGATCCCCTCAAAAGTTTTGCGGTTGTTTCGCAGCAAAAACGGGAAGCCATGGGTTCGAGTCCTACCCTCCAGAGCAGGAGAAGACAAGCTTGCTCCCTCTTCTGTAGCAGTTCGTAGTTAACGAATCTGCCAGGGAGGTTTGTTTCATTGTGGTGGGTGGGTGGGTGGAGGTAATGCCTCACTTTTAATTTAATTTTTAAATTCATAATGGCTAGCAACTTGAGACAATAAAATGTAACACAGGTCGTTGCTCAGCGGTAGAGCTTCTGCTTTCGTTGCGGAAGGTCCCCGGTTGAGTCTGCGGTGGATTCGCCAGGTTTATTTACAAAGGACCCCATCTGAATCCTTGGATTGTTGCTGTTGGTCAGTGTGGGCCAGTAGTCTGACCCTGTACAGTGGTACCTCTGGATGCGAATGGGATCCATTCTGGAGCCCCATTCACATCCAGAAGCAAACGCAACCCGCGTCCGCGTGTGCGCGGGTTGCGATTCGCCGCTTCTGCGCACACGCGTGACGTCATTTTGACCATATGTGCATGCGCGAGCGGCGAAACCCGGAAGTAACATGCTCCGTTACTTCCTGATCGCCGCAGCGCGCAACCCAAAAATACTTATCCTGAAGCTACTTCAACCCAAGGTATGACTATATCAGGCAGCTGCCCATGTTACTGAGAAGTTACTTTAAAAAGCTGTTTATGAAATATGAAAACAATAAGCCAGTTTCAAAACTATTAGCAGTAAGGCTTCAGAAACCCAATTAGGTAGTACCATATTGGCCCGAATATAAGCTCCCCAGCTGTTTTCAGCAGCATATGGTAAAAAGTTGCGAATATAAACTGCACTTTAACTTTTCAGGGTCTGAAATTGGAAAAAAGGTGTGGCTTATATTCGGGCCAATACGGTTGTTGTTGTTTAGTCGTTTAGTCATGTCCATCTCTTCGTGACTGTAGATCTTACCATACAACAAAATGACAAGACTGCTGTCACACTGCAGTTCCCCTAGTCACCAATAGGTGGCAGCACCAACTCCAGCATAGCAAAATGGCAGCTAGGCGCGTGAGCGAGTGAGCAAGTCGTACGGGCAGCCCAGGTGACCTGTTTAAAGGAGGGTGGGATCCACTTCAGAGAGCAACGGGGCAAAACTGTGAAGGGAGCAGGAGGGGAGGTTTGGGCGAGCTGGGAGGGGATGGCTGAGGGAGTGGATAAAGTGTGGGGGAACGGGGGTTGGCAAAAGGATTGGTGGGCTTGGCGGGCAGGGGGCAGAAGCCCCTAAAGGCAAAGGTACCCCTGACCATTAGGTCCAGTTGTGGACGACTCTAGGGTTGCGCGCTCATCTCGCTGTATAGGCCGAGGGAGCTGGCATTTGTCCGTAGACAGCTTCCGGGTCATGTGGCCAGCATGAGAAAGCCACTTCTGGCAAACCAAAGCAGCGCACGGAAACGCCGTTTACCTTCCCGCCGGAGTGGTACCTATTTATCTACTTGCAATTTGGCATGCTTTTGAACTGCTTGGTTGGCAGGAGCAGGGACCAAGCAACAGATGCTCACCCCGTCACGGGGATTTGAACCGCCAACCTTCTGATCGGCAAGTCCTAGGCTCTGTGGTTTAGACCACAGCGCCACCCGCGTCCCTAGCACATGGCTATTTGACTGACTTAATACATGTGCGTTTGTCTGCATAATTTAGCTGCCTTTCAGCGGGCTGGACTAGATGAACTTGGGGGTCCCTTCCAACTCTGCAATGGCGAACTCCGCTCTTTTTGATGCAGAATCCGGCTCGCTTCGCCCCAGTGAGACCTTGGGCTCTCTCCTTAACACCCTGCAGAATCCGAGACGCTTGTCACCCCGTTTGTTGTGGGCGGCTGAGCTCATCTCAGAATAAACAGCTCTTTTGTGAGAACGGCCTTCGTCCAAGGGACTTTCCGGCTGACTCAATGACATCCTTGTTCAGTAAGAGGGGGAGATTCAGTGGGGGGGAGCGATGCCTCAAGCGCCACCCACAAGCCCTTCTGGCCCCCGGCAAGGGCAGGGAGATGCCTCTGCCTGGATACGGCCCACCCCCCTTGCTGGTGTTTCAGGAGCTGATCAGGAACCCCCCCCCCCATTTCTTAAGTGATTTCCAAGACTATTTGGCCCTCTGCCCCCTTGGTTCCCCTTGGTTTGCACGACCCACTCGGGAAAACAATAACACATGCAAAACTCTGCATCGCTTCAAAATCTAATTAAAATTATTTAGTTCCATTAAGTATATCTGAAGGAGCGTCTCCACCCCCATCATTCTGCCCGGACACTGAGGTTCAGCGCCGAGGGCCTTCTGGCGGTTCCCTCCCTGTGAGAAGCCAAGTTACAGGGAACCAGGCAGAGGGGCTTCTCGGTGGTGGCACCCGCCCTGTGGAACGCCCTCCCATCGGATGTCAAGGAAATAAACAACTATCTGACTTTTAGAAGACATCTGAAGGCAGCCCTGTTTAGGGAAGCTTTTAATGTTTGATGCATTACTGTATTTTAATATTTTGTTAGAAGTTGCACAGAGTGGCTGGGGAGACCCAGCCAGATGGGTGGGGTATAAATAATAAATTATTATTATTATTATTAATCCCACAAAACGGATGACTTCAGTCCAGTGGTTATCAGCTACCCAAAGTCTGATTCACCCCTCAAGTGCCCTTCCCCATCGCAGAATTGGAAGTGATCTATATATATGGAAGGGATATATATGAACAACAATAAAAACATCGCAGTGCATGCCTTTTCCTTGAAAACAGTCTGTTCCTAAAAGCCTGTTGGAATAAGGTCTTCGCCTGTTGTTGGAAGGACATGGAGGGAGGCAGCCTGGTTTCTTGTGGTAGGGAGTTCCAAAGTTGTCTTGGAGCAGCCACCACAGAGAAGCCAGGGAGAGAAGGGCCTTCCCCAGAGATTTCAGATCTTGGGTAGGTTTGTAGGAGAGTTCTTTCAGATAGCCTGGACCTAAGCTGCATAGGGTTTTATCATTGGGATTCCCGCACTGCAGGGGGTTGGACTAGATGACCCTGGAGGTCCCTACACATTCTGTGCTTCTTGGAACAATAACAGCGACATGTTCCCCCTCCACCCTGTAGGGGTCGCTGCGCCGAAAAGAGCCGCCCGGCTTCCCTTGCGCAATCTGCCGACTCTGGTCACGCGGAAATTCGCTCAGCACCAAGAGGATGGGTCAAGGACTCCGCGGGGGTAGAAGCTGCACTTCCGGCTTTCAGTTGACCCTGAGTGTGTGTGTATGGGGTGGGGGCTAAATGAAGTAAATCAAGACTTAAGAGGGGGCAGCCATAGATGGAGTGGGGCGGAGACGAGCATCTTGAGTCCCTTTTCTTTGGGGAACAGAACCTGGAGCCGGGATTGCATGGGGCAAATAAATGTGTATATAAATATGTATATAAATAATAATAATAATAAATTTGAATACCACCCTTCATCCGTAGCTCCATAACATATGGGAGGCGCCTTCAGGGAGCCTGGAACACAGATGTTGCAGTGCACTTAATGATATAAATAAATAAACGCAACTACTATTTCCCCAAGGCTTCAGCTCTGTAGCTCCCTTTATTTATTACATTTGTAAGATTGCCAGAAGAAATATCAACAACCTCAGATATGCAGATGACACAACCTTGATGGCAAAAGTGAGGAGGAATTAAAGAACCTTTTAATGAGGGTGAAAGAGGAGAGCGGAAAATATGGTCTGAAGCTCAACATTAAAAAAAACTAAGATCACGGCCACTGGGCCCATCACCTCCTGGCAAATAGAAGGGGAAGAAATGGAGGCAGTGAGAGATTTTACTTTCTTGGGCTCCATGATCACTGCAGATGGTGACAGCAGCCACGAAATTAAAAGACGCCTGCTCCTTGGGAGAAAAGCAATGGCAAACCTAGACAGCATCTTAAAAAGCAGAGACATCACCTTGCCAACAAAGGTCCGTATAGAGTTAAAGCTATGGTTTTCCCAGTAGTGATGTATGGAAGTGAGAGCTGGACCATAAAGAAGGCTGATCGCCGAAAAATGGATGCTTTTGAATTGTGGTGCTGGAGGAGACTCTTGAGAGTCCCATGGACTGCAAGAAGATCAAACTGATCCATTCTTAAGGAAATCCGCCCTGAGTGCTCACTGGAAGGACAGATTGTGAAGCTGAGGCTCCAAGACTTTGGCCACCTCATGAGAAGGGAAGACTCCCTGGAAAAGACCCTGATGCTGGGAAAGATGGAGGGCACAAGGAAAAGGGGACGACAGAGGACGAGGTGGCTGGATAGTGTTCTCGAAGCTACCAGCATGAGTTTGCCCAAACTGCGGGAGGCAGTGGAAGACAGGAGTGCCTGGCGTGCTCTGGTCCAGGGGGTCACAAAGAGTCGGACACGACTAAACAACAACATGCCACTTTTTCTTCCAAGGTGCTGAAGATGGTTCACGTGGTTCTCCTGCTCCTCCCCGTTTTATCATCGCACCAACCCTGTGAGGTGGTCCAGGCTGAAAGGCAGTGAGTGACTGGCCCCCCAGCCCAGGGAGCTGAGTGTGGGATTTGAACCCATGTCTCACCACTCTGTCCCACTGGCATGCATGCATGCAACCCCTCCAAGCAAGGCTGGGTACTTCCTCCTCCTCCCCAAAACTTGCATTAGTCTCCAGAGGTAGTGCAATGGTCAGTGTCGGAGTAGGGCTTGGGAGAGACCCGGGTTCGAATCCCACCCCATGCACTAGGCTCACTGGGGGCGTGGCCTTGCGGGGAGGTGGGGAGCAGTCTCACTGGCTTCTCTCAGCCTTAACCTACCTCACAGGGTTGTTGTTAGTGAGGGTAAAATGAAGATGCCGAAGAGGAGGAGAAGAGGAAGGGTGGGATATGAACGCAGCAATCAATCAATCAATCAATCAATCAATAAAATTGGCACAGCTGGCGGCATAAAAATGCATAAAAATTAAAAAAAAGGCAGAAAAACCGCCTTAAATCCGCTGGACGCAGGCGACGGATGTAAATGAACTAATAATAATAATAATAATACTGTAACAACAACAACCACGTGCAAAAAATAAAAAAAATCAGCACGGCCGCCTTAGATCTGCTGGACGCACCTGCCTGGGGCTATTCATTCCGTTAATTTAATTTCATGAAATCCGCATGGCATAGGTGAAAATTACCCTCCAAGCTGTTTAAGAAAAGCAAGCAAGCAAGCAAGCAAATAATAAATAAATAAATAAATAAATAAATAAATAAAGCCGTCGCCCCTTATTTCTTGTTTGTGTGTCTGTGTGTGTGTGGTTATTTGCTCCCCCGCAGAGGGCGCCGAACAGGAGCCGGAAGTTCCGGGGCGCCGCTGGCTGGCGGCACAGGGTGCTCCTCTTTACCCCTTGCGGCGCCGGCGGCGACAGGAGACGCAGCAGCAGCAGCAGCGCGTCAAGCGGCGTCGGCGTCGAGCCTCGGAGCGCGCCTCCCCGGTGCGCCTGCGCGCCGCCTCCCGTGCGCGCATGCGCGCCCCCTAGCGCAGAGCGGCGCTTGGCAAGCCTGTGGCTGCGTGAGGAGCTGCGCTCGGCGGCGGCGGCCGCCTCCTTCCCTCCCTCCTCCTCCTCCTTCCTGCCTCCCCTCGCTCCGTCCGGCCTCCTCCTCCTCCGCCGGGCGGCGGGCGGACCCAGCAGCCAGCCAGCCCGCCCCGCGCCCTCCCCGCCCGGCTGGAACCTCGTTGCGGCGCCGAGCCCCGGCTGAGGGGGGGCAACAAAGGGCCATGGCTGAGGGGGGGGCGACGCCCGCACAGGTGAGGCGGGGGGGGGTTTAACCCTGTCCTGCCCGGAGGGGGGGTGTCAGGGGGGGGACCCTTCCCAGGAGGAGGGGGGGCTGGTGGGGAGGGGGACATTCGCACGCTTGGCTTGGGGGGTCCTGGTGGGGGGGCAGCTGCGTTTGGTAGGGAGAAGGATCATCTATATTCTGGGGGGGGGGGAGAGAGGAAAATGTGTGTCTTTTTTGGGGGGTCCTTAATCTGCGAGTCTTATGAAAGCTGCGTTTGGTAGGGAGAGGGATAATTTGTCCTGTGGGGGAGGGAAATGTGTGTCTTTTTTGGGGGGGAGAGAGGAAAATGTGTGTCTTTTTGGGGGGGGTCTTTCATCTGCGAGTCTTACGAAAGCTGCGCTTGATAGGGAGAGGGGTGAACTCTGTACAGTGGGGGAAGGGAAATGTGTCTTTTCTGGGGGTGGGTGGGGGGTATAGCTTGTGCCTCCCCCTCCCCAGTTAGCTGCCTTTTGGGGGGGGCAGGTGGTGGTGCTGAGTTTGAGGGGTCCCCCACCACCACCACCACTTTCCCACCCGGTGGGCCTGTCAAAAGCCGGCCCAGACAGCTGCTTGCTGCAGTCCTTGGAGGCTGCCTGCCTGTACTGGGGGGGGGGGGGCTCTGTCGTAGCTCTTGAAATCTATGCAAAAGGGGGGGGGGGGACAAGCATTTATCCCTCTGTGTGTGTGTGTGTTTTCCGCCCCCCCCCCCCACTTTCCGATTTTCCCTGGGCTTCTCCTGCCACAGTTTGGCAGATTACACCCCGCCTTCCTTCCCTTAACCTTATTGCTACCATGCAAATGGCACGACCAGCTGGTCATTTGTGGCCTGTGCAGTAGAATGAGAAGGGGGGGGAGGGAGGAGGGAGGGAAGAAAGAGAGATTTGTTTACATCAGGCTTTGTTTTCGGCCATCATTGGGGCTCGGGGCATTTGCCTTTCCAAGGAGGGCTAGCCCCCCATCCCATAACCGGCCTACTTCCTTCCTGCAATCCCTTATCCCTAAACCCCCATTCCTGTTGGGAATATCCCTCTCCAGCGAGGTGGTGCTGATCTTTTAGGAAGAGGGGCGCAGAAGAAGAAAGCGTAAGCATTTAATCCTCCGGCCCTCCTTGCTTACACAGATTTCACCCAAGGCGTTGATTTCAAGCCTTGGGCCACACCGGCGTCTGTGAGAAACCCCCTGATCTCTTTCAACCCTTCATTTCTTTCTTCCGGAGCCTGACACAGACACGAATTCTGTCTCCTGTCCTGCATGTTTCTAACCAGCTGTCAGTAGCCTTGAGTGCAGGGAGAGAGATAGAGAGAGAGATGGGATGTTGTTGTTAATATTAAGGTGAAGCCAAAACAGATCTGTCTTTGGACAGGAATGAGGGGGTTCCTGCTCTTCGTTCTATAGACCAGTTTGGAGAACAGGGTGTTATTTCTGCCTCTTCTTTGTGTGGGGAGAGATATTCCATTAGAAAATGTTGGTGGGGTTCCTCAGCAGCTGTCCTTGTTATCTCAAGATTAGGTCTCCTCTGAACAATCTCCAGTTTTCTGAGTCTTGCTCTTAAACTGTGTCTGAAATCTCAGGTGAAGGCCAGCAACTGGGAAGCGTGTGTGTTTGTGTGTGTGTTGAGTTCAGCTTGCCCTGTGGTAGAATTGACCCTAAAAACAGTACCATGGCCAGGGCCTTGCATAGCCTCCCCTCCTAAAAAAATGGTAATGAGGAAGGAGGCGTGGCCACGGGGCTGTCTTCTGATGCACCTGAGGCAAGGATACTCCTGGCATAGGATTTCCCCCTGTTCAGTACAAAGTTATTGGCTAAGGCTGCAGTCTACTCAGAAGCAAGCCCCGCTGAGTTCAGCAAAGCTCACTCCCAGTGAAGTGCGATTACGACTGCGGCCTTACGCAAAGGAGTGCATAGACATTCTGCTTCTTAATTTAGCGCTCCCCTGGGTAGGGCGCACACAGGAAGCGCTAAGGTGTTAGCCAGGAAGTGGGGTTTTGAGAGTTGATGGGGGAACTGCAGCAACCCAAAGCCTCTCTGAAGAACCACAAGCCCGGCTGGAGGTCGAAGGAAGAGAGACTGACTCAAGCTGGCTTCTGCCACGGTTTTGTTATTTGTCAGGCAGTTATTAGGGCCTTTCCCCAGCTGGAGATTCCTGGTGGTTAAGCTGGTTCATGTCTGTAGTGCAAATGGGGCTGCCCCACCAGGCAGAAGGTTGCGCTTAGCTTTGCAGATATTGAATATGTCTCGGGGAACAACGGGGCACTTTTATTTTTTAACTCCTTACTGGGTTTTTTATTTTATTTTAAACAACCACCCTGCCTTTGATATATACAGAGTATCTTCTGAAATACATGTTGTGCGCATATTAAGATACATATGTGTCACTTGTGGTAACTGAGGGTACAGTGGTACCTCAGGTTACATACGCTTCAGGTTACAGACTCCGCTAACCCAGAAATAGTGCTTCAGGTTAAGAACTTTGCTTCAGGATGAGTACAGAAATCCGGTGGCGCGGCAGCAGCAGGAGGCCCCATTAGCTAAAGTGGTGCTTCAGGTTAAGAACAGTTTCAGGTTAAGTACAGACCTCCGGAACGAATTAAGTACTTAACCCGAGGTACCACTGTATATATTTCTGTGGATTTTTTTCCCCTAGGACCCACAATCCTTACTTCCAAGTTTAGGGAGCCAAACTTAAATTTCAACTGTCCTGGTTTCGGAAGCATCCATGCCAACATAAATTGGCTCTCGCCCCCCAACCTGGTGCTCTCCAGATCTGAAGACATCAGGTCTAGATGAGTGTCGTTAAAGCTTTAGCTTCTGTTAGAAGTTCAGTGAGATGTTGAATTACAGGAAGGTACTGTGTCTCTCTCTCCACACACACATGCACAAAGTTGCACCATTTTTATTTATTTGTATGCTGGCTTTCTGCAAAAAGCAGCTCTATGAAAAATTCTAAAACCATCAATTTGAATAACTCGCACGGACAAAATCAGTTCTAAAACACCAATCAATATGAGCAGCGTGGGCATCGGTGATGACAGGGAGCATTTTGCTAGCCCAGTTCTGTTCCAGATCTTTCTTTTAACAGAGCCAAGCCAGGTAGCCTATACTCCTGCTGTAGCTCTCCTGCTTCTGGGCTAAGCACAGGAGCCAAGTGGAATCATAGAATTGTAGAGTTGGAAGGGACCGTGAGGGTCATCTAGTCCAGCCCCCTGCAGTGCAGGAATCTTTTGCCCAATGGGGGCTTGAACTGAACCCATGACCCATGAGATTAACAGTCTCATGCTCTACTGACCATGCTACTCTGATGGAGCCTCACAGTTCAGAGGCAGTATACCTCTGATTGCTAGATTCTGGGGATAACAACAGGGAAGGGCCATGCCCTGTTGCCATGCCCTGTGTGTGAGGACTGAAGGGCATTTGGCTGCCAGCCAGGATCCTAGACAAACTGGAGCTTTGAGCTAATGGTGCAAGGTGATCTTTATGCTAGCCTTTCCCAACCAGATGCTCTCCAGAGGTTTAGGGACTACAATGTCCATCAGCCCCAGCATCATACGGGAGAGCTGATGATGGGAGTTTTCATCCAAAACATCTGGAGGGCACCTGCTTTGAAAACACTTGCCTCATGTAATGCCCTTCCTCTTGTATAGGCAGATGTTGCTGCAGATGTGTCCGTGCAGGTCAATGGGCAATGCGCTTGCCCTGCCTGTTGGTTAGCCCACAGATCAAAGAAATTCCAAATTATCATTCCATCATGCTTTTTGTATGCCACCTTTCCAAAGACAAAACCATGCTCAAGGCGGCTTGCAACATTAAAAAAACTTTGGTAACTGCAGACATAGCAAAAGTAGCCATGGACAATAAACAGAAGATCAGAAAGCACACAACTAAACTGAACAATTTCCACATGAATCCTAAGAGCCAAAAATAAAGATATAAAAAATTAACAGCAACAACTGCCCCCCAACAAGACCCTTCAAACAAAACCACAGCCCATTAAAATAACAGCTCCTGTACATTCGCACACAATTGCTTGCATGTTTACCCAACAAGGGGAGCTGCTAATGAGAATGGGACCTGTTTGCCCTGGCCTTTTAGCGCTGGATATATCCCTGGGTGACGCAGGTGGCGCTGTGGGTTAAAGCCTCAGCACCTAGGACTTGCCGATCGAAAGGTCGGCGGTTCGAATCCCTGCGGCGGGGTGCGCTCCTGTCGTTCGGTCCCAGCGCCTGCCAACCTAGCAGTTCGAAAGCACCTTCGGGTGCAAGTAGATAAATAGGGACCGCTTACTAGCGGGAAGGTAAACGGTGTTCCGTGTGCTGCGCTGGCTTGCCAGAGCAGCGATGTCACGCTGGCCACGTGACCCGGAAGTGTCTGCGGACAGCACTGGCTCCCCGCCTATAGAGTGAGATGAGCGCACAACCCTAGAGTCTGGCAAGACTGGCCCGTACGGGCAGGGGTACCTTTACCTTTTACCTATATCCCTGGGTGTGCCCCGTTTGCTCTTGACCAGCTGCGCTCGGCTATTCCATCAAACACATTATCTCAGCGATCTGGTTCTGTTGTGGCTACTTGCCTAGCAAATTGAGAGTGGGGGCTTGAATTGGGAGCGCCCAGTTCACATTCTTACTGCGCTGTCTTACAGGCGTCTCCTCTGATGTAAGCCTCATTGCCGTCCGTGGGACTTGCTCTTTTGGATTAGCGTCCTTAGCAAGGGTGGGGGGGAATCTTTTGCCCTCCAGGTGCTGTTGGATCTTCCAAATGCCACCAGCCATCCAAATGGCCAACGGTTAGGGATGACAGGGATTCATTTGTTTAAAACAGTGTCACCTTCATTGGGCACAATGAAATGAAACAACGTTAAGTTCAACAGGATTGGAGAATCACAGGTTTCTTCTTGGTGGTTCACAGGGCTGGAACATCCCTCCTCCCCAGCCAGTTGTAGTTTCAAGCATCCCAAGAGAGTGCACTGAAAATGTGGGCTGCAACAACAACAAAAAGTCTTTTAAGAGTGGCACCTCAAACTTACTATGGCATAAGCTTTTGTGGACCAGAGTCTGCTTCGTCAGAAGTCTTATCCTGACCTGCAAGTACATATATACTTGGTGGTAGTGGTGGGATTATAAAAAGTGAGGTCAGGAGGATTTGACGGCTGCTCCTCTGGAAATGAGGACAATGAGCAATTATTTCTGTCCTCCTGGGCAGAGAGCATTGGCTAAGACTTCCCTTTTCCAAGGCTGCCTATCTTCCCACGAGTCAGTGTAAGGGAATACGGATAGCCAGTGCTCTGCTTCGGGGCTTGGTCGGCCACAAAGCCAAGAACAGCAGTATCGGCCTACAGCGCAAGCCTGGGAACATGAGAAAAGCCCGGTTGCTGGATGAAGCCAAAGGGGACTCATCTAGCTCAGCATCTTGTTCTTGCAGTGGCCAACCTGAATGTCCAAAGTGAAGCCCAGGGGCAGGAACCCAATGCAATGGCATTTTCAATTCCCAGCAAGTGGTATTCAGCAGCGTTCAAAATTCACCAGGCGCATTTTGCTTGCGACCAAGTGAAGATGCCTGGGAGACAATACGGTGCTTGACATCTCCACCAACTGGAGGTGCATGCCTGGGGATCCTTGGATCTGGACTGTTTTCACACACTAGCAACACATCCTGTAGAATTCTATCTGTTGTATTTTATTTGTACAATCAGAATGGATTTCAGGAGCAAAAAAGTCATATTGAAAAATACAACTTTTGAGCTCCAAATGGCAACTAGGCATTCCGTTTGGCGACTGTAACCTTGGTTTAAGGATCAATTTGGCAACTAGCTTGTATATCTGAGTTTCTAACATGGGTATTCAGAGAGAATGGAGGTAGTAGGCATCCATCCCAACAATGTCTACTCATTTGTACTCAGGCCCATTGAATTTAATAGGGTTTCCTTCCAGGTGAATGGGGTTAGCAGCGCAGCCCCATTCGCCACTGAAGAAGCCAGACGAGCAACAGAAAAAGGGACATGGGAAAAAGGCACATCTAACTGCTTTAGAAAGTGAGGTGCAAATAAAGTTGTGAAACAACAACTGCCCAGCAACAATCACATCATATGCGATATGTTATGCCCTTGGTAGGCTCCTTTGGTGATACTGTATAAAAATAGTTGTAAGAAACATTCTAGTAAAAAAACAGAATGACCCACACAGAGTTCATGCTGGGTAACCAAAATGATCAAGGGGATGGAATGACTTGCCTATGGAGGAAGGTTGCAGCGTTTGGGACTTTTTAGTTTAGAGGAAAGGTAAGAAGCAACATGATAGAAGTTTATAAAATGATGCATGGCATCTAGAAAGTGGGTGGAGAAAAGTTTTTCTCCTTCGTACCTGTGGGCACCCCAGTGAAGCTGAATGTGGGAAGATCTAGGATAGATAAACGAAAGTCCTCTTTCATGCAATGCATAGTTAAACTGTGGAACTCAGTGCCACAGGAGGCAGCAATGGCCACCAACATGGATGGCTTTCAAAGAGTATTAGACAAATTCATGGAGGGGGAGAGAGCTGTCAACGGATACCGGCCACAATGGCTGTGTTCTGCATCCACAGGCAGAGACAGCAATGCTTCCGAATTCTTGTGGCTGGAGACCACAGGAGGGGAGAGTCCTCTTCCCCTCCTGCTGGCTGGCCACTGTGAGAACAGGATGCTGGGCTAGATGGGCCATGGGCCTGATCCTGCAGGCTCTTCTTATGTTCTCAAGTGTGGAGCAGGGCATTCATATTTTCATTGCAGGACAGTGAGCACTGGAAGCTGCTTATCCTGGATCAGACCAATGGTCCATCCAGCTCACTAGCACCTTCACCAGTCTTGGGGGACCTGTGGGCCTCTAGATGTTACGGGACTACAACTCCCATCGTCCCTGACTTGGTCATGTTGGCTGCTGGAGCAGATGGGAGCTGGGAGTCGATGTTTAGAGACCAACAGGTCTGCCACCACTGCTCTACACTGTCAGTGCCTCTCCAGGTTTTCAGACAGAGATTTTTGCCAGCCCTTGCTGGAGATGCCTGCAATTGAGCCTTGGACCTCCTGCGTGCAAACCAGTTGCTGTGGCTGTTTCCCCTAACCCCCGTCTTTTTCTTCAACCAGGCATCAGAACTGGACCGGGAGCCTCGGCGACGGTTTCCTCCTCGGCTCCCCACCGACCCCGACCAAATGTTCGAAAGGGAAACGCAGACCACCGAGATCTCTCTCACCTTGGTGGCGTCCTTCCAAGCGATGGAGAAGAAGGTGGAGTCTCACGCCACGCGGTTGCTGGATTTGGAGGGCAGGACGGGGATGGCGGAGAAAAAGATAATAGACTGCGAGAAAACAGCTGTGGAAATTGGGAACCAACTGGAGAGCAAGTGGGCTGCTTTGGGGACTCTGATCCAGGAGTACGGGCTGCTGCAAAGGAGGCTGGAGAACATGGAGAACCTCCTGAAGAACCGTAATTTCTGGATCCTCAGGTTCCCCCCAGGCTCCAAGGGAGAAACCCCCAAGGTAAGGGTCTCATTGGTGCTGCAAGATAATGTTGTATCTTCCACCTAGATCCGTGATCTGAGCATGAAAACCTGAGCATGAAAACAACTAATCTAGAATGCGGCAGCTAGTCTGGTGACTGGGAGCGGCTGCCGAGACCACATAACACCGGTCCTGAAAGACCTACATTGGCTCCCAGTATGTTTCCGAGCACTGTTCAAAGTGTTGGTGCTGACCTTACAAGCCCCAAACGGCCTCGGTCCAGTATACCTGAAGGAGCGTCTCCACCCCCATCATTCGGTCCGTACGCTGAGGTCCAGCGCCGAGGGCCTTTTGGCAGTTCCCTCCCTGCGACAAGTGAGGTTACAGGGAACCAGGCAGAGGGCCTTCTCGGTAGTAGTGCCCGCCCTCCCATCAGATGTCAAGGAAATAAACAACTATCTGACTTTTAGGAGACATCTGAAGGCCGCCCTGTCAAGGGACGATTTTAATGTTTGATGTTTTATCGTGTTTTAAATATTCTATTGGAAGCTGCCCAGAGTGGCTGGGGAAACCCAGCCAGATGGGCGGGGTATAAATAATAAATTATTATTGTTATTATTATTGCGAAGCTTTAAAAGGAAATTAAACAAATGCATGGTGGATGACAAGTCTGTGAGGCTGCAATCCTATGGACTCATTGAAGCCAACTTCTGAGTAGGCATGTGCAGGACTGCATGGTCAATGAAGCTTTATGGAACCTCCATGTGCAAGAGCAGTCTATCACTGAGTGTCAGTTAGTGGGGAGGAACAGCAGGATCAAGTTATTGCCTTCAGGCCTTCTTTGGGTGTATGGTTGACTACGGTTGGAAAACAGGACCTTTGAGTAGATGGACCTTTGATCTGATCTAGGGAAAACTGGGACTTGGGAAAACAAGGCCCTGTCTAATGTCCCTGGGCAGGGCAAGTCAGTGTTGAGATTGAAAGATTAAAAAAAAACTCTTGAGCCTTTATTCTGTTTCATCTTGGTTGCATTTAGTTAACTCACGTTGAGAGGAAAGGTTTGCAGAAATAGCTCACAAGAGGGAATCTAAATTTCTTCTTTTTTATTTAAAGAAGATGAAGTGAGACAGCTGTCTAGAAGAAGCTATAATTTACATAGAGATGGAGTCTAGATTTCTGCACAATTCAGACATCCAATTTCTGCAGTTTGAAATAATTTGCGACGGTGAAATCGGTTCTGCTTAATCTATGTCTTTTGTTTGGTGGCAAAGCTCACAGAGGGAGGAGAAACAAAAAAAATTCCTTCCAGTAGCACCTTAAAGACCAACTAAGTTAGTTCTTGGTATGAGCTTTCGTGTGCATGCACACTTCTTCAGATACACACAAAAAAAATTCCTTCCAGTAGCACCTTAAAGACCAACTAAGTTAGTTCTTGGTATGAGCTTTCGTGTGCATGCACACTTCTTCAGATACACACAGTGTATCTGAAGAAGTGTGCATGCACACGAAAGCTCATACCAAGAACTAACTTAGTTGGTCTTTAAGGTGCTACTGGAAGGAATTTTTTTTGTTTTGACTATGGCAGACCAACACGGCTACCCATCTGTAAGAGGGAGGAGAGTTCTTCTAAGGCAGGGGTGTTGTTGGACTACAACTCCCATCATTCCTGGCTATTGCCTATGCTGGCTGGGGCTGATGGGAATTGCAGTTGACAACATCTTGCACATTCCTTGGGAATAAGTGATACTGAGTTCATGGGAACTTACTGCAAAGGATTGAGCTGTTGGGGATGTTTTGAATAAGGACTAGGAGGTGAGGGACTGAGAGAGTTAGGGGGTGTGCTCACTCATTTGA